>NC_090353.1:29405435-30043344 GCF_035084215.1 Heptranchias perlo
AAATTGGTAGTGTATAATTTTGCCCAGAGTTTGTCATAATAAAGTTCTAATGTGCAAAGCAATAGCAATATTATTACAAAGGGATTCAGATTAACATCGGATGAGACCACTCAAAAAAATAATTCTATATCCCTCTCCTAAAGTCTTGGCTCGATGGTAGCACTCTCACCTCTGAGTCAGAAGGTTGTGGGTTCAAGTCCCATTTCAAAGACTTGAGTACATAATTTACAACAACAACAACTTGCATTTATATAGCGCCTTTAACATTGTAAAATGCACCAAGGCACTTCACAGGAGCGTTATCAAACAAAATGTGACACCACGTCACATAGGGAGATAGGACAGTAACCAAAAGCTTAGCCAAAGAGGTAGGTTTTAAGGAGCGTCTTAAAGGAGGAGAGAGAAGTACAGAGGTTTAAGGAGGGAATTCGAGAGCTTAAGGCCTAGGCAGCTGAAGGCACAGCCGCCAATGGTGGAGCAATGAAAATCGAGATCACGCAAGAGGCCAGAATTGGAGGAGCACAGAGATCTCAGAAGGTTGTAGGGCTTGAAGAGGTTACAGAAATAGGGAGGGACGAGACCACGGAGGGATTTGAAAACAAGGATGAGAATTGTAAAGTGGAGGTTTTGCCGGACCAGCCGCCAGTGTAGGTCAGTGAGCCCAGGGGTGATGGACGAACAGTACTTGGTGCGAGTTAGGATACAGCCAGCAGAGTTTTGGATTAGCTGAAGCTTACTGAGGGTGCAAGTTGGGAGGCTGGCCGGGAGAGCATTGGAATAATCAAGTCTAGAGATAACAAAGGCATGGATGAGGGTTTCAGCAACAGGTGAGGTGAGGCAGGGGCTGAGACGGCCGATGTTATGGAGGTGGAAGTAGGTGGTCTTGGTGATGGAGAGGATATGGGGTGGGAGCTCAGATCAGGGTCAAATAGGACAGCAATGTTACGAACGGTCTGGTTCAGCCTCAGAAGTGGCCAGGGAGAGCGATGGAGTCGGTGACTAGGGAATGGAATTTGTGGCGGAGACTGAAGACAATGGCTGACACTTCTGTGCAGTACTGAAGGAGTGCTGCATCATTGGATGAGATGGTAAACTGAGGTCCTATCCGCCCTCTTAGGGTGGGGTCGCAGAATGGGGCGGAACTCGGATCTACCATTCGGGTAGACCAAAAAGTTTCCATTCAGGGGTCGGGGGGCATTTCTTCTGCCTGCCGCAGTAACATTCAAGCAATAGTTTATGGGTTGGGGATTGTCTAGGAAGGTTCCAGGGTTACCACGGAAATCCTGCCAACTACATCCAGATATGCCCAGCGGTACCTATGGTTGCGGAGACATGGTGTTGGTTCCTTCTGGCAAATGGGCTCCGCCACCAAGGAATCGAATGGCAATTGATCCAAGATGAACCGATTGCCATTTCAGACTGGGCCTTCCATCAGGGAAGGGAAGAGAGAAAAAAAAAAATTGGCAGACCTTCATTTTCGGCCCACACCAGCCTCTGGCTCCCTCTCTCTTGGATGGCAAGATGCCGCTCCAAGTCTCTGCTGTAAACACTGAGTGGACCCCGCCTTCTGCTGGTACAGGCACAGGCACCCACCTCTATTATATGAATGACTCCTTAGTTGAAGGGGTGGGTCAAAGTTCCACCCAAATGCGCCTCAGAATTTTTACCCTTAAATTGTAAGGAAACTATTAAGTCAAGGTTAGTAGAACAGCAAGAATTTTTAAAAATGCAAATGTTCTTCTCTTTAAAGGCGCCGACTCAAGCTGGCATTCCATGAGCATCAGGCATCCCCTATACTTCACGTGTCAGCCCGGCTATTGAGTCTGAGCAGGCCATTCGATCGCAAGGGGCATCGCATCCAAGCCCAATCCTTAATTTCCAGCTGGATCAGTTAGGTTCAGTAACCGTGGGTGATCATCCCCCCCTCCCTAGCCCAGGGGCACTGACGCCAATTGTAGACTCCCGAACGCCACCCCCGCTGCAATCAGTTAATTCAGTGCAGATCAGGGACCTTCCCTAGAAAATCAACTATTCACTGGATGAATTTGCTGAGTCATCAGGGGGAGCCCCGCAAATATGATTTTTAATGAGAAATATTGCTGGAATCAAAAGTAAATCCTACTCCTTCATTTTTAATTAGTGCAAGGCGCGTGTATGGAATTCTGTATCACTGACCGTAATTTTTACGTGATTTATTATATTTCCTGTGGTATCAGGGCTATAACTCAGGCTTCATTAGTGGCTGTGTTAACTGAAACACTTCAGTAATGAAACTGAAGTTTGAAAGAAACTGGACAGAACTTTTTGTGGACTGTTGCAAAACTTCTAAAAATATTAAACATCAGAGGATATCATTTCCTATCATTATAGAGAACAAAACGCAGTGATCTCTGGTTAACTGCCTTCCTTTAATAGCAAACACTTGGGGTGTATTTTGTATTCCCATTGTAATGTGTGCAGTAAACCCTATTGTCTGGTGTAGAATTATTGAAGACTGTTTTGGATGTGTGACTAGCTGTCGCTCCCCATTACAGGCACCAAAACCTGATCAATTATTAATGCTGCTTTTCACTTTGACCCGTGTTCTTCTCGCTGTAATGCCAGCCCTCACTTCGTGTATTAGTGATGAGTCTCAGATGAAAGCTATGTATCCTTCTCGCTTTGTAAATCTGCAGCCACCCAGGGGAACGGGAAACTCATTTTCACTCAATCTTTAATCAAATTCTACCGTTACTACTGGGACACCCAGTACAAGGAATGCAAGCTTATTCAAATGATTCTGTGTAACGCTGTGGCTGATCTCATGAAGTCTGATAATCTGGGAAGTGTGCATTATTTCTGAATGAGTTCAACCAAAGAACTCTGATCAAAATTCCTGAAGAATGTGAAATTAGTCATTTTGGATTCTATAAGCCATTGTCAAATTGTACACAAATGCTACAAAAGTTTTCTTCCAATGTATTTTTAAAATTCATTCTCGGGATGTGGGCATCGCTAGCAAGGCCGGCATTCATTGCCCATCCCTAGATGCCCTTCAGAAGGTGGTGGTGGGCCGCCTTCTGCAACTGATGCAGTCCACAGTGCAGTTAGGTAGGGAGTTCCAGGATCTTGACCCAGCGATAATGAAGAAACGGTGATATATGTCTAGGTCAGGATGTTGTGTGACTTGGAGGTGGTGGTGTTCCCATGCACTTGCTGCCCTTGTCCTTCTGGGTAGTGGACGTTTGGGAGGCGCTGCCGAAGAAGCCTTGGCGAGTTGCTGCAGTACATCTGATAGATAGTACACACTGCAGCCATGGTGCGCCGATGGTGGAGGGAATGGATGTTTAAGGTGGTGGATGAGGAGCCGATCAAGCGGACTGCTTTGTCCTGGATGGTGTTGAACTTCTTGAATGTTGTTAGAGCTGCATCCATTCAGGAACGTGGATAGAATTCGATCACACTTCTGACTATAAATATACAACATATATTTATGTAGCTATTGTTGATGTTGGAGGGCAAACGCTCAGAGTGTTCATATGACTTTCCTCTTTCTGTTACTAGGCAGTGTCCTAGGCCCAACCATCTTCAGCTGCTTCATCAATGACTTTCCCTCCATCATAAGGTCAGAAATGGGGATGTTCTCTGATGATTGCACAGTGTTCAGTTCCATTCGCAACCCCTCAGATAATGAAGCAGTCCATGCCCGCATGCAGCAAGACCCGGACAACATCCAGGCTTGGGCTGAGAAGTGGCAAGTAACATTCGCGCCAGACAAGTGCCAGGTAATGACCATCTCCAACAAGAGAGAGTCTAACCACCTCCCCTTGACATTCAATGGCATTACCATCGCCGAATCCCCCACCATCAATATCCTGGGGGTAACCATTGACCAGAAACTTAACTGGACCAGCCACATAAATACCGTGGCTACAAGAGCAGGTCAGATGCTGGCTATTCAGAGGCGCGTGACTCACCTTGTGACTCCCCAAAGCCTTTCCACCATCTACAAGGCACAAGTCAGGAGTGTGATAGAATACTCTCCATTTGTCTGGATGAGTGCAGCTCCAACAACACAAGAAGCTCGACATCATCCAGGACAAAGCAGCCCGCTTGATTGGCACCCCATCCATCATCCTAAACATTCACTCCCTTCACCACTGGCGCACCGTGGCTGCAGTGTGTACCATCTACAGGATGCACTGCAGCAACTCGCCAAGGCTTCTTTGACAGCAGCTCCCAAACCCGCGATCTCTACCACCTAGAAGGACGAGGGCAGCAAGCGCACAGCAACAACACCACCTGCACGTTCCCCTCCAAGTCACACACCATCCCGACTTGGAAATATATCGCCGTTCCTTCATCGTCGCTGGGTCAAAATCCTGGAACTCCCTTCCTAACAGCAATGTGGGAGAACCTTCACCACACAGACTGAAGCGGTTCAAGAAGGGATGGGCAATAAATGCTGGGCTAGCCAGCGACGCCCACATCCCATGAACGAATATAAAAAAAAGGCAGCTCATCACCACCTTCTCAAGGGCAAATAGGAAGGGCAATAAATGCTGGCCTTGCCAGCGACGCCCACATCCTGTGAACAAATAAAAAAAACTTTAACAGAGAAATGTACTTATTTACTGTAATCAGCAAAATTAAAATAGAAATTGCTGGAAATACACAGCGAGTCCAGCAGAATCCGAAAGAGAAACGGTAGGTTTAAGTTTTGGGTGAGTCACTTCCTCACTACCCTAAACATTAGCCCATCCTTTCTCTTTCATATGCTGACTGACCTGCTGTGTCATTTCCAGCTATTTTCGGTTTATATTTCAGATTTCTAGCATTTGTAGTTTTTCTTTTAAATCTAAGCTGATTGTTCAACTTCCCGTGAATTGTAGCCATTCATTATCTGTTATCTGTTTTTAATACAACTGGACATTCTCTCTCTCTCTCTCTCTCTCTGCCTTTCGGGTCTCTTTCTCTCCTTGTCTGTGTAATTTGACCCTTCTGTGTTTTCAGTATACTGGGACATACTGTTTTCCGTGGCTAACCTGTCTGAACACCAACGACACCTTTGATTCCCAGCCTAATATAAGATATGCGATTTGAGAACCTCTCATTCACTCACTCACCTGACGAAGGAGATAATCTCCGAAAGCTTGTGATTTTCAAATAAAACTGTTGGACTATAACCTGGTGTTGTAAGATTCCTTACATTTCCCGTGAATTGAATTTTCGCCACCATCATTTGTGAGCCTGTGCAGATGTGTGCGCGATGACACCGTAAAGCACATCTGTGTGATTCTGACGCAGCATGCAGATAGTGAGGATTGAGATGGCAGCCATTCGTTCAAACCTACTTTGTTTATGGGTCAAGTTATTGACTAATCTCAGGTCAAATAGCCAATTTCCATTAATTATTATTCATGACAGTCCCTGTCCTACTTGAGGATTCATGGGTTTTCAACAGGTTTGACAGCAGTCTCTCAGATATTGTCAATCTTGTTACATAGGTTCAGTAACACCTCAGATCTAATGGCACTTGGCAAGTCAAATTTGAATCCATTCATTTGACCAGTCACTATTTCAAAGCCTCTATTGAAGAAGCTATCTTCTTACAATTTGCTGCCCATTATTACACAATGGGAATTCTCTAAGTAATCTCTAAAATTTAGTCTCAGACTAATTTTGCTGTCATTTTTTTTACAGCAGAGATGCTACCTCTGTCCTCAGTAGTGATTGGGAAATAAACTTGCAAAAAATAAAAACACTTGAGGCCTTGAAATTATACCTTGGGAAACTGGCACGTGGACACTAATGTGTTCCTCTGAAATTCCTCTCTGCCGTTTTAAGGAGGTGTTAATTTGTTAGGTTTACTCTTGAAGCAATAAGCAGAAATGTCTGCACTTTCAAAAATAAATGGGTCTAATAACAAATGAAACAAAATACAAGTAAATCCAAACATCCAGAAAGGATCAGTAGACTACTATCTGACCCATGCAGCCTTTGCTAAAGAAGCATTTGTTCCCCTGCAATAATTCAATCTTCCACTAAAAAGCTGAATTGTCAGCACTGTAAGCCCCTGCTGTGGTACCAGTTCGGGCATCAAAAGGGATACGAGGAATCTGGGGGTAGAAATTGGACCTCATTGTGCCCATTTTACAAGTGAGAAACAGGCCCAACGAGGTCTGGTTTTGGAGGCCAACGTCCTACACCCCAAGGACACTTGGAGAACGTCCAACTGGAAATTGAGTCGGGCCATTTTTCAGGCATCCTTGGCGGCTGCATAAAACTGTCGTTAGGTCTCTTACATATGTAAATGAGGGGTCTAAGGCCTGTTTTAGGTCCCATCTCAGAAATTGGTCGCTGATGAGCTGGGCATGCATCGGACCTGTTCCACTCAGGATTCTTCAGCGGCCACTGCAGCCTAAGCTGCATTAAAAAAATATTTTAAAAACCTTCCTATGGAGCCAGGATGAACAGCAATGCTTCCCCGACTCCACAGTTGTAACGATTGCCCCCTGTCCCATTGCCAGCTCCAATCCTCCCCACCCCTCGAGGATTGATCTTCGGGCAAGCGGTCCAACTTCAGTCATCCTCAAAGCGCAAGCTGCGTATGTAGGCAAGACAGGCGCCAGCAGCTCATGTAAAAAATGTTGATGAGACCAAGACCCAATTTTGGCCCCAGATGACTTTCCACTGGTATCTGGCCTTAAAGAAGTCCATTCCCCCACACGGTTGTTTTGGAAGAGACAATGGCATAACCAAGCTTCGCTTCACACAACAACAACTTGCATTTATAAAGCGCCTTTAACACAGTAAAATGCCCCAAGGTGCTTCACAGGAACGTTATTAAACAAACTTTGAGCGACACCGAGCTACATAAGGAGATATTAGGACAGGTGACCAAATGCTTGGTCAAAAAGGTAGGGAGGAGAAAGAGGAGGAGAGGTTTAGGGAAGGAATTCCAGAGCTTAGGGCCTAGACACTGAAGGCACGGCCAATGGTGCTGCGAAGGAAATTGGGGATGCACGAAGCCAGAATTGGAGGAACGCAGGTTTCTGGGGGTTTGCAGGGCTGGAGGAGGTAACAGAGATAGGGAGGGATGAGGCTATGGAGGGAATTGAAAACAAGGATGAGAATTTTAAATTCGAAGCGTTTCATTTTAAAATTTGACACAATTCGAAGATGAGCTGTTTTCACTGATTTTCAAACAGTAAAAGCCGCTACCTGCTGAGAAACACGGTGCAATACACTCTGAATCTTCAAGTCAGGCAGCTCAGAATCAGGCTTGAGCAGGCGAGAGGAACTGCTGTCAACTTAAGTGAAAACAACCCAAAAACCTGAATCAAGGCCAGCTGACCAAGACCTAATAGACAGGACAGTGGTTCTATATTAATAATGATGTGGAGATGCCGGTGATGGACTTGGGTGGACAAATGTAAGGACTTGCACAACACCAGGTTATAGTCCAACAGTTTTATTTGAAATCACAAGCTTTCGGAGCTTTCCTCCTTCGTCAGGTGAGTGAAGGGTTCTAAAAACGCATAGCATATATAGTCAGAGAACAATGCCTGGTGATTACAGATAATCTTTCCAACTGCCCACTATCACACCTCGGCTGGGAGATGATCACAGCAATCAAAGGAGTCGTTGGTGTTCAGACAGGTTAGCCACGGAAAACATTACATCCCAGAATACTGAGTACACAGTGGGTCAGATCGCAAAGATAGAGAGAGAAAGAGACCCGAAAGGCAGAGAGAGAGAGAGAATGACCAGTTGCATTAAAAACAGATAACTTTTTTTCACTGGTGGGGTTACATGTAGCGTGACATGAACCCAAGATCCCGGTTGAGGCCGTCCTCATGGGTGCGGAACTTGGCTATCAATTTCTGCTCAACGATTTTGCGTTGTCCTGTATATATTAATAAGACAGCTGCAAACATTCGCATCTTATATCAGAGGCCTTGGTATATCAAAGCAATACCATCTACTAAGCCAAATTGTTCATTTTCACTAGCTTATCTGAAGAATCCACCATTGCAGAAGAGTCAGTTCTGTACCAATAACGATAATGTTGTCCACTCTCAGCTTTCTTGTACGTGTTTGGGGCTTACTTTCTTGATCAGTGCTTTGTCCATTGACAAGTGGACTCATTGTTCTGCTAGCAGAGATGCTTTGTGACTAGCACCTAAAGAATGACATCTGTATATATCTGACAAGGTGTTAAGACAAAAATACCACCATCAGTCCTTCTTTCTGGTTGGGCCAGCGGGAAAAGCACTTGATTGGAAATGGTAATTTCCTTTTTGTTCTTCCTGACTCACTGCAGGATTTCCTCTTCTTCTAAACTTTACTATGTGCTTTTCTACTTAGCAATATCACAGGGCACAGTAAAAATCATCTTGAAATAAGGAGAATTTTCTGTTCTGTGTTAACCTTGTGCCTGTTGAGAATACAAGAACAATGGAGGAGGGGGAGGGGCTAACTCCAATTTTTTTAATATACTATTGCCTAGAAATGACTGTTTACGATATTGTACGAATGCTTAATGCATTTGGATGATATTCCTTTTCTCCTATTGAAATAGAGACATAAACCCCGTTTAATTTGAGAAAGGGATGTCATATTTAATGTTCATTTGCTAATTTCACAAAACAGTTTTGTGACACTGGTGTCCTCATGACAATCTTGAAACATTAGGCAGATTTCAACAAAGAACTCATGTGAAAAACGTACACCATTGTTTTGTTACAAACAAATGATCCTGAAAACCCTTGAGTCACAATCCAGTGGCACTGACTCCGCCAGAGTTTGCAGGGTCAGTGGGAGGACACCTCATTTACATGAGCCATGCGGGTGCAGGCACCACTTTGGGCACATCTCTGGCCAGAGATGCTAGTGTTCACCTGCCTATGTGGGGTGAGGGGGTGCAGGTTGTTCAGGCCTGTCACCCCCACAACCCTGATCATCATCCCTTTAATCAAGGGGCTGAATCAGACAATGATTTGTAAAAACAAAATTTTCCACTTTGGGGGTCCAGGCTGCACTTGGCTTAGTGGGGTCCACGTCCACCCTTGTGGAGACTGGTACACTCACCCGGTGTACCAGCCTCCATCAGTAGGAGAATCCTACTCCAGTCTGAGTGGCACATTGGGACATTTTACTTCATTAGAGGTGCTCTATAAACTTGCTTTTTATAGAGGAACAGCTTGGGGGGTCTCCGTCAAAATTTATCTTTTCAACCAAGCGTTGTCACATTTCCGAATTACAGCTTGGTTTCTGTTCCTCCTCTTTGAAACACCATGGGATATTTTATTATGCTAAAGGCTCTAAATAAATGTAACCAGTTGAAGTGTGGAGTGTGAAGAACCTGCTGGTCACTATCCAGTGACTCCTGCTGGAAAGTGCATGTATGTGGGCATCAGATCAGAACAAAGTTGGGTTTGGCTGTGGTGCCCCTTACAGTCAAATAGCCTGCTCACACAGGAAGAATGACCTCTTGGGTGAGGTACTAGAGGATTACCAACAGCTCTGAAACTCCAGCAAGAGTCAGTGTACTTTGTTGGGGGGTCCGGGGGGTGTGGGGGGCGTATTATTTCGGCGACTAAAATCATAGCCCTCGGGGGGGATTTTGTTAGGGTGTTTTACTACCCTTATGTTTCAGTAACTGCCAGCTTTTTAAACAGAGCAGCTGTGACCGTCTGACGAGGAACCAGCCAGCGCTGGTTTTGCCAACAGCCCTGTGGATGCGGTGCGATCTCTGAATTCCACCAACCACAATCACTGATCATTGCGTCTTCCCTTCTTTAAAATTTAAAGGCTGTGACTAAACAATTGGATAGATTTTAACTTCAGGGCGGTCGACCGACGAAACACACCAGCCACCTACCTGTGTCGAGAGCAGAGATCGGGTCAGAGCCATTACAAGGCCTGGGCCTATTTTAAATAGACATCCGCCTAGGTCCTAAGTTCTGGAATTCCCTTCCGAAACCTCTCCACCTCCCTCTCCTCCTTTAAGACCATGTTTTATACCTGCTTCTTTGACCAAGCTTTTGGTCACCTTTCCTTCTTTGGCTCAGTGTCAATTTTTGTCTGTTTACACTCCTGTGAAGCACCATGGGACGTTTTACTACATTAAAGGTGCTACATAAATGCAAGTTATTGTTGATTCACAAACATGCTGATTACCTGCACTGTGCTCATTTTCATCTCAGCATCATTTAAGTTCTCAATATTTGCTTCACTGATTTTCGGCACTGAACCACTCTCTATTTCACAACGTATAGACCTGGGTGCAACTTGACATAACACAGTTCCTTCCTCCGACCACTTCTGATTCTAACATGAACTGAGCCACCGGCCAATAACAAAGGTAATTACAGATGTGTCACAACTGGACAGTTTTCTCTCCTTCCTGCTAATGAAATTGAGTGCAACAAAATATCATCAGCAGAAAAAAAAAGCCATTTTGATTGGCAGCCATTTAAAGCTACAGTAAAATAGTGCTAGATAATATTTCTAACTAAAAGAGAGAACTATATCCTTTAATTCCTAACCATGATTAATAAATAATTACTTTACTGCAGAACCACAGGTTATATGTCATGTACAGTAACCACAGAGAATCCCTAGACAACACAGAGCAGTATAAACCATAATGCATTGTGAGATGAAAGGAATGCCAAACAGCTTGGGAATAGTCCATTTTCCCACTCGGATCAATTGGAACATGTTTGTGAAGGCTTCACATAATCTTGGCCTAAGACCTTCAAAGAAAGAACGCTGACTCCCATTTGCCAGCCCAATAGAAATGCTTTAAAAGAAGTTTTTAATTAAAATGTTCAAGGTTACTGAAATAAAAAAACATTTACATTGACCTTCACTAGAGATAGTCATAATTCACCAGGGAAGGGTCTTTAACCCTCTTCTGCTGAGAGGAGACAAAACTGTAAGTTGCATCATTTCAGTAACACTTTCAATAACCTGGAAATATCAGAACTGTACAATCAAACCAAAAAATCATGGTCGCTGTTTTTGTAATGGGCTCATCAAGGCGAGGGATGCTTGTACTGGAGAACTTCATTTCAGCAACCTGTGTCAGCAACATCAAGCACTTCCAGGTCAACTACAGCCGGATACAAAGAAAGCTCCCTCTGCTCTGCCCCAACAACATGCCTTAGCTTCAACTTCAGAAGAGCATGTCCTTTTTGGCCCAGTGTGACATTTATCCCCATCTCCCAACTATCCTCAGGCCTTTCCCAATTAGTCAGTTTGCACCAGGTGCAGTGAAATGCCAGCTTAACTACTTTAATGTTAACCGTCTGCCCTCTCAGGTGGGCATAAAAGATCCCATGGCACTATTCGAACAAGAGCAGGGAAGGTCTCCCCAGTGTCCTGGGCAATATTTATCCCTCAACCAACATCGCTAAAACAGATTGTCTGGTCATTATTATATTGCTGTTTGTGGGAGCTTGCTGTGCGCAAATTGGCTGCTGCGTTTCCTATATTACAACAGTGACTACAGTTCAAAAATACTTTATTGGCTGTAAAGCGCTTTGGGACATCCCGAGGTCATGAAAGGTGCTTTATAAATTCAAGTTCTTTCTTTCTATTTAAAGTGGGATTAGAGCCATGGAAGGAAGTGGAGAAGAGTTGGATGCTGCAGAAATGGAAAGGGAAAATAGAAGAAATTTAGAGGGTCAATGGGAAGGAGGGGAAGGTAGAGTATAATAAGAGGGTAGGGGAGAGTTAAGGGGCCTGAGAAGGTGAGAATCCAAGGCTGCCAGGGGACCAGTATGGAGCTGCAACCCAGAGGAACAGGGGAAGCATGGATAAAGAAGAGGGAGACAGGAAGAAAATGGAAGAAGTTGGAGGAGGTGAGATGAGGGAAGAGAAGGAGGAGGTGAGAAGAGGAAAGAGGGGGAGTGGGGAAATAAGGAAGGGTGAACAAAGTGTGGGAGGAGGAATAGAGAGAGAAAGATGGGGAGAGAGAGAATGGTGAGGGGGATGCGGGTGTGTTGGAGAGGGCGAAGGGGGAAGAGAGGTGTGATGGTAAAAAGGGCACAGTTCCATGTGTTTAAATGGACCTATGGTCTGTCTCACTATTTTTGCTGCCAACCTTATATAACCTTGCATCTCAAAGTTATATTTGCTCTCAGTAGTAGCAACTGTGGAAAGCTGCAGCCTGAGATTCAGGGGCAAAGAGGCAGAACAGGACCACTGGTATGTTGGCTAACTGGTAGGGTAGAAAAGCTGAAGGAGAGAATGACCTCAGAATGCAATGAAGACCAGTGAGCTCAGTAAAGTGGGAAGGCGTAGGGGTTAAAGGCATAGTTGCAGAGGAAAGTTTTGAGGAGGTTTCTGAAAGTAGGGAGAGAGGGGGCAAGGCACACGCATCTCGGGAGGGAGCTCCAGAGGATGGAAGCACAGTGGCCCGAAAGAGTGGTCACCAATGGAGTAGGGGAAAACTGGGAACAAAGAGCAAAGACCATGTCAGAGGGGTGGAGTGTACATGCAGACATGTAAGGCTTGCTAAAGGAAATTGCTAAACGAGGGGAACTAAGTGCACAGCAGGATTTGAGCAAAGATAAGCTAATTCAGGGCAAGCAAGAGATCAAACTTGGGATTTTCCTGGTCTACATTGCTCACCTACTCACCAGATATCATTGGACTTCTAACACACTGAACCACCATGCCACCCAGTTCCCCTGTACATTTTAACAGTTGGCAAATTACATGCCACATTTTGAACAGCTGCATAATCATAATCATGATCTCCCATAACCCATATCAAAGTGAAATGATTAATAATTTGCTCGGCTCTTCAGACAGAAGGTTGTGGGTTCAAGCCCCACTCCAGACTGGAGTACATTATCTAGGCTGACACTTCAATGTAGTACTGAGGGAGTGCTGTACTGTCAGAAGTGCTGTCTTTCAGATGAGATGTTAAACCAAGACCTTGGCTGCCTCTCAGATGGATGTAAAAATGGCAGCACTCGAAGAGTAGGGGCACTTTCCCGGTGGCCTGGTCAATATTTATCCCTCTACCAACATTACCAGAAAAAGATTAACTGATCATTTATCTCATTGCTGTTTGCAAATTGGCTGCCGCATTACAACAGTAATTGCACTTCAAATGTACTTCATTGGCTGTGAAGCACTTTGGGACATCCTGAGGTCGTGAAAGGTGCTATATTTGTTTTTATTCATTCATGGGATATTGGCGTCGCTGGCGAGGCCAACATTTATTGCCCATCCCTAATTGCCCTTGAGAAGGTGGTGGTGAGCCGCCTTCTTGAACCGCTGCAGTCCGTTTGGTGAAAGCTCTCCACAGTGCTGTTAGGTAGGGAGTTCCAGGATTTTGACCCAGCGACGATGAAGGAACAGCGATATATTTCCAAGTCGGGATGGTGTGTGACTTGGAGGGGAACGTGCAGATGGTGTTGTTCCCATGTGCCTGCTGCCCTTGTCCTTCTAGGTGGTAGAGGTTGCGGGTTTGGGAAGTGCTGTCGAAGAAGCCTTGGCAAGTTGCTGCAGTGCATCCTGTGGATGGTACACACTGCAGCCACTGTGCGCCAGTGGTGAAGGGAGTGAATGTTTAGGGTGGTGGATGGGGTGCCAATCAAGCGGGCTGCTTTGTCCTGGATGGTGTCGAGCTTCTCGAGTGTTGTTGGAGCTGCACTCATCCAGGCAAGTGGACAGTATTCTATCACACTCCTGACTTGTGCCTTGTAGATGGTGGAAAGGCTTTGGGGAGTCAGGAGATGAGTCACTCGCTGCAGAATACCCAGCCTCTGACCTGCTCTTGTAGCCATAGTATTTATGTGGCTGGTCCAGTTTAGTTTCTGCTCAATTGTGACCCCCAGGATGTTGATGGTGGGGGATTCGGCGATGGTAATGCCTTTGAATGTCAAGGGGAGGTGGTTAGTCTCGCTCTTGTTGGAGATGGTCATTGCCTGGCACATGTCTGGCGTGACAAAATAAATGCCACTTCTTTCTTTCCTGTCATTACTTCAGAAAACTTGCTGAGCATCAACTATTATCAATCTGATTGAATGATCAACTACAGCCCACGGTATCTGATTATTAATCCCTCCCCAGCCACAGCCCCAAGCTGGGGAATTCAACAAACCCTTACAACTGGAACTAGCAGTCTACCTGCTGCAACCAAAACAATCGAGAAACACTACTTGACCAGGTTTGGCCACTGCAAATCATTAGCTAGCTCAATACTAAATTACTGGCGCCAGATAGAATGTACAGTGAAGGCTGCGGACTATCTATAGAGCTTTGCTTCAATCTACCAATCAATTGCACATCGGTATTGACAAAGGTAATTTACACAAGACAATATTTCTCATTGGAAAAAAGCTAGTGACACAGGCAATGATATTTTGTAATAAAACTACATAATATTGGCTTATCAAATAAAGCAGGGAAAGGGGCTTTTATCTCATTTTGTGAGCATATATCAAAGAATTGCTTTTAATGGATCTCGGTCTGACAGAAATGTGATTGACATCACTTGTTCCTCAGTTCTCCATTTTAGGTTCCTTTTGTTATATTAAGGATATGCCAAACAACCTGTCTTTATTCCAGCGACTATTTATAAACCGACAACACATTTGCATTCTACGTGCAGAAATCAGAAAGCCCATTGAAAAGCTTTTAACTGAGGACATCTCTCCATGGTTGAATGTGAATCATCGTACATAAAGTACAGATAAAAC
This sequence comes from Heptranchias perlo, assembly GCF_035084215.1. Classification (NCBI taxonomy): domain Eukaryota; kingdom Metazoa; phylum Chordata; class Chondrichthyes; order Hexanchiformes; family Hexanchidae; genus Heptranchias; species Heptranchias perlo. The sequence continues at coordinate 29,420,141 of NC_090353.1, forward strand.
CAAATCATTACTAATCTAATCCAAATCAGTGCCTGCTTGGATTGATTCATTCTCACTAAGTGTTAAAGGCCCTTTCCTGGAAATGGTAGATTCAATCAAATATGTAAGGCTACACTTAAAAATTATTGTGCTTTCTTTTAGGTAGCATGTAGCTTTGATTTTTCCAATGAGCAGTGGGGGAGGCATTTGTTCATTTTATTTTGCCATGGCAGTCAGTAGTCACCTCTTTGAAGACTAGCATAGGAACCGGAGTAGGCCATTCAGCCCTTCGAAACTGTTCCGCCATTCAATTAGATGTTGGTTGATCTGGATAAAACACAGAGCATATCAACCACTGGGATAACTCGATTGTGAAGGGTTATGCCTGAAAGGGCAACATTTTTTCCCTTTTTTCACAGGCGCTGACTGACTCGCTGAGTGTTTCCAGTATTTTCTGTTTTTGTATATTGTTGGTCTCCTCATCTTTCTTTTCCACCTCATTTCTTCCCTCCTGTAGGCACTGATTCAGCTTGGCACAGTCAGATCTGAGCCAAAGGTTGTTAATTCAAGTTCAACACCAGCATTCAAACACATGAACTAACTAAGACTCCAATGCACTGAAAAAACAAAAATGCTGCCCTTTGGGTGAGACATTAAGATAGATGAAGTGTTTCCAGTGACCAGCTGCAGTTGAAGGGAGCACGGGTCAGAGAACTGCCACCACATGTTGTAGCCCTTTCTATGACCCATCAAGAGTAGCGAAGTTTTTGGAGTGCATGACTACTGAATTTTCCCTTTTAAATTGAAGCCCTGTCTTTCTGTTCCAGTGATTCAGGTGGACATTAAAGATCCCTTGGTCCCATTTAAATACAAGTAAGGAGTTTTCCTAGGGTCCTGGCAAACATTCCTGCCTCAACCAACACCCAAAATCAGATTAACTAGTCATTCATCTCATTGATGTTTGTGAACACCTGCTGTGCATAAAATGGTCTCACATTTGCCTCCATAATGGTCACTTTAAAGTTAATTGCAAGTAAAGTAATTGGAGATATGTGCAATAGATGCAACAGAGTACTGGATAAATTGAAATCTTTCCCCTTCTCTCTTTCTGAGTCATGGTGGTGTATGGGAGTAGATTTTACAGATTACATACGAACATATGAGTTAAGAGCAGGAGTAGGCCATTTGGGCCCTCGAGCCTGCTCTGCCATTTGATAAGATCATGGCTGATCTGATTGCGACCTCAACCCTACTTCCCATATACCTACTATAACCTTTGACTCCCTTGTTAATCAGGAATCTATCTAACTCAGCCTTAAAAACATTCAATGACCCTGCCTCCACCACTCTCTGGGGAAGGGAGTTCCACAGACTCACGACCCTCTGAGAGAAAAAATTTCTCCTCATCTCCGTCTTAAATGGGAGACCCCTTATTTTTAAACTGTGGCCCCTAGTTCTAGTCTCTCCCACAAGGGGAAACATCCTGTCAGCATCTACCCCTTCCAGTCCCCTCAGGATCTTATATGTTTCAATAAGATTACCTCTCATTCTTCTAAACTCCAACCTTGGCCTAACTTGTCCAACCTTTCCCCATAAGATAACCCCCTCATCCCAGGAATCAGTCGAGTGAACCTTCTCTGAACCGCCTCCAAAGCAATTATGTCCTTTCTTAAATAAGGAGACTAAAACTGCACACAGTATTCTAGGTGTGGTCTCACCAATGCCCTGTCCAACTGTAGCAAAACATCTCTACTTTTATATTCCATTCCCCTTGCAATAAATGACAACATTCCATTTGCCTTCCTAATCACTTGATGTACCTGCATACTAACTTTTTGTGCTTCATGTACTAGGACTCTCAGATCCCTCAGTACCTCAGAGTTCTGCAATCTCTCTCCATTTAAATAATATACTGCTTTTCTATTCCTCCTGCCAAAGTGGACAAGTTCACATTTTCCCACATTATACTCCATCTGCCAAATTTTTGCCCACTCACTTAACCTATCTATATCCCTTTGCAGACTCCTTATGTCCTCTTCACAACTTACTTTCCTACCTACCTTTGTGTCATCAGCAAATTTAGCAACCATACATTCGGTCCCTTCATCCAAGTCATTGATATAGATTGTAAATAGTTGAGGCCCTAGCACTGATCCCTGTGGCACTCCACTCGTTACATCTCGCCAACCTGAAAATGACCCATTTATCCCTACTCTCTGTTTCCTGTTGGCTAACCAATCCTTTATCTATGCTAATATGTTACCCCCTACACCATGAGCTCTTATTTTGTGCAGTAGCCTTTGATGTGTCACCTTGTCAAAAGCCTTCTGAAAATCCAAGTACACCACATCCACAGGATCCTCTTTATCCATGCTGCTTGTTACTTCCTCAAAGAACTCTAATAAATTAGCCAAATTGACCCTACTGGCGCAGAGTTCCATGCAATGGGAGTGTACACAACAATAATTCAGGCACAGAGGCGAGGGCACCATGAACAATTTTCTGTCTTTTTGTTCCATGGGTACCCACTAGTATGTTGCCTTAAGTGACCATTCTTCACAAGTGAATCTAGACGGTGACAGGTAGACTATCCCAATTAATGTTCATTTAAAGGGCAAAGTAAGAAGGTTCAGATAACATTTTAAGCCCATTTCTAGACCATTTTTTTAAAAACCCGTTGCCACTTAGGCTTTCATGCTGCTCCATTGGTGCCACCGATGGTTTTTCCAGTGCGCACGCACACGAGCTGTTAGGAGGATAAAGAGGAACAGCAACGGGGGATGCCAGGCAGTTCAGGCAGCACTAGAGCTGACCTATGCCTACCTGCTGGTACTGTCACACCTGCATCTGTGGAAGGAGGGGCATCTACCTCACTTTGGCAGAAGACTGGTGTGTGCGGAGGCTCTAACTCTCAATGTGGCTGTGGGCCAATGACACAGATACAATATGTGAAGGTCTTACTTGCTGTAATGCTGAAAGATTCTACAACAGCACTCCACTGACCGTAAGTCATGCGTTCAGTGGTACTGCATGAAATAAGACAGAGCAAAAGGAGATTGGCAGCCATCTTAGATTAAGTGGTCACCCTTTCCCAGATGTCCCCGGCCATATCAGCTGACAGTGTAGTGCCTTCCTGGCGATGACCATTAGGAACTCTTTCACAGGTGATCAAGGAGGTTGGTGCAGAGCTGTGCCATTTGCCTCAAGGACATTTACAGCTAATTTCCAGTGCAGGACAGGCACAGCTAATGTCAGAATTGGTCAGCTGCAGCCTCCAAGCTGTCTCCACCTCCTTGTAGGCATGCTACAATACTGCCTTATAGGGATGGTGCCATGGAGTGGAAAAGAGGGCAACACTCCTCACCAACACCTCATGCTGTGCCACCTCCACTTCAGCAACCATCAAACACAGGGTCAGCTCCTGAGATTACCCGTCATGTGCCTGTAAACTCATGCCTACATAAAAGCAAAATACTGCAGCTACTGGAAATCTGAAACTTGACAGGGCCTCAGTTTAACGTCTCATCTCTACCCTACTGGATCTCCCTCACCAAAACCCTCTTCTTGCTGCTTCTCTCCCAGTTTGTAAATGCTGATGTAAAGCCTATATTTTCAACTAGGTTTTTGTTCATCTCTGCACTTCTTCTATTAATGCTCATTTCTCTATCTGCTATGCGCAGCATCTTGGAACATTTACAACAGAAAAAGCCATGTATAAATGCTAGCTATTGTGGTATTTAGAATTCCTCAACCCAGATAACTATTTCACCATTCAAGCAGGCAGATTATGGCTCTGGGTGATGGTCTGACCCCATTTCTTCACATTTGTTCCTCTAGTCGCGGTTGACTGCTGTTTTAGACATAGTTAGGGGTCAGTTTATGGTTTGATTTTTTGAAAAAAATCCTTATTCTGCTTTTTGTCATTTGCCTTTTCACTACTGTTTTACCATTCAAAAGGAAAATGTATTTTAAAGATAAAAATTAACTTGCAACATATCAGTTCCAACCAGAACAGAAACTTGCATTTATAAAGCACTCCTGACATGCAGGAAGACGTGTCAGAGTGCTCTGCAATAAGGAACAAGGAGATACAGTGCAAATGGCTTTATCGAGGCATATATTTGATAGTTAGGTTAGTTAAACGACAAAAGGCAAATGTTGTCCTTCGTCTGGTTCATTTTGTAATATTTAATGAATAGTTTGTATTGTCTATCCGGTTTCCAGATCACACTTTGAATTGTCAAAATGAGGATGGACTAGTGGATCTGATCAGAGGATAGTATAAACCATATGAATTATTAAATAGATTACAAGAACTATAAAATAAAGCAAGCGTTGTAGAACAACACTGAAGGTGTGATTCAAGTACTTTCAGACAGCGCACATTTCCTCAATTAAGCTAGTAACCACTACACACAAGGAGAGACATGCATTAAGCCACAATCGCATCAGTGATCTCGCTGGTCTGTGGACTATTTGACAGGAAAATTCCAGCCTCAGGCAAATGTTTAAACACATCAAACTCAGGGTAGCAGCGGTAGAAAGCCACACATTCCCAGCTCCTAGCAGAGCCGAGTACAAACTCTACACATGGTTGACAGTATAAATAAGGCTCGAGATTTCTGGCCTGGATCCAGATTTGCCTTTCACTGCGTGCACGGCATGGCTACTGCATGCAAAACGCAGAAACAAAATCATCTATTTTCTCACCCCATCAACCCTCACCCTTTTATGAGCACAAAGGCCCAAGAGGAAAATGCATAATGTGGCAATAAACAAGCCTCTGTGCTGAAAGAAAAGCTCAGCACCATACTCTAGAGGGTCTGTGAAGTCTTTTTCTGGTCACGCAAGAGCCATTGCCTCTCGTTGCGAAATGACTGCTGGACACAAAGGCCTCTGATCCCTGCTACTTTCTGCTTCAGGGACTAAACCGAAGCTTCATCAAACAGAATTAGTCAGATCTGTGAAGGCGTTTGAAGATTCTGTGCTGGCTACGTTTGAGCAGAATGCTTTAAGCGAGCACTGGCTGTGTTGGCAGAGCATAGCAAACCTCTGTCCAAAATGCCCTCCTTTTGAAACAAGAGTACCCAAGTGTGTACTAATGTTAGAATGTGCCCGTGACAACTTAAGTTACACCGTCGATGAGGTACATGAATTTTGAACATATGAATTCACCGTTCGATTCCTCTACTCCCTGTTATTATTTCAGTCTCAATAAGTTATCAGTTGATATGTCAAAACGGAGCCAGCTCCTTTTAAATGAAAATAACTGTTTGTTGAAACATCATTTACACACATGACTGCACTGTTCCTGCTTCCTCGTTTTTAAGGAGCCACAGTTGACCGTTAATAAAACTTAACATGAGTAAAGGCCACCCACACCATCCAACTCTCTCCCATCACCTCCATCCTGGTTCAGAGCTGAATTAAAGGTTTCTATAAACATAGACGAGAATTTTGAAATTGTCCAAAAATGTCTTCACTGTAAAAGTGAGGGTGAATCACATTTCTTTTCCCAACTTTGATTTTGCTGAATCAGTGGCGTTCCTATGGTAACCGCTTATAACTTGTTTCCAGTATTGGACTAGTGTTTTATTCCTCAGGATCACCACCGCCAATTTCTTGCTTAAAAATAGAAAATTACTGTTTGAAAACATTGATCCTCTTTATCCCAGACAAGAGAGTCTGGATAAGTCAAACTGCAATTTGAGATCAATAGATTTTTGTTGTGTAAAGGTATCAAGCCATATGGAGCGAAGGCGGGTAAATGGAGTTGAGGTACAGATCAGCCATGATCTAACTGAATGGCGGAGCAGGCTCGAGGGGCTGAATGGCCTAGTCCTGTTCCTATATTTCTACATGGGAGTCCTTGTTGCTTAAAAAAACATGCTATTCAGAATAGATTGGTAGCAGGGTTGGCTCAGTAGTTGCAATGCTATTTATGTTTCTCTTCCCCTGCTCATTAGGAGTAGCACAGAAGGAAGCTGATGTCTACAAATACCATTTGATGAAGTGGGACCACTGCCTAGGCCTCGATCTGGTAGCAACAATACTTTAGAGGTGTCACAGCACGGAAGATTTCCACGATCTAGCCACAAATTCTGAAATTATCTGGCTCTGTAGTTCAGGAACACCAAGTTTGTTCACTGGTCTACACCGAGTGAGCTGATCTCAGCCAACGCCTCTGGAGCATTATGGTTGTTCCTGGGCTTGGGCAGGGTTCTCACTTCTCATTACCATCTGGTGACTCCTGCTGGAAAGTGAGTCGCCAGCTGAAATGGGTGGATGAGCTGGGAGGACAGGATGTGGCTGCCCTGTGATTCCTTCATGGTAGAATAGCCCTCATCAGCCACTGTTTAGGCTCACATATATTGAATGTAAAAACATCAGGTACTGGAAAGTACCAGTGGAAGCTTAGCATGAGTCAGCGTCTTTAGTATTTGAGAAGAAACTTTAGTACTGCAGTGCTGAACAGATTACATTTCTGAGGCTAATTTCCTACCATCCCATGCCAAAGGCATTGGGGGTGATTTTAACCCCCAAGGACGGGAAGGGGGGGGGGGGGGGGGTTAAAATTTCAAAATGAGAAACTCGACCCCAACCCGCCCACTTCCGGTTTTAACGGAGGCAGGTTGGGCGGGCAACTAACCTGCTCTCCGGAGGCGGATCCCTAATATTTTAATGAGGCTGCTTGCCTCTAATTTTAGCTCTGTTTCAGATTTAACGTCTGTGGGCTGGGTTTCCCAGACCTTGGGAAACCCAGCAGCTGAAGGGAGGCGAGAATGCCTGGATCCAACAGGTAAGTGCCTTTCCAGCACTGCCTGTGGGCCAGGAGTGATTCCCCACTGGCCCACCAAGCAAACCTGCTAACCTCCCCATGATCGGAACCCCGCAATCATCCCCCCCATTCCCGCGATGCCCTCCCCCACCCGGCCGATGTCTCCAGCAGCCCCCCCCCCCCCCATGTACCACCCAACCCACGACCTCTCCCTCCTTTCCTCCCTCATCTCCGCTCCCCGGCTGCGGCCTAGTACCTCAGGCCTTCCCGCCAGACAGCCTCTCAACCTGGCTGGCTGCAGCCGGGAAACGGAGGGTAAAAATTTCAATCAGATACTGCCGTTAAATTCAGCAGGATCCCTGGGAAAGTCGTATTTCTGTGTTGCCTGGCCACTACCTCTCCACCCCACTCCCTCCCCGCAAATATCGGGGCCATTGACTCTACTGGGTACCATTCCACTAGTGCCAGGTGACTATTCACCTTGCAACACACAGCCAAACTTGATCATTTCCTCACCAATGCCCAAGCACGCGCATTTTCCGGTGATAGTCACCGGGCAGTGATCCGGAATGAAATCCCCTGTCTAGCCCAGGGGCACGAAGACCATTTGCACCACTCTAACTGCTTCCCTAGCTGAGATCAGCCAACTGTGCACAGACTGGGAAAAAAAAATTGAGCCTGGGGATTCTGGTATGGCCTAGCTACTCGCTGGCTTTACCAACGGAGAAAAAGGTCCTTTTTAAACAAGAACAAGACATGTGTGGCTTTTAAGGAATGTCTTGTTTGTAATCAACAGACTCCTGGCTACAGTAGGTCTTTAAATGTAGTATTTACTTCAAACACGTCAAAATGTATTCATTCATCTTTCAAGACAATCAACTGTAAAAACATTAAAAGCAAGTTTTGGCAGACACAGACAAGCCTATGCTGCAGCCAGAACAGTCAGCTGACTCATTTATGCTCACCCGTAGCTGCTGCTACAGGTCACGCCAACCCTACCACAGGGTCATGCACACATCAACCCTCAGCCGTAAATTCAGTAGTTAGTATAAACACACAGTAATATTGTGTGTTATTGGCTTGTAAGATTTTAATTGTGCTCAAAATTTACAACATCATAATTTTTCATGGGATGGGCATAACCTTATTTTCCCCAAGACTGGCATTTTTTGGACATGCAACAAGGTATTGCGGCCAATTTACTGAGGTGGGTGAGCTGGAGACTTGGAGACAATTTTGGCTCCAGCTGAAATTGTTGTTGGCGACAGGAGTTAAAACAAGAGGATTGCTGAATTTCATCCAAGTCAGTAACATGCGATCCCCAGAGCCAAGGTCTTCTTCAGTTCAGTGTGAAAGCCACCCAGCAGGATGAGGGATCGCGATGCCAATCTCCAACAGCTTTCCTTTTCCTTGATACTCAAAACAAGTAACATGACAGGGTGTTGTAACTGACACTGTACGCAGTCCTCCAATCAAATAGCAAGCCATCCGTCTCTTTTATAGCTCCAGTTATCAAGGTAGAACAGTGAGTCACCCATAGGAAAATACTTTGAAGCTAAACACTGGAGTGCTTCCAAAGTGGCCACTATGTTAATTTCTTTTCAGCCAAAGAAAGCTGGTACCTCTATCCCTAATTCTATTTGCTCAACAGAGACAGTGTTTGTTTAAGCGCTTTAGACCTAGTGCCATTTATGGCTTTTATATTTTTGGCATTTTTCAGCTTTTAACGAGTCTCTGACTGTTAGAATGAGCCAGTTGTAGTGCAGTTCAAATGTACGCTTCATGGCCCTTCAGTTCAGAGTGTTGGTGCAGTTAGTTATTCCGGTATATTTTTAGGTTTCTGCTCGATTTGGCTGCAGAGATTCTAAAGTCTGGAATGTCATGAATCCAGTGATGTAGATTCCACCCAAAACCCACTAATATCTCCCTAGAGCACCGGGGCGGGGTGGGGGGGGTGAATGATGCATGCCCTCATTACCGTTCTTAGAAAAATGGACACATTCAGTACAAGCTACTCCCGCATATCTCCCACAGATATCTCCTACCTGGAAGGTAGGAATATCTTGGTCATTGCCAGGGTTTGGATACAGGATCCCCGCACGCCTGCTGCTTCCTCAAACCACCAGGGAACAGACAGATGCTCGGTCACTAGATTGCCAGGGTTAGATAACTCAACTAGATTTTCATGGATTGATGAACCTATAATTATACCATCAGGGAAAATGGTTTGTACTCTCCTCTAAGTCCCCAGGAACTTTCCATCTCCATAAGACTGCTAAGGAAAACAGACAAGTATTGACAACCAATGACTGGACTCTCCCAGACTTGCAGGTAAGTGAACATATATTTCAAGCCCACTACTGCACTAGACCATAGAGTTTAAATTGATAAAGAAGATGGGTTCATACTTGCCATTAGATGGGAGTCTAGGGTGGGCAATTGATTCCTAAGAAAAATACTTAGCATCAGAGGCTCCCCCCACCGATAGCTTGGGAAAAGAGGACATATACTCCTTTAATTCATATATACTCCTCTATACGGATAAAGATCAGGTGGGTATCAATCATCATCATCATCAGGGAAAACAAACGTACACTGTGCAACTGGACCATTGGGAGATAGACAGCTCTCAACAAGCAACATAGAATCATAGAAGTTTACAACATGGAAACAGGCCCTTCGGCCCAACATGTCCATGTCGCCCAGTTTATACCACTAAGCTAGTCCCAATTGCCTGCACTTGGCCCATATCCCTCTATACCCATCTTACCCATGTAACTGTCCAAATGCTTTTTGAAAGACAAAATTGTACCCGCCTCTACTACTGCCTCTGGCAGCTCGTTCCAGACACTCACCACCCTTTGAGTGAAAAAATTGCCCCTCTGGACCCTTTTGTATCTCTCCCCTCTCACCTTAAATCTATGCCCCCTCGTTATAGACTCCCCTACCTTTGGGAAAAGATTTTGACTATCGACCTTATCTATGCCCCTCATTATTTTATAGACTTCTATAAGATCACCCCTTAACCTCCTACTCTCCAGGGAAAAAAGTCCCAGTCTATCTAACCTCTCCCTATAAGTCAAACCATCAAGTCCCGGTAGCATCCTAGTAAATCTTTTCTGCACTCTTTCTAGTTTAATAATATCCTTTCTATAATAGGGTGACCAGAACTGTACACAGTATTCCAAGTGTGGCCTAACTAATGTCTTGTACAACTTCAACAAGACATCCCAACTCCTATATTCAATGTTCTGACCAACAAAGGAGAAAGGATGACATTGGACTACCAGCCATCAGACTCTTCCCTCCCTCCTTCCTTCCTTCCCTTCCTCTGATCTAAAGTGAATCATAAACCATTTAAATTCAAGTGTTCACATATTAATCAGAAGTAATCCAACCTGAGTATGGCTCACCTTTTTACTTATCTTCTAAGGTCATCCGTCAGCAAGTAAAAGTCAAGTGAGCTGAAATCATATATTAAGAGTTGAAGGGGCAACACCAGGAGGGGATCTGAATCAGGAAGCAGAACCAAAGCCTCAAAGATTTGGGAGGAAATGTCCCCATCATCTCCTTTTCTAGTTGCCCTTAAGATAGGCATTACAATTACAGTAATAGCTTAGAATAACCTCGCTGTTATTATAATCACAATCAAAAATGGTAGCCAAAATCTGAGTCAACAGCAATCTTTCTACTAATGGTGTTCTTGGAGAGTTTTATCAAAATAGAGTTGAATTTGTGCCGTTGCGCCTGAATTCCAGATGTATGCTCCCAGCGAGTGAAGTTCTACGCAGGAAGAACAAATTCGTTCAATCTTTTATTTTAAGATACCACCTGCATTGGCTTCATCCTTGAAATGCACCCTGTATATGCAATTTTTAAAAAAGAATAGCTTAGAAATTGCCCACGTAAAAAGAAGAAACTCGCCACAAAGTGGCTGCCTGACGACCGGGTCAACTTCACTGCCTTTCCGAGGCTTTGGACACAACATATCTTAGTTTGCTGGTAGCCATGTGCAAGTCATGACATTTTTCAACATCCAACTTCGGAAAGGTCACAGATGGCCAGCCTGATCAGGAGGTCAGCCATGTCTGTATGATGTTTGCATAAATACTTGAGCCCATTGTATTACCTTATCTTAGAGTTTTCCTTAAAAATAAAACATATAAAAGCTTCAATGAAAATTTTAAGACTCTATTGAAATGAAACATTACTGTGGCGGGAGGACTTTAATATTGCAAATCAGCTTTAAAAAAGAAAAGGCAGTTTCTTGATGAGTTAATAAAGGTTCCAGTTGATGGAGCCCATGGTTCATGTCATTTGAGCAACATCTTGGCACCTTCTCAACAACTGAAATGTTGGCTCTCCATGGGGTAGCGGATTGTGCCTTCTGGTGAGGAGAAGTTTTTAAAATGTTTTCTTGGGAAGTCTGGGGAATACTTTGCACTGAATGTGTTCCCCCGCAATGGTAATGTCCTCCTTTAATGCAAAAACTGTGGCAAGTTTACATTTGGCTTCACTTTGATGCATGTTGTTTACATTTCATTAGCAGTGGGAACAAGGGACTAAGTTAACCACCTCAAAGTAGCAAAGTCTAACCCCAGGGAAGAAAATGCCTGATAAAATAAAAATCTAAAGTACAAACGATAGGTGAAACCAGATGACACTTAACGGCACTGGCCGCAGGAACAAGGGCAGCTGCACAGCAATGGACCATACACCACAACATCGCTGCAGGAGTTCCTCAGGGAAGCATTCTCGGCCCAACCATCTTCAGCTGCTTCATCAATGACCTTCCCTCCATCAGAAGCCGAGGAGTGGGACTGTTCGCTGACCATTCCACAGTTTTCAGATCATTCAAAACTCTTCTGATAATGAAGCAGCCCATGCCAGCCAACAGCAGGACCTCGATAACATCCAAGCGTGGGCTGACAAGTGGTAGGTAACATTCATGCAACAGAAGTTTTTTTTTTATTCGTTCATGGGATGTGGGCGTCGCTGGCAAGGCCAGTATTTATTACCCATCCCTAATTGCTCATCAGAAGATGGTGGTGAGCCGCCTTCTTGAACCGTTGCAGTCCGTGTGGTGAAGGTTCTCCCACAGTGCTGTTAGGTAGTGAGTTCCAGGATTTTGACCCAGCGACGATGAAGGAACGACCAATATATTTCCAAGTCGGGATGGTGCGTGACTTGGAGGGGAACGTGCAGGTGGTGTTGTTCCCATGTGCCTGCTGCCCTTGTCCTTCTAGGTAGAGATCGTGGGTTTGGGAGGTGCTGTTGAAGAAGCCTTGGCGAGTTGCTGCAGTGCATCCTGTGGATGGTACACACTGCAGCCACTGTGCGCCGGTGGTGGAGGGAGTGAATGTTTAGGGTGGTGGATGGGGTGCCAATCAAGTGGACTGCTTTGTTCTGGATGGTTTCGAGCTTCTTGACAGGCAAGTGGAGAGTATTCCATCACACTCCTGACTTGTGCCTTGTAGATGGTGGAAAGCTTTGGGGAGTCAGGAGGTGAGTCACTCACCGCAGAATATCCAGCCTCTGACCTGCTCTTGTAGCCACAGTATTTATGTGGCTGGTCCAGTTAAGTTTCCGGTCAATGGTGACCCCCAGGATGTTGATGGTAGGGGATTCGGCGATGGTAATGCCGTTGAATGTCAAGGGGAGGTGGTTAGATTCTCTCTTGTTGGAGATGGTCATTACCTGGCACTTGTCTGGCACAAATGTTACTTGCTACTTATCAGCCCAAGCCTGGATGTTGTCCAAGTCTTGCTGCCTGTGGGCACGGACTGCTTCATTATCTGAGGGGTTGCGAATGGAACTGAACACTGAAGTGCTAGGTAATGATTATCTCGAACAAGAGAAAGCCTAGCTATCTCCATGGCACCACCATCGCTGAGCCCCTCCACCATCAATATCTTAGCAGTTACCATTGACTAGAAATTAAACTGAATCAACCATATCAACACTGTGGCTAAAAGAGCAGTGTAGAGGCTGAGTACTCTGTGATAAATGGTTCACCTCCACACCCTTTAATGCTTCTCCACCATCTACAAGGCTCAATTTAGGAGTGTGGTGGAGTACTCACCACTAACCTAGACAGGTGCAGCTACAACAACTCAAGAAGCTTGACACCATCCAGGACAGGGCAGTTTGTTTGATCACTGCCCCGGCCATGGAACTAAATATCCACCATCAATGCACAGTAGCTGTAGTATGTACAATCTACAGGATGCACTGCAGCTACTCACCAAGGTTACTTCGACAGTACAACCTAAACTACCAAGAAAAGCATTAATGTCGTGGGAATACCATTACCTCCCAGTTCCCCTCCAAGTCACACACCATATATTGCTGTTCCTTCATCATCGCTAGTCCAGTATCCTGGAATTCCCTACCCAACATTATTGTAGGAGCACAGTCACCACATGGACTGCAGCGGATCAAGGAGAAGGCCCACCACCATCTTCTCAGAGAAACTCGGGCAATAAAACGCAGCGTTGCTGGCATCGCCCCATCTTGCGAACAAACTTTAAAGAAACCTCTACAAGACTGCTCATTATCTGTAGTTTTCCTGTCGCATTATATAGGGCTGTATTAAACTTCCTCATGATGTTTGAAGGAGCCTGACTAATGCTACTACAACGCAGGAGCTGAAGGTATATGGGGCTATGTGATGCCATTTACCATCCAAAAAATAATAGACGCCAGGCAGTGAGCTGCAAGCACTATTTCACTCTCATGGCCCTGCTGATCTTCATGAACCGTTCAAGCTTCACTCTTGTGGTTCATGATGTCATTAGATTAGTTCAACTGAATTATTGCCTTGCAATTCTCTGCCAGATATCTATTATACTATTTTCCTTTCATGCCTGTGCCTGTTTATGCGTATTTATTTTTGGAATACGGGAGCGAATGAATGCTGAGCAACCTCTACCTGTTATCTTGATGCACGCATTAACCCATTTATCTTAAATGGTTAATACTGCCTCTAAAATATGGATCAATGGAATGTTACGTGGAGGTGTTTATCTGCTTATATTGCCAAAAGTAACCTCTAGGTATAGGAACATAGGAACAGGAGTAGGCCGTTCAGCCTCCCGAACCTGTTCCACCATTCAGTTAGATCTGTATCTTATCTTTGTATCTTAATCTACCCGCCTTGGTTCCATAACTCTTAATACCCTAGTCTAACAAAAATCTATCAATCTCAGTTTTGAAATTTTCAATTAACCTAGCTTCTTGTTCACCTGGTCAGTCAACATCTGAAAGAGAAAAGGGTAGGTTAAAATTTCAGGTGGGGCTCTTCATACATCCAAAATTTTAACGTGTCTTTTCTCTTTTATAATACTGCCGTGTATTTTCAGCTTTTTTTGTTTTTTACTTCAGATTTGCAACACGGGTAGTTTTTTCCCCCTTCCTTGCTGATTGATGGCTTAACAGCTCACTTTACAATAATGTACTTGCACGGTCTCCCATTTTAAATTTTACAATGATACACAGAGCACAAAAGGGTTAACGCATTAAACTGAACTGCAATCATTTTTCATAAACCTATTTAATCAGCAGGCTTTGGTCTGGACGTGTGTTTGTAAATGAACTTCCTTGTTGCGCAGCATCAGGTACAATTCCACAGCCAGTTTTGGCTGCTCCCAAAGGGCTTACTTAACATCAGTAATCAGCACTAACCCTATGTCGAAGTAAATGCATCTGATAATTGGATCTAGAAAGAAAATGTTGTACAATAATGGAAGACCCATAACACTTATGAATTTATGCAGAAATAACACTGACAAGTGATGTGAAATGAACTGAATCTGTCAAATGTAGGTCAAGTGTTATAAACTACAGCAAACAAGAACGAAAGAGATATACTTTTAAATTATAGAAGTTTCTTGAGGGCATAAGAAAAGCTAATTCCACTGGTGATTTGTTAAAAGATCTTCTGGTGTGTTTCCATAGATACACTTCTAGAATTGAAAAAAAAAAGTATATTTTGGAGCTTTTGTAATCTTAACAGTATAGCCATAGCCCATTTACACTACAGAGGCAAATTCAATTCAGGGCTTATTTATCTAAATTGAATTCAGTAACTCTGAAGCACTAATCATTGGGAATTGGCAGCTGGGACACAGTTGAATCGGTTCACAGAGATGAAATTACAGCTGTGTCATGGGAATTATGGGTAGATGCTGAGAAAGAGAGAGACCTCTAGATCTCAGTGGATACCTCAGCAAATGATGGGGTTTTGATTTGATTTGTGTGTGCCAGGACAATTTACGCGGGCGGAGATCGAATCAGACACATCCCCCCCACCCCCACCACGAGATGCGGACATCCAGATGGCTGCAGGTGCAAGATTCAAGAGTTCAGATTTGTGTCAGCTTGAGATTTGTTTTTCATGTAGCGTTTGCACAACTGAATAACCTACTTGTGACAGCAAATTATACTGAAAAGTTATATTTTTGCTTCACTGCTTTTTGCTCAGCCCACTTTGCATCTTGTGCCATGCGTCATTACCCAACTAATTGAAGTTGGGTAATGTGACCTACTCTTTAAAATCTTTGTCAGCAATGTTTTTGAGCTGACCATTAGGTGATGGACACGTGAAGCCTAGAGATTTTAAATTAAGAAACCCAAGTTAAAGCCCATATTGTAGGACAACGCCAAAGTTGAAAAGAGAGGAGATAAATCACAAACTAGCGGGTCAGCTTGGCTCAGTTGTTAGAACGGAGGCCTCTAAGTCAGAAAGCCGGCAGAAACCCCTGTATGCACTTGATCACATCATTTAGGCTGATACTCGGTGCAGTATTGAAGGAGTGCTGCATTGTCAGAGGTACCGTCCTTTGGGTCCTAGATTGCTCAAGTGGGCATAAAACATCCCACGGCACTATTCAAAGAGCAGAAAGTTCTCCCTGATACTTTCCTCCTTCAACCAATTCCACCAAAAACAGATTACTAGTTATTCATTCATGTGTTGTTTGTGTGACCTGTTGCATGCAAATTTTTGCCTACATTACAACAGTGAAGAACCTCAAAATTAATCCACTGTTTGTAAAGTGCTTTGACACATCCAGAGGATGTAATAAGTCCTGTCTAAAAGCAAGTTTTTTTCTTTCTAATTTTAGGCAATGCCAAGCTTTGGTTTCAAAATATAATAAAAGGGAGGGAGATAAAGAATCAAATTTAGAACTGAGAGGGTATACTTATCAAGAAAGGCTGAATAGGCGGGGGCTCTTTTCTCTAGAAAAGAAAAAGCTGAGGAATGACCTGATACAGATCTTTAAGATTATGAAAGGACTTGATGGGGTAGATGTAGAGAAAATGTTTCCACTTGTGGGGGAGTTAAAAACTAGAGGTCATAAATAGTCATTAATTAATCCAATAGGGAACTCAGGAGAATCTTCTTTACCCAAAGAGTAGTAAGAATGTGGAACACAGTACCACAAGGAGTAGTTGAGGCGAATAGCACAGATGAATTTAAAGGGAAGCTAGATAAGCACATGAGGGAGAAAGGAATAGAAGGATATGCTGATAGGGTTAGATGAAGAGGGGTGGGAGGGGGCTCATGTGGAGCAGAAATGCCGGCATAGACCAGTTGGTGTAGGCTGTGCTGTAGGCTCTGTGTAACACTTTGTAAATTTTTTGATATCTTGGGAAAGAATGAGTTACAGTTGGATAACACTCAATTGCTTAGCCAAGATTGGGAACTCATGATGTGAGGAAACAAGGTGTGATCACACTTCCACTTCCAAACACAGGGTTGCACAAACACCCCACCGACACTACTGCTGCTCCCAGTCCAACAAAAATACAGTAAAACATGCTGTTGGGCTCCTTTTCTGATGGACCGCCAGCTAATTCTGAGCACAGCATGCGGCACAAGGTCCACCCAGCACTGTCCTAAAATGGCAAACAGGGTCCTATGTACGTCATGGGACCATAATTTGCATATTAAAAGAGTTTACTGCTCTAACCAGGTGGGCGTTTCTGCCGGGGTAAAGATCGTGGCGATCACAGCAACGGCAGGAGCAGGGTGGTAAGTTATTCCCCATCATTTTGAGGGCACTACCGCCCTGTTTCCACCAAGAGTGAGGCCTTTAGAATCTCCCCCTATGATGGTAGGGGTGGTGCAGTAGTACTAACAGGTTGGTGTAGGAGATGAGTGCTCCCGTGTTGTGCCACTGATAACATGATTCCCCTATTTCAGGTTACGTTAGAGTAGTATGCTAAAATGTATGTTGGATAGTTCAACATTTGGGAGAGGAATTTAGTATTTGGAAGTGAAATTGTGTTCACACCCTGTTTCCCCAAATCGTGAGTTCCCAATCTTGGCTATACCTAGAGTGTTATCCCACTGTAACCCATTCTTTCCCAAGGTATCCTGCAATTCCTACCTTGTTGATTTCCAGATTTCAGCGATGCCACTGGGGAGGATGATAGGGAATGGGAACGGCATGACTGAGAGGGAGGGAAGGATAAAACAGAAGTCAAGTCAGCCTGGACTCTTACACTAATCAAGAGTAATGTTGCACGAAGACTCACAACAGCCATAATTTCCTAACGTATAGGCGGTAACATTCAAACTCATGGTAACCCCAGTAAATCCAACCAGCTATCAACTGGAGGAATCCTCTGCCTGGATGGTATTACCATCCAACCAATCAAAATGCAGTGAACATGACCTTGTATTTGAATGTCTATGCTTGCTAATAACAGTTGCGGTCCCTTTGACGGTGCCTTCAGTCATCTCCTCCTTCATCCCTTCCTGTCTTCTGCTTGATGTCCTCTTCCCCTTGTAAAGTACTCAAGAGATGTTTCTCTACTTGAGGGATGCTGTTTAATGCAAGGTGTAGTTATGCAAATAGTGGGATGAAAACATTGATTCCGTGGCCCACACCGGACAGGAGCAAAATAGTAGACCTGAATACAGATCTTCTTTTGGAGAGAGAACCTCCAAGATGGGAGTGGAGAAAGACAGACCCTCTGGAAACAGTTCGATCTGTAATCACTGGTTTCAGAGGAGTCACTCGTGTTGGTTCTCTTGTCAGCTTCTTTAGTCATTATCTTAACGAGTGCCTTGTGACACCAAAACCCAGCCCCAAATTTCCTTCAGGGAATCAGACAGACTTTCCGCAAGCTTAGCAGGATCCTGGAAATTTATGGACTACATATTGACCTTATCTGAGTATACAGAAAATGATACCTTTGTGGTTGCAATAAGCAGCTATGTTCTGTGACGGTACATGTGTCCTCAGTGCTTGAACTATAAAAAACCATGGCACTTTATTTTCTCAATCGTTAGTACAGAAAGAGCTGAAAGAGAAAGAAAAATGAGAAAAAAGATAATGTTTAAAAAAAATCATTTTAACAAATTTGGGATTGCGCTGCCAACATTTCTTCATAAATTGTATCAATTCTTATGGCTCATTACAAAGCAATTATCATTTCACCCTTTAAATTTAAGAGGCCCAGAAGGATCCTCACTTATAGCAGAGCATTCAAAGAGATGAGTTGTGGTAATTCAGAATTCTAATCAAAATCATTAGCTGTGAGCTTGTATATTGACTTCTGACTGGAAGCTGCACACAGAACACTATAAACTTGTTTGTGGCATAAGACTTATAGACAAATGAAAAATTAATCTTCATTCAGATTGCAATATTAAAAAAACCCTTTCCGATGGATTGTTTGCTCTCTCATTCTATTCAGGACAGGGTCTCTGGCAGGCCAGATAATGATATTTCTTGATTGAATTTTAAATTATAAATGCCCTACTGTTTGCTAGGTGATAGGTGTGAGTGTGTGGGAGAGGAAGTTGCTTTTATATGCAGACACTTGCATATTTGTTTTAGTGAAGATACACAACATTGATCTTTTCAAAGCACCCATGAGCTTTTTAGAACTTCTACATTGTTGCAGAATTCTATTTACATTTATGTAATGATGTAAAAACCAGTGCATACATTACCTGTCCTTTTCCTGTACTGCCCCAAAAGCCTTCAGCCTAGAAACTCCCAATCGCTCCCCCCCTCCCTCTCCCGATCACTCCCCCCTATCGCTTCCCCCTCCCTTTATCTCTATCTTTCTCTCCCTATCACTTCCCCCTCCCTTCTCCCAGGACCTACCTGAGGGCTGATGCCACAATTTAAATCTTCCTCGCCGGTGAGCAGCTTGAGGACATTTGTTTGCAGCTCATCAGCCTCCTGTAAATGAGGCCCGAGGTCCAATATTGCATGTGCCTCGGGCCTACCTGTTCTGGTGCAGGGATTGTTCCCTATTTCCAGGCCATCAGTTCTACAGTGTGCCTTTGTGGTTTATCAGGTGATTATCACACCTCTCAATTTTAATTTACCTGACTCAGTCAGTCAATTAACCAACTAATCAATCAACTAATCAATTTCTCTCTCTCTCTCTCAGATTGGATAGATATGTGACTATTATATTGCAGCTACTTGTTTGAGACCAGTTCTGACTTAGAGTAAGCGTACTCCAAGGCGGCCTTCGAGACACACGACAACGCAAAATCGTCGAGCAGAAATTGATAGCCAAGTTCCGCACCCATGAGGACGGCCTCAACCGGGATCTTGGGTTCATGTCACGCTACACGTTACCCCACCAGCGAACAAATGTTATCTGTTTTTAATATAATGGGTCATTTGCTGGCTCTCTCTGCCTTCCGGATGTTTCTGCCTCTCTCTCTGTTTTTTTTTCTCTGTTTTTTTTTCCCTGTTTGTTTTTTTGTTGAATGTGTATTCGGGGGTTCTGCAGATGACACCCCTCTGTCTGAACACGGTGATTGCCTTGGCAACGGGCAGTTGCAGGGGCAGTCTGTAAACACCATGTATTATTCAATATGTATAAATGCGTAGGCTTCAAGGAGATCTTGAAACATTTACCTGAGGAAGGAGAAAATCTCCGAAAGCTTGTGAATTTAAAATAAAATTGCTGGACTATAACTTGGTGTTGTAAAATTGTTTACAATCGACTTAGAGTATGCCAGTGTTCTGATACTGGCATACTGACCTACGCTGTTAGCTCAGCATCTTTCTTAGGCAAGTGGAGATCTGTGCATGTGTGCACAGACCTATGTATAGACCTCCATTCACCAGCACCAATACAATGGTTAAATGTATAGTGCCATTAAAAAGTTGGCACTGCAGTCAGTTTTTTCCTGCAGTAAAAAGTTTGGAAATGAAGCTTAAAAACTTTGCTTTGTAGCAGTTGCAGTTATACTGATCCAGTGTGAAGCAAAGGGTTGTGTGATTACCTCTTGGAGTGGTCTCACATAAGTTTCCAAAATGTGAGCTTTTGTCAGCTTAAATACTTTACTCCTCAGATATACGATAACAACTTGCATTTATATAGCTCCTTTAACGTAGTAAAGGCACTTCACAGAGTCGTTATCAAACAAAATTTGACACCGAGCCACATAGACAGAGATTAGGACAGGTTTCCAAAAGTTTGGTCAAAGAGGTAGGTTTTAAGGAGTGTCTTAAAGGAGGAGAGAGAGGTAGAGCTGCAGAGAGATTTAGGGAAGGAATTCCAGAACTTAGGGCATAGGCAGTTGAAAGCACGGCCGCCAATGATGGAGCAATGAAAACTGGGGATGCAAAAGAGGCCAAAACTGGAGGAGCGCAGAGATCTGAGGATTGTAGGGATGGAGGAGGTTACAGAGATAGGATGGGGCGAGGCCATGGAGGGATACTAAAACACTGAATCACTGTGTACAGCACCATAGGAGATCAACTAGTATATTATGTGTGTAAAGACAATAGATTGGAAACATGCAGTAGCAATGGGGGGAATTTTAATCTCCCAACGACAGGTGGTAGAGGGTCGGGGTGGGGGGGGGGGAATGTTAAAAATGAAAAATCGTGTAACCCGACCCCAATCCCCGTCGCGTACATGCCTGCCGCTCTCGAGAGGCGGGGAACCTCATTATATTATTTAAATCAGGCTCCCACAGTGCAGCAAAATGGAGCCGGGAGCAGCTGGATCAAGCAGGTAAGTGTTTTAGAGCACAGCTTGTGAGCCAGGAGGGGCAGGAGCACTCCCCCCAGCCCCTAAAGCAAATCTTCTGCCGTGATTGGCCGGAGCCCCCTCCTCCAAACCCGTGATCCCGAGCCTGAACCCTTCCCTCCTGATTGCTGCTCCTAACCCTCCCCCAACCCACCTCACCCTCTCTCCACCCCACCCGCCCCACGATCTCTCCCAGTCCCCTCTCCCTCCCTCCGACCAACCCCGATCTTTCCAGTTGCTGGGGACTGTCCCGCTGGCTTCCCCGCCTGACAGCCTGGCAATCTGGCCCGTTGCGGGGCGGGAAAGGGAATAAAACAAAATGATGAAGTCCTGCTGTTAAATTCGGCAGGACCTCTGCCTTCCCGGGATTTCCGGATTTCTTTCCTGCAAACATGCTCCCCCGCTCCCTCCCCGCCTCGCGTAAAAATTGGGGTCAATGTTGTTGTACAAACAGTATATCAAATTTCCCACCTCCACTATTTTAACAGTGACGTTAACCTGCTTATTTGAAATGGGCTAACACCTTTGTTATAATAGTGCACACAGAGGAATTTGGTAGGAGTGCATTAAGCATTTGTGAGGTTGTGTTAAGCGTTTCTACTGTAACACAGCTCCCAGTATATCTCCAGGCTAATACCTCCCATGTACAACAGATACCCCTGCCGTCAAACATGATGGGGTCAGCAGCTGTGCATCTGTGGGACAAATTTTACGATTGCATTAGTAACATTGCAGAGCCTTAGCACGTATAGAGTGTCAGAATCCAGCCCTTCCATGGTGCCAACCCAGGCGAAACGCTAAGCACAGCTACTGTCCAACTGATGGTTTCACTTTAGAGAGGGGCATGCTGCCTACACATGACCACCTACTCCCGGTAGAGGAGATTATGATGGCTTCCAGGAAACCCACTATGAAAAGGTGCATTTTCTATTTATGCCTATTCATTCCTTCCACAAGATGCGATAATCCCTTTTTTGTGGAAGAGGCTCATCCTGTGGTATCCACAGAGAACATCGGTGTCATCTTCAGTTTCATTTCAAGCACTCGCAACATTTTTTTATGAACCACAACTTGTCACCTCGTTCCACCAGAGTTCATGCAGCTGCTACCGCAACGCTTCCTGCCGGCCTTTAAAGATCATTTAGTGAGAGATCACTCACACCCCTACAATGGAGCTCAAGGATGTTCAATCCTATTTATTTCACCTCCTTTCTCCTCTGTTCTCATCCTTGTGTGCGGTTCAGCAGATGCTTTCTGGGACCTTACCCGAGAGGCCATTCTTCATAAGTCAGCCTAGAAAGGTTGAGTATCACCATGCAATTTAACCACGAGGTCCAACACAGCTAAGCCCCCATCATGGCCTCACCCTATATCGACGCACCTGCACTTTTCAGCTGGGATCACTGGGTAGCAATCAGGAACGGGAATCCTTTCTAGGCCAGAAACACAATGGACAATTGCACTTGCTCCTGCTCAGAACAGCTCGGCTTGAAATTAAATCCGTGGCTTCAGACTGGAGTGACCTTGATGTTGTCTCACGTGTCATTCCGCCTTTTGACGTAGTGGCTGAGAAATTCGACTTGCGCCCAAAGCTCCACGTTGCCGGCCTGAGGACTGAGCCAAATTCAGCTTCGGAACTCATTGGAAGGCTGCCGGCGAGCAAGACTTGGGCAAGATACGGGGCTCCCCGCTGCAGCTCACCAGTGGGGGGAGAGCGCAGCAAATAAGCCGGCTCCTATGCCGAGCTAGCCGGCAGTTCAGATCTGGTGGGGTGGGGGTGTGGGTGGCAGGGATGGAAAAAGTGTCTTAAACGAGTGCACAGCGGGCCGGAGTTTTTTTTGTGGGCCCAGAGGGAGCACAAAAGTAAAAATTGAAAATTTGCTGGCGCTTTTTTTTGTAGCGGCCTCCAGTGGTCTCTTTAAGGACAACCGGTTAGGCCGCTCAACTCCTGGTACAACTGGGTGACTCACGCGCAGTGCAAGCTCTGTCCATTTATAGCTGAATTTCACATTTGTGGTCCTATGTTACAACAGTGACTACACTTCAAAAGTACTTAATTGGCTGTAAAGCATTTTGGGGCATCCTGAGGTCGTGAAAGGTGCTATATAAATGCGAGCTCTTCCTTTCTTTCAATTGGCGAAGGACCCTGATTTACATATTTAAGTCCATTTAAATTATGGGTGAAAAATCAGGGGCTGTGGACGCACGATTTCCCCAACAACACCAATAAGTTGCATTTATATAGCGCCTTTAATGTAATAAAACCTCCCAAGGGGCTTTACAAGAATATTATCACCAGTGCTCCTTGCGAGCCCTGTTCCTCACTGGGAGCCCCGATCGTAGAATCAACCTATGAGGAGTGACAAATGAACCAAGAAGTTGCATTAGCTTTCTTCAGTAGGGTCGTCCTCACTCTTTGAGTATTGTTCCTTCTCCTACCGAGCTTCTGCACACTGTCTTCACATCAAAGGTTTCTTTAATGGTGGGGGGGGGGGGGGGGGTAGAAGATTGTAGTTCCACAGAAGCATTTTAGCCTAGAAACTATTTTTATAGTTTTAGTGTACAAATGCCTAACCTATTCACAAAAAACAGATTATTTGGGCACTAACTCATTGTTGCTTGTGAACCTTGCTGAGTGCAAATTGGCTGCAAATACTTCATAAACTATAAAGTGCTTTGGGACGTCCTGAGGTCATGAAAGGCGCTATATAGATGCAAGTTCTTTTTTTTCTTTATATGACATTCCTTGGCCTACGGTTTTATCAGAGGCATCAGCCTGTTTAAATTAATCAGGTTAGTACCTCCATTCAAATAATGGACCGAGGAATGTCATATGAACATATCACGCATTTATACATTTATTCTGCAAATTGTCATTTCTAGGTTTACATGTAAACATGGCTTATATAAATTATATAAACTAGGGAATAGTCACGTGGCAAGTTTTAAGCACAATGCGGGAAGATGGAATGATATAATTGATAATTTTAAATGGACTTTCTAATTTCCTCCATACGATGGCAAGGCTGCTGAAAGTAAACAGATATTTGAACAATTGCTTATATTGTTTATTTGATGTACTTATCTCAATATTTGATATATTTTGTATCATTTTGAATGAACATTTATTTATTTATTTGTGACACTCCAAATCCCTAGCAAGTTTGGTTACACCTCTGACTTTTGGCATTTGGGTAAGCCTTTCCCTTCATGAAGTTTTCCTTAGATTAGAAGGCCTGCAGTCAACTCACTTTGTAAGTTATTTTCTCTCATTTAGACCTCTCCCCAATACTGCACGTTATTATCCAAGAAAAAAGAAAGACTTACATTTATGTAACGCATTTCACAACCTCAGGACATTCCAAAGCGCTTTACAGCCAATGACGTACTTTTGAAGTGTAGTCACTGTTGTAATGTAGGAAACATGGAGGATACCTATTGCAATGGTTCTGCCTATGCCATTCCCAAGCCCGACTCCAGGAAGTGCTGTAGAGTGGCACAGTTTGATTCATCTGTCAATTTTCCCTCAAACCTTCTGGGGAAGTCTCTAGTCTCCTTCAATATTTCACTTAGTTGACTTGTTAAGATTAGGATCTCGCTGTGAGCCGTGTTGTGAGGAAGTGTTCTCCTGGATGGTGCAGTGTGCAAGTATGCCAGCGTGCTGGGCCTGCAGTTTGTCGTTTTGTGTGTGCGTGTTCTCCTAAGTGTTGTTCAGACAGTCCAACTGAGACAAGCATTGGCTTCACATTGTATGAATCCCAATGGGGAACATGCACTGTCCAGTTTCTGGAAGGTAAGTCATTTAAGAAGTCGACATTCTCTCAGTTCCACAGGAATCCCTCCTCCAATACCATGCATTACTCCCTCATCAAGAGGTTGTTCCCCCGTCTTTGTTAGCAACACTCCAAACCTGCCGTAAGGAATGATGTGAGAATGGGATAGATTAACATAACTTCTGATGTTTCCTCCTCGCCTCAGGGGAAGTCTCTAGTCCCCTACATTCCAACAGTGACTACACTTCAAAAATTATTTCATTGGCTGTAAAGCGCTTTGGAACGTCCTGAGATTATGAAAGGCGCTATATAAATGCAAGTCTTTCTTTCACATTGCAACTTTGAATATGGCACAGGCAAAGATTGGGAACTGATTTTGTAGGAGAGTAAACGGATGAGCTACAATGGATCAAATGGCTTTCCTCACCCTTATCTAACTTGTAACCCATGGATTGCTACTATACGGCATTTGGCCTGTTGCAAATTTCAGGTCTGTGCTAGATATTTATTCGGGCTCAGCGTCACCAGTCATTCTCCTAAGTGGACCTCAGATCCTCTGTGAACTGAAGAGTATCTTTACTTCCCAATATCTAGTTAAACGATAGCATGAGCCAGAGACCATAATAATACCACCCATAGTTGTATGTAAGCCATCAGGGCCATGTTGTTCTCCTATTTTTTCAGAAGTTGGACTTAAAAGCATTCTAGTGGGACAAGGTTGATTGTGAAATAACCAACTTGTATATTTTGCATGAAATATGTGAAATATATCTATTTTCTACTACTCCTTGTATCATCAAAATAATAAAACATACAACCTTACCCATTACAGATTGAACCCACTCACAAGTTACCAGTCCATGTACTAACTGGCACTAATCTTACAAAGTGAGACTTCTCTGTCTCTGACTATGCCAGACTCAAACTGCAAACTGAATTTTTGAGAGAGACACACACAACGGTTGACCTCCGACCTCTGACCCTTCCCTCTGCTCAGTGTGTCAGGGAGTGGCTCACCAAGCCATCAATCAAAGCTACCACCATGAATGAGAACCTCCCCTTTCCCTTGGTGTGGGACTGACAACCACATCGTTCACCTGAGGAAGGAGGTAGCCTCCGAAAGCTTGTGAATTTAAAATAAAATTGCTGGACTATAACTTGGTGTTGTAAAATTGTTTACAAACCACAATGTCTGTTTAGCTAAATACTCCCTCCACCCACCCCCACTGGATGCATTGAATGAAAACCATTTTAGCATTAAAGCATAAAAGTTCTGGAATGTGCTTGATGTCCTCCATTGTCTCAAAACTGATTTGACATGTGCAAATACACAAATTTTTGATAGTTACTTTATCTGGTATTACAGCTAATTATTGCAGTTTAAAACCTGACATATGTTTTAAGAGTCTTCTATATAATGGAAGCCTGCACTCAAAGAAAAGAGCAGTATCAAACAGAAACTGCCTTTCTACATTGCTGCTGCATGAAATTATAGCATTGGCTCACTACCATCCAAAGGAATCTTCCACCCTCATACTGCACAGACAGTGGATGCCACCTATTGGCCTGAAAAAGACAGCTCAGAAGAAGCAATATGGACCCAAAATGATGCAGATGGCTGTAAATCGTGACAAAGTACTGACGTTTACCATGGTAACCATAAACCCACAGCACCAATGGCTTTGGGGAAACAATAGTTAAATAAAAATACTTTAAACTCATGTAGATCACTAACACTCATCCAATACACGATCTTTGTTATTTGCGCACTTGTGCACGATATAAATCAGGTAGTTAAAGTGTCGCGGCTCTAAGCAGTCTAAGTGTAATTAGAAATGTTGCATTAAACAGTTATTGTTACCATGCATTAGCAAACGCAATCAATTTTGGAACACAAATTTGTTCCGCTACATGAAGGTGCTAAAATTGTAACAGATGAAAAGAATGTTATGAATGCATTTACATAAAGACTGAATCACAAAATTAACCAAGAGCTCTCACGCGGCACTGAGATTCCCATGGAAATCCGTAATAATGCAATTACATATTTGTGAGCGAAAGCAGAAGTCTGCAGTTATTGGGTAGATTCCATGAATTAATAGAAATTTATCAGGTTGAAATATTTCTCCATAATCTGGGATATGAATATAAAAGGCGTTGAAATCATATGCGTGACATTAATAATAATGAATGTATCAATGTATGAAATTCCTCCGCTCACTATTTTAGCAGAGGCATTAACTAATTTTGGACTCATATGGGGGAAAATACAACTTTTGCTGCAAAATGGGTGGTAGTGGATCAGCCGCCCATTATACACCCCCGCCCGGTTTTGATTTCCAAGGATAGGAATATCCAGCAGGATGTATAAAGCTCCCCCTACTCTGCTCCAATGACTTGTTTATTCCGCAGCCTCACCCCTACTGCACCAGTGTGCTTTTTTTTTTCATTTCCAATGCCAGCCATCCTGTGGCCTCTCTGAGTGAGAGTTCCAATTACTCCCAGTTTTGTGCTGTGGGTATGCCCACTAGGATTGGCACTGCCCAAATTTATTTTATGTAGGACCTTTACAACCAGCAGACAGTTGGAGATTTTCATCCAATTAGGCTAGGATGGATTTGAACCCGGCACCCAGAGTCTAAACCAGCCCACTACCCAGTTCCAAATAAGGAATTTCATGCAGAATATTAAGTAATTCATTACTAAAGCAAAGAAAGATTTACATTTATATGACACCATATCAAATGTCTCTACAACATCTCAAAATGATTCACATGCAATGTACGGTCAGTATTGCAATGTAGGCAAACACAGGAACCAATCTGAATACAGCAAGATCCCACAAATGGCAAATGATGACTCGAATCATAGAATCATACAGCACAGAAGGAGGCCATTCGTCCATCGCGCCTGTGCTGGCTCTTTGAAAGAGCTACCAAATTAGTCCCACTCCCCTGTTCTTTCCCCATAGCCCTGCAAATGTTTCCATTTCAAGTATATATCCAATACCCTTTTGAAAGTTACTTTTGAATCTGCTTCCACCTCCCTTCCAGGCAGTGCATTCCTGCCTGAATAACCAGTTAAACTGCCTACAGGTGGCATTGATTGACAGGGCAATGTTAGCCACTGGAAGAACTCCCTGTTCTTTTTTATATACTGCTACAGGATTTTTAATGGCCTCTTGAACAGGCTGGGACCTTGGTTTAACGTCTAATCCGAAGGACAGCACTCTGACAATGCAACATGTCCACACTGAAGTGTCAGCATAGATTATATGCACAAATCCTGGAGTTAGGCTTCAACCCATAGTGACTCAGAGGCAAGAGCACTACCAGCTGATGCACTAGTGTCGCGCATTGTCATTTCAACCCTACAGTCAATTAGAAATAAAAATTGTATCATTGATCAAACCTGGAACCTTTCTTTGCACGTATGGCTCAGCCACTCACTGGCTTTAATCAACGGAGCTATCACAGGAGTGGCAACAACAACTTGCATTTACAGAGCACCTTTAACATAGGAAAAAATTCCCCAAGCATTTCACAGAGATGAATGGTAAGAAAATGGACACCGAGCCAAAGAAGGAGATAGTAGGAAGGATGACCTAAAGCTTGGTCACAGGAGTAGCGATGGGTCGGGATAGGGATTGGGGCTGGGGTGGGTGGACAATATACCCAAGAGCGGAGAAATGAAAGGTGTCGTGACTGGGCAACAGGAAGGGGAGGGAACAGGAGAGTAGGACCTGAGAGAAGCCGGGAGAAAAAAAAAAGAGGTAGAAGTAATGGGTTTGTGTCCAGAGCGACAGCCAAAATGTGCATACGTGTGGGCAGAGAGGGAATTCGAGTTACATAGGTATGGCAGAGATTAAAAGAGACGTGTCTTGGCCATAAAAAGAAGACCTTCCCCTTTACTCCAGGTGCCCTGTATCGGGTGGATGTAAAATGTTTAGACTCGGTACCTTAGTGTTACAATAAAATGTTACAATATCTAATTAACCCTCTGAGATTTCTGCGCTCCTCCAATTCTGGCCTCTTGCATATCCCCGATTTTCATCACTCCACCATTGCCAGATGTGCCTTCAGCTGCCTAGGCCCCAAGCTCTGGAATTCCCTCCCTAAACCTCTCTTCTTCTCAGTCCTCCTTTAAGATGCTCCTTAAAACCTACCTCTTTGACCTGTCCTAATATCTCCTTATGTGGTTCGGTGTCAAATTTTGTTTGATAACGCTCCTGTGAAGTGCCTTGGGATGTTTTACTACATTAAAGGCGCTGTATAAATGCAAGTTTTTGCTGTTGTCAACCCATGGATTCAAAATGTTACTGGATCAACAACCCTATGTATATTCTTACTCATATTTGTGAGAGAAGACAGAATTCTGCAGTACAAATAGTGCAGCAATTAAATATATTTGTAAATGAATAGAAATTTCTCAGATCACATTTAGAGAATGTCAATAATTTTAATGAAAAAGTCAATGTGAGTTCAACACAAGAAATATATTGTTATTTTTAATAATAATTAATTATTAATTTTAAGCACCTTGGGACATCTTATTACACTAAAGGCGCTATATAAATGAAGTTGTTGTTATTATTAAATATTATCTTACATTGAAGCCAAATTTTTTGCTGAAATTAATAAAAGTTTCACTCCCACAATAATATCTGTTTTACTGTAGCTGGAAATAAACAATTTAAAGCAAAAATTACATCAATAAAGGAGATTCATGATAGAATAATTATACATGGGAGCTGGATGGAGCAGGCTTGATGGGCCAAATGGTCTTTTCTTTCCCCCCCCACCCAATCCAAATTCAAAAGAAGAGTAATCCTACAGCACTGGCAGACACCAGCCAGCAAGACCGACAGAGGCCTTCGAGCAAACTAACCATGCGCCAAGCCACAGGATATATAATAAACTGGGGTTACTAGGAATGGAGAATAAGGTTGGTCTGTGGCAAAGGACCTTTCTTTTAGACTCAAAGGGACCAGGAAACTGGATTTGTAGTTCAATATCGTTATTTTTTTTTGAAGGAGAGGGTGGGGTTTTGTGGGGTAGAGATGGAGTTATTTTCTCTGCTTCCATTTTAGTCAGGTTTCCCCCACAGAGGGTAATAGGCAGGCAGCCTGGTTGGCCCTTACTGTCTAGGCTCACACATGAAGAATAGTCACTTGGGTTGGGCACTCCAGCAAGGAGTTAGCACCTTCAGCAAAGGAGGTGGAGAGGGGAGGGGAGGCACGGGGTGCAAATTGGCAGGAAAAAGATGGATGGACTAAAACACACACATGTAACACTGGCATTCCAATCAATAATTAGAAAATGCCATCACCCAAATTCACAAGTCCTCACAATCGGAGCTTGATACAAACCAAATGAGAAGGAACTTCCACACACCAGCTTCCAGCCTGAGCTTCGTACTTAGAATAGAAATAGAGGTGTAAAGCAGTCAATTAACCATGACTGCTTTCAAGGACTACACGAGACTTACTATCAGAAGGTATGTAAAAAAAAATGATTAAAAAAAACATTTGAATCATAGGCATTTGAAGACGAGGGGCCAGAATTTACAGTAGCTGGTGAACGATCGGTGCCCGCCATTCGTTAGACTTGCTTTTGCCCATATACTTCCCATGAGCTTTTGCACTGGAAGTTAGAGGTGGCGCCCTCTACAGGGCATCTGGGACCTGTGTGAACAGGGCAAGCAACTGTGTATCTCCTTAACCAATCAGATTGAAGAATTGTTAATGAACAGTGCAGAGTCTGAATCAGGAAGTGTAAGTTAGAACAGTGAATTCAATGTCAAATCAGGTACAGAAAACAAAATAAAGAGAGGGAAAGAAAGATTGGATTAAGAGACAGAGATAAATGAGACTGAAAGAATCGCAAAAAACAATGTATTTAAATTACTTTAAAAAAAATCTCCAGCAACAATTGAAAGCTGAAGGAATGAGACACTACACTTGTAAAAATTATTTTTCAGTAGCAGAGAGGTTGTTTGGCAGTAATTAAGCCTTATCGTGCCGTTAAAATGGGTACTTAGTCTGAAAAGAACAAGCCATAGCTATCTGTGGCAAGTTTAGATCGTATCTACCATGCAAATACAGGAACTTCACGCCATTCAGTTTATTTGAATGGTGAGTCAGACATCGAGGTGCCGTTTTCGCGCAGCTGACGGAGGAACATCGCATCTTGGGCAGCAACTTCCGGATTTTCGTGTTTAACTGCGCGTCTGCCCTTGCCCAGAGTTGCTGTCCGATTTGCGCATAAATAAAGGTGAGCTCTCTGTTAGCCTCACCGTTATTTTGACAGTAAATTCTGGCCCGATGTGTTAGTTTTATTTATTTATTTGGTTTGAATATTCATCATTCTGTGTCACAGGAACCATTTATTCCATCAAACGTGATCTAAATTAAAGATTTTCTCCATTTGCATGCACAGGGTATGCAGATACATCACTCATGTTGATGTATCTTTATTGCGACAGAGGTCCATGTAAACCATTTACTTCAACATTTTAGTCTGGACCATTACTGCACATCAAGGTGGATTACACAGTTTACACTGACATATCCCAGTCTGTAAAAATGCATTGCTGCATAAAAGCTGCCTAAACTGGGAGTGCATGCGCTGCTTTGATCTCAGATAATGCAGTCACCCATCTGCAAAAATAAACATATGGCAGTAAATATATACCACAAGCACGGCTGCACAAAGTATGAGTCACAATTTTTGTTATCCCACATCCTGCATTCACATAACTCATTCAGCTATAGCCACTGAAAGATGTTCTGTTTTTGTGATCTCCCCCCCAATTCCCATTTTGCTCGTCATCTTCTGAAGGTCCTGTCTCATGATTCCGCAGGCGGCCCCCCCCACCGCTGGTTCCTTGCCCAAGTGCCCATTATTTATATATGAGTCTAGTCAGTGAGCATAATCAGGTAATTCAATCATCACAGCCAAACCCGATTCTGAGATTACCTGATGTTCACACACACATACGTGTACACAAACACACACATATACTCTTTCCAGCAGGATCACTTAACAGTGATCAGGAGCAGAAACATTGGCTAATTTCCCCCCCTCCCTAGCCCAGTTATGCTATGGCCAATTGTAGCCAACCCTGCCTGACATCAGCCAATTCAACAGAGACCAGGGATGGAGTCCAGGAATCTGAATGACCCCGTTCCACCCCAGGCAGTACATTTACCAACTGTCCCATTCTTTCTGCTCCTTCAAGCCTTGCAAGCTTCCACAATCTTGTGAACGCCAAAAGAATATTTTAATAACTCATCATGCAGTTCATTTAAATTTCTAGCTCTGCAATTTATTGGGACTGTAAATATTTTAACAATATAAACCGAATTTTAAAATGTGACCTTGCAGGTTTACAATGGTAACGAACGCGCCCTTTCATTTCGCATTCAACAAGCCGAGGAAGGCTGCCACACATAATTAAAGGAGCAGTATGCCTTGACTGAGATTGTTGGCAGCAGGATCACTAATTCCGAGATCCTACCATTAACAATCTGGCAGAGAAAATGCATCATTCGATTTTTTTTTCTCTATTGTTAATTTAAAGTGGAGGAACACTGCTGGTGTTCTGCTAGGACCACCAGTTTAAATAGCTGGTTCAATCAGATTGCAGCTATACACTCCCGTCCATCCACAGCTTGACCCTGTTCACCAAGTGGCGTGTGAGACCTGGATGGACACAACTGGGCCCATAATGACTAGAGAGAAGCAAAGGCAACCTCAGGCGAAACTTAAGTCAAGAATTAACCGCTTCATCCTTAATATATGGAATAGGCTGATTACCTAGCAGTGAAGATACATAGGAGGACATGAGTGTACAGAACTGGAAAAGCCCATTGCACTCCATTTAGCTGGTGCCGGTGTCTAGGAACTATCGTATCCCACAGCACCTCTCCTACCTACTCCTCTATCAAATCTTTCTTCAGGTAGACGACCCTTACTGATAAAGTCATCCTCTACTGCCTTCCATACGGTCACCATCCTCTGCCTAATGTAGTTCAACTAAACGGTCTTTTCACCGTCCCCCACGTCCCCCGCCTTCAGAGTTTGATTCTGTTGATCATGCAAAGAAATGGAGGTCCTTGATTCATTAGTGAGTAGAGAGACATGATGGTAATCCTGAGGCCAGTGGGAGGTGACAATGGCCTGAGAGGGTCCTGTATGTGGAATGAAACAAGTGGAGAAATTAGATGGCCTGAGTGGCCTTTTTTATTTTTCCACATTATGCTTGAAGAGCAATATTTAAATAATATTTACACAAGTAGAATATGTCACTGGACAGTGACTTGATTATATACCCTTGTAGTTAAATGTTATTCATATATGTTAAACGATTCCAAACCTGTTCAGTACATAAAAGTACCCCTCCCTTCCTTGTCGCAAATTTACAACCTTCATTTAGTAGTACCTGCTCATATATAGTGCAGATAGATAATCATGTGTATTGATCGCAATCTCTCATGTACATACTATAACTCAGTTACCTGTTATTCATATATATATATAATGTCTTGTTTATCTCCCCTCTCAAAGTCTTATCTGTTATCATTAGGGAAAGTCAATGGCCTGGGAATTTCTGCAAGGGTTCTCCTGATCTCCCACCGTAACGTCATCAGAAAACCCGTAGAAGCAGTGTAAACAGCTCTTTACTTTGTTTCTGTAGTGTTCCCACTGATATTCTGCTGAAGTTACAGCAGGGGATTGAGAGAACCCTATGGAAATTCTCCCCCCAACGTCTTTAATCAAAAAGTTAAATTCTACACAAACTTCCAACTCATTCAGAATTCTGCTGCCCACATCCTATCCCATTGTAAGGTCCAGTCATCTGTCACCCCTGTTCTTGTTAACCTCCACTAGCCCTGCATCTCTAGTCAATTGATTTCAAAATCTCCATCTTTATTCATAAATCCCCCTCCACGCCCCACCCTGCTTTTGCAACCTCCTATGTCTCAGCTTGCAATCTCGGAGTCCATACCACTGGGCATCCTTCCTTCCACTTACCTCTACTCCACAATCAGTAGCACAGCCGTTAGCCATTATAGCCCTGCACTCTGGAATTCCCTTGGTAAAGCCCTGGCTACCTCTTTCCTCACCTTCAAATGGTTCTCAAAGACTTACTTCTTCAACCATATCTTTGGTCACCTCTCAAGAAAATCTCCCAATTCTTGCTCAGTGTCCAATCCATCTCTTTGTGAAGCACTTTGCGATGTTTCACTTATGCTTAAAGGAGTGTTGTATACAAGTGTGAGCTCTTATTGCGGTTACACAATGATACTGGACCTTCAGTAAGTGTGATACCACATCTTGTGAGGCTGCAAAGAGAACCGACATCATGCCATAACTCTGGTACACATTGGACAGCATTGCTGGATGACGCCAGAAGCAAATACCCACACTAAAACTTCATTTCCAAAGATTTACATGTTGAAAATGTCTGGCATGTACATAGGAACACGGGAACATTAGGAACAGGAGTAAATCATTCAGCCCATCGAGTCTGCTCTGCCATTCAATTAGATCATGGCTGATCTGTATCTCAATTCCAATTACCCACCTTTGCTCCATATCCCTTGCTATCCTTACTTAACAAAAATCTAGCAATCTCAGTCTTGAAAGCTCCAATTGTCCCAGCATCTACGGCCTTTTGGGGGAGAGAATTCCAGATTTCTACTATCCTTCCTGATTTCACTCCTGAACGGCCGAGCTCTAATTTTCAGATTATGTCCCCTCGTTCTTGATTCCCCCACGAGAGGAAATAGTTTCTCTGTATCTACCCTATCAAATCCTTTTAACATTTTAAACACCTCGATCAAATCACCCCTCAATCTTCTATAGGCAAGGGAATACTAAGTTTATGCAACCTGTCCTCATAATTTAACCCTCTAAGTCCCCAATTATAGTTGTCATTGCTCATTCTTGGCTCTATCATTGTATAAATAGTAAAATGAATATAAAAACTCGTGATTCAACATTTTCTGTCCCTAGTCAGTTCCTACAATGGGTTAGTGGTAAATGTACCACCTGTTGTAAAGCAATATGTAATCGGAAAGTCCCAAATACGATATCTGGTCTATACTGAGTTAGCTTATTTCAGCCAGTGTGGCTATATGGGTGGCTACAGTTGGACACAGCACAGCTGGGGAGGGAATCATCCAGAGTCTTGATCGCTATCCAGTGACACTTGTTGGAAAGTATGCTGGTGCGGACGTTGGGCGAGGACAAGGCAGACTTGACTATGAGAGCCCCAGTTGTTGAATAGACTACTGACATTCATTGCCAAGGCTCACACGTAAAGAATGGAGGCATGGGTGAGGTGCCAAAGAGTGACTGGCATTGGTAGAACTGTATCGCAGCATGACTCAATATCTTCAGAAGAGGAAAGGATAAAACATACAAAGGCCTCATTCACTAAAATCTGTGGGACGGGGGACGGAGGGCGGTGGCGGGGGGGAAATATTGTATTGAACCAGCAGTCTTGGGACGTCATTTCAAAAAATATCTTTTCAGATATATCCACTTGATTAATTTGAGTGATTGATATAAATGAATAATTTTATGTGCATGTTTATAAGGTCATGAATAAAAAGTTATACGCACAGTATTAATACAGATGCACTATTCTCATGGAGATCAGGGTTGAAAGAATTCAGTCATACAGTACTGTGACTCCAATTTAAAATGGGGAAACCCATACTTACTAGAGCTACCACAAAAGGTCTTTTTTAAAAAACATTTATTTTGTTTTTGACTGCTTCTTGTATCTTGTGTTCATAGCTGCATGCCAGGGGAGGAAGTTGTTTTGACATCTTTCCCTATTGACGTTGGATTCAGTCATATTCAGTGTGCGATGGAGTATGTTACCGGCAGGAACGGCAAGGACAGATTTCAGTGAATGGGGCCTTTATGTGTTTACTTTTGGCAGAGGCAAGAAGCCTTTTGCTGTTTGTGGCGGATTATTGAACAAACTGAGCAAGATAATAACAAATTCCTTACCCTCGATGATAAATCATGCAAGAGAAATGTACCAGAGAGCACCCTGGTGGCCAATAAAACAACGGGGATGCAGGCCTCATTCTGAGGAAGTTCATTGCTAAAATCTGATTTATTGCTAACGACAGTTTTAATAAAAAAAATGCCTGCTGCACAGACTCAGAGAAAAAAAAAAGCATTTTAAAAAATGCGGAGGCAATTTGTTTTATGTGGCCTTCATTATCTGACTTTGCCACCATCGGTTATAAAAAATATCGAAAAGGGAGAAAGTTTTGCCGTGAAGCCGCCAAACTTATTTAAAAAAAGAGCCAAAGCCTTATAACGAACTCTGTCACTCCTACCCTCCCATTACGATAATCTTCTCCCCTGATCCTAGCAAATGTTGCCTTCCAATCGACAGAGAAGCTGAAACCTCAAAGGGATGACCTCTTCGCAGAAACTACTTTTTTATGATCCCCACCAGATCACACCAGCAAGACTTGACTGTCGATTTTCTAGAAATTGGCAGGTCTCGAGTTGAGCTGCATTCACCAAGGCTTTTGAAACATTGTATGTTTTGGAGGTACACAGCAGTTGGATGGCCATGGGTGGTCCAGGTGGCTCTAGTGATAGTGGCTGTTAAAAGACTGGTTTCCTGGTCCCAATAAAACCTAGTACAGCCCCGCCATCTGTATACCACCTACTGTTTTATAAAAGAAGAATTGCACAGTTCTCCATATTAACAATCCAAGGATTCCAATTAATTAAAAAAAGGATTCCAATTAATTTTTGTTGTTGTGAGAACATAAGAAATAGGAGCAGGAGTAAGAACATAAGAAATATGAGCAGGAGTAGGCCATACGGCCCCTCGAGCCTGCTCCGCCATTCAATCAGATCATGGCTGATCTTCGACCTCAACTCCACTTTCCCGCCCGATCCCCATATCCCTTGATTCCCTTAGAGTTCAAAATCTATCCATCTCAGTCTTGAATATATTCAATGACTCAGCATGCACAGCCCTCTGGGGTAGAGAATTCCAAAGATTCGCAACCCTCTGCGTGAAGAAATTCCTCCTCATCTCGGTCTTGAATAGCGGACTCCATATCCTGCGATTATGCCCCCTAGTTCTAGACTCTCTAGCCAGGGGAAACAATCTCACAGCATCTACCCTGTCAAGCCCCCTCAGAATCTTATATGTTTCAATGAGATCACCTCTCATTCTTCTAAACTCCAGAGAGTATAGGCCCATTCTACTCAACTGTTTGCTATAGTACACAGAGTAAGCCATACGGCCCCTCGAGCCAGCTCCGCCATTTAATAAGATCATGGCTGATCTTTTACCTCAACACCACTTTCCTGCCATATCCCCAAATCCCAGCTCTTTTTGGCTGCTGCCATCCCATGTCTTCCCTAAGGCATTGATCCCACTTAGTGTCCAAAAATCTGTCAATCTCAGTTTTGAATATACTCAACGACTGAGTATATTTAAGTCCTCAGGGGTAGAGAATTCCAAAGTGAGGAATTGGATGATGTGTGGGTCAACAACTAGGGATCATTTTCTAATTTCGAGCTCCAACAGATAATGCCCCCCATCAGGAGCTGGAAGTGGAAAATTACCCCGATGGTTTCTTCATCTCTAGGGTGTGGATCTAGCCCAGACTGAGGAGATGAAATTTTCCTCTTCTTTCTCTGCTGCTCACCTTGACACATGTTCAAATGGCCACTCTTCACGTGTAAGCTCAGACAAGTGTGTATTAATAGCCAATTCAACCATCGGACTTCACAAACAAGCCTAATCTTGTCCTCGTCCTCAGTGGAAAGGGAAGTGTAGTCGGAACCCTGGTTGATTTTTCCCTCTCTTTTCCTACTGCCACACTGGCTGTGATCGGCTAACAGGGCAGGCCAGGAATCAAACCTGAGACCTTCTGGTCTGCATGGTTCTGTACTAGAGCAAGCAGTACTTTTCTACACTAGGCCATCGGGAAAACCAAGTCTCGTCTCTTTGAAGCTGTAAGTATTGTATACAGCTTGAGTTGGGATCACCTCCTTCCAGTTCCTGGTGATTGGGAATCCACAACGCAAAGTTGCCTGAAATTCAACTCTAATTAGCACTAAATTGGTAATCAGACAGCCACAAGGAAGGCTGGTGTGGGAAATGCAAATGAATGCAATTGGCAATGTTCTTCTTAAGCTGGCAGTTAAGACACATTGGGGTAGACTTTCAATTTGTTGCCCAGGCATAATCAATGGAAATTAAAATCAGGCGGTTTCTATAACAGGTGGCTGATCCACAATGCTACTTTTATGCCCAGGCATCAAGTTAAAAATCTACCCCATTGTCAGAGCAGAATAAAAGGGAACTTTTCTCTCGATGTTACTCATGTAATATCTGACTTGTAAGCACTTGGTGCTAAGCACCTAAAGGTGAGAACAATGTTCCATTTTCTTGCCCTGGTACACACAAAACTGATTGCTGCTTTTCAGTTTATAATCCTCATTCTTTTATTCTGAAATTAAAATCCATTTGGCATTGCCTTCAGTGAAATCTTCCTCCTCACATTTTTGCTCACTTGGTTTACAGGAAGAGATGTGACCCTATCAGTGAAGTGTAAAGTTTCCTTGAACATTTATTGTTTTTCACAATGTTAGCATTTTTAATACAGATTAGATTTTCCTTCAACCGTCAATAAACTGAAGGTCGGCAGCTGTATGATTCGGATGATAGCTACGATGCTGTAGTAAACGTTTGGGATGCCATGGAGGAGGATCCTTGACTTGTGTGGAAACTCGCGGGTTCTATCAGCCAGATGGAATGAGATCATCCTTGGGAGATAGAGCCCCGTTTCAGTGTATTCGGTTTTGTAATACATGGGCCATCCGTAATGCGTGTCATTCAATGTAAAGTGCAATATTCAACACAAAA
The DNA here is from genome assembly GCF_035084215.1 of Heptranchias perlo. Taxonomy (NCBI): domain Eukaryota; kingdom Metazoa; phylum Chordata; class Chondrichthyes; order Hexanchiformes; family Hexanchidae; genus Heptranchias; species Heptranchias perlo. The sequence continues at coordinate 29,458,613 of NC_090353.1, forward strand.
GTTTCATAATTCTCGGACTTATGTGGATTCCAGTTTTTTTTTGTGGGGTGGGGTGGGGTGGGGGGGTTGGATTTTGATCTCAATATGGGAAGGAAAGGGAAAAAAATCTAACAGATTCCATCCAGATTTGCCTGTCTATTCCTCTCCTTACCAGTCTCCTGCCTGAGCTTTTTTAAAAATTCGTTCATGGGATGTGGGCGTCGCTGGCGAGGCCGGCATTTATTGCCCATCCCTAATTGCCCTTGAGAAGGTGGTGGTGAGCCGCCTTCTTGAACCGCTGCAGTTTGTGTGGTGAAGGTTCTCCCACACTGCTGTTAGGAAGGGAGTTCCAGGATTTTGACCCAGCGACGATGAAGGAACGGCGATATATTTTCATGTCGGGTTGGTGTGTGACTTGGAGGGGAACATGCAGGTGGTGGTGTTCCCATGTACCTGCTGCTCTTGTCCTTCTAGGTGGTAGAGGTCGCGGGTTTGGGAGGTGCTGTCGAAGAAGCCTTGGCGAGTTGCTGCAGTGCATCCTATGGATGATACACACTGCAACCACTGTGCTTCTATAAATATTTCATAAGATGACATAGAATTTACAGCACAGAAACAGGCCATTCGGCCCAACTAGTCTGTGCCGGTGTTTATGCTTCACATGAGCCTCCTCCCTCCCACCTACTTCATCTAACTCTATCTGCTGTTCAATCCTCCTCCTTCTCTTGCTATGTGGAGGTGGGACTATCCCAGCCTCCCCTGCACTCTGGAACTGTTTGATTTTGCATTCACAGAACAGGTAAGCATAAATGAGAAAGTTTCAGTGCAATACAAGTGAGAGGAACTGCACTCTGCCTTACACCATGAGTTATTCAATGGGTGAAAGGTGATGCAGACAGGCATTCAAGAGTTACATGCCCTTTAATGGCTAGTGTGTTGTACTGCATTTCTATTTGGTAGATTGGTTTAAAAGAGAGGGAGTGGCAGGTTTTTAATTTGCTCTCAATGTTAGATTAAACGGCCTAAGTGCTGACATGCATTGTGACATGCCTCTTGTTTTTTTGCTATCATACGGTACAGGTTATATTCAGGTCTACTTGTCAGTCTGTTTCAGGTGAAAGGCAGTCTTTACTGAGTGAGGCATTAATACAAGTTCATGTCGCCGTCTACACTATTCTCAGCTTGATAGATGATCACCTGGCTCCTCTGCAAAAATCTTGTTTGATTTTTAATCAGAAATGTTTCCTAAATCAGACTGGCATGGATCTCCACTGCTACTGCCAGGACATCATTGCTCTTTTTGGCTGCCATGTCTTCCCTAAGGCATTGATCTCATCCACCTCGCTGATATGTCAAAGTGTATGGTCACATGATGAAGTGGCAGCGATCTGCTGTGTATCTGGGGTGATCTAAATCTTTCTTTCACACTGTATTATGGTGTTTCTGGTTGAAAGGTATGCTACGTTATAGCTGTGTTCTTCTCCTCTTTGAGGGTGATGAAGAGGTGTCACCAGCTTTGGCTTCAGTCAAGGAGTCATCCATTAACTTGAGCTGAGCAGAAACCTGCTGACTCAAATGAAAGTGTTAAAACTTAACCCTGGAAGATCTGCAGGCACCTGAAGGGTTTCATGTTTGTCTTTGAAACTTTAATGTAGGCCATCAAATTGCACCAAAGTGATCCACTCTCAATACAGGTGTAGCCCACTTCTCCAAGGACATGGGGGAAACTTCAATCCCATAAAAGGCTTGCTGGGTGGTAACATAGGACCAAGAATAGGGCATTCAGCCCCTCGAGCCTGCTCTGCCATTCAATTAGATCATGGCTGATCTGTACTTCAACTCCATTTACCCACCGTAGCTCCATATCCCTTGATACCCTGACCTAACAAAAATCTATCAATCTCAGTCTTGAAAGCTCTTGAATGCAATTAGATATCATGTAACGCCACAACCGTCCCTTCTTGGTGTCTGAAAAGAGCCTATGGCATAAATGTTAATTCCAGCAGTTAGTGTGCTATAAGGGAAAAGTACTCATTCAAAGTAATGGTGAAGGTTCACACCAGTAATAAAGTGCACTGATCTGATGACCCTCCTTCTCCCTTTGACATGATTGCTAGTCTTGCCTTTAACAGCAATAGCAGTATAACCGAATGTATACTGAAAGGGAGTCTAGTATCTTCCTTGCACAAGACATAACACCCATTGAAAGCCTAGGTCCTCAATTGTTGAGTAGTGTTCAAAGTTTAAGGCAATCATCTCCCCGATTTGAAACTGCATTTCTTTCCACAGCAGCATTATCTCTGGGAAAGGGAATTCTCTCATGTAGGGTACCTCACACTTATAATTTGTTTTATTTTAGTGTAGTTGTTCTGACAGGGATGGAAGATAAAAACATCACTAAAGATGAAGAGGCCATTTCTATGGCTCATTCTGCTGCTTCTTGCAGTGGAGAACAAATTGCATAGAATTACATAGATTTTACAACACAGAAACAGGCCATTCGGCTCAACTGGTCCATGCCGGTGTTTATGCTCCAAGTGAGCCTCCTCCCACCCTACTTTATCTCACCCTATCAACATATCCTTCTATTCCTTTCTCCCTCATGAACTTATCTAGCTTCCCCTTAAATGCATCATGTAACAGAATGATTGGTGTTTTTAAAAATTGCCATACAAAATCACCAGAGCTCTCGGACACTCCATCCTTCACTCCTCCAACCCACGTACACCTGGCATATATCATCCAGCCGTCCAGTTATGCGGTCCATAGATTGCAAAAAGGCTTGCGTTCCTCCCATGGTCTGTTCAAAATTACTTGTAGCGGGAACTGTCATTACCTCCATCAAATTGTTTCTCTTAAATGCTTTATTTAAATATGAAGACACTGTAAAAGGCAGCAACTGGTTCACAGCACCTGCGTATGTCTCTCAGCCAAGATTCCTCCCGAAGCCAGAAAGTTCTTTGTGACTGACTTCAGGCATTCATGTGATATCCGCTCCCCTCCCCCACACCCATGTGTCCATTTTCCTTTACTTGTGACGATTGAATACATATGTCCATCAGAGATAATGGAAATCTGAAACCCAAAACAAACACAGATCTGAAATGATCTGAATTGGCAAAAATTAAGGCTTTGGAAATGAATCCAAAATTGCTCATTTTCAGTACATGAGGTATTAATTTCTGTTCAGTCAGATCGCTAACAAGGAATCGTTCATTTTTATATCCTCTCATGAAATACTAGTTCTGATTTATGGTTTTATTGTCCATGCTTACTAACTTCATTGACATTGATCATGGGACATTACATTTTCCTCACTATGATGTTCCATATACAAAATGGAAAAAAATTAATAAAGGCAGATTTTTTAAATTTCTTACCAATTTCCTCCACAGCCTCCTCTCTTGAAGGCTTTGATTCCCCACTGGGATATACTTCCACAGGCACCAGATGTCATCTGGTACTTTACCCAAGTGGCTATTATTCGTGTGTGTGAGTTGATAGTGAGTGTTGGCAAGTTATTTGACCTCCGAGCATCACAGCCGGGCTCAAACCCATTCTGATGTCCACATGTGCAGTTCCATCAGTGGCAATTTTCTTCTCTCTTGCTCAGGAGCACTGAGGCCAATTATAGTACAACTTAATATTCAAAATTATGAGTGGTTTTGATCTGTTTCCGCTTGCAGGCGGGGCAGTAACCAGAGGACACAGATTTAAGATAATTGGCAAAAAAGCTGGGTGGGGGGGGGGGGGGGTCATGGGGAGAATTTTTTAATGCAGCGAGTTGTTATGATTTGGAATGCATTGCCTGGAAGAGTGGTGGAAGCGGATTCAGTAGTAGCTTTCAAAGGGGAATTGGATATATACTTAAAAAGCAAGAGCTTGCAGGGCTGCAGGGAAAGACCAGGGGAGTGGGTCTAATTAGATAGTTCTTTCAAAGAGCTGGCACTGGCACTGGCACTGGCACTGGCACTGGCACAGGCACAATGGGCCGAATGGCCTCCTTCTGTGCTATATGATTCTATGATTCTGCTGCTGCCCTGGCTAAGATCACCTAACTCGGCACAGAGCAGGAATTGAATCTGCAACTTTCCTTGTCTGTATGGCTCAATTATTCACTTAGTAAGCCATTTTAGGAGAGCCAAGGGATTGTCCTTCGTATAGCTATGATCGCCAACCAAAACTATGAAGGGAATAGAAGTAGATTTCCTATTGCAAGTCAACAAGCTGTTTGTGAAATGAATATTTTGTACAAGTAGGCCTAATAAGGTTCTATTTATTTTATGGAACCCGTTTTGCTACTTAAATCCCATCATAATGTTTCATATTTCCCGATCAACTTTAATTTATTTGTAGTCTCTCCTTGTATTACACACTGCAAACATTTTCAGCTATAGGAGTGTAACTATCTACAAAATCATGTTAACTGGCTCTTTTAGGAAAATTCAAGGGCATTAGTTCAGAGATATCCATGAACAGATGCATATAGAAGGGAAAAGGCTTGCATTCCCACACTGCAATGCAGGAAAGTCAAAGGTCAGAAGACCATGTTTTTGAGTGAGCAGGAGACATTTGTGACTATTAATATAACAGGGCTGACTCTATTACCAAAGACTGTGTAAAGAGCAAAATCGGTACATGGTTACAATCTTCATATATCAGGAAATTCCTGGGAACTTGCTTTCATCAGGATTCCATATTTAGGTACTTGGCTGTACTTGCAATTCCAAGTTTCTACCCACAAAGAGCACTTTTCTTTAGCTAAACATGAAAATGCAGTAATCTTACAAATGTTCTACTTAATCCTACTGCAAATCCAAAAAGGAGGAACAAAGACAGCCTGGTGTATCTAGTTACACGACTCCCCAACCAGAAGATGAATACAGACACAACTTCCCTTTTGAACTTGACCATCCCCAAAGAGTTTACTCGTACATGACTAGTCTGCTAAATTTTAGAGCAGGGTGGAGTATTTCATTTCAAGAAGGATCAAAAACGGTTAGTAATCAATCTACTGTTCAGATGAACATGTCTTGTTCACCAACCTTTCATGGTCACTGTAGAGAAGTCAGAGACCCAGCTGGACCTGGTCTCCCATCTAGAGGAATGGCTAACAATTAAAGGGGCAATGTTTCCAGTCTTAGCTAAGCCATCAGAGGGAGACACTGAGGATGGAAAGTAAGAAAATTGAAGAGCAAGTCAACATGGATCTACCTTACCCATTGAGGCCTATGCAGCTTTCCTGTCCTCCCTCCTTCCCTCTGCATTGCACAGGGCAACCTAGGAAAAGGAAGAAAAATAATTATAAAAATAAATACATAAATATTTTTAAAAATCACCAAAATCTACTCTGTACAATGGACGTTTTCTCAGTTTCCCTGCAACGTTTAAACAGTTGGAAATTAATACGCAAAATGCAGTTTGGAGTTCTGAAAGCTTATATTATTCAGATACATTCTAAAGACATGAGGCTTATTCTGAGAAGATAAATGTGATTTGTTTTGAATTGCATTAAATATTTGTGCAGCAGCTTTCTATGACCTCAAGTATTTTAACAACCGGATGCTTGCTCACAACCGATTAACAGCTTTGGGACACTATTTATTTTGTAGTCTGATCTGTACCTTGACATATTCTGTTCCTAGCAAGTATTTCTGTTGGCTGTCAGATTGGTTTTGACTGGCTCTTTTCCAGTTACGAAGAAATAATAGTCACTTATTGACTGGCATTTAAACATTGAGGTGCCAATGGAACGCAGTATGTTTTGAATATAATAACTTGCTTGTCAGTCACACCTGCTTTTAATTGAATCTTAGGATGGGAAGCTTTCACATTGCTTTGACACACATCAGTCCAATTCTCTTGCAACTTCAATGCTAATTCACTGCTAATTGTACCAGTTAAATAATTAGCAGTAAAACTGTTTCATTAGTTGACTAAATACAGGCAGTTGCTCAGTCTATCGCTGGAGGATGCATTCCACATTGTGGTTGAGTGCAGGAAAATAAACTCTACTAGGAAAGTCCAGAAAGTTATGAAATTTTGGAACGATTAGTGGTACATTAACACATTTAGGTGTGAATTACAGCCTCTTCTACCATTTACACCTGGGATTCCCCTTCCCTCCTTCTCCTGAGATGGAAGGTTACTGGCCGCAGCCAAGGTGCCATAGGAAGTAGTGACCAAAGGTGAAGGGTTAACACAAAGGGAGAGATGTAAGCTACTAACACTGTCACAACTCCTTTAGGTGACCAAACTCAGATTTCTTCTCAGCTGGGAAAGGTTGATTTACCATGCAAATTTATCCACTTATACATTAACCCATTATTTAAAGCTGCAGGCAGACTACTAAGTAAACCAATCAAATTCAGTCAAAAAATGTTTACCATGCTTTACTCAGCCATCTTGGTATTCTCAGTATGAAATTTCTTATGCTAAAAATAAGCTCAACATAATAAACATACCAAAATTAGATATTTCTCATTAACACAATGAAATTTATCTCTACAATTCATTTTATCTTCTCCAGTGGGTTAATTTATCATTTTTTCACCTGGCTGCTCCTATATTATAAGCCTGAATCTTCAGTATTTCTTCAACATTTTCTTTCCTACAACTTCTCCCCTCTGGAGAATATCCATTTGCCTCATATCGATGTCATTACACAAGGGAGAAGTATCAAAACTGTTGGTATTTCTACCTTCTGCGCTCACAGAAGGAAAAACACCCCAATCCCAAAAGGATGGATTTCTGAGCCTTTGTAACTTAAGTCCCGCCCATGCTAATAAATTGCTCTCTGAATCGTTTCACATTTTCTTTCCACCATGTCTCGGGATAGATGACTCTATCCTGCCTTGATAATCCTCATCAGTACCAAATTGGGTGCCTCCCATGCCAACTGCTGAATGTTGCTAAATATATAATGTACATAATATTCACTTAATCTACTCCATCTCCTCCCCAGACACATTAGCCCCGGATATTTATGGGGAGGGTACAGAGGAGGCCGAAAAGGGCCGAAGAACCCGGCAAGGCCAGGGACACGGAGGTCCGCTGAACTTAATGGCAGGACCATATTATCATTTTTTTGATCTATTTCCCGCCTTGCCGCTGACCAAATTTGCAGCCTGGCCAGAGGCCGTGAGGAAAAACCAGCGGTAGGAGGCCGCAGCCGGGGACCCTTGGGGACAGTCCCCGGCAATCAGGAGGGGGGATGGTCAGCCATCACGATTGAGTGGGGACGTGAAGGTCGGCCATTGCAGCTTGGGGGAGGAGGGAAGATAGGCCATCACGGCATGGAGGGGGAGAGGTTGGCCATTGGGGCTGGAGGGAGGTCGACCATTGCGGCAGGGGGGAGTGAGGGGCCGTGATCGGGGCTGGGGGAGGCCGAAGGCTTCCTTGAGGGGCCGGGGGGGGGGGAGAACTCCTGCTCCTCCTGGCCCACAAGGAGTGCTGGAAAAGGCACTTACCTTGTGGAGTGGGCAGCTCCCACCCTCATTTCACTGCCGGGTTTCCCGACCCCTGGGAAACCCATGCAGCGACAATAAATTTTAAATTGGGCTCCCAGTTGTACAGTGGGAGGCCTATTTAAATATGTTAATGTAGTGCCCCGCCACTAGAAGGCGGGACACATGGGCGCCCCGATATCCGCCACCATACAAAAGATGGTGGGTGCCTATGTGGAGTGTTGGCAATGTGTTTCCCATATTTAAGTCTTTAACCCCCCGACTCACTCCCTTCCGTCATGGGGGGGTTACTATCAAGGCCAATGTATATGTATAATGAATTTCTAATAATAATATATAATGTTTTATAATATATCCATTACATATGTATTAAATACATATACCCATAGATCTCTCCAACTCTTCCACCATCCACTTTCATTTGACCAACTCCCCACCCATCTTGTGCTCACCATCCATCCCAATTCATCACTCTCATTGGCCATGTCCAATTCAAAAGCTTCCCTGTTCACATACACGACACCTCCACTGACTACGCCCACACCCCATTTCTATTTTTTCTTCTTTCTGCTTCCTTGCTCCCCACAATTTCCCACTGGGTAAAAAACAAGAGTCACCATATCAAGACTTCCTCAGGGTCGCTTTGACTGCTTCCGAGCCCCTCACTGATCCCCACTCCAGGCTTTTAGCCAACTTCCCTTTTAAAGTGTGATCAGGGCCTGCACGTAACCCTTCATAACTCAGCGCCACTCACCCCAACCAAACCCCTCGATGCCCCTGAATGCACTGTGACCCCAATCTAGCTTTAAAAGCAATAGAAAGTCCCATTGCTGTCTGATTCTGTGATAACCTTGGGATATGTAGATTGTATATATCTATGTATCTGTATACATAATTAATGACAAGAATAATTATGTAACATATGTTATATATGGAAAGAAGAAAGAAAAACTTGCATTTATATTGCGTCTTTTATGACCTCAGGACGTCTCAAAATGCTTTACAGCCAATTAAGTGTAGTCACTGTTGCAATGTAGGAAACATAATTAAAATGTATATGTTATATTTTGATTAGAGATTTACACAGTTGCATATTAATTATGGAGAATTGCATAATTACTTGTATTTGCATGTGTATGATTGTGTACTCCATAATTTTAATTTCATATTACTATTATGCATACTTACACATTTAGATATAAATGGCATTTAATTATCTTTGGTATATCTTCTGTGTATGGTGATGGTGTATGTCTCTGTGTGTGTTTGTTTGTGTGCATCCAATGGACCTTCAGTCAACTGTTCATTGAAGCAATGAGATCGTCGCATCATGAAATAAAAACAGAAAATGCTGGAAATACCCAGCAAGTCAGGCAGTATCTGTGGAGAAAGAAACAGAGTTAACGTTTCAGGTCAATGCCCCTTCGTCAAAACTGGAAGAAGTTGATGATTAAACAGTTTTTAAGCAACTACAGAGCCAGGGAAAGGGAAAGGGAGGGGAGGAAAGAACAAAAAGAACAAAAGGAAGAACGAGCAAAAGATCATCGCATCATTCTGTTGTATCCATGGAAGGCATTTAAATTCTGTACACACACCCACGCACACATTGATATACCGTGCACCCAAGGCATATATGTCACACGCTAGATGTCATATTTCATGGTGTTACAGATGCAAAATGATCTTTAATAAAAAAAGAAAGAAAGCAGTAATTGAGCTGCAATCTGACATTTACAAGAATTTACAATTGCACTGTAAATGACCTCAGCAGTTTGCAACCAGCTACAATTACCTGGATTTGTCTATTTGGAGCAGTGACCTTAAGTGGATATGCCAAGTTAGCAACATAACATCACAACTGTGTCGCAGACCCCAGGCAACTTATGAGCCATGCCACAGGACATGTGCTAATATTGTAAATATATTTTGACTCACTCAGCGCTGATAATTCTTAGTGATTATTTTATAACAAAAATTGTAATATTTTTGGTGAATTTTTGTGCTATATGACTAAATGACCCAAGCTCAAAATTCCTATCCTTGAGCAAACTTAGAGATCGGGAGAAAACTTTTTTGCCCCTCAAGATACAGAATGTGGAACAGACTCCTGGAGCATATAGATGATTCGGGGTGAATTGATACCTTTATAAGTGAGCTGGATAGATATCTGTTGAGAATGGGAATGGAAGGTGGAAATTTAAATGGCACAGCTTGATTTTATTCCAGGGACGTGGAGGAAGGAACGTAATGGGGGTAAAATTGGTCTTCGGTCATAGTGCAAAACGGGCGATAGTGAATCGGTAGCCCATTTCACACCATTGGCTTCACTGGAAAAGAAAATCGGGAAGGGTGGCAGATTTCCTTGTCAGGAAAGTAGAAGCTCATGGAATAAAAGGGACAGTGGCAACATGGATACGAAATTGGCTAAGTGATAGGAAATAGAGAGTAGTGGTGAACGGTTATTTTTCAGACTGGAGGAAGGTATACAGTGGTGTTCCCTGGGGGTCGGTACTAGGACCACTGCTTTTCTTGATATATATTAATGACTTGGACTTGGGTGTACAGGGCACAACTTCAAAATTTGCAGGTGATATAAAACTTGGAAACATAGTGAACAGTGAGGGGGATAGTGATAGATTTCAAGAGGACATAGACAGGCTGGTGGAATGAGCGGACACGTGGCAGATGAAATTTAACCCAGAGAGGTGCAAAGTGATACATTTGGTAGGAAGAACGAGGAGAGGCAATATAAACAAAATGGTACAATTCTAAAGGGAATGCAGGAACAGAGAGCCTGGGGGTATATGTGCACAAATCGCTGAAGGTGGCATTCGGGCTTTATAAATAGACATGATGTGGAGATGCCGGTGATGGACTGGGGTGGACAAATGTAAGGAGTCTTACAACACCAGGTTATAGTCCAACAGCTTTATTTAAAATCACAAGCTTTCGGAGGCTTCCTCCTTCGTCAGGTCAGTGAGGAAGGAGGAAGCCTCCGAAAGCTTGTGATTTTAAATAAAGCTGTTGGACTATAACCTGGTGTCGTAAGACTCCTTACATTTATAAATAGAGGCATAGAGTACAAGAGAAAGGAAGTTATGATGAACCTTTATAAAACACTGGTTTGGCCACAACTGGAGTTTTGTGTCCAATTCTGGGCACCGCACTTCAGGAAGGATGTAATGGCCTTGGAGAGGGTGCAGAAAAGATTTACTAGAATGATTCCAGGGATGAGGAACTTCAGTTACGTGGATAGATTGCAGAAGCTGTGGTTGTTCTCCTTAGAGCAGAGAAGGTTGAGAGGAGATTTGATAGAAGTGTTCAAAATCATGATAGGTCTACACAGAGTAGATAGAGAGAAGCTGTTCCCATTGGCAGAAGGATCGAGAACCAGAGGACACAGATTTAAGGTAATTGGCAAAAGAACCAAAGGCGACATGAGGAAAAACTTTTTTATGCAGTGAGTTTTTATGATCTGGAATGCACTGCCTGAGGGGGTGGTGGAGGCGGATTCAATCATGGTTTTCAAAAGGGAATCGGATAAGTACTTGAAGGAAAATAATTTTCAGGGCTACAGGGAAAGGCGGGGGAGTGGGACTAACTGGATTGCTCTTGAAGAGAGCCAGCACGGGCTCGAAGGGCTGAATGGCCTCCTTCTGTGCTGTGACCATTCTATGATTCTATGATTCTATCTGAATGTAATGTGCTTCATGGTAACTTACTGATTAATTCAAGTGAGCAGGAATTGCTATTTATTGTTGCCTTTCACCCCCTTTTGGTCCCCATGTTGTATTCCTCAATTAAGCAATGCCCAAAAGGCCCCTGCTAATACTGCTCTTAAGCCTTGTGTAGACTCAACCCGATATCCCCTGCTTTCCTGTGTGGAAGTTGTCCTGTTTTTAATCTAGGTTAAGGACCAATACCCAGATTGCAGGAGGTCTCTCCCAGGTTGACCTCTAACTTGGGATTTAAAAGCCTTTAAGTGATAGGTGACAAGGTAGGTTGAAGGAGGTGAGGAATTCAGGTGTTAAGGTGTAGGGTTAGAGTAGGAGGTGAAGTGATGAATCTTTGATTCAATACAGTGCAGGGAGGAAGAATAGTGTATTTGGAGCTTAGGAGGAACAGGAAAGTTCAGAGAAGCATAGTAGTATTAATGAGTTAGAGACATAAAAGGTTGCAATGGAGTGAGAGGTTGAAGGTTACAGTTGAGAGCATGATTGCTTCTCGGTGACAATCTTTCATTCCCCTACTGTTTGAAAATAATAACTCACCATGTAGGCATGGAATCAGGATGCTGATCCTGCTGCCTTGCTATATAGTGGCACTGGGTTAAATTATTCTGTGCCATTAAAAATAAGCTGTTTTCAATGCAGCCCACTTAGATCTGACCTTGATACATTCCCAGTTTCACCCACATCAACTCATGGCTTATATCTTGGGGATAGAATTAATAAATGTAATCTCTCGTAATTGTTGAACTGCACGTTATGTGGAAAATGTTGAGCTGGAGGAATGAAACGACCCATAAGTCTGGGGCCAAACCAAGCCAACTGAAGGTAATTGAAGGCCATCAGCGGAGAGCTGTTTCCAGCAAAAATAATCAGGGGAATGTCCACAAAATCAAAACACACCAGTATTCCAATCTGCTGAGAGAAACCGCAGTGAATGATCCCTTTGTTTCTGACCCTGAGTGCCATCTTTCTCTCAACTGTGTGAAAGTTTCTGAAGCTGCAATTCCTATATATTGGCTGAGTTTCAAGACTATTGGGGGAAAAGGGGACCTTTGAAACATGAAGACTAAATACGTAAGTTCTTGAAATTGATTTTTGGTGGTGGGGGGGGGAAATTAGTTATGTATTTAACCCTTTGATAACTGGAGGAATGTATCTCATATTTATCTCAATACTTTAAAAAAAAATATTTTAATTTTGTCACTTCCATTTTTTCCCTTCATCTCCTTGAGGTTGCTACCTGTGGCTAGGGTGTGTTCCATGGATGCAGACTGCCCTTCCAGTACCTCACCCAACCTAAGTACCCATTCTTCATCTTGTGAGTCTAGATAGTAAAGCCCTGGGTTTGCAACCCCTGTGCCGATTTTCCAGCAGACCTTGGGACAGGCAGGGTCGAAAGCCACCGTATTGCTGCTTTCTAGGATGGGGTGGGGCGGGGGGGGGGGGGTGCCTTTCATCGGGGCAGTGTGTGCCACCCATATTTGGGCAGCAGGTGTAATGTCAACTTGATGCAAAGTGCCATGGGTGAGGTCAGTGGATCGTCTCTGTGGTGGATGGAAGACCCAACCCCTTTCCCTCCAGAGATACCCCCCAATCAAGGGGGAGGAGGGGGGAGGACGTCGGAAAGCCTAGGCCTGAGTACAGGAGGGAGGCAGTCACAGCTGCGCCTGATCTTGTTCTCAACCATAGATGCATTTAAGGGGAAGCTAGATAAAAACAGGAAGGAGAAAGGAATAAAAGATTATGCTGATAGGGTTAAATGAAGAGGGGTTGGGAGGAAGTTTGTCTGGAGCACAAACACCGGCACGGACCAGTTGGGCCGAATGGCCTGTTTCTGTGCTGTATGTTCTATGGAATTCTATGTAATGTTCTTGCACTTAGTGATCAGGAGTAAGAACCAGATTGATTTTCCTCTGTCTAACTAGGAGATAGTGAGGCCAGTTGTAGTGACCCTATTGCTGCCTTGGCTGAGATTAGTTAACTCAGCATGGCCACAAATCAAACCTGTGACTTCCCGCTTTGCGGGGTTTAGTATTACACTGGATGGTGCCTGATGGACTTACCCAGAGCCATCCGTGAGCTGCCTAGCTTAACAGTTCTTTCCCTTTTTATCCTCACTAATTTACAGCACCAGTTTTTTCTCCTGTAAGCCCCTCTCTCTTCAGCTGAAGTCATTTCCTGGAGTTCCCACTCCTGATCCCTACTGGAAAGTGCACCTGCATGGATTTTAGGAGAGGGCTGGCTTTTGATGTTTCTATGGCCATATAGTCTGCCAATGCTTACTTACCATCAAGGCCCATACATGAATAATGTATACCTTTTGTATTTTATATATATGTATATATATATATATATATATGAGATAAAACAACTTCATTTATATAGCACTTTTAATGCAGTAAAATATCCCAAGGTGCTTCACAGGAGCATAATCTGACAAAAAAAAAATGGACACAGAGCCAAAGAAGGAGACTTTAGGACAGGTGACCAAAAGCTTGGTCAAAGATTTAGGTTTTAAGGGGCGTCTTAAAGGAGGAGAGAGAGATGGTGAGGTTTAGGGAGGGAATTCCATAGTATAGGGCCTAGACAGCTGAAGGCACATCCACCAATGGTGGAGCGATGAAAGTCAGGGATGCGCAAGAGGCCAAAATTGGAGGAACACAGAGATCTCGGAGGGTTGTAGGGCTGGAGGAGGTTACAGAGGTAGGGAGGGGCGAGGCCATGAAGGGATTTGAACATGAGGATGAGAATTTTAAAATACATGAGATACTTACACAGATATACGTTATTATGTACTGGATATACAAGAAACAGAGCATGATGGGAAACAGGCTACTCTTGAGCTACGTTAAGGTTATGCCTCCACGGGGCTGGACAGCTTGAACCCGACTGGACTGCACTCAAGAAGAAACAAAATACAACCCTCCTAAAAACCCCATGATTCCATTCCAATGAAAGTAAATGGACTGTGCAAAAATTCTATGCAGGAACCACAAAGTGCTTTAAGTAACTGTGGCAACGGCTAAAATTGAACGTAAACCGTGAACATACGCAATCACAATGAACCCATGCTTAAAGTCACAAAGCACATGAGCATTTCTGTCTAAAACACCATTCATAATTGTGCAAAGGTCTTTAGGCAAGCGTTCCAGAAACACAAGCCCTGGTTTGTAAAGCATCCACATGGGGCAAACTAACTGCCACTAATTGTATTATCTTACAGGTACAGAAGGGCAAGTCTTGAATATATTCGTAAAGGCCTTGGCACAAACAGCGCTGGCCAATCACCCACACACAGGCACTGCAAGTGTTCGGATTTAACAAGTGAAGCAATGTCTCGATTCTGCCACTGAATGATTAATGGTGTGTACATGACTGTAAATAGAGTAATTTACCACTGCACCAAATTCTTTTACCTTGTGTGGCCACCGATCATTCCTCTAATCACACCCGTCAGACTTTCCTCCTGCAGATTACCTGCTGGGAGTATGTTAATACGCGGTATTAAATTCTTTGTTTAACACAGACACATTTATATTTCGATTTCAGCAGCCAAGGATTAGTATCACGTTCCTGCTGCTCCCAATAGTCACGGCTGGTCTCAATATTTTATGCATGTAAAATATTCAATCTAAATTGAATCTTATTCTTTTGGAAATATTGGGTATGTATGTGGTGAGGTAGTTAGGCACAGTGACCTTTGACATATGCAAGATAAACTGCTGCATGTGCACACTGCGATACCAGGTGATTAATTACAGTTCTTGTCCGACACAGTGAAATAGTCTAAACCCCATCTGATAAGGCTGCTCTTCAGAGCAAGAGGATTTTAAAGAAACAGGTTTCTAGAAAAGGAAGTGTTACAGAGATGGTGATTACTCTATTTCAGCAAGGTCTCAGCAATGCTGTATTGGTTGTGCTCTGTGTTATTGCAAGGGGGTCACTGCAATCAAAAAGAGAATAATGGATTATCAAGGAGATTGAGCAAGTTCACTTGATCACAAGGTAAAGAAAGACCTTATTTGATCTCTTCCTTCCAGAATATCAACTCTACCAAATTTCCTTGATAGCGCCTGGTTGTTTTTTAAATAAGCGAAGTGTCCTCGTCTCAGGAACTCTTTTTGGGAACCCAATCCAGTGGTTGATCACTCTACATGTAAAGAAATACCTTCTAGTGCCTGTACTAGCAGGGGAATTCTGCTAAAGTTCTGGGTGTATTTATGCCTCAACCAACACCACCAAAAACAGATGAACTGATCATTTACCTTACAGCCGATAGTAGGGTCACACAATGCTCAAATTGATGGCCACATTTGTCAACATAAAAAACAATGATTACACTTCAATAGTAGTTTGTTGTTTGAGAAGCACTTTGGGAAGTCCTGAGGGCATAAAAGATGATATATAAATGCAAATTCAGGTGTCAGCTGTTGCTCAGTGGGTAGCATTCTCGCCTGAATCAGAAGGTTGTGGGTTGAACACCCACTCTAGAGTCTTAAGCACATAATCTAAGCTGACACTGCAGTGCGGTACTGAGGGAGTGCCACACAGTTGGAGGTGCCGTCTTTTGGATGAGACGTTAAACCGAGGCCCTGTCTGCCTCCTTAGGTGGGCGTAAAAGATCCCACTGCACTAGTCGAAGAGCAGGGGAAGTTTCACTTGTTGTCCTGGCTAACATTTAGCCCTCAACCAACACCTAAAACAGATGATCAGATCATATATTTCATTGCTATTTGTGGGAGCTTGCTGTGTGCAAATTGGCTGCCGCACTTCCTACGTTACAACGGTGACTACACTTCAAAAGCATTTAATTAGCTATAAAACGCTTTGGGGCACGCTGAGGATTGAGAAAGGTGCTATAAAAATGCAAGTCTGTCTTTCTTTCACGGAGGGAGATAGTTTTGTCTGAACAGCTCTCTGGTAAAATCAGCTTAATATATAGAAAAACAATATGTTTTATTGTTTCATTTATGCAGTGACAGCGTTACATAACCCATACCACTACACTGGAGGAATAACCCAGATAAGATACGCACTTATATCATTCCTCAGTTTTGCAGTGCGGGGGGGGGGAAAAGAAAGCACACCCACATCCACGTTATAATTTAATCACATTTGCTTTTATTTGTAAGGCACCATAGATATTTCCTTACAGCACTAGCGAACTAATTTAATACACTTTTGTTTTATTTAAGACATAATAAATGTATTTTAACACCGCCACATTAATCTTCAACACAATTTGCATACATATTCATACAAACTGATACTGGTGCAAATGCAGTATACAGCCTTGCTGCACCAGGAGAAACAAATGGACTTTTAAAAGCAAAGTGTTTTTTTAAATATTTTTAAGTCATTCGAAGCTCTGAAGTCACAGCATCAGATGGATTAATTCAATAATTATAATCATTTTTCTAATTCTGTTGTACGAGAGGTAATGCATTATGCAATGACATTCAGGAAGGTCTCTAAAGCATTGGTTATCTCTGGGAGCCTAATTAACCCTTTGAGGACTGCAACAGCATCAAAATAAATACAGTGGAGATTAAAAATATCTCTTCAATAAAGATCAAATCCATTCTACTGAAATGGGAAAATTTAAGTTTTGGGATACCAAAAAAGTGTCTTCAGATTTGTGTGTGTTTTTTTAAAAAATAATGGTTCTCCTTAAAAGGGATTTGATCGGAGTTAATCTTAAATAGGGTCCACTGTACAGCAAGCTTACATTTGTAGTTTATTCAAAGAATACTGTGAATTGAGCAATATTGCAGAGTTTTATACAATTCCATAATTCTAGTTCATAATATTCAGCATTCAAATTTTACAGAGAACAGTTGGTAAATAGAAAGGGTGTGTTATAAAAGTGGTAGAACACCTTTTGTGCTCGAGGGGTTAACAATTGCTCGACATGTAATTGCCGATTTTAAAATAAAACAATATTCCCCATTATAACTTGTGCTGAATTTTAGTACATTACTGGCTACTAATGCAGGTCAGGATTTAGCCAATTTCCTTTGTGCCCGGTCTAATCTGGGAGCGCAGCACCGATATTGCACACCGTTTCCATGCAGGTCACTGGGATGGATGAGATGCACCAACCCGTAAAAGCTCTCTGTTTTTGTACTAACTGCAGATTGTGACACAATATACATCACACTTGACTTAAAAGGGGAGAGGCACCTAAGTGCATGTTACATGTACAATTCATTTCATTAAATTAAAAAAAAATTAAGTTAAGAAAGAAAGTGATCATAGGTGACCACTTATTTACCACGTCTCATCTTAAAACATAAGCCACATTGACAATTTTGATAATCACTGTATTTAAAGGTGGCTGTTTAATTCAGGTGCAAGTTCCATTTTTTTTAAAACTGCATTAATCTCTCACTGTTGCTGCTGACTATGGCCATGTTAGTAAGTGACTGCTTAATTCAACTGTAGATTTGGTTTAATTCAATGAGAACCTAGTATATTCTGTGAGGAACTGGATAGTTACAGAACAGCTATACAGGTTGAGATGAGGAGAACAAATCTCACATTCTGGAAATATGGAACTGGTCTTCAGCAGCTGGAAAGAGAAAGGGACATGTTTTGGGGAGAGAGAAAGACTCATCAGGATGATTATGGTAAAGGATCTGTAGGCAAAGTGTTGATCTGTTCTTTCTCAGATGCTGATGAACCAGCTGTATAGCTCTATGATTTTCTGTGTTTACTTCAGCTGTACAGTGTATTCTTTCACTGGCGTGGAGCTGGTGTGTTTTTTTTTTAAATATATAAAATGTGAGACAGGCAGCATTTGCCAAAAGCTACAAGATGATTTTTGTTTTAGTTTTACACAAAGGAGTTCTTAAGGGTTCACGATTAGGTGAAATGGCAGAGAGAAAACAGGAGCGTTTAGTAAACTATTGCTCAAATTTGTTTTAAAAGCAGAAAGAAACCCCCAATGGCAAAGGAATTCTCCTCATGACTCACTTTTGTCTCCATTTAATTTCTGCGTGTGCATCTGTGCCAGGTCTTACTCCAGCGGTCGGGGCACTTGCTGTTTTATTTGTTTAGGTCAACTGACCATAATCTCCTTTCCAGTTAAGAATTAGGGGTAAGTGATGCTGCTGTAGATTCTCTTCCTGTGTGAACCACCTCCTTATGCAATATTCTAAATGGGAGGGGGTGCCGTTAGGGACATGGCCAAAATGCCCATGCACCAGGTTGGACTTCCAGTTACCTCAACAGCATGGATTTCAATCCAGCCGCTTCAAACACCACAGTGATTTGTATCTATGTAAGTGGAGCTCGTCCAAGAGAAAACTACTGTGATTTAAAAAATGGGAATAGGGGATGCTTTACATGGGAACTAAAAAGCCTCAACTCCATCACCTACCTTTAGTTTTAGCAGATGAAAAACAAACAACGATAGCCTAAATAAATGAGTATACACAGTGCCTTAAGCAGGTTCAGAATACCTGAGAAAGGGTCTCAGTATCTAAGGGTGCCTCTTATACTGCAATCCATCTTTGACTGTGCAGCAATTGGACAGATCAGAGATATACTGGCACCCAGCTCTGTTGCGAATTTTTTTTTAAATATAAAAGTGATAGGAAAGCTGGTCCTCGACCCCAGCTCATGCGCACACTGTGGATGTTGGTATGGCAACGCACACGCAATTCATGTGCACATGCACACATCATGCAAAGTAAACTGGTAATTGGTTAGATTAGCAGAGAAAGCAGTGGATTCTGATTCGGAGCAAAGCAGCTGGATTTGGCCGGGGGGGGGGGGGGGGGGGGAGGGGAGATATGAAGAGGAGCAAACTGTAAATCACTCCCGCCAGCCTATGTACTTAAACTCTAACAAGTTGGAGCAATACTGCCGTCTGCGCACTAAAGCGAAAAATGGGCAAGATACTTGCCCCCAGGTTGGAGAGGGTTTTTCTCCTGCTATAATGCGCTCGAGTCATCATTAATCAGTCTGCTATGAGTTCTGTGGTCATTTTTAAGTCATTGCGAAGTAGAAATTGCTTTGCATCAACACAAAAATGACCGTTTAGCTGCACCCTATACGAATAAACAAATAAGGCAATGAAAACTATTGCTTCCCCACTCGAGTTTAGTTTCACTTCGAACCTTATACTCTTTAAACAGTCGTTTCATGACTGAATGCTTACATATGCTCCGTAGAAATTTACCATCTTTTGACCATTTTCTGCCAAGTATATTGGGCTGCAAGTCGAGGGATACGAGCCAGTTTTAACTGAGTAATTGTATCTGGCCTGTCAGAGGAAGAGGTGGCACAGAGCCAGCAGCAGTAGCAAGGAAACTGGTTTTAAATCATAAGCAAATAAAAGAAGAACTGAAGATATTCGCAGTGGTCTAACGTTTAAAGCTGTAGTATATATATTGTAATTCAACACTGATTTCAATGAAGTCCTCATTTGGAAATCCAACAGCACATGAAATCCTAATGTTATACAAGTAAAACAGGACTGTGATCCTGTTCACTGCTTCTGACACAAGAAAGGCCCTGCTAATTCACTGAAAGAGTGACCTGTAAAACGACATGTTCTCAGTAACCGGAATATATACACAAGGAACAAAATATACTGTATTTACTCTAATGTAGGTCACACTTAATACACAAACAGAAATCAATTTAGATTGAGGCTTTTTTTTTCCCCCCTAGTTGTAGAGCCTAAGTTTGAGGGTGGCCTATATGTGAGCAAATAAGATACAATGATCTTCCAAACTGCACTTTATTATATGGCACATGTATGAGGGCAATTCTAGTTAATGGTGGCTGGCTGCAATCAAAGGGTCTCTGCCATTCCTGGGATTAAAAAAGAACCTACACAGGAAGTTGGACGGTAAGTAAACAAAGATTCTTTACTGTGACATTGTATGATTCCATGTCACCACACTGGGTGGTGTGAGGTACATGGTATGCATGGGAGTGTAGGGTGTACGGTGTGGGGTGTATGATGTGGGTATGGGGTGTGTGTAGTTGGGAGTGTGGTGTGGATGGAGATTTCTGCCCAATTAGTTGGCAAGAGTTTCTCCACCCCCCCTCCAAGAATGTCCAAACTCATACACTGAAAAGCACAATAGTCTGGTCCCACTAGGAATAAATGTTGCAACAAGTACATCCTTTGTTACAAATAATCCTGAAGATGTACCTTAAACCTCATTGTCAAATCTATTTTCTGGCCATTTGCCCTACTCCATGGGTTATGCTCTATGTTGCCATCAGTTGAACATACTGAGGCTAATTTTCACCTTCTCTGGGTGAGAAGTGCCTAACATTGGAGTGTTTAAAAGCCCCATTCATTACACTCATTGTGGATCAGGGCTAAAATCAGCATGTAAATTACAAGCAACTGTGGGTGACACCAATTTGTGCCACAGGGCAAGTTATGTTCAGAAACAAACCGCCTCATGAAACACCAGGCAGTGCCTCAGAACCCAAATTATTTTCTTTGTTACCTCACAAAATTGGCTATGGTGTTAATTGTGTGGTCGTTATACTTTGAGACAGAAGCCTAGTTTAATATTATTTTCTAGCTTCTAGGATAATATCTCATTATAAACCCCAGGCATGGCCTACAAAAGTCCATTGTCAACCAAGACTGACAGCATCGCTACTGCAAAAAGGAAAATGACTGCAGATCCAACTTGTCCCACTTCATCCTCTATTCTCACTTATGGACCCCCTTTCTTTGCTGCACTGCTATTTCCTGCTATGTCAACTAAAATGCAAATGAAAATTATGATTTTTTTTCCTTTTGCTATTGATGGCAAAGTGCAATGTACAATTCTTTTGGACAAAAATACATCCACAGTACCAGCGCTTTGCAGGTGAACATTAGGCTCACTGTTGTTGACAATATTTAGGTTAAAATCTTGAGAGCTGCTTATGTACACAAGAAATGACGGCCACAGCTCTTCCAGCTTCTGGTCGGTGTGGCTTTTGAAATACCCGATTGCACAGCCACCAGTTCCTATCAAGAGTTCATCCACAAAATTTTATGAAGATCTACAAAAAGCTTGAGTTTCTTAAAAAAAAAGCCATTTTGTTTTAAAGTTGAGTTTCAAGGTGGTGTTTAAAAGCCACCATCTTGATGCCCATCAAGCCAAACCCAACAGAAAATGCAAGAACCTCTTCTGTAGAGCTCGCCCACCCGATTTGGTGCATTTTGGCACAAACAGAATGAATTGTCATTATATTTCTCCATCCCATCCAGGAAAGAGCAGATAATAAAATACTGACTTTGTGAACTTTGTAACTGTAGTTCAAAAAGTCAAGTCCTTATGAGGACAAAATAATGAGGAACATTGCTTATGCGGCAGCAATGAGAAAGTCTTAAACCTTTGTAGATCTATAGAAATATCTGGATGATTTTAAAGATTTTGTTTAAGATGATGCTCTTGTCATGTATATTGTCCTATTAAAGATTCGTTCTCACGCAACAGCTTTAGAATGCGTTAACAGGCCATCCTTTAAAGATACGGTAACTTCAATAGCACAGACCATCAACCACCTTACCAGCAATTTGGCAAATTTGCTTTGGTTTCTGAGAATGTACTGGGCTGAACCTTACAGGTCATTCCGCCTAAAGGGAATCACTCAACATCCCAATTCTGGGAACAACTAATAGGAAAGGCAAATTCCTGCCAAGCGCAATTTCAATGAACCGGATGAATCAGAAGCTTTTATCTTGAAAACGTTGAACACTAGAATGTCCACCAGGTGGACAAGCCAATAAGTTATGTCCTCATCTGAGGCAACTTCAAACTTAATGTGTATTCCTGTTTTGTTCATGCCAAAACAAAGTTGCTTTTAATAATATACTGCAGCTTTAAAATAGGCTTTGTTCTCCTAAATAATAACATACACAGCACAAAATTGCCACCTCCGAGATATATACAGGCATTAAAACAAACACCAAAGATCATTTTAAGGATTTTTGCGTTGAGTGATCCTCAAAAGTTCCTAATCCGGTTTCTGTACCCCGTCATCTCTCTGGTGATCGCCGTCGTGGTGGTTCTTGTCATCTTTCGTAGCGAGGTGGATCTGAGAGCCCAGGGCGCTGGATAACGCCAGAAGTCCTGCACTAGCACTGACCGACGGGATCACGGGAGGCTGCAGGCCTGCTGGAAGGGGGGTGAGTGGGACCGTGAGACCGTGGAGGTGAGACAGCTGTTGCGCCTGAAGCTGCTGCTGCAGGGAACACAAAGAAAAGGTGGTCAGAGGCTAACGAAGTGCGCAGGAGAAAGAAAACAGGCGTGACGAGGTTACTGTTCTAAGCTGGATAGCCCGGAGAAGGATAGAATACCACAGCCTAATCTTCAGTTGCTTCCAAGCCTTTATTCACAAAGCTCCACATTACACACACACCCTAGATAAGTGTTCTCACATATATGGATACGAGAGGCCCAATTGATATACACCGCCTGAATACAATTAACACTGATATAAATCACATGGGTACAATTAACAGTTACTTCCTTGAAGTGAGAGAGGGGGAGGGGAGAGAAAAGAATGCTTCGTAGAATATAGTATTACACTCACGTTCTGGAGGGAACAGCTCTCTTCTCCAGTAAGCAAAAGTGAGCAGTTGATTGATTATTGTACTGAGCCTTGCTGGGCACAATAGCAGATCAAGCACTCAATCCCACTGGTTGAAAACATATAGAATAATGGATTAGCGGAGAGTGATGGCTCCGATCTATTTTGAGGGGCTCAGAGAATGTCACATTACAAAGTGTGAAGCTTTGAGCTTTTCATAAAACACCTGAACAATGAGATTTGATTAGAGCTTTGCAATTCATTCCCTGCCATTAAGAAAAGCTTACACTGGACAAGTTATATTTTGTAATTAATTTTTTAAAAATTCTTACCATCATGGCTGAGGCACATTTTAAAAAAAAAACCTGTTCTGGATTTGTGAGGTAAATTGAAACCTCTCAGCAGTTAGGAATGATACCCACAAGAGAATATTAAACAGGTTTGTAATTGATTAATGACACTGCATGTGTAGTGTATATTATAGCCATTTCCTCCCAGATGGGCTATTTCACATTTAATTTTTAAAATTTAGAATATTAAAAAAACATCCACTGAACAGCCATGTTTTCCTGGCCTCAGTCGGCGCGTGGAAACAAATCCACCAAAATAAGCTCCGGCAGCTTGCCCGCCCTCCCCTGCTAAAATAAACTGCTCTACAGTAGTTTATCATTTCCTTCAGTTCTACACACGAGCCACATGTCAAACAACGTAACAGTCACATGGCTGGAAACCACACTAATGCTTCAGCAAGGAATGAAGTTAAAGGGACAATCTTCATTCTCCTGTGGACGAGACCAACAGCTGTGGGTTGAGTGAAGTACATTGTAGGTGCAAAAGACAGGCATGTTAGTAAGTTTGCAGATGACACCAAGATTGGTGGCATTGTGGACAGTGAAGAAGGTTATCTGGGATTGCAACGGGATCTTGATCAATTGGGCCAGTGGGCCGATGAATGGCAGATGGAGTTTAATTTAGATAAATGTGAGGTGATGCATTTTGGTAGATCGAATCGGGCCAGGACCTACTCCGTTAATGGTAGGGCGTTGGGGAGAGTTATAGAACAAAGAGATCTAGGAGTACAGATTCATAGCTCCTTGAAAGTGGAGTCACAGGTGGATAGGGTGGTGAAGAAGGCATTCGGCATGCTTGGTTTCATTGGTCAGAACATTGAATGCAGGAGTTGGGATGTCTTGTTGAAGTTGTACAGGGCATTGGTGAGGCCACACTTGGAGTACTGTGTACAGTTCTGGTCACCCTATTATAGAAAGGATATTATTAAACTAGAAAGAGTGCAGAAAAGATTTACTAGGATGCTACCGGGACTTGATGGTTTGACTTACAGGGAGAGGTTAGACAGACTGAGACTTTTTTCCCTGGAGAGTAGGAGGTTAAGGGGTGATCTTATAGAAGTCTATAAAATAATGAGGGGCATAGATAAGGTCGATAGTCAAAATCTTTTCCCAAAGGTAGGGGAGTCTATAACGAGGGGGCATAGATTTAAGGTGAGAGGGGAGAGATACAAAAGGGTCCAGAGGGGCAATTTTTTCACTCAAAGGGTGGTGAGTGTCTGGAACGAGCTGCCAGAGGCAGTAGTAGAGGCGGGTACAATTTTGTCTTTTAAAAAGCATTTGGACAGTTACATGGGTAAGATGGGTATAGAGGGATATGGGCCAAGTGCAGGCAATTGGGACTAGCTTAGTGGTATAAACTGGGCGACATGGACATGTTGGGCCGAAGGGCCTGTTTCCATGTTGTAACTTCTATGATTCTATGATTCTATGTTGCCCAATTGGACACCAGCTTAACATTACAGGGAAAAAAATTACTGCCTCCATTTCACTTTTTTTTTAAATTAATTTCTTATCTTTCATCAATGGTCAGGACCCCACAGTGCACAGAGCGAGAGAGCGAGAGAGACAGACAGACAGACACAAAGACAGACAGAAAGACAGACACAAAGACAGAAAGACAGACACAAAGACAAAAAGACAGACACAAAGACAAAAAGACAGACACAAAGACAAAAAGACAGACACAAAGACAAAAAGACAGACACAAAGACAAAAAGACAGACACAAAGACAAAAAGACAGACACAAAGACAAAGAACATCTTGTGTGTTTCAAGTGGATTGTTCATTGTGGGGCAGCAATGACTGCTATTGGAGACCATCTTCGTAATGCTATCTTTGGGAGACATACAAATAAGAAGGTTGAAGTGAGGGGCAGGTCATAAAGAATGCATTTTCTTATGTCAGTGTTAAAAATGAGATCTTACTGTAATTTTTCCAGATATACAAGCTGCTCTCACCTAATAACATTTTCCATCAATCACTTGATAATAATGTCAGATAATCCAAGAGTATTAGGGAGACATTTAAAAGATACTGCATTGTGAAGCAATTAAAAGCTACACATCCACCCCACAATCTCCGATGGTCCCAGCCTGTACAGTGTTAGTTTATCTCAGCTAGAATGCTACGATTGGCCACAGCATCCTTAGGATAGGAGGAAGGGGGGGGGGGGCGGGGGAGGAGCCAGGGCTCCCACTCCTAATTATCTAGTACAATTCCGAACAGAAAGTGTGGACATTGGGAGAAAGCAGGATCAGGCCTGGTTTGTGGTGCCCCTTGTGGGAGACTAGCTCCTCCATGTCTGGGTTCAGACATGAAGCATGACCACTTGGGCTAGGCACCAGAGGGCAGCCAGTCCCTAT
Organism: Heptranchias perlo; assembly: GCF_035084215.1. Classification (NCBI taxonomy): domain Eukaryota; kingdom Metazoa; phylum Chordata; class Chondrichthyes; order Hexanchiformes; family Hexanchidae; genus Heptranchias; species Heptranchias perlo. The sequence continues at coordinate 29,484,062 of NC_090353.1, forward strand.
TGAAAGGTTACTTACTCCATCATGAGTCAATACCTTCAGGAGAGGAGGGAGAAAATTGGAGGGAGGTTAAAATGCAAATTTTATGCTGACTTGCATTGCTATGGCAACAGCTTAGGCCGCTCTGAGCTTTTCCCATAATTACATTGCTTCCCAACCCTCCCCGTGGCACAACATGCAGCCTTTGAAGTATAAATCAAAGTTGGCTATGACTAACAACACAAGCCTTATTGATGGGTTTAGCAAGTGTGTGTGTAAATGAATAAAGCGGACATACCCTGATGACAGTATTAAGCTCTGGGGCAGTCACCTGCTTTGCACGTTCTATGGCCTGAACCACCTGTTGCTGATGCTGAAATAAAGACAAAGACAGACAAATGTAATCAGACCACAGCTTCTCAAATGGGAGAGGTAGTGAGCACCATGCACTAGTTAGCATTTCATAACGTTCATACACTCAAAACAGAACTCAAGCTAGATCAATAAAGGGTTGATAGATCCTGTTACCATTTAACAGTCATTCGGACAGATTAAGATGTAGTTACCTCCTGAGATAAGAAAGGGATGACTTGAGCACAGATTCCATTCAATCTTTTGACAATTTCAGCCTACAACAAAAAAAAAAGGCAATATTCAGCTTGTTAAACGCAGTTACGACTGCACACCAATTGCTTTTGTCGTGGCTTGGTGCGAAACTCATCACCCGTTCCGCACAACTCTAATAACGTTCCCACTCAAGGCCTGTCCAGTACGAGAGGCTACATTGCAGGGACTCCAGTAACAACTTCCATTAGACCTTCATGAAGTTATAAATTGACATGACATTTCATAAGGCAAAACGAGAGAGAGAGAAAAAAAAAGTTTATTGCAGGAGCAAGATGATCTTATAACCCACAAGCAGTTGATCAAAACCTTTACCATCACTGGGATCAACTTTTTATTCTACTGGTACAATGATAATTTAGAAACACAAATGCCCAGGCCTGTCAAATCTCATTTTGGTTTAAAAAAAAAATCGAACCTATTCTGGCATATCTCGCCCTTGGAAATAAAAACTCCACAGTCTCACTATTTTAACACGTCATTAAACTAGTTTATTTTCAATGAGTTAACTTTGTTAAGAGAGAACAGATGCATTAACTCATGTTAAAACTAATGCAGAGAGGCCATTATTGGGCTCACAGGTCTAAATATGTGTGTTCAGTCTCACTCGCTTTCTCACTCCTGACAGTTCCAGACTATCTAATATTAGACAGAACACAGGGTCAGTAGTGCCTTGGAACAGTTGGTTGCAGGTTCTACATGACGAGTGCCCTATCTCAGCCTGCTCATCACGTGGAGGCAGTGAGCACATCTCCAGGGAGAAAAAGAGAGTGCATCAATCATTGATGCTCTCCTAAACATCAGAGAGAGGTATTTCCTGAGAGAGGCCTGAGAACTGGAAACATACCATGTCAGCCATCAAGAACTGATAACAGTGAGACTTGAAGGGGGGGGCGGGGGGGCTAGGTGAGAAAAACCTCAAGGGAGAAGTCTCAGCCACAAAAACACCCAGCACAAACAAACTGCCGAGTTAGCTTCAGGTCTACAACAGGCATTATGCATCACAAGAGGTTCATGACGTCATCAGAACCACTCAAGATACAGCTGCTTAGTAACAGACACCTAAATTATGTGTTTTCCATGCTGTCACTGAGAATATTTAGTGCAATGGCACAAACATACCGTTGAAAAAAAGTTAAACCACGTCCATTTAATGCTTTGCCAATACGCTTCGTGCTGATCTGAATACATCACCTCAAATTGCTCCCAGTTACCACCCCGACAGACCTATAACCACCAGTACTTCACCCCACTGTTACATGTTTCAAAAAGTTCTCTCCAGAGACAATCCAACTTGCAAAGGACAAAATCCATACAGATAATTGCACTGCTGGGTGTTTTTCAAAGTTCAAATGGACATAGCACAAAAATTTCACCAGGATATTATACTTCACTGAAAATAATAGTGACAATACTGAGTTTATAGGAATTGTTAAACAAAAAAAAGTCCATCTAGTTCAGCTTCTACCATCCTGGTAGTCACTGATAATGATAAAGGGAGTTGTTCACTAATCATAGCAATCAATCTCTAACATTTAACTCTACAACAGGCCCGGACACGAGGTAAGGAAAACTGGTGGTGGAATACTTTGGGAATCATAGGTCCAAAGTCACCTGTTCCTCCCAAGTCTGCTACACTTACCATACGTCATTATGCAACGTATAATTCAACACACAATGGAAAAACATTTGAAGATTGCAGCTGTGGTACAGATGAGAAATTCAGCATTAGTTGGAAAATAAAGCTAGCAGGAAATCATGACAAGGCATTACATAGTGACCAGTTCTACAAATAGCAGTAGTTTACGGTAAGTCATGGGCTTATACTCTAAACCAAGACTGAAAGGCTTCCAGATCTTTACTGCAGTAAATAAAATTATATGAAAGCAGTGGGGCCACCAATATTAATCTGGCCTTCTGGGAAATTCAATGTAACGTGGGATTCCTGCCCCCTACCCCACCTCACCTTAAAAAAAAGTGGACAGATTCATTTAACGAGCAAGCTGATGCAGTTGATCGATTGCATGATATATCAATATGCAAGTGTGGCTTTAGGCGCAGCTGGTGCAGAACATGAACTGACACACACAAGTGTTGAGTTCCAGGTCTTTAGGGAGCTAGGTGCAGTTTATTAAAGTCAGTCCGCTTTAGGATTCTGCTGTAATCAGCACAGAAATAAATTGGTATGCATTAAAACAGCAGGCTAATTGATGCTTCCAAATTATTAATGAAGTTGCTCATTGGAAGCTTACCTTACCGTCAAAAGGCTTCCTTTCCTACCGCAATGTGTAAAGATAATAATGTCAGGTACCTGACTAGATCTGGAAATCAGTGCAAAGCTACGGCCTCAAGCCACCTTTTTTTTTTAAAAACAAAAAACGCAAAAGGGATTGCAACTGGTGGACAAACCCAGAACACAAAAGCCAAATGTTGTGTTTACATTACAGCAATGAATTGATGTCACCATAGGGTCAGAATGGAAGTCATGGTGGGTTTGTGACAACCATAAAAATCAAAGACCAACAGGAGCTCATCATAACTAGCTACATAGAGCATTGACATTAGTAACCTTCACCACCTTGGTCATTGCAGTAAACTGGGGCTCAAACTGTAGATAAGCAATTGCCCATTGTCTGTATATAAAAAGATGAAGCTGGTAGGTGCTTGCCCCCAACTATCGTTCTATCCACCCAATCCAACTCAACCCCAATTAAAACGGTGTGCAAGTGCAAAAACTGTACATAAAAAGGCAAATTATTTTGTTGCCCCCCCCACCCCAACCAGCACTGTGCTGCTGAAGGGGCGAGGTTTTGAAATAGTACAGGTGGAGCCTTATAGGTTTAGTTAGATGCAACAACTTGCATTTATATGCAGTGAAACAGGGTACTGGAATCTCCAACTGCAAACACTTCTTGATGCCAGAACTCAAGTAAAGGTTTTCTCTAGTTTTGCTGGCCTAGTCCTTTACAATAAAGATTGTGCCCACACATGCAGAAAGAGCAAAGACCATTGCAAGAAGTTTCAAATGTAATCCTGCCTAAAAGTGTAGTTATAGGGCACATTGCACAAAAGGTCCAAGGTGAGTAATGTAAGTGCAGCCACTCTTATTTGTTCAGTATTGTGCGTAAGGTGGGAGGAAGTAATCCTATCAATTGTTGTAACCAATGCCAGTGCAAAAGAGTTTTCAATTTTAAGAACAAATAAACTAACTTTTATAAAAGCACCGTTGATGTCTCAAAGCACTTCACAACCAATTAATTCCTTTTGAAGTACAATCACTGGTGTTAAGTAGACAAACACAGTAGCCAATTGTGCAGAGTGAGGTTGCACAAATAGCAAATGATGAATGATCAGCGAATCCGTTTCCCCCCACCCCCAACTGTGGTGTTGGTTGCGGGAGGAATATTGACCAGGACAATTGGCGAGCACCCGATGCTTCTTTGAATGGTACCACAGGATCTTATGTCCAACCTGAACACTTAGTTTAATGTCTCAACTGAAGGACAGCATCTCCAACAATGCAGCACTCCCTCAGTATTGCACTGAAGTTTCAGCCTAGATTATGCGCTCGGGTCCTAGAGCAGAGCTTGAAATTTGAAGCTGGAGCAGAGGCTGACGTGGTCTGTTCTACCAATTTTAAGTTTGCAATGTTTGAAAAGAGCTGGTTGTCCTGGCTGCTCTTACCAAATGGGACCAGTAAGCAAATCTCTGCATTCCCCAATTAGAGCAGATTGAGCAGGCAGTCCCAGGCACTGTCCACTCCCAACTTTCTCATACAGCCACACAAAGTGCTTTTGGGAGTTTGCCTTAATGCCAAAGTGGAAGAGTCCCAACACACCAAAGCCCTGAGGTATCACAAGCCCCCTCCCCAAAAGACCACCTCACATGGTTTGAGTACTTCAAGTGCAGTATAAATCTAGTCTAAAAATGCTACTCTGGGTGATGTGCAACCTCACCATTAACTCCAAAACCAACAAAGTTAATTTTTCAGTGGAGTAAGAAGTTTTGTTAATGCTAGTAAAATGTAGGAACAGATTTTACATAGGTCAGAAGTGGGGATGCTCGCTGATGATTGCACAATGCTCAGTTCCATTTTGCAACCCCTCAGATAATGAAGCAATCTGTGCCCACTTGCAGCAAGACCTGGACATCATTCAGGCTTGGGCTGATGTGGCAAGTAACATTCGTGCCACACAAGTGCCAGGCAATGACCATCTCCAACAAGAGAGTCTAACCACCTCCCCAGGACATTCAACAGCATTTCCATCACCAACTCCCCCACCATCAACATCCTGGGGGTCACCATTGACCAGAAACTTAACTGGACTAGCCACATAAATACTGTGGCTACAAGAGCAGGTCAGAGGCTGGGTATTCTGCGGCGAGTGACTCACCTCCTGACTCCCCAAAGCCTTTCCACCATCTACGAGGCACAAGTCAGGAGTGTGATGGAATACTCTCCACTTGCTTGGATGAGTGCAGCTCCAACAACACTCAAGAAGCTCGACACCATCCAGGACAAAGCAGCCCGCTTGACTGGCACCCCATTCACCACCCTAAACCACCAGCGCACCGTGGCTGCAGTGTGTACCATCTACAAGATACACTGCAGCAACTCACCAAGGCTTTTTCGATAGCACCTCCTAAACCCTCGATCTCTACCACCTAGAAGGACAAGGGCAGCAGGCACATGGGAACATCACCACCTGCAAGTCACACCATCTTGACTTGGAAATATATCGTCGTTCGTTCATCGTCGTTGGGTCGAAATCCTGGAACTCCCTACCCAACAGCACTGTGGGAGTACCTTTACCACATTGACTGCAGCGGTTCAAGGCGGCGGCTCACCACCACCTTCTCAAGGGCAATTAGGGATGGGCAATTAATGCTGGCCTTGCCAGCGACGTCCACATTCCATGAATAATAATGAAATTGGGCACTTTAAACTTCTCCATTATAACTCTGGAGGAAAACTTTACAAAATGATGACCTATATGGTGTCAGCTGTGATTCAGTGGCAGCAAACTTGCCTCAGAGTCAGAAGGTTCTAGGTTCAAGCCCCACTCCAGAGACTTGAGCACATAATTCCAGGCTGACACTCCACTGTGGTACCAAGGGAGTGTTACACTGTTGCAGATGGAGTCTTTCGGATGAGATGTTAAACCAAGGCCCCATCTGCCCCCTCAGGTGGATGCAAAAGATCGCATGACACTATTTGAAGAGCAGGGGAGTTCTCCTGTTTAACATTTCTCCCTCAACACCCAAGACATTATCTGGTCGATTATTTCATTACTGTTTGTGGGACCTTGCTGTGCACAAATTATGTCGCATTTGCTATATTACAACAGTGACCACACTTCATTAGCTGTAAAATGCTTTAGGACATCCTGAGATCGTTAAAAGTGCTATATAAATGTAAATTCCTTTTTTCAACATTTAAAAAAATTATCGCTCAAATTTAAAAGTCTAATTTTTTTTTAAATGGACTTCATATTCCCTAGATTTACATTTTATTTTTTAGCAACCGTATTAATTTACAATGCAGAGTGCTCATTTTTTTAAAAAAAGGCAGCTCACTTTAAGGTCACGTCTATCCCAGTACAAATCAATACCAACTTCAATACAAATGCATTCTCCAACATCATCTACATCCATTTCTACCCATTCCCCGCAAACCACAGGCCATTGCTTACGACGCACAAAGTAAAAGCCGCAAGGTATTACAAAAAAAGAGACTAATGATTTTCAATGGAAATTAGCATTTAATGTGATTGTTTTGGTATCGGGGCTGAGTGGCACCGGGTATTACAATGTTGCTCGTTACCTCTGGGACTTGGCTTGAAACTTATCAGCGAGGGCCGAGTGTTAAGGATCTGAAGTGATGAGAGTTTGGGTGGTCTGGAGCTACTCGTCTGGAGAGTTTAGCAAAAATTAACAACTTTTTCTCCCCCACAAAGAAAACCTATTGTGTCTCAAAAGGACTGTTGGAAGCTTAATTCTCTCCATTCTGAACTGCACTTGAAGCTTTGGCTTATAGGTCCCTCCCTCAACTGTAAGATGACCCTTTTTCCACTCTCCTTTATATAGATTTTTAGATGGCATTCTATAATTGCTGCTAATTAAGTTGAAATCTTCCACCCCACCCCCACTTTTACCCGCCATAATCAGTATCAAAGTACTAAGTGGCTTTTCTAAGTTTGCTTGCTTTTTAAAAAAAAATTTGCAAGGTCATTTCTCGAATTTGTTTTCTTTTCACGAATTTGATTTATTAAATAAAAATGAGCGAAATCAGCTGAAAGCAAGTATGTGGTTTATCGGGTCAAAATGAAACAAAGTACGTAATCAGGAAACTTTGGTGGATTTTAATCGCAGAAGAATACGAACATACAAAACCAGAGGCGAGACGAGAAGAAATTTTTCTTTTTAAAAAGGCAGCGAATTGTTATAGTCTGGAATGCACTGCCTGAAAGCAGATTCAATCGCGACTTTCACAAGGGAAATGGATAAATGCTTGGTGAAAAATTTACAGGGCGACGGGGAAAGGGCAGGGGAGTGGGAATGATTGGATAGCTTTTTCAAAAGAGCCGGCATAGGCATGATGGGCCGCATGGCCTACTTCTATGCGGATTGATTCTTTGATTCTAGAAGAAAATATTTAAGTAGATAATAACTATCAATGGCTGATTCCTCAGTTCCTCCTTTCCCAGGAGCTTTACTCAACCGACTGCATGTGATGCTGGGAACCACAGAGAACATGGAAACCAGCCATTCGGTTTAACCGGCCCACGTTGGTGTTTACCCTTCACATTAGCAGTAGACCCAATTCCACATGACCGCCCTGTTCCCATATCCCTGAAGGTGCCCAGGTGGAGAGATAATGATGGACTCCCTGTGTAGGGAAAGTGCCTGTAATCCAATGTTTCGCACTGGATTTAATCTTAATTTTGGAATTTATCTTTGAGGGGAGGAAGGGAGAGGGTTAATTATCGGGTTTAAACTGGGCAAATCATGAGTTAAACCATGATAGCAAAACAAGGCTGCATAGGTTCAAACTTTTCAAAGACATGTTTAGGACCAATGCCAGTCACTCTGAAGAACTTGGTGTTAATTGTATCCATGCGATTTATACAATTAGTGTTAATTGTATTCAGGTAGCATGTATCAACTGGGGCTCTCGTATCCATATAGGAGAGGCTTATCTCGGGTGTGGTGTGTGGAGCTCTGAATAAAGGCTTGGAAGCAACTGAAGACCAGGCTCTAGTATTCTATCCTTCACCACTGGGCTATCCAGTTTGGAACACGTGGAATAGATTTCCTAAGTAGGGTGGTGGAGGCAAATGCCCCTAGAATCACTTAAGAATTGAGCCAATAGGTTTGTTGAGGATGGATGAAAGAAGATGGGCTGAATGCTTTTAAAATCAGGATGGTTAGATAATTCAACCAGTGATCTCAACAGCTACCAAGCTCTCTTTGGCCAATATCTCTTTGGAGATATAGGAAACATGTAGATAAGCCAATTTTCCCTCTCCAGAACAGTTGGAGTATGAAACTGTGTTGAGATGAATCACACGCATGTAAAACAGTTGTTTTTTGGACTGGAGGGAGGTGTACAGTGGTGTCCCCAGGGGTCAGTGTTGGGACCACTGCTTTTCTTGATATATATTAATGACTTGTTGGACAGGCCACAATTTAAAAATTTGCTGATGAAATTTAACGCAGAAAAATGCAAAGTGATACATTTCGGTAGGAAAAACAAGGAGAGGCAATATAAACTAGAGGCCACAACTCTAAAAGGGGTACAGGAACACAGATCTGGGGATATATGTGCACAAATCATTGAAGGTGGCAGGGCAGGTTGAGAAAGCAGTTGAAAGAGCACACCAGATCCTGGGCTTTATAAATAGAGGCATAGAATACAAAAGTAAGGAGGTCATGAAGAACCTTTATAAAACATTGGTTCGGCCACAACTGGAGTATTGTCCAGTTCTGGGCACCGCATTTCAGGAAAGATGTGAAGGCCTTAGAGAGGGTGCAGAAGAGATTTACTGGAATAATTCCAGGGATGAGGGACTTCAGTTATGTAGATAGACTGGAGAAGCTGGGGTTGTTCTCATTGAAACAGACAGATGCAAGGAGATTTGATAGAGGCATTCAGAATCATGAAGGGTCTAGACAGGAGAGAGAGGGAGAGGGAGAGAGAGAAGATTTAAGGTGATTGGCAAAAGAACCCCAAAGGTGAGTGGTTAGAATCTGGAATGCCCAAGGGGGTGGTGGAGGCAAATTCAATCATGGTCTTCAAAAGGGAACTGAATAAGTACTTGAAAAGGAAAAAATTTGCAGGGCTATGGGGAAAGGGACTAGCTGGATTGCTCTTGCATAAAGCCGGCAGGGACTCGATGGGCCAAATGGCCTCCTTACGTGCTGTAACCTATGATTCTATGTACAAAATTGACGGGCAGGAAAAGGCCAAATGGTCTGTCAGGCCTGCCTCACATTCATGATGGATGGAGAGTCATGACTAGGCACATCCCACCCCTCCACCCCCAAAACCCTGGCTGAGCTACATACCCTCGAAGACTGCATCGACCGAGCAGCCCCATTTTACTGGCAGATTTTAAATAAACACACAACTGGAAAAAAAATACTGAAGCTTTTTAAACAGGGTGCAGCACTTCAAGGGTTAATTTTCTTTTTGCACTGAGCTGTCAGCTAATACCAGAGTAAGAAGAACAAAGAGCAGAGATTACAGGCAGATTAAGAGATCTGAATAATGGCCTGAAGACAGTTATTTGCTGAAGCGTCTTAATTTTATTTAGATACTTGGAAACTGGACCGATCTGACCGCCGTTGCTATGACAATGGGAGCAGAGACCGCAAATTGCTTTGCTAATCGCACCACTTATTTTCCAGACAGGCACTGAATTGGTGCTGTAGCCAGGACATCAGGACCTGATTGAATTAGCAGTTCCCTCAGTGATAATATGCTTTACTAAATCTCATTGATCTTCCAAGGTAGGCAGTAAGGATGTAATGATTACAGCCTTCTTGTAAACGATTAATCACGAACGGTGATAGACTAGCATGAAAATGTGCTGGTGCCTTCGACCCCCAATATAAATGCAAGCACATTTTTTCTTGTCTTCAAACCCCTCCCTGCTACAGAAAGATGCGATTTGTTTTATCCCTGTCACAGCTTGCGGTGTCAGTTCCATTTCCTAAAAGAGGATTTAGCATTGGTTCTGGAACGGCCATCCCAGTACTACAGTGTGGTTTTGTTTGCACGTCAAGTATGGTCGTACAAGACACGCACACGGCCTACTCTGGATGACGAGGCCACTCAGTGACGACATCACGGACAGTTTCCAAGGAGGCTTTTAGTGCTGCAGTTCAAAATGAAGGTCAACATTGTTCCTATCCCCTGGAGTGCACTTACATTCATCGCGAAGCATGCTACAACAAACTGGGCTTAAACATCTTTGGGACCAGGGTAAAGCTGCCTAGCAACTGTCACAGGCGTTTAGCAATTTCTAACTTTGCTAAGCAGAAATTCCCACGGACTGTGTCTGCTTCCCCCTCCATTTTATGGCAATGTTTTCTCCCCTCTTCCTCCCCCACCAAACCTCCGCTGGAGGCATTGGTTTCTTGCTGGAGTACAGTTCAGTGGGCACCAGGTCCGTGTCCAAGTGGCCATTCTTCACACGGGAGCCTAGACAATGGCTGCCGCCAGCCCATTGAACCACCATGGGCATCAGTCAAGGCTAGCCCTGTCCTCACACCGTGTGGGCTTCCTTGCCATGCGTAGGATCTTGCTGTGCACAACGGCTGCCATCTCTGCTTACATAACAATCACTGCAATTCACAAAAAGGTGGAGTGCTTTTAGGACGTTTCTTCATTTTTTTTTTCAAAAAAGCTTGCTCTACCTGCTCTTTGCTCAGTAAGGGTCACTGGATAGTAATCAGAAGCAGAAACCCTCGATTTTCTTCTCCCTAATCTATAGAATTTACAGCACAGAAGCAGACCATTCGGCCTTATGCCAGTGTTTATGCTTCACATGAGCCTCCTCCCACTCTTCATCTCACCCTATCCTTCGGTTCCTTGCTCCCTCATGTATCTATCCAGCTTCCCTTTAATTTAGAGGTGCTAAGGCTAATTGAAGTACCCTTACTGTAGCCCTGGCTGAGATCAGCGAACTCAGAGACTGGGCTGAAAATTTAACACTTTCCTGATCTTTTAAGTTCAGCTATTCACTGCCTCAGCCAGACAAGCCCCTGGAGCTGTACGGCACAGTATTAAAGTAGGCTGGACTGTACTGGCCTCCACTCAGAGTTATAGAGCACGGATAGAGGCCCTTCGGCCCATCGTGTCCGCGCCGGCCATCAGCCCTGTCTACTCTAATCCCATATTCCAGCATTTGGTCCGTAGCCTTGTATGCTATGGCATTTCAAGTGCTCATCCAAATGCTTCTTGAATGTTGTGAGGGTTCATTTGTTTTAATCTCTCCAGACTGGTTTCTCCTTTTAACAGCGTTTCAGAGCACGTGTACGTCACCAAGCCACTTTCTAGTTCCTCAGTGTATTATGTTTTCTCCGCACTGAACTCGTGGCATTGTGGAGAAGTGGAGGTGAAGAATGAAGAAAGACTCGAAATACCCCACACCCAATGAATGTGATTTTTCTTTTAAATGTAACCAAATGCCACTGCCATTTGTTGCAGAGGAGAACCCCATAAACAGCAATGAAATAAATGACCAGTTAATCTGTTTTGGGTGCTCTCCTGCTCTTCCACAAATTGTGCCACAGGATGTCCACCACCAGAGCGGGTAGGCATGACCTCTTTCACATCTCATCTAAAGAGCATGGCCCTCTGACAATGCGGCACTCCATGGTGTGCACAGTCTGAGCTGATGCTCTCAAGTCCCAGTGAGACTTGAATCCACATTTGTTTGACCCGGAATTGGTGAGGATATGAACTAAGCCAAGCTAATACTTTGAAATGCATTGAATGTTGTTACAGAATCATAGAATCTTAACAGCACAAAAGGAGACCAGTCGGCCCATCATGTCTGTGCTGGCTCTTTGAAAGAGCCATCCAATTAGTTCCACTCCCCTGCTCTATCTCCATAACCCTGCAAATTTTTCCTTTTCAAGCATATATCTAATTCCCTTTTGAAAGTTACTATTGAATCTGCTTCCACCACCCTTTCAGGCAGTGCATTTCAGATCATAGAAAAAATTCTCATCTCTCCCTGGCTCTTTTGCCAATTATCTTAAATCTGTGCCCTCTGGTTATCGACCTTCCTGCCAGTGGAAATAGTTTCTCCATATCTACTTTATCAAGACCGCATATAATTGGGAACACCTATTAAATCTCCCCTGAACCTTCTCTGCCCTGAGAGCAATCCCAGCCTCTCTAGTCTACATACAACTGAAGTCCCTCATTCCTGGTACCATCTGGTAAATCCCCACTGCACCCTTTCCAAGGCCTTGACATCCTTCCTAAAGCATGGTACCCAGAGTTGGATGCAATACACTAATTGAAGCCTAACCAGTGATTTATAAAGTTTTAGCATAAAGTATATAGTTATGTAGTCAAATGAAGCAGAGAGCAATAAAGGCAACATATTTCATCTAAGAAATGCATGTACTAAAAAATTGATTGTGAAATGAATGCACTTTAGGACTCTGCATGTATTGTGCTGCTTGAGTGCGATGCAATTTAAACCAATCCTATGCACATAGGCGGAGTGAAGTGCTTACTGTAGCCGGGTACACAAATTTTATGATTTCTCTTAACGACTCTTTCAGCTCACCAACGGCCCTCAGTGTGCCAGCCTGATTGGTAAAACATTAGCACTGTGCCCGTTTTGTTGAATGTTTCACTTATTTTGTTTCTCTAGAGGCAGATTGCTGCAATGCTACCACTCGTGGTCAAACAACCCAGTAAATTTGGCAGCTAACTCCAGTCATTTTCGAGGAGATTACTTGCTGCGGTCGCTCACAGGGCAAGAAGAGTTAGAGTTTTTTTCTCCTGCAAAGTAACATGCAATTCACAATCGCCACAGTAGGACGCAGAGTACAAACAAAACAGCCCATTTCAACATTAAAGTGCACAAAGCACTCGAAAGTCAGTCTGACCCGGTTATGCAGCAGGCATGGATACCTGCTGGTATCTAGTGTTGAGTATTTGTTGACTTCTAATGATCAATTATTAACTATTGATTACGAGTACTGTCCTTTTCCTCCCCTTCTTTCTCCAGTATCCTTGACAATTGTTAGGAGCCACATGACATCAGCATTTTTGCCATGCACAATTTCACAACACAAATTTATAAGCTCCCAGTGAGACAACTGCAAATGGTCACAACTGCAATCGGATGAAGATGGCCCTTTGGCTCATTTGAACTCATCCTTGCAGAATACAAACCCTGCTGTCTTCCCATTTATTGCATCGACAACTAAGTTGGATGAAGATAGCCGCAATTAGAAACAAGTCGCAATCTTCGAGCAGGCTAGGGACAACTTGCACCGTGAAACAGAAGATGTACAGATAATAAGAACCTTCCTGTGCAGAATGATACCGGGGTTAAAAGGGTTAAATTACGACAACAGGTTGCACAATCTAGGCTTGTATTCCCTTGAATATAAAACATTAAAATCCATCTAATTGAGGTGTTTAAGATGACCGGAGGAGTTGATAGGGTAGAAAGAGAAATTATTTCCCCTTGGGGGGGGGGGGGGGGGGGGGGGAAAAAAGAGTCCAGAACAAGGGGGCATAGCCTTAAAATTAGAGCTAGGCCATTCAGGAGTGATATCATGAAGCACTTCTTCACTCAAAGGGCAATGGAAACCTGGAACACTATCCCAAAAAGCTATTGAGGTAGGGGGTTAATTGAAAATTTCAGTACTGAGATTGATAGATTTTTGTTAGAAGAGGGTATTGGGGGGCATGGAACCAAGGCGGGTAAATGGAGTTAAGATACAGATCAGCCATGATCTATTGAATGGCGGAACGAGGGGCTGAATGGCCTGCTCCTATTCCTAGACCACTGATGACATTGTGTGCGCTCCCCGAGGTTCATCTTTGAGACCTTGGCCTCATTGGGCCCGCCATTGAAAGAGAAAATTGCAATATCCAGGTTTATAATAGGACTAAAAAATGGTACGATGGCAAGATGGAGAAATACTTCTGATAGGAACCATTCCTCTGAGCTGTGCAAGGGAAGAACACAGTGGAAAATCTCTCATCTCTTGAATCAGAAGGCTGTGGGTCCACTGTAGACTGGAGCGCATAATCTCGGCCAGCACTTCAGTGTAATGCTAAGAGACTGCTGCATTTTAGACTAGACGTTAAACCAAGGCCCGTCCGCCCACTCAGGTACTGTGCAAAGAGCATGAGATTCTCCCAGTCAGTTGGCCAACATTTATACCTCAACCAGTACCACTAAAACTAGTTAACTGCTCATTTATCTCATTCACTGTTTGTGGGACTTTTCTGTGCGGATATTGGCTGCGGAGTTTCGCCAAAAGAGAACCAGCCATGGCTCAGTGGGTAGCACTCTCACCTCAGATAGAGGCTTGTGGCTTCGAGTTCCACCCCAGAGAATTGAGCACAAAATCTCGGCTGACTCTCAGTACAGTAGAGGCGGTGCTGCACTGTCGGAGGTGCCAGCTTTCAGACGAGAAGTTAAACAGAGGCCCTGTCTGCCCTCTCAAGTGGACGTGAAAGATCTCACTGCACTATTCAAAGAGCAGAGGAGTGCTCCCCAGGCCAACATTTATCCCTCAACGAACATCAAACAGTTTAATTGGTCATTTATCTCATTGCTGTTTATGACCCTTGCTGTGTGCAAATTAGCTGCCGCATTTCCCTACGTTATAATAGAGACTACATTTCAAAAGTAATTAATTGACCGAAGCACTTTGGGGCATCCTGAGGTTATGAACGGTGCTGTATAAAGACAAGTTCGTTCTTTCTTTTTAAAAATCTCCTGCCTGGTAGGAGACATCCTAATTTTGATTTCTTTTTGTGTTCACTTCTGGAGATCCATTTCACTTGTCGCATCATACCAGAGACCATCTCCACTGATAGGGGGCAGCTCTGGGAGTATCAGGAAGCAGCACCCTGGGGAATGTTGTAGCTCAATAACCAGCCCAGTCTGGACGCAAATCAAGAAAGGCACAAACACAGGGAAGGGTCAGTATTAGTTGGGTACTGCAGTGTATGGATGAGATGTTAAACTTAGACCCCATCTGCCTTCTCAGGTGGATGTAAAAGATCCCACGGCACTATTTGAAGAGCAAGGGAGTTCTCCCATGTCCTGACCAATATTTATCCCTCAATCAACACCACGAATACAGATTGTCTGGTCATTATTGCATTGCTGTTTGTGGGACTTTGCTGGGTATAAATTTGCTGCCACGTTTCCTACATTACAACAAAACAACACTTCAAAAGTACTTCATTGGCTGTAAAGCACTTCGGGACGTCCTGTGGTCATGAAAACTATATTATTGCAAGTCTTTCGAGTGGGCAGTCACTTTTTCTGGCGTATGCACCTCTTAATCTTAATATAATACCTCACACCTCAAAGCGCTTCAGGTGCTTACCAATGTAGTGACTGTTACATGGACAATTGTAGCAGGGATTTTGTGTACAGCAAGATCCCACAGACAGCAATAAGATGAATGACCAAGTTAATGCATTTTTGGTGGTGGTTGAGGGGCACCAGACCGCTCTGCTCTTATAATACCATGGGATTTTTAACATCTCCCTGACCCACTGGAGCAGATAGAGCCTCTGGTTAATGTCTAAAGGATGGATAACCCACCAAACTAGACCCTAGTTCCCCATTAGTGATCATCCCCATTTATTCAATCCCTAACCCATCGACACGTCATGTGAATGGAATAGCTGTGATGTGCAAGGGACAAACTGAAATGTAGGGTGGTGTCCAAGGAGTGGTGGGGGGCAGAAAGCAAAAACAAACTGCTTGACTTTTATTGGACAGATTTTGGGAGGAGAATGTTTTATATTTAAAATACTTCTCCACTCTCGCACAAACCTGCCACTTGAATGCACAGTTTGCAGTTCCATAGATTTAGTCAATGCTGTTTAAAATATTCAGCATCATAATTTTTTCAAAAATCATTTTGTAGACACTTGGGACAAAAAGTGTGCCAGTTGTGGAAAACGGAAAGTGAATTTCGGCACGCGAAGGGTTAACAGAACTGCACGTTATGTTCCACATTAAAAAAAAAATTCAGATTTTGTACATCAGTCGGAAAAAATTCAGTCGCAGCCCAGTTCAATAAGAAACCCACGTGCTGAGCAAAACGTTTGCTTTATCTGATCATTAAGCAAACACCATTAAAGTGTGCGTACTGATCCTGGTTGGCAGTAACAGGTCCAGTAAATACGCAAGATTCAAAGCTATTAATCTAGCTCTAACAGCCGGTTTGTATTAGTGATAGGAGGGTATAAAATGAGCCTATTAAATATTCCTTAGACTTGGGCTCCTTTCACATGTACATTGTCGATACCCAGCTCTACCTCTCAGTTACCATTCATTGATACAAAGGCCATAGCGACACTGTCCAATTGGCTGTTTGGCATCAAGACCTGGATGAGTCAGATTTTCCTTCACCTTAATGCTGGCAAAAAACTTAGGCCATCGTCTCCAGCTCCTGCCAGCACTTCTATGCCCCTAGACTCGATCCCATCAATGGCACCACCTACTGCCACCACCCCAATGCAAACGGCGCTTCGAATGAGTTGTAACTTGAAGATTGAGGCCAATGAGGAAAGCACTGGACAAAATCGAGTCAGACAATGATCAGTCGAAGTGCCCATTCCTGATTATCGAGTGACTTCTATTGGAAAATACAAGTGTGTGAATGACCTGAGTGCAGGATCAGGCTGTGCTACGATGCCCCCACAGTCGAATAGCCAGCCAACACGCGATGCGAAGACCATCTCATTAAGAACGTCCACGTGGCGTGACGGCAACCGAGCCTGAGTCAGCGCTTCCAGGGAAGGAAGGAATATAACAGGAAAAAAGGAGATTTGGCTGCACTTTTTGTTCGGAATAGTGGCACCTATTAATTGCAGCGCAGGTTAAAGGTCATGCTTGCACAGAAACAACCAGTCTTCTGATCCGAAAAAAACTGGCTGTTTTCCCACTGGAATTAATCTCTGCCCATTTAAAAGCTTTTCTTAATAAATGCAAGTTTTCCTACAAAGCAGTTCTTCAAACTCAGTTGTGAAGTGGAGCTGGGATTTGGGGGCGTGGTGGGTTGGAAAGAGAATATGACCCCCCTCCCCCCCACCCCCAAGTTGTCTGTAGAGTTTGGGGTTTGGGGCTGTCTCACAGTGCATAAGCCCACAACACAAAATTGCCCCCAAGTTAACAATCTCACTCAGGTGTGGGAAATAGCAACATCACAGTGGTTTTAATAAGGGTTACTCTTCTGAGGTTGGGGGAAAGACACATCGTAGAGGGGAAAAAGTGCCAGGGACTCCACTTTGCAGCTGTCTGTGACTTGCCTGAGCTGGGAATGGTCAACACTGACAATTGGATGGAAAAGTGATCCATTTGTTTAATTTGTTCTTATGATGTGGAATACACTGGCAAAGTTGTATTTGCTGCCCATCCCAGTTGCCCCAAGTCTGTCTAATGAGATATTTAAATGAATAGACCGGAACCATACTGACCTCTGCTCAAATGCCCAAAATACAATCCAATATATATATTAAAACTATTCGCAGTGAATTTGTTTGAATCTATCTATAGGTTTAAGCACCAAGATCAAGAGCAAAATTCCATTTCTCCCTATTCCCTACCCCACCATAAAGCAGTTCATTTTTTTTGCACAAAGTTATGTCCTGTTGTAGCTGCTTTTGGGCATATCAGCCATAAACTAAACAACCGGAAGGCAAAAATCTCTACTGGTAAAGATCATTCTTCAAGATTACGTCCTTAACAGCTGCAGGGTAAACACCAGGAAGGAAAGGTTCAGGACATCTTCAAACTTGGTTTGGGTTAATTCTTGGTTAAATATAGTGTCAAATTTGGAACTCAGTTGCATCAGGTAAATACAAGAAATAATACCTATACATGGACAGGAGTTCTGGCCACTCAAGTTTTAATTAATGTTTAAAATGGCCACATTTTTCTTTAAAATTTTCTTCCGTTTTCCTCTCCTGAAGACATTGCCTTGTGGTTGGTTGCAGTTCCACTGGTAACTCACTCAAGTAGCAACAGCTCGCGTGTGAGCTGCATCAAAATAAGAAAGGAAAAAAATAGCACTTCCGAACACTGGTCGGTGGCCATTTTAAACAGCTAATAAAAACTTGGGCAAGAGGCCGCTGCCCATCTATAGTTAGTATTTCTTTCATTTGCCTGATAATGTGAATCAGCAGGATCCAGGAGGCTTCCCAATTGAGCTTGTTTATCCTTATCTCAAAATCATACAGCACAGAAGGAGGCCATTCGGTCCATCGTGCCTGTACCGGCTCTTTGAAAGAGCTATCCAATTAGTCCCATTCGGACATCCATATATGCACAGTTCCAGCAGTGTTAGAACATAAGAAATAGGAGCAGGAGTAGGCCAATCGGCCCTTCGAGCCTGTTCCTGGATAACAGTCAGGTATTGGCACACAGTCTCCCTCTCTAACCCAGAGGCCCATTGAAACTTGATGTCTGCTGTCCCGGCAGAGTTCAGCTAACTCATCACAGACTGGGGATCGAACCCAGGACTTTCTGGGTCTGATTCATCTAAATGGTACATGGGGTGATGCTTTTAACCACTGAGCCAATACAGCACTCCATTTTATGGCCAGAATACGTTATCCATTAAAGGTGGTAGAGGTCAGGTTAGCAGCTAAACATCACAACTATGCTCCAAACTCTGAGTAACGCCACAAGAGGTTTGACACCATACATGAAAACTGCAGGAAGCAGGAAGGATTTAAAAGGCAGTACAAGTATTGGGGTCCTGTCGATGTGTGTTGAACTTTACAAGTTGGTTGAGGATAAGCTCTGAATTGCTCAATTATCTTAATTGTGTGCAAGCCTCTTCGACTCATCAGTTATGTTATACTTAGTTGAAGTATTTCAGCATGAACTGTTCTGACTGTGCAAGCAAAGCTAAGCCATGTGCCACCACAAGATGCTGTTAACACACAAAGAGGAATATGAGCCAGTAGGTTTGTAGGAGGGCAAGCAAGAGATAAAGCAACAAAAAGGAAGAGTGTGCACATACCCAGGCAGCAATTTCAGAAAACAGCAGCCTGAACAGATAAAAACAACGGAATATGCACCTGAACTGGACCAGGGAATGGAGGTTAGCGGACAGATAGAGGAACTCACCTGTCAATCAAATGGCCTAACCACAATTGCTCAGCACAACAGTAATCATTACTAAACACACAGCAATTCCATCTGCAATTAAAGGGTCAGCAGCTGAGTTTAGTCTCACACAATATTGGTTGGGTGGTCTTGTTCATCCACCGGAGGAAAGGGGATTTCCACAGATTAAAGCATGCCAGTTCTAGCCAATTGTACTTGCATAAAAACTTGCAGATCGACATTTTTAAAAAGGTAACCAAGCATATGCTTCTTTATCAGCGGAAGCAGTCTGTGCTTCTCTGCAGAAAGGCTTATAAGCACAAGTTAAAATGTAACATGTCCTCAGGCCCTATGGAAATATTAGCTGTATCCATTCAGAAATTTTCTAGGCTTTGAAACCTAAACTGTCCATTTCAAACAACTGAAATTTTATCTGATAAGTCACTTCACAGTGCTGGGTGAACACTGTACGCTACCTGGAGTTTTGTCATTTACCCTTTCATTGGATCTTCAAATATTAAAGTTCATTCACCCTTCCATTTTTTTTTAAATTTGGAGGAAATCTAAGTGAAGGGCCAAGGCCCATGACCAAGGTTGAAGATGTAAAAGAAAACAGGAAGGACCCAATCCCGACCAGATGCTCCCAGCAAGAAAATACCATGGGGTGGGAAATCATACGCACGCAGCCCCTGATTTTCCATCCATTAATTTAAAAGAGGCTGTTCTTGATTCTTGACTAGTGTTCCCTGTAAGCATTTGCTTCTTGCCAGGAGTGCCTGACTGATGAATCAGCCCTTGGATGAATCTGGAATCAGGTGAAGCCAAAGTAGGGTCTTAAAAGTCTGAAGATTGTAGAAGGAATACCAGAGGGGAATGGGGGCAAAGGAGTTTTAACAGTTTGGAGGTTGCTGGAAAAGAATGAGTTGGAATCGGAGATAGTGCAACAAGTCTCTGTTGAACTAGGATTGAGGGAGGTGGAACAGCATGTAGCGTGGTGCATTTGGAGTTTAAGAGGAAGAGTGAAAGTTCAGAAGCATTGACCACTGTCGCATTATTAAAATAAAGACACCCAAGTAAGGTTGTGATGGACAACGCAGCTGCAAAGAGCTCACCACATTCAGTAACAAGCAAATTGAGCCCATCAATCTTGGCTGACAGAAATGTGCAGTGCAGTACCATGGCAACCATTGGGTTGCCAATAAAACCCTACAGAAAAGCAGCAATAAATGTTTAACCTGACTGAACAATTGCAGAATTATAATACATATTATATTTAGGGAATATAATCTAACTTTAGTAATATACATATTTATTTTTGGGGTGCACAATCTCCATCCTCCAGTATAAGGTCAGACAGTGAGCTCAGCATTAACCGTTCTCTCCCCATCGGGTGGAAACTTGGGTCGGATAGTATAAAAGGGAGGAAGAGAGAGAGCAACGTTCCCTCTGTGCTCAAGGGTTACCAACTCTGGTTGGACGTATTCCTGGAGGTTTCATCACATGAACTCCTGCCTCCAACCACCCGGTCAAACAGTCTTGCTTTCCCACCTCCAATATTTTTTTTTATATAACTAATAGACAAAAGTGTAGAAGAAAATGAAAAATACACACAGCTCTCAATGCCCCTAAGATTTGGCTCCCAGGTTGCTCGTAGCACATGTCCAAGAGATTGATTTTTAATTCCTGGAGACTCCAGGACAATCCTGGAGGGTTGGCAACCCTACTGTTCTACTTTGTTTCAGCAATGGAGGGCCTGAAACAGGAACATCCCACCCTCCATACTGCTTTGGAAATGTATTGAGATTGTTCAAATCGACAGTCGGTCACATTATTACCACAAAAGATAACTTCTGCAGGACAATCACTTGAACATGGATGTAATTTAGAACCACATAGAAGTACTTCATGAGAATACTAAGCATGCCGAGCACAAGTTCAAATATAATGTACGGCAAGGCCTTTTGGAAACATGAACTGTACGCATGCAGGAACACATCCAGTGAACATTTTACAAGGCGAGCAGCCTAGAGCAGATACCCAGCACCACTGGCTGCAGTGCTGAGTGTAAATGACCCGTCCAAAGGGAGTCTGGCCCACCAGGAATGTGCTGTTGGCTCGGGTACCTCTTATCACGCAAGATAAACATGGGTCTCATGTGGCAGCACTTGTCTACAAACGGGTCGCCCTAGTAAAACATCGGGCCTATGGAAACGGCAAGCGGACGGCAGATCAGTGCACAGAGGGCAACCCCCCCCACCGAGACCAAGATGGAAATAAAGGGAAGTGGAAAAAATACCAAGTGAAAATAGCAGCATGCCCTGCAAAAGGTGCTGACATGAGTTAACAAGTTAAAGCTTCAGTGCGGTTCTCCCCCGACACCCACTCCCTTCTTTGTATAGGCCTCTTCCAATCAATCCACCCTGTGTATAATAAGACTCTCAAGCAATTGATGCTTCCATAACTTCATGCTCAATACAGCTGACCCGTCAGCAAAGTGAACCCAATTTACCACTCATTACGCGCACTGCACTACCTAATCCTCTCGGAGACTTCACAGTCAGGCCAGCAGGCTGGATAGATCGCTCACTGGTAATTGACAGCAGTCTCATGCTTTTCAAAAATGGGTGTCCGATTCAACGCTCTTGAAATAAGATAGGGTCAGTGAACTGACAAACCCGTCACGGGGGCTGCCTAAGAACGCCTGTTGTCCCAGGTTTCTGCACAGATGCAGACTTCAATTAAATCACTCAGTATTGGATTTTCTTTTGCAACTTTCAAATTAATGGCTATGCTTTCTGTTATTCAGCAGAAGTGACAGGAGGCTAAAAATAACTTGCAATTGGTGGAAATCGAGAGAAAAGAACAGATAAAGCCGGCAATGTATATTCTCTGAATGAGAAGGGTTAATATTTCATGTCGCAGTCAGAGCACAACGAATTAGTAAAGGCCTAAGTCACGTTATTATTCAAGGTGAAAAACTAACCATATTTAAGGACATTTAATGTTTCATTCGTCATTACATTTTTGATTAGTGGCTGATCTCCAAACTCCACTTTCTCACCCAAAGCAACTAAACGTGGCTGAATTCCCATTGGGGGAAAATCGGTTTATAGGGGTGCTTAAGTGGAATGGACAAGGTTAATCGAGAATACTATTCCACAATTTGTAGGACAAAGACATGGGTAGAAACCGGTAAAAGGCCAGTTCAGGACTGAGGTGAGGAAGCACTTCTTCCCACAGAGACACCAATAGCTTGGGGTAGGGTGGAGGAGGCAGAAACTCAAATTTTGCGAGAGGCAGTTGGATGCCACGACGGGGCAGGTCGTTTTCACTGGGCGGTTGCAGATCGACAATGGAACGGAGAATCACGCGGGGTGTATAACGGGTGGCTGATCCACGGCTGGCGGTTTTCCCACCCACGCACATCGAAAATTACTCCGCTAGGTTTGCACAGAAGGACGAGCTAGTTGGGCTCATCTGTACCTATCTGTGACTTTCATCAGTCAGAGCCTTGGATTCTTTGAAAGGTTTACACCTAAAACATTAACCTGTCTTTCTCTTTTAGATGCTGATTGAGCTGCTGTGATTTTCCAACAAAAGTGGCCAGTACCTTTCAAATACTGAAGATTGAAACCAATAGAATTACAGCTGTATCCAGGGCCTCTGAACAATTCTTCATTCATGATACTCTGGTCGGATTAGGTGAAGTAAATAAAGTGGGAGGAGATTAGTGTAGAGCATGAACACCAGTAGGGTGGGCCGAATGAATTTACACCATGGAAATGGGCCAATGTTATTCTCTGTTACACCATTCTCTGAAAACGTTCTATAAAACATGCAAGGTGCCCCGACAGTTAATTAGGACTGCTGCGATACTGATGAAAAATACTTGCGACAGGTGAAGACAGCCATTTGCATGCACCAAACCCCGAGAAACCGAAGAGACCACAACATCAACAACTTAATTAAGGAACTGGAAACATAAGGTACCAATACCACTGCTGTTTTAAGACAGACCGGTTTCTTTGAGTAGTTTTAATAGTTCCAGTCAGCATTTGGTAGAGCTCAGTATACCCAGGTCAAAAAGATGACAGAAGCTTAGTTCAATTTTACATTGATGAGAATATCAATCACACAACCTTATTATCCTTTATAAAAAGTTAACTTGTGTAGCTATCTTGGTGTACTTCTGAATTTTAAAATTGGTGACTATTTCCAGTTTCAACCAAACTGAGCTCTCAAGCCACAAAACCACATTGAACTCAGCCTCAGTACCCTATGACAAGTGGTACAGCCCTCTTCACTGAATATGTATCAGAAAGCCCATTTATTATTTGGGCTACAAGGAACACCAGATGAAGGTAGACTTTATTACTCATTTTATTGCAGCTTTTAAAAAAAAATGTACGCCCTGCATAAATATATGTAATAGAGATCCAATCCAAAACTAGATCTCTTAATGAAGATACCCTCAGCTTTAAATCACTTCTTCCTCCTTACTCCCAATGACATATTGGGGCTGATAATGTGCTTCTCGTGCCAGGGTCATCAATTATTGATCTCCCAGTCCCGCAGCCTACTCCGTGCTCAGTGGTTTCAGTGCACCTCACTGTGGGCGGGAAGTGCCTGATGCACGAGTAGCTTGTGCACAAGACTCATTAACAGCACGAGATCCATGTAAATAAGGGCTCCTCCACATAAAGTGACCAGAGTGCCTGAGCATTGCTCCCCAAGTGAGTTGTTTACAACAGGTGCTGAAAAGGGAGGGCACATAAAGATTGAAATATTTCTCCTGGACACTCCCTCCTTGTAACAGGGCCAACCTCCATTTAGGCCCCGCATTTTTTTCTCCTCATCCTCCAGTGGTCACTTCTTTAAAAAAGGGATTGGTGGGCCCCAAGGATTTGTTGCAAGGAAAAAGTAAATGGTAGTATTGTTCAAACAGCCAGCAGCCCTCGCTATCGGCACCTAACAAATTAGGATTCCGATTGCCGAGACACCTCATGCTCTAAGTGGTGGGAACATCACTTTCATCAGGTCAGTTCATTTGGGCATGGGCGCAGGCACATGCAGTGCTTACCAAGCAGGGGGTCCTGGTGGCACTGTGCCAGGACTACATTACCCACTCCATTGTGTCAGCTTGGCTCAGTTCGTAACCTTCTCACCTCTGGGTCAGATGATCAGGGTAGCAGGGGTGTTCGAGTCCCACACCTTCAGCACTTCCCCCATCATTGGGGGTGCTGCCCTTCAGATGAGGCATTAAACTGAGGTCCTGTGTACCAGTTCAGGTGGATGCAAAAGATCCCACAGCATGATTCGCAGAGAAGCGGCAGTCCTGACCAACATTTCTTCCTTAACCAATACTGTGGAACACTGCTACTGTAGAATGGCTGCTGCACTTATGTAACAATCACTGCACTCCTCAAAGTAATTCATTGTGTGAAGTACTTGGAGATGTTTTGACAAAATAATAAGATGCTATGTAAATACTGCTTAGGGGTGGCAGGTGATCACAAGTGCCCAACGAGGGAAGCGCAAGGCAGAGAATCAAGGCTACAATGTTGTAACCCTCTCTCCAACCTGCATTCCTTTTGAGCATGGCTCCCCCTGTATTGTGTCAGATGCTCAAAGACCTAAAGAATTCAGATAATTCCCCTGGTTCAGTTCTGCAGCTCATCCTCCATCCCCTGTAAACTTCAGCTCTTCCAAAACTCTGCTGCCCAAATCCTATCATGCACCAAGTCCCGCTCACCTATCACACCTGACCTTGCAGGCCAAGATGGGCTTCCAGTCCCCCAAATCCTCCAATTTGATATACTCTACCTCATGTTTAATATCTTCAATGCCTTGCCCCCCTCCATCTCTAAACTTCTCCAGCCCTACCTCCACTTCGTTTCCCACCTCCCCCATAACACACCATTGTTCTCACTCCGGCCTTTTGTGCACCCCTCACCCCACTATGGCCGTGCCTTTAACCACCTTGGCACCACACTAGAGTTCTTTCCCTAAACCCCTCCACCTCCCTCTCCTCTTAGACCCTCCTTAAAACCCACTTCTTTGAACAAGCTTTTGTTTATCCCTCCCAATATTGGCTTGGCATCCATTTTGTTTTATTACATCTCTGAAGTACCATGGGATGTTTTTCTACATTAAAAGGCACTATATAAACAGTTGATGGGGGCGGTGATGGTCGCTGCCTTTCCGAAACAGATGTCCTGGGCTAACCTGGCGTTCCAGGCTTTTCACAACATGAACATTTCTACCATATGCACCCCCTCCCTCAACACTATTTTTAGATGGTCATTAAGATTACAGAAGACCAACCAAATCTCTTCCACGTTCTCACAAATTGAGCCCTGAATCTGGCCGGCTGAGTATAGCTCTTGCAGTTGGTGCACCGGGATTCCTATGGTCCATATTGTAGGTTTTCCCAGGGTATGTGCCACACATCTCGGCAAATGCTCCAGGTTCTCTCTACCCTCATCCGCCTGCCCCCCCCCCCCAAACCCAGTGGGCATACCGGGTACCAAACTCTGCAGCAAACATTCCTCATTCTCAAAAGCTTTAGCTCGCCATATAACTTGCTAAGATTATGTTTGTAGAGCAGAATTGCCACAGTAATTTAACAAAAAGGAGACAATTTCATAAGGTTTTACTACAGAAATTAACAGCTAATCAAGGAAGGTTTACAGCATGCCTTATTCTTGTACACATTATTTTAAGTCAGTATGTGAATATTTTTAGACTTTCCATTAGCCAATCATATATCTTGTTACAGTAATAGTGTCTAGAAGAGCTCTGACCACTTCAAAATGTACAGACAGGACTGACTCAACCACACTACTGCTCAGTACTCCAACATTTAATCTTTAGGATATCCAATGATAGAATAATGGGTGGTTAGAGGTACATAGCTGACACATGTAATCGCAAGTTGGTTTCGGGCTAATAGCACATATATGGATGACACAACCATACGTTTAAACAAAAACACAGCCAAAACCAAAAAGGGAAACTCTAAACAAGTCTGCAATCAAGCCTCCATCATAGATGACTATGAAAAAGGACAACGATGTTATGGAATGTGACCTATCCAAGGAAGAGCGTTGATAATGAGTGATGTCTGATGTGTAACACTGCAGCAGATGTTGAAAGATGGAGGTGTCAAAAGCAAAGAGTGGAAAGGGAGTCTGCACATTCAGGCAACAACATATCAGGGAATGACTGAAACCATAATCCATGTCAAGGGGGTTAGAGGAAATTACATCTCAAAAAACTCAAGTGGTTTATGAAAGCTGCCAAACTCTTACCTTAGGTTATAGTTCAGTAAAAAGACTGAGGCCAAAAAATTATTTTCATTTATGCTGTAAAGATTTTGTCAAGTCATTATCTGGAATCTGGGTAAACAAAGGAATGGCTAATCAGGATGGGTGCTGACATTTTTATTGCGTTAGTTATTCAAGCCTTTTAAAAAAAATTTGTTCATGGGATGTGGGTGTCGCTGGCAAGGCCGGCTTTTGTTGCCCATCCTTAATTGCCCGAGAAGGTGGTGGTGAGCCGCCTTCTTAAACCGCTGCAGTCCGTGTGGTGAAGGTTCTCCCACTGTGCTGTTAGGAAGGGAGTTCCAGGATTTTGACCCAGCGACGAAGGAATGGCGACATATTTCGAAGTCGGGATGGTGAGTGACTTGGAGGGGAACGTGCAGGTGGTGTTGTTCCCATGTGCCTGCTGTCCTTGTCTTTCGAGGTGGTGGAGGTTGTAGGTTGGGTGTTCTTGTTCTAATGGATACAATGCCTCTTTACTCGTCGGCTAAAGATTAGGTTGACACAAGCGCATGATCTATATTACACTTATTATTCCTTCATCGTTGCTGGGTCAAACTCCCTACCGTGCCGTGGGAATACCTTCACCACATGGACTGCAGCAGTTCAAGACCGCTGCACCACCACCTTCAAGGGCAACAATTATTGGCTTTGCCAGCGACATCCAGAGGATGAATATATAATATTGACTGAGGTGCTGTGCTACCAGCCCCTTGCACTTTCTGCTGAACAGTCAGCACAGTGCGATGCTCACAGACAGTATTAATGATGACACAGCGAATAGAGAGAAGTCATCTGCATTTGATTGTACAGAAATTCTATATCCGGTAAAGATTCAGATCTCCACAAAACAAGACCTTGATCTCAGGCTTACCACTGGGAAAAGGGCTGGGGTTAAGAGAGGAAAGAATGTCGGGCTAAGCAAGGAGCAAGAGGCAAGTAATGAAAATCAGAGAGCAAGTGAAGCTGTGGCCAACCTCAAATATCATCTGCTGACTACAGTGACAAGAGCAGGGCACCTGCCCACTCTCCCAGCTGGGGACTATTGCCAAGTATAAAGAACACAAGATTGGGGGAGGGAAACCATCAAACTCCATACCAAGTTCATCAGCACAGTTATATATCCAACTGTAAGAAATACAAATTAATGTTGAACTGAACAAAAATACTCTAGTTAAAAGAAATTAACCTCAATCTTCAGAGATGCTATAGGTTTAAACTGTAAATCCGATAAGAAATTTGTGTCTCGATCAAACAGGATCCTCCAGATCCATTTCAAATCCGCTATGGCACAAAAGCTATTTTACCTGACTGACCTCTGTTTGTTGGCAGCTACCAGACAAGCAGTCACGGGTCAAGAGCCTTTGTGAAATAAATGTTGTGTCAAAAATCAATTTATTGTGTTCAAATGGACCACAGCACTTGACTTTTGTAGCATTGTCTGTATTTGAGAACGCTTTCAAAGATAACCACCGCCACCCCCCACCTCCCCAAAATAGCCTAGGAAACTAGCAGAGAGAAAAAAAAATCAGGCCTAAGTTCAACTGCCAATTTTCAACGGACTGGGTTTGAATTCCCTGTAAAGCATAGGAAATGAACAGGCACAGTACTCACTGCATCAACCTATTCTTAGAGACGTTCATACTGTATTACACAACCATTAGTGGAGCCAAATGAAAGCAGCTGCCATATTGTTGTAAGTAGTTGACTAGAAAACAAACCTTAACCACAACCTGGTCAGCCACGAGGCACCATTTCAAATTTGTTAAGTACACATTTTAAATCCATATAAATTAGATCAAGGAAACTGGGGGGGTGGAAGGGTGTAGCAACACACTTGCTGTCCAGCAATTTAAGCAATCAGAGACCTTCTGTACTGCAGTACTTTACAGCCACACAATTCAAAACTCAGCATTCATCTGTGTTCCTTATATAGGGACGCAGTACTCCGCATACACACCAAGGACTCGAGCTTAACTGCTGGTCTGTGCAGAGTTAGCTGATGTCAGTTGGGGTGACACGACAATCTGCCTCAGTAATAGGCTGGGGGGGTGGAGGTGGAAGAATCAGCCAGAGTTCCAACTCCTGATCACTATCCAGTGACCCCGACAGAAGAATGCACTTCCTCGGACATTGAGCAAGAGCAGGGATTAACTTAGCTGTAAATATTGCTCACCAAGGCCAGATAGCCCTTCTGACAATAACGGTCCAGGCTCTCATGGCAGTTGGGCGAATTACTAGAGGGTGGCATAGGGCATCGAACTATACCCTGATATTAGCCAGCACTTTCAAGAGAGATGGGGTGAAAATTGGAGAGGTAGAAAATTAATTTGTTTTTAGAATGTTTGCATGTTCTCACTCGTGCAACAAAATAAACTTTTTCAAGGAAGTTGCCATTCCTTGACTTATGGGGATCACTTCTGAATAAAATTCTGGAACAGATCATCACCTGAAAGAGATGTCTGTCATATACCACATGTCCATGTCGTGCTGGGACTCGCAGGAACCTCAGTACAATACGATATAGTTTCAGACAGTTTCTATATTTACACAACATTAAAACATCAGGTACCCAAGGGAGCCTGGCCCTCTAACTCCCAGCAAGAAGTCAATGCTTTCAGGGTGGAAGATAGAAAATTGGCCCCAGGGGAAAAAAATAAGGACACCTGAAAGAATGAAAAAGCTTTAACTTTAGATGCAATGATTGTTCCACCTTAAAATTCACTGCTCTAGGGGACAGAGGCTGGGTTAAATCATGAGGCACAGCCAGGTGTTCAGTTATCCCAAGTTCCCCAATACTATACCACCATAAAACACACATTCATTAAAACTTTTAGTGGGTAAATTTTAATACAACTGACCTGTGGCAGTTGAGCTTCTAGGTGTGTGGGCCTTACTAGATGTGGGCTTTACTGGCCAGCAAGTCAGTAATTTTACTAATAAAAATATTAGACATGTATTCATGTAGCACATCGTATTGCATTGTCTTAAAGCACTTCAGGGTTGAGGAGGGTAGTGTGGCTGATGTGTATATGGACTTTCATAAGGCATTTGATAAAGTAGCACATACAGACTGGTTAGCAAAATTAAAGCCCATGGGATTAAAGGGACAGTGGCAGCATGGAATCAAAATTGGCTTGGGGATAGAAAGGAGAGAGCAGTGATGAACGGTTGTTTTTCAGACTGGAAGGAGGCATACAGTGGTGTTCCCCAGGGGGTCAGTATTAGGACCACTGCTTTTTTGATATATATTCATGGCCTAGACTTGCATATAGAGGGTATAATTTCAAAGTCTGCAGATGACAAAAACCTTGGAAATGTAGTAAACAATGTGGAGGATAGTAACAGATTTCAGGAGGTCATAGATAGACTGGCAAAATGGGCAGACACAAGGCAAATGAAATTTAACACAGAAGTGTTAAGTGATGCATTTTAGTAGTAAGAATGAGGAGAGGCAATATAAACTAAATGGTACAATTTTGAAGGAGGTGCAGGAACTGAGAGACCTGGGAGTGCACATACACAAATCTTAGAAGGTGGCAGGACAAGTTGAGAAGGCTGTTAAAAAAGCATAAGGGATCCTGGGCTTTATTAATAGAGGCATAGAGTACAAAAGCAAGGAAGTTATGCTAAACTTTTATAAAACACTAGTTAGGCCACAGCTGGAATATAGTGTTCAATTCTGGGCACTACAATTTAGGAAGGATGTCAAGGCCTTATAGAGGGTGCAGAAGAGATTTACTAGAATGGTGCCAGGGAGGAGGGACTTCAGTTATGTGGAGAGACTGGAAAAGCTGGGGTGGTTCTCCTTAGAACAGAGAAGGTTAAGGGGAGATTTGATAGAGGTGTTCAAAATAACGAACGGTTTTGAGAGTTAATAAGGAGAAACTGTTTCCAGTGGCAGAAGGGTCGGTAACCAGAGGACACAGATTTAA
This sequence comes from Heptranchias perlo, assembly GCF_035084215.1. Lineage (NCBI taxonomy): Eukaryota > Metazoa > Chordata > Chondrichthyes > Hexanchiformes > Hexanchidae > Heptranchias > Heptranchias perlo. The sequence goes on from NC_090353.1 coordinate 29,514,266, forward strand.
GGTGATCGCCAAAACAGTCAGAGGCGATACGAGGAAACTTTTTCTCGCGCAGAGAGTTATAACGATCTGGAATGCACTGCCCGAGGGGGTGGTGGAAGCAGATTCAATAGCAACTTTCAAAAGGGAATTGGATAAATACTTGAAGGGAAAAAATTTACAGAGCTATGGGGAAACAGCAGGGGAATGGGACTAATTGGGTAGCTCTTTCAAAGAGACGTATAGGCATGATGGGCCGAATGTCCACCTCCTGTGCTGTACCTACTACGACTGTGTGAAGTGCAGTAGCTTATGGAGGAAAACGGCAGCTATTTTGCACACAGGAGGATCTCAGGGCTATTAATGAGATACATGACCAGTTTTTGACAGTACTGGTTGAGGGAGGATTACCTCCTGGGACATTGGGAGAACACTGTGCTCTTCTTCAAATGGTGGCATGTGATCATGTGTCTACCTGTACCACTGCAACGGGCATCAGAGGTTGGCAAAACTAAAAGCTCCAAGCACAAAATTGGCCATCATAGGTCAAGTTAAATAACTGGCTTAGCATTCACATTATCCATGCCTTTCATCAATTTAAAGGCCTGGACTATGTTCCCTCTCATTAGCTTTCAATGCCCATGTCACAATGCTTGAAATCAGTCAGTGTTGTTCCAGATCTTTTCCATGGCAGATTACAATCAAAACCATTTTATACATTAAACAGATAGAAAGAAATTAAAAAGTGGTCACACTTTGATAATAGTCTCTCTCCCCCCAAAAGAAATCTCAGTTCTGACTAGTAAAAACCAGATTTATTAAACTGTATTTGGGATTCTGGATTAGTCGACAACTTCTATTTTGATCTTCCAGCTTAAGGTACCACTGGGGCTCCTTAACAGGTTATTAGACTATGCATTCATAACCATTTGTTGTCATATGTAGAACCCCATCTCAACATCTATTGCATCAGTCTGGGTTATTTATTTGCTAGTAACTTATCACCAAGAGCCATAATCCCAACCAATATGTTCCATGAAGTGATTAGACAGGGCCTGTGCCTGGAATTCCTCATAAGGAAAGGTCCCGATTTCAAACTTACTTCCCCACAGAAGATTGAAAAGAAAAAGACCAATAGGTCTATCTCTACGGCTGTACAGAAGCTAGGAGAATCCAGCATCACAGTACTCCTTTGCAAGAGAGAAGAATCAGCACTCAATCCCAGCTCAGTCAACACCGCACAGCTAGGCAGGACATTAAGTGGAGGCTCAGGGACACATGGAGCAGCAAGTATAGGGATAGCCACAGTTGAAGGCCAGGTGGACTGATAATGGTCCCCTACACCATATTCAGAGCAACCCTGCTTTAAGGGTTCTAAAATGTGGACGACAGCATTTGCCTTGTTTACCAAATGGGAGAGTTTGAATGGATTTGTGCAGAGAATCCAGGGACATTCGGGCTCCCTCAAAAGAACACAGAAAATTCTCACGGAAGAAAGGGGGGGCGGGGGGGGAAAGACGCTGATAACAGAGTGCTATTGTGGACCAATCGACGAAGGAAAAATGGACTCCCCATAGTCAGTTTGCTCCCGAGTCAGACCAAATTTCGGTCCTCGTTTCAGAAAAAGTTAAAATGCCACTAAAAAACCTGGACGTATTCACATAAAGAGCTCCCTTACTTGGGACCACCTTTCTAAATTCAGCTTTCTGCCTTTACAAAAACGGATTGATCTGTATTGACATGTCAACCCATCACGGTGAAGTTGGGGCCATGAATTACAAACTCCCTGGAGATCACTACTCAGCTGCGTAACACGCTCCAGTTCCACAACTTGTTGTTCCTGAAGAAACAATGATTGCATATTGATCTAGGCTTTTAACAGAATCAGAATGGGTAGATAGCTTTAACGAGAGCAGCAAGTACTCTTAACAGCAGGAATCTTGGGAAAGACTTGGCCACTCTGCCATCAAGGAGCCTCAAATCAAATTTTTGATACCAACTGTTCTTGTGGAAGTACCAGCTATTGTGATCACTGAGGATCGGCTAGGTGGCCATATCAATGATTGAAATTAGTGCATATGAGATCGCGAGAGAGAGAGAAGAAACATAGTGCAAACTCTTCTATGGGTGTAAAGTTCAATCAAAGCTTTTTGTTTCAGGGTCTCATTTTCCAAAAAATGGAGACAGAGGGGTAGATTTTGTTTTAGGCCCACTGCTGGACTCAGACTTGGCGCTGCGGTGGCAGCACATGCACGAACAAAGGGGCTCGAAGATCTCCAGGAATTGTTCCTCGAGCCTCAGTGACATATTCGGGGTGAAACTGTCGGTGCCGGTCACCACAGGCAACTCACCCGATGAGAAAAATCCATTTCTGGCTGTGGAGTCGTTGCAGCATTCCTGCTCCTCCTGGTTCAAGGAAGGTTACTTGGCCGCTGGGGCTACTGGAGAATCGATGGTGGGATAGGCCCGACACCTGTCCCGCTCATCGGTAACTAATTTTACACAGGGGTCATTCAACAGGTGTTAGGGCTATGGTATATGTTAATTAGGGGCCTACGGCTCAATTTAAGCGGCCACCCAGGACACAGATTGGGCGCAGGTTATTCCACTGCTAGATTAGTGTGCTTGGCACTTGTTTTATGCCTGAAAAACAGGTGCAACGCATACCAAACTCTTGTTTCACAGTCTAACGAAGTCCTTCATTCCTCGCGGGTTGATTAATCTATTTAGTTACTTATCTCTGTACAGCCTGGCAGATGGTAAGACAGTTACTAGAATGAAGTAACCAGTAATATCCTGAGCTGTTTACTAACCATCAAAGCATGAAAATCCAGCTCCACTGTGGGTAGGGAGCAGCTTCACACTCCCCCAAAGAACACTGAATTGCCATATGTACTCCTTTAAGTAACATGCACTATCACTTGTTCCATACTTTATACAGTGAGTGATATACTATCACTGTATATAAAGTATGGAACAAGGTCATAATATTTTATTAAAGAACAAATTATATACAGGGTTTTACAGTGAGTAAGTCACATTCAGTTTTTATTCATGGGATTCCGTAAGATTTCTTTATTGGAGTTTTGGGGATTGCATCCCGTGATTCTGTCCATTCTCCACTCTTCCCGGGACCCACAAACCAATCTATGCTTTGAATCTGGTCCAAAAAAATGGTAACGCCCCACTCGTTTACAGAAAGTGTTTAATTTTTCATTCATTCTCTCAATATATGGCTTGCATTGTCAGCCACATTTTATAATTGCTCTTTTCCTGAAAGCTGTGTGCCTGGCAAATTGATTTCCCGCCCAATTTTTAAAAAATCCTTCAAAAAAATGAGTACAAGTAATTTGAAGCCAAATATTTTCATTTGAGAACTCATTGTAATGTTTCAATGTTTACTTTAGAGGGGGTGGGGTGGATGAGAAGACAGGAGAGGAGATGGAGAAGCCGATTGGTAGCACTAGGTTCTCCAGACATAAACATCACAGGGTGCTGCTCCATCTCGGGACAGTCCTCGGACGATGCTCGTCCCCAGCTGGTGATGTTCTCCAGCCAGAGGTGGGCCAGTGAATCCAGAGGCGGCTCATGAGACCTGCAAAAAGTAGGTCAGTGACGTTACCAGACCAAGGCAAGCTGCGCCGTTCAGTTGCAGTCAACGGCAGGAGAAACGCTGTCTGTCGGCTGCTTCCCAGTAAACGAGCCTACATACAGACACTCTCTATATACTTTAGGGGTGCGCCTATCTTCAGAGGGAGCGCTGGAATACAGATAGGTAGGGTGCGTGGTTCCAGGAGGCAGGCGATACCACCTGAAGGCAGTCTTGTTCCTAGCCTTCAAAGGCAAACTGGCGCCACCACCAGTGAACGCTAAACATGTCGGGGAGCTGGGGCATCATGCTTTTTTTTGGGCACAAAGTTGAGATTTCGTCCTGCCCATAGATGGCAGAAACATGTTGCTTCTCACATTGCCCACCTATATGGATTCCTCCTCCTACCGCCCCCCACATTAAGGGAAGACAGTCAGCCAGAAGCTTAGAAGTCCCACCTACACAGCGTTACCCACGCACAGTTGTTTCAGTGTTGCTACTGCAAGCAGTGTAAAGAGGGGAGGATGACTCCAAATATAGGCACAGCCTGGTCCATCTGTAATACATTAAAAGTCTTACTGGAAGCGTCACACTTATTTCCCTCACATTTCAAAGTGTTCTCGGACATAATGCTGCAGGAGTTCTGCGAGCATCGTGATAAATGGGGCATTCATCCCGGTTTCTGGCCTCAGAATCGTCCAGAACTCGCAGCAGAGAATAGAAGCCGACACAATTTTAAACGCACTGCATTCACTTTCAAACCCAATTACAAAAAACTTAATAAATCTTGAAGAAGCCCTATTTTTTTTTTTGACTGGCAGACTTTTATTAAAATCCAGCGTTCCTTTTTGTATTTTAAATTGTGAGTCACCACAGCTTTGAGCATGTTCCGGCATTAACTTCAACTCAAGCTGCACAGCCTTGGGCCACGTGCAAGCTGATTTATGGCACATTTAATCCTCTTCCCTCAAGAGAAAGTGAAGGTGTCTTTACATTGATGGAGTGTCATCAACTCCAGACAGCATTCCTGCCATCGAATATAAATACGACCAGCCACCAGAGACCAGAGATGTGTACACTTCCACGGTCTTGCAAGTTGCCATCAGGTATCCAGATACAACTACTGGGAATTGTACATCTCCAGCCTCAATCTGAGGCGGCAGGAAGATAAGTAATTCAGGGGGAAAAGACACAAGGAGGTTGGGGTGGGGAAGAAAAGGAATATCTGCCTCACGTACAAGCTGCCTGAATTCTTGCCTCTTGCGCATCCACCATTTTCACTGCTCCACCATTGGTGGCAGTGCCTTCAGCTGCCGCGGTCCCAAGCTCGAATTCCCTCCTTAAAACTTTTCCACCTCGCTCTCCTCCTTTAAGACGCTCCTTAAAATCTACCTCTTTGACCAAGCTTTTGGTCACTTGTCCTAGTAACTCCTTAAGTGGCTCGAGGTCAAATTTTGTTTGATAATGCTCTTGTGAAGCACCTTGGGACATTTTACTATGTTAGACGCGCTACATAAATGCAAGTTGTGGTGAGTCAGCTACCTTGCTCATTAATATTGAAGTGTCATGGGAGAATAGTCAGGGAATTTGAAGTTTAAAACCACAGGCTTCTTAAATTCTATGCCTTTTAAGATAATCAGACTAAGCTTCTTCCTAGATTCTATCCCAAGGTACCGATTCTGCAACACAAAAGTGCCACAGATTCCCCACTGTGACAGTAAATAAGGTTAAATGAAGGATTCTTCTCTGTACAATGCACAACGTGCAAATTACAAATGGAAACAGAATTATGAGGGAGTTTCCCAGCCTTGGAACAATTCTAAATAAAATAATCAATTACTGTGCCTTTTCACCAGAACAACTGCCCAGTCCTACCCAAATTTTTTATTTAAAAAAAAATCAGATTCCAAAGAAATAAGGGAAAGCAAGGGAGAAGGACCTTGAAATGTAATTGATAGATTTTTTTTTTGTTCGGTAAGGGTATTAAGGGAAGCCAAGACAGGGAAAAGAGTTAAGATACAGATACAGCTATGATCTGACTGAATGGCAGAACAAGCTCGAGGGGCTGAATGGCCTACTCCTGTTCCTGCATGAAAAGCTTGTAGAGATTTATTTCTTACACTTGATGTTTTGTGTTTCGGAGATGCAATGTTGCAGAACAAACACCATTTTTCTCTTCCTACCCCACTCCCTCATTTTGTATGAAAATTACAGTCATTAATAGAAGGATGATTGTGTCTGACAGGACTGTATTACACTCTGCCACATTCCTGTCCCTTGGTGGCACTGGCAATTACAGTAGTGACCTCTAACGGCAGAGCGTCCGAGGTGCAAATCAGAGTCAATTCACTCAAAATAAACTGCCATGGGGGAATAAGCAGGCAATCTCAATTTTAAAACTGCAATGTCCACATATTTTATGCCTTTGAGATTATTAAACGAAACATCTTCCTCGGTTTCCACTCCTGGTTTATGCTGAGTTATATCAGGGTGGTAGATTTCAGCACTACAATTGGCCTAAGTATCTCTGGTCGAGGGAGATGGAGTGAGGGGGGGGGGGGAACCAAACAAAATAAGTGGAGATTCCCAATTCTCGAGAAAAGAGATAACTGAGGGGTGACCTAATCTTTAAAATTATGATGGGGTTTGATAGGGTAGATGTAGAGAAAATGTTTCTGCTTGTGGGGCGATCCAAAAGTAGGGGTCATAAATATAAAAGAATCACTAATAAATCCAATAAGGAATTCCGGAGAAGTTTCTTTACCCGGAGAGTGGTTCGTATGTGGAACTTGCTACCACATGGAGTTGAGGCGAATAACGCAGATGCATTTAAGGGGAAGCAAGATAAATATACAGGGTTAGATAAAGTAGGATGGGAGGAGACTCGTGTGGAGCATAAACACTGGCATGGACCAGTTGGGCCAAAACGGCCGATTGCTGAGCTTTAAATTCTACGTGATTAAGACTGCCATCCATTGACCCCTGTTGAAAAATGTACTTACAGGAGGAGACGGGGAAAACATTAACAAAAAAAAAATCAACTTCCTTCCAATCAAAACCCACATTTTGTGTGAGTGCTGCTCAGTGCAGATCAGTTCAGTCTAAGCAGCTCGATGACACTTAACCATTGTAAGTACTGGTTCAATAATTAGACAATGACAGCACACGGTCTCTTGTCGAAGCCTTCGTCAATTATAATTCCAATAAGAACAGAACTCAGAACTAGCCTCCTTTCCCCATCACTTCGAGTGATCAAGTTCAGAGTTCCAGAGGGTGACTAGACTGGTTAGTTTCTGTTGTATTTTGCAGTCCCCACATCCCTGTTGCATTTCCGATTATTAAATTCCATTAGTCACCCCAAATGGCGTAGGGTTGACTTTGCTGAAGTGTAAACGAGGCCCAATCTATTGTGTAGCACACCAGAAACAGTAACATTGATTTATGGCTTTATTACACCTTTTCTGAGGAACGAATGCAGTCTTCACACCAATGGATTTGAAAATAAATTTCAGAAATAATAAATCAGAGCCATAATGCACAGCTGCATCTTCACTCCCCTTACAGCTCTATAAAACTATTATGCCAAAGGAATGTAAAACTGCTGAAGCTCCCAGCTTTGAAGGGCAAGAGGGACAATGACTGTTAACAGGTTACCTTCAACTTTCTATCCACGTCTTCGAAATAATTCAGCTCTGCGGGTACAATACAGCACAATCACTGAGTGACAGAAAGCATGCACTGCGCCAGTACAAAAGTGACAATCCTAAGTGGACAATATTTTCAATGTCTGGTCTTTATGATGTGCTATCACGTGCCCTTCCTTCAACAATGGGGAATATTTTAACCAGGTTCAGTTCCCCGTCTGTGCTGATTTAGCTCATCGCAATAAGTGAGAATAGGAGAGCCACTACGACAGGACTCAGTGCCCGGGTTTTGTGGGGGTCGGGGGGGAGAATGCAAGGGTTCCTGCTTCTGATCATGATCCAGGGACACCGGCTGGGAACGCACATGAACAAGGGCAAGGGCAAGGTTAGGTTTGGCCACGATGCCCCACATAAAAAGGAATAGCCTGTTCATATTCACCATCAGCACACACACATGCAAGTACACAGCAAGGGGTAACTGGTACCCTCAAAGTACTGCAGCAAGGAGCCAATGTCTTCAGGACAGGCAGAGATAAGGATGGCAAGGGGAAACAAAACCTCAAATTCAAATGGTATGTTGGCCGAAATGTAAAATTACTGAGTAATTTCCCCTCACACCCAACCGATTTTGAAAAATCTGAATTAAACCAGTGAAGGTTTGGCTCACTTCAATTAACCTCTTGAAACTCATCCTGTCAGATGTCAGGTTTGATGCTCATCATGCCCAGCTGGTTGCCAAAATTACAACCTCATTAATTTGTTTTCTAAAAACCCTGTAGATTAAAATGCTTTTCAAGCTCATCACTCTGCAAGAGATTTCAGAGACCTTCTACTGAGGAGTTTTAGCGACAGAGAACACTGTCCCAACAGCAGTAACCAGTGATCGGACACTGAATATCGATTAGAAGGGGACAGTCAAGCAAAGAAAAAAAAGTGACAAAATTCTCTGTGACTGGGGCTTCATCACAAAAGGAGATTTTGTCCAGTTTATTTAAGAATGATTTTGGGTTCTTCAGATAGTTCAGTGAATTTATCTAGAGCATAGTCCAGCCTCACAGACCAGGAAGGTTTGTTAGCAGTGGTTTACCAACGTGAGTCTTGATCAGTACATATTGGACTTTTTTTTTTGTTTGCCCTGTGCTGGTGCCAAACATTCCTCAGTCTCAGTAATGAGCCAAGTCAGTGGCTCGTACTTTCCATCGATATCAATCAGGGGCGCAGGCCCTATCCCTGGCTGAATGTTGCAGCACTGACACTTGGTGTTGATGCTCCCCACAGTCAAATAGCACACTAAAATTTTAGGGGTAGTAATTACATTTTGAATGGCAGCACAAAATGGCCGGTATTGCATAGGCCGATTTCAGTTCCATTAACTTGAAACAGACCGAATATCGAGCTAGGCGTTTAACAGACAGCTTGTGTGCCCAGGACAAATTTCTACCCCACACTGTCCAATAGATAGCATACCAGCACAACAGATTTAAAAAATCTCATATATACTGAATATTCAAATTGATGAACCATTGGTAATTTAAAAGCTCCAGCAATTAACATGGCGACAGCTACACAATGTCATTTTTAGCCTCAATGCCATTTCAACTCAGTCGTGCCGCCTACACTCAAGCACACTGTGCCCCACTGCTTAATGGCAGGAAGTTAACATATTTAAAATGTTTTTAAAAAACAGCATATGTTGGAGATCTACAACAACACAGAAAATGCTGGAAATACACAGGTCAGTCAGCATCGCTGGAGAGTAAAGACAGATTAACATTTCGGGTTTAGGTTTACCTCAGACTGAAAACAAAGATGTGCAAGGCCCTGGAGTAGGGCTGGAAAAAAAAAAGAGGGGAAGCAGGGAGAGGGGGGGGGGGAAAAAAAACAAAATCAACTTCCTCTATACGACTGGAGGATTTGTTGTCTCCCTCCACCAACCAGCCCTCCCCATTTTTTTCCCCCCCCAACACTGCTAAGGGACTAACTTATCTTTCAGTTCTGATGCTTCAGCCTTTTTTCTTTACAGATACTGATCATTCTGCTGCATATTTCCAGCATTTGTTTTTGTTTGAAAATAAATCAGATGTACACTCAAATTAAAGCATACACAATCTAAAACACATGTGGAATATAATTAAAGACTTCCATTTAACCTAGGGAGTATAAGCCACTCATAAATCAGCCTCCTGATTTACAATATTGATAGAGCATCCCCAAATCATGACAATTGTTTGCTCAGTTCCAGAGATCTATTCTTCTGAAACCAGGCAGAACGTATAATAAGTAGATCTTAAAAGGAAATTCCTCACTCTTAAGCTCCTTGCTCCACAAAAGGACAGGAAGTGTTATGACAAAGCTCGTTTGGTCCATTGGTACCAAAATGCTGTGGTAAATATTGCGCTAAAGCCAATGCATCAATGTGCAATAGGCTTCCTCGATATCTTTCATCCATCATCTCAAATTGCTCCCACCACAGCCACAAGTGACAGACTTCCAACAACCAGCACTTCACCTTCATGTTATACAGCTCAAAATGCTCTCCGCAGATGCAACCAGGCTTGAAAGGATAAATCTCCAATTGCACTGCTGGGTGTTTTTGTACAGCGAAAGGCAGACATTTGCATGAACATTTCACTTGCCCACCATCACACTTCACGGAAATCCTGACTACACTGGGGCTGTTAATGCTGCAGGTGTCACTGGTGGGGGAACCATCTGCAGAGTTGGGCTGAATGGAATAACTAAACGTGAATAAGGCCCCCCAACGGTGTAACTATGCCACCAGCTCATCATACTGGCCAAACTGTCCTGTTACTCCCACCCTTGCTCCAGCCCAAGAAAGCACAATTACCAGAGGTCTTAAAGCACAATGTATTTCAAGGGCAGCGTGTCCCATGAACCCTTCATGATATACTGGCAACTATATAGGTGTGACAATCTGGATACTCTCTTCTCTCCCTTCCCCCTGACACCACCTGGTGCCAATAGGTCACCCTGCCACACAATGAGCTCTGCATGCACTTCGAACACAGCACAGCTCCAGCACTAGTCATATTCAATATACAGGTAGCAATGTGCAATGGGAGAACTTGTACCTTTCGTGTCCTCAGAACGCCCCAAGGCACTTCACAACTAATAGATTACTTTTGAAGTACAGTCACTGTTGTCGCACGGACAAACACGGCAGCCAACTTGCCCACAGCAAGGGCCAACAACCAGCAACTGTGTCGGTTCAAAGAAATTAGTGCGGTTAAGCGAATAGGATTTAATATCGCACAATACACTTGCGTGCGTGGAATTCAGCTTCCACTACTATTGCCACCAGTGACAGGCCTGTAACCACCAGTACTGCACCCTAAAGTTACACAGCTCAAAATGCCCTCTTCTGACATGACCCAGGTTTGGAAGAATGTGACCTGCTGCGTGTCTTTCATAGCTGAAGTGGACATAGTACAAAACATTTCACATCACTGAAACCCGAGTGACAACGGTGCACTCTCATAAAATGAGTTACTTCATAACTGCACAAACAAATCAGGCAAAACCACTTAATAAAACTGGAGTTTTATATTGGAAAGAGGGGATGGAATTGTACGCAGCAAACACATTCTACCAGAAACTCAGGAATCTTCAGCACTCCACTTTTAAGAGCCTACACAGTGGGAAATGAACCCCCAAAAGATATTAAAATCACATTAACAGTTCATTATATAATGTCACATTTGATTTTCTGGAACATGAGTGGAAGGAGAGTAAATCATCAAACAACAGACACACAATTGAAGTCAACGACATTTACTTTTTTAAATATTTAATAAAGGTTGAAAGCTCTGAAGCACTTTATAAAAAAGTAATAATAAATGAGACAGTGCCCATTATTAATTTATCATTCAAATTAATCTGTCGGCATTTTCAATTAAAAAAGAACATTTAATTATTCATTGGTGCATAATTGGAAATTACAAAGAGAAAAGTTCTATTTACAACCAGACTCAATCATGAAATTTGTCACATTTATGGTAGGTCTAATTTCAGAGAATAAAATAGGTGCAGTAAACAGCTCAAAGACAAGCCAGTAATAACAAATTTAAGAGAGAGGGGAAACAAATAACCATTTACCTGTTTGTGCATTTCAATGTTCAAACCATAAGACATTTCATAATACTGGAAAAATCAAACAGATAAAGAATACATTGTTAATGTCTTGCACTTCTATTATAGCAAAACCCTCTGAATTTATTAAACACGCAACCACATGGTAACGGTGGTTAAGACGCTCATTTCTGATCTGCAGTGGTCACTGTGTCAGCCCAAGTGCATGAGCAAATCAGCTACACGTGCTAGGAGTGTCACTATTTCACAGTCAGGCTCCTGGGTGGGAAAAGTGCCATTGAACACAATGCACAATGTCAACTTGAATGCCTTTTAAAAAAAATATATAAACAAGACAATCTCCCCATCCCTTTCGAGGGGTGGTAACTTGTGCTCAGGTACAGATCCACAGGCATTGGCTGTCCTCCGGTTCATTGGCCATTCACGTTGGACCTGGACACTTGGCCATGGGAAACACCTCAGCTGATTCCGATCTTGTTCCCCTCCAGTATTGCCACTAGCCCACAGCATCCAGTAAGGAGGGGCAGGGCGGTCACTGGATAGTGATCAGGAACAGAAACTGTGACCGATTATCCCCTTCCTAGCCGAGGGCAGCAAAGCCATGCGCTGTCCTGGCTGAGATCAGCTAACGCAGCTTGGGCAAGGGTTTGAAACTGGAACCTTCTGATCTGGTCTTTACTAGAATTATTAGTGGATAAAAACAAGCTGAACTTGGACCAGGACAAGTACTTCAAACCATGAAGGATTTTGTAGCCCATGTGTCTCCATGTTCATTCCACAGAAAGGTGAAAGGAGATGTACTGATAGGGTAGAGGGTGAAATAAGGTAAGAATGTAAATGAAAGATAAAGGTCACACAGTCCACTACATTAGATTGATTCCGAGAATTAGAAGGTTGTCCTATAAGGAAAGATTGGGTAGAATGGGCCTATATTCTCTGGAGTTTAGATTCTAAGAGGGCTTGACAGGGCAGAAGCTGAGAGGATTTTCCCTTGGCTGGAGAGTCCAGAACAAAGGGGACATAGGTTCAGGATAAGGGGTCAGACATTTAGGACTGAGATGAGGAGGAATATCCTCACTCAGAGGTTTGTGAATCTTCAGAACTCCCTACCCCAGAGGGCTGGGGATGCTCAGAGTATATTCAAGACTGAAATTGATAGATTTTTGGACTCTAGGGTAATCAAAGGATATGGGGATCGGGCGGGAAAGTGGAGTTAAGGTCGAAGATCGGCATGATCTTACTAAATGGCGGAGCAAGCTCGAGGTGCCGTATGGCCTACTCCTATTTCTTAGGTTTCTTATTTTTCAACTACAGATGTATGGAAAGAGCGAGATAGCAAGCAAGCCATCCTTCACTCAATATCCAGTCCAAGGGACTGGAATTTTTTTTTCAAATCTGGAAAAGAAATTAGGTTGCTCAATGCAAAATCAAAAACAATGTCCACTTCTCCAACAGAAATAAAGTATCAGTGGGTCTCCCATGGTGATGTTTACTGAGTGTCAGGAGTACATCGATTTGAAACAGGGGTGTATAAAGTGAAGGGAAGTCTCAACGATCCTCAGCAACAGTCTTGGTGACAAAAACTGAATACGTGGTGCTCAGAAACTCCCGATTGGTTGAAAGAAAGATGACAGGTGTCGAGTTCTGCGACTCGATGAGTCGAAAGGAGTCAACAACATTCCAAGACTACATCACATGGCTATTTTAATTTCGATAGGAAAGACAGTGCAAGATTACATGGTGCTTTATAATAGAGAAAGATTTATAGCTCCTTAATCATTAAGAGGTACCTTCCAGCTACATTTGCAATCCCCAATATCTGTATAATGAGGTTTACTGTCTGTGTAGAGTCCAACCTCTTCGTAAAGCCGGAGTCAAGTGAATGCCCCTTACCATGACATAATGGCGCTGCATTTCTGTCTTTTCACTGGCCAGTTTGTCACATTCCAACTTGAGGCTGTGGTGATTTAAAAAAAAAGTTTTAAAATGGCAAATTCTAAAAAAAAAAATTCATTCTTCTCCTCTTCAGGTTTTATTTCAAATTTGAGCCTAATCACGGTTTTTTGAGCTTGTTCTTGGAGAATTGAAGTCAACAGTGGCACTTTTTGTACAATTACCAAGTGCAATACACCCTATTTAAGAAAAAAAAAATTCAACGCTCTGCCCTCCTGTCTGGTGGATGCTAACTCCTGCTGCAATACAGTGCATCGGCACCAGCAGCTAAGCTTCACGAGTCAGGGGGTGTTTGTCAGCTATTTGACCATGGGAGGTCTCACAGCAGAGCCCAATAAAATCTTGACTTGACAGCCACACAAGCAATTTCCACCATGGGTTACTACATATCGATGAAGAATGGAAACCCAGTCTGGTTTCTCTTTCCTCCCCCATCCCTTCCTTTCTCCACCCACCCCAAGTGCGTTAATCCACTAGGACGTTAGAAGCTAAACGAGATTTCTGTTGATCTTCCGCTGATGTTATGGCGGTCATTCAGGAGAATCCCCAAGGAAATCCCTGGTGATAAGCCAACTGGGACTGGTTGGGCCAAATGGCCCATTTCTGTTTGGTAATTCTATTTTACTATACATTAAGAGTTTGGTGCTTCACTAGAGTAAACTACAACTCTCATCCCTCTGCAAAGAAATGTAAACATTGAAAATCTTTAGGCTTTCAAACCAGGCTCAATAAATACTAATACAAAAAGATACTAAACAACAGTTTGAGTAGCAAGCTTCTCCATTATCACCCTGCTTCAATATTCAGTGTTATCGCCAGGATTATTTAGTGCGCTCGAACAAATGACCAGATAATGTGGTTTTAAAAAAAATGTATCTTGGGATCTTTTGCATACGCCTGAACATACAGTAGGTTTGAAGCCTCATCTGAAAGATAGCACCAACTAATGCAGTACTGGGAGAATACTGCATTAAGTGCCAGCCTAGATTACGTGCTGAAATCCTCAAGTGGGGCTTGAACCAGCTAACTCAGGTGACTAACAGAGCCAAGCTGACAACCAAAATTTCCAACTTTCAACTAATCATTGAGCAAAGCACATCGTGCCATCAAGACATTTTTAATTACAGCCCGCGAAACATACCAAAAGGTTTTGACGCCAAGTCAACTATAAACTGGTTCAGTTTAATGCAGAAAACAGACGACTCAAAGCACACTTGGATTTTCGCAGGCCTTACTAGCCTCACAACAGTCTCCGTCACGGTGCAAAGGAATGACTCAGTGCAGCAGAGGATCTCCAGCAGGTTTCCTCCCATCACTGAGCCTTGCCACGCTGCGCAATGAATTGAGTGATAAAGAGCCTGGGGCAACATTTCAGTGAGTCACTCTGTATAGGGATACTGAAGAATAAATGTGTTAAGGAATGGGAGTATTTCTGCTGCCAAGTATGAATGGCAGGCAACACCTCGCTTCATTATCATAAAGCACTCGATGTACAGTGATAAAAATGTATCAAATTAATAGAGCACCCAAGAATAGAAAGTGATGTACTTTTAAAGCCTGTAGGGTTCCACACAGAACAGTCAGCGCTAGTTTATTTATTTTAAGACTAAATGGGTGCACAAAACAGACTCAGTAATGTTTGCCATGAGTCACAAAGTGAAGAAAGACAGACTTGCATTTATATAACGCCTTTCACCATCTTAGGACCTCCCAAAGCACTTTACAGCCAATGACGTACTTTTTGAAGTGTAGTCACTGTTGTAACGTAGGAAACGCAGCAGCCAATTTACACCCAGCAAGTTCCCACAAACAGCAATGTGATAATGACCAGATAATCTCTTATTTTTTTTTAAAAAGTAATGTTGGTTGAGGGATAAATATTGGCCAGGACACCAGAACGCCCCTGCTCCTCTTCTCAACAGAGTGCCATAGGATTTTTTACGTCCACCCGAGAGGGCAGACGTGGTCTCGGTTTAACGTCTTAACCGAACGACGGCACTTCAGACATTGCAGCACTCCCTCGGTACTGCACTGGGAGTGTCAGCCTAGATTGTGTGTCCAAGTCTCTGGAATGGGACTTGAATCGATATCCTTCTGACTCATAGGCAAGAGTGGTACCTCAGGACAATATGTAGTAGGTAGGAATTAGGGTTTGATGAAGGAGGGAGGGAGGAGGCTTGTGTGGAGCATAAACACCAGCATGGACCTGTTGGGCCAAATGGCCTGTTACTGTGCTAAAAGTTCTATGAATTCTACAGCCAGGTTCCAATGACGTTGTAGAAAGAAACTGCATTTAATTTGTATGGTCCCCTATCGCACTACAACGACGTCTCAAAGCACTTCATGCAATGAATTACCTTTAGAACTGTGTTATGCAGGGAAACAGCAGCCATTTTGTACCCTGTCCCACAAACAGCAATGAGTTGAATAATCGTTGGCTGAGGGAGGAATGTTGGCCAGGACACTAGGAGAAATCCCTGCTCTTCATATAGTGCCATAGGATCTTTCAAAGCCACTTGAGCAGATAGATGGGCCGAGGTTTAATGCCACATCTGAAGACAGCACCTCTGGCGAGTACTGCACTGTGCTCAAACCTTGGTGTGGGTCTCCAACCTTCAACCTTCTGATCCAGAGGATAGAGTTCCACAACTCAGTTTTAAACCAGAACAGCAAATATGATTGTACGTCAGGGAGTACCTCATGTTCCATTTTTGTTCATGGAAATTTGAGACACTTCTCACATTCAGCAAGATGCCTCAAAGACAGTGCATCCCTTCAATAATGACCAGTCCCCAGGAATTGAGAGGAGGGGGAAGGGACGTTCAGAACAGGCCTACGCACCTTAACTTGGGAACTATGCAATATCTTGCACCATGCTCTAAAACAAAAGTAGACTAAAGTGACGTGAAAAGGCTCATGCGCAATCAGAATGAGCAATCCCATGTGGCACAATTAATTTTTAAAATCTAATTATTAAAACACACACACTTTTGACTGCAGCACTTTGGTTAATAAATTCTCAAAGAGGTCAGAAGCAGCAATGATCTTACTGACAGGTATACAAACAGGCCAGCAGTAATGACAGATTTCAGATAACAATCACAGCAGAGCACTCACACATACAAATCACTCAGCGCGTGAGATATTGTTAATGTCGTAGGCTCTGGATTCAGGGCGTCTGCGAAAACAAGGGCCACGTCTTCACTGCAGAGCCTAAAAACAAAGCGATTCTATTGTATAAATGCCAGATCAGATCCACCGTGATTTCAGCCTCCAGCCTCCCAGCAACTAACTGCTAGCCTGCCCCTAGATGGATTACACAATGCTACATATTGCCAGGACGAGGGATTCAATCAAAACAGTCAACTTAACAGACTTTTATCTTTAGATGACAGGGTGGTGCTAAAGCATGTTCCACTCCCTAGAGTGGATACTGCCACCTTGTTCTGGTCTCCATGTTAACCTGTCAGAGAACCTGTCCAGGACACATTCCATCATGTGATTTTGTGCCACAACGCAATTGCAACCAGCAGCTGGGGCAGGGACATTAAATTTGTTCACGGGATGTGGGGGACGCTGGCAAAGCTGCATTTATTGTCCATCTCTACCTGCCCCGAGGTGGTGGTGCTGGGCCTTCTCTTTGAACCACTGCAGTCCATGCAGTGATGCTATGCCCACATTAGTGTTAGGTCAGGAACTCCAGGATTTTCACCCAGCCACCATGAAGGAAAGAAGAGATTGTTGCCACATCAGTATGGTCAAAGCAAGCAGACAGATACAGTGAACCTGCTCAGCAAGTTAGTGTGCTTTATAAATAGGCGTTGGTTGAGGGAGGAATGTTGATCGGGGATCGCTGATCTTATCAGGAGTAGCGGAACGGAATCTTAACATCCACCCAAAGGCAGATGTCTCATCCAAAGGACGATCATGCCATTTACTGCTTCCAAACTCCTCCTCATCCTTGGTCTCCTGACTTTGGATGGAATATGGCTGCAATCTAGTTGGTAAGACAACTTATGATTACCAATATGTCCACATCTTTAATGGCAGTGTCAGCAAATCAATGATCGCTCCATCAAAGAGCAATCGCCCACAACACAGAGGTGCCCAGAGCTTTCCTGTTTGGTGTGTGTATATCTCAAACTTTGCGCCTCATCTACATCCAGTCCTACACCATTCTTTCACTACGCCAATATCTTTGAGATGCCAGTCACAGATGTGACTGATTTGACCTCTAAATGGCTGTTCGTACAAGATTTCCAACTATCCACAACTCATAACTGTAGGACAGAGCAGTATTTAAAATGATTATTATACTTTCCATTAAGTCTGCTCCTTCTCCTCAGCCCTTTAGCAAATTTAGTCATGTGCAGTGTCCACGACAACACTTTAAATGTCAGCTTCTGCTGCAATGAATGAATGAATATCAAATTGATCACATTCACAAATCCCCACCCAACAGGCTGCAACTTTGAAACTCATCCTCCTGGTTGAGGCATCTTAAAATCAAATACTTGTCTTCAAAAGCAAATAGACTGCGTCAACACCTGTGATGGCCTTATTGGGCCATATTTTCCTCCAGTTATTAATTTTTGTGAAAATGCAGACATACATAAACAGTACGGGTAGCTAGCATTCAACACACCGATGGGGCAACTTTCACCATCACCACCTGGGCACTAATACGGCGGAGCAGATTACCTGCCCGTTGTGAAACCCACTCAATTTTCGTCCCACCAGGTTACTGTCCAGGTGTTGAAAGGTGAAAATTACCTGCGTTAGACTTGGATCCCAGGATTGCTCCTGTCCAAAAATGGGTTCAAGAAATTTAGTAACTTTATTTTAAACAAGAGCTTTTAGCTTGTTACAGGCCAATTGTGAATTCACGTAGAGTTAGTTGGGGGGGCAGGTAGATCATCAAAAAGTGAGTATTGAACTCCATGGGTAGATTTTGAAGCAGTGACAGAAGTGAATACGGCTGAAAGTGGAAACATTCTGTTTACCCCTGTCTCCCAGTGCAGGCTCCTCCTCACTCTGTGGATTCTAACTATTTATGTTTTTGTGGTGGAATCGCAAGTCAAAATGATGATCAAGATGCAAATGTTTGGTTTATTAAATTGTAACGCACAGTAATGTATCACCTCTACATGTAATCATCTCCACATCAGCTTGGTTTATTTTAAAGCTGCAGCATCCAATTTTCACTAGCAGTTTGGTCACTTTTATTAATCCAGAAATTAGTCATCGCACTAATGATCTACACCTGGGCTTTCAATGACAATTTCTGTGATACAATGTAACATGTTTTAAGATTAAATAATAACAGGAACAAAAAAGGCACCAAAGATTTAGGGGCCTATTCCTAGCTGGAAGCAGGCAGTGCATTGTGGGGTGCACAGCCAGTGATTTCTCATCCATTAACTTTAATGGTCAAAAAACAAAAACAATCATACGCGATGTGATCTCCACTGGGAATGCAGAATTGGCCCTTTATTTCATATCATTTTTAATATGCACTTGGTGGAACGACAGAGGGTCCTTAATACAGGGCTCAAAGACAGGGACTCCAACCTTTTAAGAAATTGTGATTGTTGATAAATGCCTGTGAATAATGTGATTTTTAGAAGAATTTATTCAACAGCCAATTTCCTGTATCATTGATTGGAGTGATGGCCATATTTTTAAACTGATTATATCACACTGCTGGCAAGTAGCCCCATGCAACTGTGAGGAATGTTCTAGCTGTCAATGAATCTCTAGAATCTCAATGTATTGGCTAGTTTAAGGCTATTTGCAAGGCAGCATACATTCTGTATTCAACGATGGCCTGAAGAGAGAGTACCCTTTCGTACAATTCAATACTGTTACTTTGGGGTGGGGGGATAAAAAGAGAAAGGAAGGAAAGAGAAGGAGAGGAAGAGCCTGTTAAAGTAGGAACAGCGGTGGCCATTGTGCAAATTCTTAAATTGTGGGAGATGAGGATTTTACATAATTATTTAATAATTTTGCATAATTATTTTTAAATAAATGCTTTCATCTTTCTCAAAAATATACACAAAAGTCTAATGAGGTTGAGGGTGTAAGTGTTTTCTCAAAATAAGGTGGTTGTTTGCATATAAATCATGAATTGTGTTATAAATTTTCAGAGTATTGATCGCAGCATATTGCTTCTCACTAATGTAATTATGGATTGAGTTTATCTATCCATAATTGAACCATTCACCTCGTGTTTCAACGAGCATCCTTATTTCTACAAGAAAAATGTGTTGAAACATGGAAACAACTTGACAAGCTTAAAATACACTACTGTACAAAACATTTTCATAAACCACGAAGTTACATCTATGTGTAGGGACTTTGTGGGTAAATCAGCATTTCCCCAATTGCACACAAATTTTGTGCACTGCACAGCTGGATTGCTGAACATTCGTCACCATTGCTACCAGTTAAGTGGCTCGTTCACTGTTTGAAAAGTGTTAAAAAGATTACAGATGCAAAGTGATTGGCCTTTTCTAACCGTGCCTGCTAATGAAATCACACTATGAAATTGCTCATTTTAAAAAAAAACTCATGCCCACCATTTTGTTCATGAGCAGTACAAAAAAAGTTATAACCATTTTCTTGAACAAAGGAAAATGTAGACCAAAGTTTTATCCAGTTAACAGCTGATTTTTGTACACAGTTAGTATCTTACGCTCAACCTACACTTACAAAAGTACTGCACATACCCCTGGTTTATTGCAGCCATATCCAGGATGTAAAGGGTCACCCTGAAGCACATAACAGAGATTGACAAGTTAAAATGTCAACTAGTTATTGGAAAGCAACAGGCAAGCTAGGTTTGACTTTGTTAGGATCGCTACTGAATCATTGAGGTGGGCCTCATTGTAAGGCCCAACTACTTTTAAGAGTATAATGAGGGGAAGCCTCCTGTTTGGAGGGACATGGCTTATCTCAGATGATTAGCCACTCAGCTGTCCCATTTTCTGTATTATGCCACATTTTACAATGAAACCCTGAACAATACAGAAATAGGATTTCCTGCAATTGTGATATTTTGTTTCTTTTTAAAAATGGAATTTTTATTTTAAAAAGCCATCAAGGCTGTGGGGGGTGTTCTCAGAAAAATATATGCAACCTCATGCAATTTCTAGATATTGCCAGTTCATATGTTCCACAGAGTGGTAAAAGGACCAATCCTTAAGGCTTCTTTATAACATCTGAGGAGATAAAGTTGCCTCTGGTGTAGGTGGTACACTTTCAGTCTTACTTTAAGCACATTCTGTGCTGCATTCCCAAAGTACTTTTTATAAATGATGCATGTCTAGATATCCAGCACATGGTTAATGAAAAGATCTTAGCCATGGGGCATTTGAAAGTCACCATGCATTATAAAGCTGAAAGAGCAGAACTCTACACCGATAAAGGCCACAATTATGAAAGCAATCTTCAAATCAATCTGCCATATCAAGTCACGTCTGTCAGCCTCTACTAGATAAATCTTAGGAACCAGAAAATACACCCAGAGAAGCAGTAACTCAAGAAAGTGGAGACAAATTCTTAATTGGAATAATTCAGATTCCATCAGTCAATACCAAAAGTAGTTGACTTGTTTACCAAAGACAACAGGGCCCTACCAAAATAAAATCATTTAATGGCTCAATAGGTCAACACCCTATAAACATTTCTCTTTTGCTTCCTCTTATTGTTCAAGTGAATTTCTTTTGTGAAAGAAAAACTGAGGAAAGTTCTTTGGCATGAGTTATGATTTTTGTTCATTTGTAGTTCTTCAGAAGGCCTGCAATAAATAGCATTAATTTCCATAAGAGACTTCACAGCAATGCAAAATGCACAGAGCAGCTGAATCCAAATTGAAAATCAGTTCAAGGTCAAGCTTTGGGTACAAGACTACCCCAAGTAAGGTCTTATCAGCTGCAGTGCAACTGTTCAAGATAAACAAATCATGGGTATTTAGAACCTAGTTAGATATTCCACAAAAAGTTCTTGGGGTGTCTGCGATGCCAGCCTTTCCCTAGTCGCCCCTACATGTGGCAGTGGGCCTTCTTTCTGTACTTTCAGGTAGCAATGGCTTTTTATATGCGAGTGGTTTGCTTAGTCATTTTATAGGGTATTAAAAGGCAACCACAGAGTGTGGGACTGGCGTCACATATAGACCAGACCAGGTGAAGCTGACCGGGTCCTTTCCCTGAAGGACACGGTCTTAAAATTCAGCTGGTTCACCAAACTGGTGCCAGCTCACAAACTGAAGTCAATTTCACAACTTACCATGGTGTGATTTAAACCCAACTTCTGGGTTGCTATTCCAGTGCCATAACCACTACACTACCATACCCACATATAAGCATATGTACACAGTATTCTGTTCCCCATAATTTGAAAGCACAATGGGGCCAACTGTAAATAAAAGTGTCAGCCTTGGCTCAGTGGCAACACTTTCACCTCCGAGTCAGAAGGTTGTGGGTTCAAGCCCTACTCCAGAGACTTGAGCACATAGTCCAGGCTAACTGCATCGTCAATGAACAAGTCATTAAATCCAACTGCCCTCAGGTGGATATAAAAGATCCCATGGCACTATTTGAAGAGCAGCAGGGGAGTTCTCCTGGTGGCTTGGCCAATATTTATCCCTCAACCAACATCACTAACAGAGATTATCTGGCCATTTATCTCATTGTCACTCGTGTAAATTGGCTGCCATGTTCGCCTAAAACAGTGACTACACTTCAAAAGTACTTGATTGGCTTTGAAGTATCCTAAGGATATGAAAGGCATTATATAAATACAAGTTCTTTCTTGCTTGCCCCTCAAATTGACAACACTATGGAGCCAACCGTACAGTTTGGTACTACTGGTGTGCACAGGTCCAATGCAGCCATCTATGCCCAACTCATACTTGCAGCATAAGCTATCACTCAAAGACAGTCTTTGGGATTCAAGCACAAATAATAAAATTATTGGCATTTTAATGTGCACTGAAGCTTAGCTGGAATGAATTGCAACTTTCACCTTTCAGTACTTACTGCTGTACTGTCGTTTATTATCCTAAAGTGAAATGGTTTCCAGTAATATGTAAGCCTGACTCGCAACTTCAGCAAAAGAAAAATCTCATTACCTGTGATACTGTGCTTGCAGAAACTGAAACTCATCTTTGATTCGATCACAGGAGTCCGAGGTAGTAAACTTCAACTGTTGTGCTGACTGTGATGGAGCCTTTTCAAAAAACAGAAAGAAAGTTAGAGACAAAATGACTTGTGATTAAATTAGTTACACTAACCTGCATGCATGAAATACAGGTGAAGGTCTGTTATGGATGGTTTCTTAATGGGTACACCATTTTGTAAAAAAAATGCAGAACAGAATGCTGCTTTAAGACTTGTTGATGCTGGTTGTTTGATTTTCTAGTCTTGAAGGGATAGTTTTGTGACAAACTGAGGACATTTCATTAACATGCTTGTCAAGCGTATCTGGTCTTCCTCAGTCGCTACACGAGAGCCAGTATTTACCTTACGCTTCTCCCAATCTTTAAGGTAATTTTTGAGACGGTATCAGATCTCACCCTCATCCTTGGTATCCCTTTTTCTTTCCCTCTTTGTCCTGCTAATTTTTCCCCCTGGTTAGTTTCTTGCTGGGTATGGGTGAATGGGAGCCAGTCACCCTCCAGTACACTGTGAATGTGTCCATTCTTTACATATAAGCCTACACAGTGAGTGATGGCAAGTTATTCAACTATAAGAATTGATTGGGAGAACTGATCCAGTCATCACTCAACACTCGTGCAAGCACACCTTGTAGCAGAGCTAATTTAACATTTAGGAGCAGGAACCTTGGTTGATTTTCCTCTGTAAGTACACCAAGGCCATTTGTAGCATCTCTACTGCCAACCTGTTTGAGATCAGCCACCTCAGAGGCCAGGAATGGAGCCTATGACTTTGCTAGGAGATAGATATTGTAACACTTGGATTTATATAGGATCAAAATGTCTCCATACACCTTCCATAAAGAGTGCCTTCAAGTACAGTGAATTTTTACATAGCTCATGGTCTTAATAAGCTGATGCAGTGGGAGCATCAACTATCTCTTTTTAATTGGGATAGCCTAAAATTAAACAGCTTTACTGAGCTGAAGCAGCAATTGTGTGCAAGGTTCCCGATCAGGAAATGAGCTGATTTGCTATTCCACTGAAAAACACCAATGCCAATTCAAATTCCACACTAAGAATTGATATGTAGGATTTTCATTTTTGCCCAATCCTTCATGTCTCCTCAAGTCACACACCAGCTGGGACAGAGAAGGCAGATGGTCTGTTGCCAGGTCTGTGTCAATGCTATTGTGGAGCTGACCCAACAAAAACACAAGACATCCACAAAAGAACAGTCTCCCACCCACAGCAATGCCTGGGAAAGCTAATGGCATCTCGAGATCGAATCGGGCCAGGACCTACTCCGTTAATGGTAGGGCGTTGGGGAGAGTTATAGAACAAAGAGATCTAGGAGTACAGGTTCATAGCTCCTTGAAAGTGGAGTCACAGGTGGATAGGGTGGTGAAGAAGGCATTCGGCATGCTTGGTTTCATTGGTCAGAACATTGAATACAGGAGTTGGGATGTCTTGTTGAAGTTGTACAGGACATTAGTAAGGCCACACTTGGAATACTGTGTACAGTTCTGGTCACCCTATTATAGAAAGGATATTATTAAACTAGAAAGAGTGCAGAAAAGATTTACTAGGATGCTACCGGGACTTGATGGTTTGACTTATAGGGAGAGGTTAGATAGACTGGGACTTTTTTCCCTGGAGAGTAGGAAGTTAAGGGGTGATCTTATAGAAGTCTATAAAATAATGAGGGGCATAGATAAGGTAGATAGTCAAAATCTTTTCCCAAAGGTAGGGGAGTCTATAACGAGGGGACATAGATTTAAGGTGAGAGGGGAGAGATACAAAAGGGTCCAGAGGGGCAATTTTTTCACTCAAAGGGTGCCAGAGGCAGTAGTAGAGGTGGGTACAATTTTGTCTTTTAAAAAGCATTTGGACAGTTACATGGGTAAGATGGGTATAGAGGGATATGGGCCAAGTGCAGGCAATTGGGACTAGCTTAGTGGTATAAACTGGGCGACATGGACATGTTGGGCCGAAGGGCCTGTTTCCATGTTGTAACTTCTATGATTCTATGATTCTTTACCATGGCCACCGCTGCTCAGTTTGGCACCTCAGCAATATGGGGGAAAAGTCAAACTGTAACATGCACATTGGGGCCAAGGTTCTCAATCTATTTCTAAAACCTGGCATCTTTCAGAAAAAAATATGGTCTAAGACCATATTTTTTTGTGTCATAGGGAAGACTTCATTGAAACAGATAATGAATATGGATTATGCCAGTCCAGAATTAAGACATGTAAACTCCAATACATGCATCTCAAAGTGTGTTGCTTTGGAGAAGGACAAATGTTCATTTCAGCAGCTAGTGGATGCAAACGACAACCAGAACTGGGCTGGTCACAGCTCAGCCAGCTTTTATTTCCAGAGGCCAAGAAAGGCAAGACATCTCAGTGAAGTGCGAATGTAGAAAACAAGTTAAAAAGGTAAAAGAAAATCACCATTCTGGCATGATGCTGTGTGTATACTGGAAGACTGCCCGCTGGTGTTTAAACAAGCCAAGCTGTACCTGGCTATTTCTGGCTTTCAGTAGAACTTTTTCAAAAACCCAACAGGACTGCCTTCGCCGAAGCCCAATGTTAATGCAGCCAGCCGTTAAGTAAGTTGCTAAGTTTAAAAAGGGTAGCTTATAAAAAGGAAGCTCAGAGTGCATGGCCAGTCTGGCAACAAATCCTTTGCTATCCGCATGCTTGGAACACAATTTAAATATCAATGTCCTATGCATTATTAAAGGCACCCTCGGTTCAAACTACATATTAATGGCTCCAGTATGGGAAAACAATTTCAACGTTGCAATAAATATGGCCTCCAGCTGATTCAAACAGGAGATAATGCGTTCCCCATTTCAACACAGAACCTGCATAGTCTCTCACTATTCTGCTGACAGTGGAATGAAGGAAAAGAGCCGTGTTATCACGAGTGCAGGTCAATTGCCTTTTTTTCCCTAAGCAACATCAGGCGCATTGCATCTTATTGGAAATTACAATAAAATGAGAACATTTGGATGAAATGAATGCTGACATTAGAAATTGCAAAAGTATTTTCCCTTCTTAAGATTTCTACAGATACTGAAGAGTAGAAACTTTTCAAAAATAAATTCTTCTCTTCCCCCTCCTCCCCCGTGGAAACATTTGCACCCACTGAGTCTCGAGAGCAAACCCAGTTAACCTGTAAAATGGCAAGAATAGGTGTGGCGTTAATTACGGGGAGTAATTGGGGAGGCTGAGAGTTCACCTGCCTTTGAGGTCATTCGCTCAAACTCATATCCTGCCTGGGTTTGAGCCAACGCAGTGCTTTTCTAAGACAATCTCGGATTACATCACATTAGCCGATTGAATATATGCGCTCGAGGGCAGCAGGGCTTGAAATGAACACAAGTCCAGTGCACCGGGACCAGTACATTATCCCATCTTTCTCTTCCACCTGCTGCTAGGGTCGCCAACTCTGGTTGGATGTATTCCCATGGGTTTTATCACAGGACCTCCTGCTTCCAACCACCCCGCCCAAATACTTCCACCTCCAAATTTTTAATATAACTAATACACGAAAGTGTTCAAAGAAAAATGAAAAAAGATACATAATGCCCTTATGATTTTTCTCCCGGGTTGCTGGTTCGGGATTGTCCTGGATTCTCCCAGGAGTGTTGGTACCCCCTACCTGCTGCACTTCTCCTGCATTTGGGCTCGGCTTGAACACCCTGGTCTAGTTCTGTTGATTTCCCCATTTGCTTTTGGATACCATGACTGATGTCGTCACTGGAGGAATTGCCTGGGAGGAGTCTCTAAACCTGACAGTGCTAGAGCGCCGAATTAGTTTAAGTGGAGACAAGTCATTAACCCGGAGTGCTTCAGTCATCAAGTCGTTTCAGCGGTGCGTGTGCTGATTGTGCTGCCTTGCATCGCTCAGCTCATTAATTCCTCCCAGCTAGTCCTTCTAATAATGCTGTCAGCACTCACAGCTTGTACAAAAAAAAAAATCAGAATACTGAAGAAAAAGCATGTTAAAACTCAGCACTAACCTCAATTGGATTTTTTTAAAAATGGGGCATCAATTAAAGCCTTACGCCAACTATTGTATTCGTGTTGGCTCCTAAGATTTGTTTCATTATTCTATTTCCGAGCTACGAGTTCAGAGTAGCTGTGATCAGTCAAATGCACAATTTTGCTTTAACAAAAAATCTGCCACTGTTCGAAAAGAGTAACTCTTAATTCAGTTCCAGATGACAAGCTGAGTGTGGTATTACCCCTGCTGTAAAGGGCCTGAATATAAGCAGAGAAAACACACTAGTGTGCATCTTCAGTTCCTGCACAGGCCGGCTTGTGGGGAAAGAATGGCTGCAAGATTATGGGTGGCATTTCCATGGTTACCAGACCACAAGAGTGCGTTACAAATCACATGAGCGCAACATCATCACTTGTTAGGATAAGCTTCAATTGGCAAGTAAGAGTTGATCGTCTTATAGAGGTCTATATTTGTGAGGGTTTGCTGTCACAGCTCAGAGCTCCATGTTTCTCCCAGGTCTACATGTATTATGCTAATAGCAGCTTGAGGGAACATTACACAACGTTGCAGTTAAAGCATCACTTTATATTTCTATAGCGCTCCTCATTTAGGAGAGGACATTTCACAGCGTTTTACTGGGGAGAGGATAAAGTGAACACCGAGCAAAGGGGAAAAGTAGAATGGCTGGGAGCACGTGCAAAGAGAAAAGGTGTTTAAAGGAAGCTTTCAAAAAAGGTGGGGGTGGGGGAGAGAGCGGCTTTAAGAATCTAGGCCATGAAAGAAGGATGCTGTGGGAACGTAAGCTGGGTGGAGAGTGGAAATTCAGGAGGGATCCACGAGGAGAAATTCTGTCAGAAGCAGGGTCGGGATGATGTAACATGCCAGAAATAGCACCTCAACCCCGCTCTCTCTCTAATAGCTGGTAAATCAGAGATCTATTTCCTTTGAATGCTTCAACCACCCCCCCCCCCCCCCCACCCTGACCACAATCACTGTGCTATGTAGCAAAAAAAATCTCTACTTTCCACACATCATTCTTTACTGGGCAGATAACGTGCTGCTAGGCCATTGCAGATATTCATAAGATAGCAAGATAATTGTGGATGAAGGCTGCACTTTTGTCCCATCATAGTTTCATCCAAATAAAACTTCAAATTCTCCCTGTTGCAGCATCTAATTGTTTCTTCAATGACTCCAGCGTTTTTGCCTCCACTACTTTACCCTGGAGTCCATTAAAAGTATCGATCACTGTGGACAAGAACCTTCCCCAGTATCAGTGCCACGTTTGCAATATACTGATTTGAACCTATGCCCCTTTGTCTAATCTTGCAATTCAGTTTAAAGTAGTTTTCTGGATTTACCATTTCCATGCCATTTACTATATTGTATATCTCGACAAGATCACCTCTCAGACATCTCCTTCAGGTGCTGTTCTGAAACAAACTGCGAGGAAGCATGTGGACAAGGCCCAGGCTGCCAGATTCTCCCTCCACGGGGGAAATGCTTGGCTCTACACAGGAGATCTTTAACTTGCCACTCAGAGGGTTATGGAGGACTGCATCCAACCACTTTGTGGCATAGGGCATGGAAATTTCAACATGCTGCACCACCCAAATCTATTCTACAAGTTTAATTGTGGGGCAGGTGTTACTTATGTAATGCTGAGCGGCAGGTTTCTTACCCTACATTTAATGTAAGTAACCATTAGGCAAGTCAAGGATAAACGAAATGCATGATTGTAACAAGGTAGGGTGTTGCATTAAAGTTGGCACGGAGGCCTTAAATTTACAAATGAAATTTAAGAGGGAGTCAAAGGATATTGGGAAAAGGCGGGAAAGTGGAGTTGAGGTAAAGATCAGATCAGCCATGATCTCATTAAATGGCGGAGCAGGCTCGAGGGGCCGAATGGCCTACTCCTATCTCTTATTATGGAAATGTTAAGACAGACTTAGTTGTAGTGATGGTAGCCTTACAGGTATTTGTGGCTGGACAGTCGGGAGATAAGGGAGAGGGGAGAAGAGAAAATGGAAAGAAGGGGGAAGAGAGTGTGAAGGAGAGAGCAAGAGTGAGTCGGATGGGAGGAATGAAAGAAAAAAAGGGGCAACACTGGGCAGAGAGTGCTGAGTTTCATTGGTCTTAGCTGGACTAAAGAATCCTGAACCCAGGCTGGCTCACTCATCTTTAACACACCCCAAATATGTAACCCTCTGAACTTTGTTTCAATTCTTATAAATAATGAATATAAATCAGTATCAGTGACCTTTAAGTAACCTTTAAGTCTAACATTCATATCTTCCCCGCAGGTACTGAAAGCAGCCATTATGATTACAATCAGAGTCTGCCTAAACAGATGCTGCTAGTGTAGTAATGTCAAGCTCTATTCATTTAAATAAAAGCCGTCTGCGAGAGCAAACATGAAAGAATTCAGGCACCAAAGTTACTCAGCTCTTTACTGGCCTGCAATGCTATGTGTGGGGTTGCTACCATTTGCAAATTTAATGTAGCTTTTAAATATTTGGTCTTTACTGGGCTGTGAGTACTGTAGGTCTGTATTAACAATTAGTTTTAGCAGCCACATGTTCTATATGCAAGGCTGTCACTAAGATTTCTGTAAAGTGCCAATAGCAGGCTGATATTTTCATACAACATCCACCTAAACAGTGAATAAACACCCAGCATACAAGTTGTCTTTCTGAAATGTATGGTGTGACAGGAGGGAGTATTTGAGCTCTATAATAAGTACTGGTGGTGGCTTGCAGATCGATCACTGGTTGTAATGGTGGTGGGAGTGATTTGAGGTGATTGATGACTTAAGGGCAACAACAACTTGCATTTATATAGCATCTTTAACGTGGTGAAACATCCCAAGGAGTTTCACACGAACGTTATGAGACAAAAAATTGACATGGAGCCAAAGGAGGAGACACTAGGACAGGTGACCAAAATCGCTTGGTCAAAGATGGTTTTAAGCAGCATCTTATAAAGGAGAGTGAGGCGGAGAAGCAAAGAAGTTTGGGGAGGGAATTCCAGAGCTCCGGGCCTAGACAGCTGAAGGCACTGCCACCAATGGCGGGGCGAAGAAAGTTGGAGGATGCACAAGTATATTGGCTGGAGAATGATTATTCTAATAACACATGCTACCAATACACTAAAGCAGATTGTCCAAGCTTTTTGGCTTCAAGGGGTAGACAGATACATGCCATGGAGTCTCGAGGACCACAAATAAGCCAAGAATTTCCGATCTGCATTAAAATAGCCGAATGGAAAAATCTAGGCCATAAAGATCCTGCTAATGTGTGTACATCAAGTTGCTGGTCCTGACAGATCTTGGCGTTCTGATTTAGGATTTATCCATCACTGGGTCAACGTGCTAAACAGCCCATATCCAAGCTTCCAACCACACAAAATTCAAATAGGGCAAACCAGCAACTAAGACATGTAAACACAAATTAGACCGAATTCCATGGGCTGTGTCAGCTGGATTGCCAGGGCTCATGGTCCAATGTGGCCTCAAGACCACTGCTTGAATCCCCCACCCCCTCAAGGGCCTTTTATAGTGAACTCCTTGGAAGTCGGATTTTGGGAACCCAACAGCGAGCGAGCTCCCACCTTTATGCTGTTGAATCCAGCTTCTGTGGATCACGGGCAGACTTGGGAGTCCCAGGATCGTAGAAGGCTTGCAAGGGGAGGGTCCTCATGGTCATTAGATTTGTCTGCCCACTGGCTGTCTGTATTTGTTGACTCACTAGCACATTACCCGTATCTTTTCTGCAACTATGGCAGAGTTTTTCTTTGGGTGGCCAATTCTATCCACAGGAAGTTACAAGACTTCCTGGGAACGTAACGGTTTTTACAAGGAGGTGTCCAGGAGTGCAATGGTATTTACAATGGGGTCCCTGGTGGTTACCAGGGATGGGTGGGGGTCTCGGAATGCAAAGATATTTACGGGTGTAAAGCGGGTTGTGTCACAGTAACTTCTGAAAACTCCCTCTCCATTATTAGTTCGCTTGCTGAGTCATTTTTTTTAAAAAAGCCTTTCAATTAAAAAAATCATTTAATAAGCAGTCAATAACAAGTCTATTAAAATTGACCAATATACTTCAATTATATTTCCCCAGCTCCTTTCCCACTCCACGAAACACCATTTCAATAGGACAATCTTTAAGAAACACTTCATGCAACTAACATTCATGTTCACATTCAATAAATGACCTATTTCAGATGTGAATCTCATCATTTATTCGATCAGCTTTCCTCCTTAAATTTTTATGACTCCCCATACACACTCTTATCTGCCCAAGGCTGCTCCCAACCTTCATGCTTCCTCAGTCAGCAAGGAAGTGGGACGGTCTCAGCCACAGATTTCTCCATGTTCACAATCAAGGCTAGTCTTGACGCACTCCTGCCGGGTGCAGCTGGTCCTTTTATCGTGAAGCCACTCACCCAGAGCTTGAAATGCTTTGCCCCCTGCAGAGTGCGGTCATTTTGGGAACTGGTGACGGTCAACGGGTGAAGAAAGAAAAGTTCAAACGTCAGTGGAGTCTGGGATTTGAACACGTGGCTCTGATGAAAGAATCCAACATGCCACTGAAGTTTGACATTGATGCCAGTTTTAATTTCTCCAATAATTTTATTCCCATCATTTTGGTTTTAAAGGACACTTAAGTATTGATTGCAGTCATTGATTTACAGATGCTCCCAGTCCCATCTGAAATGGGCAATTTCAATAGGTTACATTTATATTGTTTTACTCTAGTGCAAATAATATTGATTTAACTCGAGCTGCTGCGGTTACATAATCACGGTCATAATCTTAGTATCTGGGTTGACACAGGTGGACTAAATGGAAGTGGCACCCCTCGGTGAGGAGTTCCAATGGGCCATCGGGTGTCTTTCCTTTTTCTTTATACAAACGAGTAAATTGTTCCATGGCATTGCCCAGAGTCATTTGATGAATATATACAAGATGGCGGCAAGGTGGGAGAGGCTTCAGAAACTCACTCAACAGCACCATTTACTGGCCACAGCCTGCAACTACATTGTTAAAGGCAACAGTGAACAGAATTTCCATTTTAAAATGTCAACATCAAAACTGCCCAGGTTAACATAAAAGTATAATTCTTCTGTGACAACAGGAAGGGCACACAAACAGAAGATCTTCAATATTGTATATGCAGCATAGTGAATGCTGCAATGGGCAGTGATTTTACTTTTGGGGGAAGACTGGTTTTGGAAATAAAGATAGCAGCCCCATCAGACATAAGAGATGATGGAGAAAGAACAATCCTTCTGATAAGTTAAAAGAAGTACAGAACCGGAAAGGTTAATTTTGCAAGTCCATCATTAAGCTTTATCGTAGAGGGGTACTAAGATTGGCCTCTCTGCACCAGAGTTAGGGACAGCAGTTAACTAGGGTTCTCCCTCCTGATCACTACTCAATAACCCCTGCTGGGATGTGAGTAAAGATTGGATTCAGCTGTGAACCCTCCCTCGGTAAAATGGCCTAACACCACCCTTGATGTTCAGACACGAAGAATGGTCACTTGGGGGAGGTACCAGAGGGTGCCAACACCCAGCAAGGAGTCACCAGGTGAAGTGAGGGAAGTGGAGTGGGAAACTGATAGAAGATTAATTTTTTTGTCATGTGTCTGAATCAGGTCCAGCATCAAACCCACCTCAAGGTGAATCTCCATCCTGCAACTGTATAAAAGCCAGCCCAAATATAATCAGTTAAGAATGTTGATTTAGGATTACATTTAATGTCTTAATTGTGGCATATCCATAAATTTCATGAGGCAAGGCCTCCTAGCATGAAGCTTTGCTGGACAGGGTCGTAGAAAAGTCACTTAACACTACAAGGCTGATTCTGCAGCCTGTGTCTTGTTCAGCGAGGCTATGCGTTGGAGTAGAGCCTTCCAAAAGTTTACCATATGATGTAAATCCATTGCACTCATTTCACAATCAAGAATCAGCACAAAAATTCAACTCTCCATTTATCGATTACGTAACACTGGTTTTCTGGTCTGCAAATATAACCAGGCATGTTTAGCATATTGCTGCTAATATGCTACATGGAAAATAAACTCACTTAAACCCAATATATTTCCTGTGTGATCTTCACCCCAAGTTAGGCCCACCACCAGTGACATTTGTAACCACCAACATCTCACCCTCTGTTCTACAGCTTCCTTCCGGACACAACCCACATTTCAAAGGGCTAAATGTACAATTGTACTGCTTAGGTTTCCAGTTCAAGTGGACAGAACACAAAAATGTCAGAGGTCCAGCAGTGAGCTTTACTGAAATCCCAGTGACAACACTGTCAAACCCACACATTTTGAACACAAGGATGTATCCAGTTCATTCCATATTTAGCATTTCCTTTAAATTGGTATTCCAAACATTTCCCATCTTTAATCGTGTCCTAGATCTAAGCCTGAACTCTCCTATTCCCTCTGGAATGAGGCAATTAGTCATGAGATTCCATTTACTGCACAGGGCCAATCTATTCCATAAATTCACTCCTCTTTTGCCTCAGCTCGTGTTTAATTTTCAATTTACGGATCTTGAAAATCATACTAATTCGCAAGTGAATGACATATGAGCGATTTCCTGCTTCCACTTAATCCATTGCCTTCATCACTCAACATCGGAGTGACGTGTTATCTTCCCCCCTCTCCCCCCCCCCCCAATAAATATTCTGAACAGAGGACATTCTGAACTCAAAAAAGGTAAATAGTACAGCGGCATTTACTGCTGTGCGAGAAGAATTTACTACCTTTTAACAATACTGCATGTTGTGCTCAGTGCTGTCCATCCATCCGTCAATAAAAAGAAAAATGTCCACAATATCTCTGGGCAGAGAACTACACACTAACAAAAAAAAATTTACACAAGACTATACTTCAGCCACCATACTGAATTTATTTTCAACTTTACTCAGCCTCATGCTGAATACTTAATTCAAGAAAAATGTGGTCTCGCTAAGCTGCTCCCATCATTTCCTTCTAGAACTTTTGTATGCAGCACTAACCACGCTGACTTCTGCTGGTCTGTTTACACTATGAAGCTTCCTCCTCCATAAAGGAAGTCAGCAGTCCAGATTCCAGACTCTCTTCTGACTAGAAATTTGGATCCTCTTACGTACTAGGAGTTTGGTCCGGGGGGAGGGGGGCAGTAGTGAAGCAGCAAGATTCAATAAACTGTTCAGACACCTTCAGAAAAGATCTAAAACTGCTGCAGCAATCATAACTCCCATGTTTTATTTTGTGGTGTAGTGATTAAAAAGTCAAGGCAATCACTCTTTTTTGTATAAATTTGATTAGTAGCATCACAGGAATAGCTTGCAACCCTCCATTTTAACATTCTTCTGAAACGATAATCATAAACATCTGCTACGAGAAGAATTACCTCAGCAACTGTGTAAACGGCAATCAAAATGGTGATCCATAAGCTGACTAACAAGGTCAGTCAACAGCTGTTGAAGCAGAACGTAATCTTAAATGTTCAATTATCTCCCTTTATAATATTTCTTGGCATCTTAACTAGCCTTAGTTCCTAGGTTTTATATTCTTAAAAAAAAATGGCTGTTCAAGGAAACTTGGGAAGAGACGTTTGGTGGTTGAATTCTCCCTGCAGTGAGATCATGAATCTTCATTCCAGTAACGTGATTGACTGCAGCTGGTGGGCTGGGGCAAAGCCCCCCCGGTCACCAGGTCACTGCAGGGGAATGCTAAGCAAAATGCCTCTTCTCAGGCCGTTCTCACACAGCCATGTTAAACTACAAATCAAACGGAGAACAGAGACCGTACTAGACGTGCAGATTGCTCCCCTTTTAACACTTATTGCCATGTGGCAATTCCATTTGCACACATAGATTTCCCCTTAAATCCATTATTAAATACAAACAGAATTTCCTTTTTAAAAATTCTGTGAATTAAAGTTTCAGTTTTGACACATTCAAGTTTAATAAAGACTTGCCACAAATTAAGTACAGAATAATATATAGACAACTGAGTGAACAAGACTCATTCCATTGACTGTTTCAAAACAAGTACGAACATCACCTGAATCCACAGATGGAATTATTGTCTTGTAACACATTGCCAGTATTACTTATTTGATGTGTTTTCCCCTCACTATCCCTGAAAGTGCTGACTTGTGCTGCAGTATGGTTCCACTAGCATTGTAGCCCTATGGTACCTCACCCAAATGCCCATTCTTCAAGTGAATGTTGGCAGGCTATTTATCATGGAGAACATTACAGCCGAGCCAGATCTTGTGCTCACCCAATGTCCACAAGTATGCTCTTTCTAGCACTACTTACTGGATAGTGATCAAAAGTAAGAACCCTCACCCGATTTTTTTTCCTTCCCGAGGCCAATTCAGTTAACTCAGTGCAGACCCAGAATTAAACCTGGGACTATCTGTTCCATATAGGTCAATGTCTTCACACACTAGACCATTGGAAGAAGATAGCGAGTTTATCCAGTGAATATCTGAGCTATAAGGACTAGAAAGATCGCACATTTTATCACTGCATGGATGGTTGTAGGAACCTATAATGGGCCTCAGCTTTTGGGGAGGATATTAGAAACATCCAGGGCTCCTGCTCCCAATTGCTATCCAGTGATTCCTGCTTTCGATATCAGGTGAGTGCAATATCTGGCTCTGCTGTAATGTCCCCATGATCAAATAACCGGTCATTGTCAAGGTGCAAGCTCAAATACTGGCCATTTGATACAGGCATCACTGGAACTACACTCCATCGTCAGGAGAGAGAAGGTAGGAGAGAAAACGGTCATGGAAAAAAAAGGCTAAATATAGATTCTAGGTACCAGGGAGTGAGCTACAAGGCAGTAGTTCCATTGGGGGGGGGTACAAAGGATGGCCTAAACTCCAGGAATAAAGCTGGATCATCTTAAGCCAGAGATTAAATAATTACCATCTTGTAAAGCAGTAATACTAATTAGTTCACAAAATACAGATGAGGTAGACCAAACGGAACAAACCTACATCTAAGTTCCTTGTCACAACATTCAGTTCAATTTTCAAGCGAATCCCCGGTTTTTGCCTTGGTTACCCTACCTAGGAGTACATTTCACTTCTTGATAATCCTTTGTATGAAGAACCTAATGAAATTTGCCTTTCACTGGTTTGAACCTGTACTTCCTTGGCCTATCATAATACAAATTGAAATATTGCACTTGCTTTACCTTTTCTATATCATTTCTCTCTTGTATGATGCTATAAGGCCACCAATCTGTTGCCTTCTTTCAAATCTGAAAAGCTCTAGTTCTTCTAGTTTTGCGTCCTGATACTAGGGACCTAACTCACTTCTCAACTCCAGAGCTTGACTGCTCCCCTTTTAATGTGTTTATTTACAATGCACATACCTTAAATCACTAAAGCCTATTTTGATGCAACACCGTTACAGATAGCCTTGAAGATGAGTACTATCTGTATAGAACAGATAAAACACCAGGTGCTGACACTGGACCTGGAGAATAACTGCACCATATGCAGACACAGTGGTACAGCATTGTACTTGCCAGCAGAGTAATGGAAAACAACATGTACACTATAGATTAGACATCAGATTCAACATCAACAGTACATCATGTACTTTTAGGCCCATAAATAAAGTTTTCCTTTTTGTGACTGAGTGATTTCTTCTCATGAGCAATGCTGTCAACACAGTGTTCCTACCAGAGGCTATTTTCCAATGTAAGAGGGAAAAGAATGAATTGGCAGTGGATTTACTACAGAAATGTCTTCTCCACAAAAGGAGATGACCTCAAGTGATAAGAAATACTACAGTGCACTTTCTTGGACATTCCTCTTGCCTCCCCTCTCTAGGTATCAGGAAAAACCCCATTAGAAAAATCAGAAAGTACCTCGACATCGAGCCGACCCATCCGCACAGCACCTTCTCAAAGTAAATAAGGTTACGAAAGGAAACTCAACATCTCCCCCAAATTAAGGTTAGGACTGAAGACCTTCTGGAGGTGCACTTTTGCGTTCATTATAAAAGAATGTCTGTGTAAGGATTTTCCACTGTTAGCACCAAAGTGTCAGCAACAAGCCCTCCTTAAATCAGATATGATGGAGATGCCGGTGATGGACCGGGGTTGACAATTGTAAACAATTTTACAACACCAAGTTATAGTCCAACAAATTTATTTTAAATTCCACAAGCTTTCGGAGGCTTCCTCCTTCCTCAGGTGAACGGTGTGGAATTTCCACACCGTTCACCTGAGGAAGGAGGAAGCCTCCGAAAGCTTGTGGAATTTAAAATAAATTTGTTGGACTATAAATCAGATATAGCATAGGTGAAATGGGCAGTCATTCACCCTCCACTATGCTAGAAAAATGATTCTTAACCTCAAGGTCCTCCCCTACTGCACAAGTCTGATATTTCTACTTGTCACACCAACCATCACTGTGGCACTCTCACCTCAGCCAATAGCTTGTGGAAGCGAGCTCCACTCCCGGATTTGAAGCATAATCTAAACCAATTTTCCACTCCAGTACAGAGGGAGCACTTCGTTGTTCAGATGCCATCCTTCAGATAAGATGTCAAACCAAGGCTTGGTCAGCCTGTTCCAGTGGTTCTGGTGTAAGTTAAAAATCCCATGACAGCTTTCCCCATGTCCTGGTCACCACCAAAAAACATGTAAACCAGTCATAGAGCTCATTACTATTGCAGTGTGCAAAAAAAAAATGGAGGCCACTTTTGCCTACATGATAATCACTGTATTCAAAGTAACTCAGATGTTTTGCAAAGACACAATAAGGCATTGTACAAATACAAGTCTCTCAAAGTGAGCTCGCCCATTAGGTACAAAAGATCCGTGTCCACTAGAAATTAGATAGCGATAGCCCAAACTCATTTCACACGAGACTTGCAGTCTATTAATCCTAGTTCAACCCGAGAACCCAGAGATAGATCAGGTTGCAGCACCCATTGTCTGGTTAGAGACCTCTATAGTTGTATTGCACACCTTATTTAAAACTAATTGAACGGGCAAGGAAAAGGCAAACAATCCCACAATGCAGTCCTTCAATGCAACTGGGTTTTGAATTTGCACCGAATGGAAATAAACAAGGCCCAGACTCCCAAGAGTGACAATACACTTTCAACTGCCAAGAGATCTAAACCACAACAATTTCCTTATATTTATTGCTCCGATGTCACAAAGTGTTCCAGCCAACTCTTTTGACTGTGAAATCGGAGGCATTTTGTGCTGATTAGATCTCAATCGACCAAATGAGATATACAAATATGCTGGTCACCTTGAAGAGCAAAATTTCATGCAAATAAATGGTTTGCCCATGTTAATGAGTGGATTCAGTTAACATGGGATACACACTTCAAATAGTGAAAATTCAAATTAGAGTCCAATGAAGTGGGCTACACAACCAAGTGCAAATTCTGTCATGTCAAGAGCCTGATGAGATAGCAGAGGATGAAAATTTAATATCCACCCCTCTCACAACCCAAATTTATCACCTTTTCTCCCGAGGGAGGCAACTCAGGCTGCAACGTGATCCCATGTGCTCCAGCAGCACTTTGATACGTCACTAATGTAACCTTTCTTCAATGACAGACGGTGAATATTCAATGACAGGCAAAACATTACAGCTAAACACACAACTCCATGTTTTAACAGAGGAGCTAAGGGGCTTGGAAGTGCACAGGACAGCAATTACCACCCTAACCCAGCTGACCCATGACTGACCAGAGTTCAAACCTGGGACTTTCCTCATCTGTGTGGCCAGTGTGACACCTGGAGACCAACATTCCTCTTTTATTGGAAAACAAAAAAAGACACTTTTTTTCCACCATAATTAATGATGCACTGATGAAGTCACAAATGAATAACTTTGCAATTTCTGCAGATGAGATTTCTTTACTGAATTATTTTTATTAAATCAGGCATTCTGGTGCTGAGAATAAAGATAAATAAACTGGTGTATAGTGGTTATATAAGTATTAGCTCTGCAATAAACATTAGTGGGTCAGAATGCTCCTTCAAAGCTGCATTACTTCATATTTACTGAATGGTGAAAACATTAACGACCAATTGAATTTCTTGGGATTTATGACCTATATATACACATTCATTCAAAATGACTATAAAACTCACTCAGCTGTCCTGACTTGTTTTTTTGCTAGGGTTACTTGGTTAATCAGTGGTAAAAGGACGTGAGTTTAATTTTGGACCCAGAGAATTTCCCATCGCACTGCTCCCACAGTAAGTTACATGTTATTTTACAAGAACGGGAGCGTTATACCATGCAATTCACGCAGTGTTATTCTGTTGCTAAGGTGAAGCTGTGTCCTTGTAGCACCGCAAAGTTCAGTTGTTGATAAGGGAACATAGCCTTGGGTTAATCAGAGTTTAACTGTTGTTTGGCAAGGAACTCGGCCGATTGGAAATGCTAGTAAATGTCAGGCTCCAGGTTAGAAGAAACCAGCATTAAGTGATCAACCTTTATTTATAAAGAAAAGGTTTTGCATCTGTAACAAAACGTTGATACTGTGGAGTGGGATAGACACGTCATTTTTGATTCATAGCAGTGAAAAACAGAGCAAACTTTTAATTGGTGCGTTGTAGGAGTACAGCAAGGCCTAGTAGTGCCATTCCTTTTCTCCTCTGGCAGTTTTCCCTGGTCCTGTCCTAAAGAGACTTACTCATCACTGGAGTAGGCTTCAAGGATGCTCACCCTAATGAGCATTACTAATGTGTGAGCCTCGCCAATAAGATCTCAGGACTTCAATACATGGGATGTTCCCTAAAGGGAAAGGCTGTGCACTCCATTACCAGAAGTAGTGGAGTGGGAAACTACTTGTGTAGCTTAGTTTAGAGTCACTAGAACATGGCGATGAAAAATAAAATTTCCACTTCAAGATTTGCCTAAAGTGAAGCTCACCTTGTCCCATCCCTAAATGTACATGAAGTTCTCCAACTTTCAGCATCCGAGTCAGCCAGTGTGGTGAGATAGTAGTGGTGAAGTGCACAGTAGACCATTATTCATGCACCAGGTTTGATCAATAGGAGCACCTATTAGGAGGGCCAGACTGGTCCTGCCAATTTTTCATCTTTACCTAGCCCACTCAATTATTCCCCCCTCTTCTGTCCATTGTTCCAAAACTCTCCACATGTCCACGGTTCCAAGCAGATTTGAAGTAAAACCCTTTGGGTTGAGAGTCAAACATTAACATTCCCATCCCATCCCCACCACCACCACAACTGGTCTATGACCAACCATCTTTGGGTGTGGCCTTTATAACTAAATGGTCTGTTCAAAATCAAAGTAACTAGTAAACAACTGCTAATTGTAATTGGACTAGATGGTTATTTTCCTCTACCTCCCTTCAATCCCCTGACCCCAGTACAGTGGGAGCAGAGTTAAATTGGTAACACTCTTGCCTTTGATCAGAAAGCTGCGGCTTAAAGCTCCACTCCAGCAATTGAGCACATAATCTAGACTGATATCAAGTGCTGCACTGTTGGGAATTTGCCCTTTGATGAGGTATTAAGCCAAAGCCCAGAACACCTGTTCAGGTGAACATGAGAGATCTCAGAACAGTGATTTCTCCAGGTATCCTCCCTGAACCAACACCACCAAAATGCATGCTATTTGAAGGATCTTGCTATGCAAATATGGCTGCCACACTTGCCTACATGGCTTACTACAAAGTATCACGAAGCACCTTGGGATATTTGACAAACATGGCAGGGGTTGGTATGAATGCAAGTCTTTCTTTCTCGTATTATTTTCAAATGACCCAAGGTGTAATCAAGAACTACTTCATTTGAAAAGCGATATTCCAATTGAGACTCAACTCTAGTCACTGGGATCTAAACCAAAAATGTTCCTCAACTCGCTTCATTTATAATAGCCATCAGAGCGTGGAGACTTACAGTCCCAGATCGCACAGAAGAGATCTCAAACAGCACTGTGGTTGGCTAAAGTGACAGGTATATGCACTGAAAACTTATTAGAATCTTTCATTTTCTCATCTTATTTCTATTTACATGACCTATTCTATTGCGACTGAAATTCTTGAAATACCACTTTGATATTTGGAAAATAGATCCAATGATCCTGAACCAAATGCAGGAGAAACAGTTAAGTACAACAGTAAACATGAAGAGCTTTCTATTGTGGCTCTGTTGGTCAACACAATACATACAGTGTTGATACAGATCAGAAGGTCTCAGGTTAGAATCCCAGTCTGTGTTGAGTTTGCTGACCTCAGCCAAGATGGCAGTAGGAACACCACAGTTTGTCTCAGTGCCCCTGGGTTAAGGAGGGAAAGAACAGCAAGAGTTTCTGCTCTCAATTGCTATCTATTGAAGCTTGCTGAAAACTGCAGGTGTGAATGTTGGATGAGAACAGGTCAGGCTTTGGTGCAAAATCCTACCACCCGCACCCCTGTCAAATATCCTGGGAGCATTCATGGTCTCACACATGAAGAATAGTCAAAAGACATTCAAGGAACCATACTCCAGCACAATCAACACCTTCAGAAGTAGGGAAGAAAATAGATTTTAAAATGTGCAGGCAGGTATAGAGCTCAGGTTTTCACCACAACTGCATTTAAAGAATCCAACATAGAAACACTGTTATAGTTACTATGCAAGTACTACTCCATTTAGGGAGCTGCATCCAGATTCTGTGTTCGCATATTGATGTGTTCAGTAAATTGACATGGGAGCTGCAATAAATTCTCTAATTGGGAATCTCTTACATAATTTTCTGTATGTATCTAACCCTTCGG
The DNA here is from genome assembly GCF_035084215.1 of Heptranchias perlo. NCBI lineage: Eukaryota > Metazoa > Chordata > Chondrichthyes > Hexanchiformes > Hexanchidae > Heptranchias > Heptranchias perlo. Next base: position 29,555,500 of record NC_090353.1, read on the forward strand.
TGCAGTCAAGGTAATGAAAAAGGAATCACTTTCCAGCTTCAGGAATCCAGAGCATTACCAGTGCCAGGATTTGCCAAGCACACCGTTGGCATATAAAGTGCCAAGAGATCAGCCTTTGAAGGCCACAATTAAATTTAGGGCTATTTACAAAATTAAAGTTATAAAAAAAAGCCACCCAAACCTCATTTACACCAAAGGAAAAAAAAAATTGCTGTAAAACAGCCCAACTCTAACCTACAGAATGTTCTTTGAATACCTTGGCAAGACATTGATCATTGGATGCCTGAGTTGAAGTTAAAAAACAATGCCTCAATACTTCACAAACAATAACAGTGGTCCAATGGCTGTAGCAGTGAAGGGTCAAGATGTCCATGCTGCAGGCCAAAGTTTAAATCCCAGCCAAAGGTAAACCACCCTCAACAGGTTCTTCTTGCCAGTACTCAACCAGGAAGAGCAATCCAGCAGGGACAATTGGGCTTAGCAGGCTGCCAATAACATGGCTGCACTGACGGCACTTGTGGAGAGGTCTGCAGGCAAACCACCCTATCGTTTAGGGCTGACGGAGGGAGTACAAGGATAGGACGCCAGTATTATTCCAATCTAGTAAGGTCCACGCAGACTAAGAAATGCATACATTATGCTTATCTAGTGAATTGATGTCACTCCACCCACCCCTACTCCAGTTGGATATCTGTTTCCCCCAGCTCAAGTTTTCTTCCTTTTCATATGATGATGGCAAGGGCTCCATGCTGGCTTACAATTCCACACACACCCGGTTACCTCCTGGTGGCTTGCCCAAGTGGCCATTCTTTACTTGTGAGCATAAGAAGCCTATTCGGCCATGGAAGATATCACAGCCAAGCTCAAACCACACACATGCACTTTCCAGCGAGTGTCATTGAACTGCAATGAAAAGTAAGAATCCTAGGTCTTTTGGCCTCCCCAGCCAAGGGACACGGGGGTCAGCTCTAACACCCCTACCACGACCACAGCTGAGATCAGGTATCTCAGTCTGGAAATTGAACTAGGGCCTTTCCTGGTCTGTACGGCAGGTTCGTTGTCCAACTAACACAACCTGCAGCATCTTATCGTGCTGGTACATGGAGGAACCAAGTTCTGTGCAAGCACACGATTTGTCAACTGGAAATGAGTCCAAGTTTGATTTCAGAACACTGAACAGGAGTGTACCAAGCCCACTGTTACACCGTGTAGACACGCTGACAGGAGACCCGTGCCTGGAGTGCGGAAGCTGCGTCAGAGCAACTCTGGATTGCAGAATCCAGCAAGATTTAAACTATACATTTTAGGGACGTTCAATCTGTACCAAGAAACACACTGGAATGAAACCACAGCACAACTGGAACCAAAGCTGGACATACAGCAAAGATCAAGCCCATTCAAAAGGCCTTCAAGCAGCAATAACCCATTTTTAAATTTAAAAAAAAAACACCCTTTATTTGGCACTAAATGACTAACCTCAGAAGACCCACGTGACATACGGGACACTCCTGAATGTGGAGCTGAGGCACATTGTTAGTCCAATGTAGAATGAGCTTCACTCCATATGGAATTGCACTATATTTAACCCAGGAGTGTCCATACTAAGTTTTCCATTCTCCAGTACTGAATTCTCTTGACTGGAGTGAAACTTTCACAAAAAAAAGGGACAGATAAATTACAACACGTGCACACACATTCAGAGGGTATTTTTACAAAAGTATTTTAGGATGGGGCTACGAATTAAAATGTGAGTTCTTTCAAGACACAGCACTGCAATTTCACCAACTTAACCATTCGGCATGAGGTTCCAAGGTCAGGTTCGACAATGGATATGGATGCCAGCTTGTCATGTCTGCCCCTGCTCAACATGGGAATAGGCAGCTAACATTCTCTGATCCGATGTAAATCAAACTGAAAATGACAGTTGCACTGGAGAAGTACAAATGCTCCCATTTGTATACAAGCACTGCAATTTAGATTCTGCGGGACATTCATGGTCGAATAGCTAAATTAGCACTTATACCACAAACCATCTAGGGGGCACTTTAAAAGCTGGATCTCAGGGTAATTTAAAAAAAGGGGACACCTATTTTGTTTTGTAGAATATGAGCAATAATTAAACTATAATAAATGAGCCATCCTTCAAAAGACTTCAGGAAAAGCAGCACCTGCTTATCTACAAAACAAAGCCAAGTTACAGACGTTTTCATTTTATGCCTTGAACCCTCGAACGTTCTCCTCTTCCTCTGAGAGTAGTGGCGCTGCCACAGGGGTTACGTGCCCAAGGGGGCACTTCTCCTGTGAGCCTAGTGTCAGCTGGTTATTCGACCATAGAAGGCATCCCAACAGAACTCGACTGTGTCCCCACCTAACGTCTACTCTGCACCTTCCAGCAGAAGTCGCTTGATAAAGATTTGCGATCCCTAACCGATTTCCTTCTCCCTTCCTATCCCTTAGACTGGGAGCACTGAAGCATAATTGTAACTCTCGTACAACTGCCATAACTGTGATCAAATAACTTAAGCAACAATCAAGGATCAAACCCATTCCACAACTTTTATTTCTTTTCCCAAAGCTAAAAGAATTTGCTTAAAATAGAAATGCGCCCTTTTTAAAAAAAATCTTTCCCAAACTGTTTGCGAATTCAAGTCTTCCCATGATTTGTGGACTCACACAGTTGGACTTCTACAGAGGCAGAACCCTGGGGCGGGGTCATAGGCCAAAAGGGCAAGCACACTATCCCTTATAGATCTCAATCTCAGCCTCAAGAACTTGCATTGCTTCACAATGAATGGTGCAGTGAAGAGAAAGGTTAAAAGCCGATAAAGAAACCTATCAATTGATCAGGACAAAATTCCAATCACTGTAGATCATTACATCTTTAAACTACCAGCTTGATGCACATGCAGAATTTTCCTTCCCACACAGAGAGTGGCACAAAATGAACACAAGTCACTTATACACCAGCCTGGGGGTAAAGGGATGGAAAAGTGGTTCCAAAAGGCATAGCTGGTTGGATTATTAGAGGTCACGCAACAGATGTTGCCAGTTTACATGGCGTGTTTATAGTCATGCAGATTTTAATTGCCCTTCCGTGTCTCAGCTGGAAGATTACAGGTTTGATTCCCAGTCTGTGTTGAGTTATCTGATCTCAGCCAGGTTGATAATAAGGGTGCTATAATTGGCCTCAGTGCCCCTGGAAGAGGAAAGGGCAGGGGGAGGGCTTGCAAATTTGCCAGAGATCCCACTTCTGATCGCAATTCAAGAACCCCTGCATGTGCATTACTGGCTGAGGATCGGATCAGGCTTGATTGCAATACCATCCACAGTTGAATAGGCTGCTGACACCTGCTGTCTGTGACCCTGCATGTCGTAGACGGTTACGTAATCTCGCACCCATGGAACAGCAAAGCAGCATGGAGCTAACCAATGGCCAGAGGGGGGAATAAAAGTATGCAAGGATTTTTTTCCCCCCCCAAAGAAAAAAAAAATATGCCCTGGTTTCTCAAAACTGTTGAGCATTGGACTTCCCAGCAGATGGTCAGAAATTCAGCTCACCTCAGCTGAGCTGAAGAGGGGGGAAGGGAAGGGGTTAAATGGAATGTTTCAAAGCTTCTCCTGTAGTTGAGTTGTTAAGTGCACTCACTGCCTAATGAGGAATTGAGCCATACAATCCAGGATGGTTCCAGGCTCACTTTGAGGTCTGGGCTGAGTCAACTGACCTCAACCACGGCACTACAATTGAACTCAGCACCTCTGTCCTACGGAGGGGGACAACAAATAAAGCAGTCAAGGTTCCCACTCCTGATGACTCCCATTGAAAAGTTTGCACATGTAGATATTGGATGAGGCCAGATTGGACTTTGATCAGGCCCTACAGCCTCATGAGTAACCTGCACTGTCAACACACACACACACGAAGGATGGTCACTTGGGAGAGCTGCCAAGAGACAGCGGGCTCCCATGGAACTGCACTCCAGCTCGTGGAGAGATGGGGGAAGTCTTTAATCATCTCCCAATCAAACTGCTGTAAGTACCCCATGAAAGGGCATCAGCTCCATTGGTGGCAGGAGGGAAGAGACATTGGTCGGACCACACCCAACCCCAAACTGCACCTCCTGGCGGCCGATTAATGAATAGTAAGGAGTATGAAGAATTCCACAGCCTAGACAGTTCTACCCAACTAATCAGAAGGGAACTGCATACGAGCAGCACCTCCACAGCCATGGCAGAGTGATCAACCACCATCTGCTTTTCAAAAACCCAAAAAACAGGCCCCTCCGGTAGCTTTGCCGCCCAGTGTGGAACTGAACCAGTCAAAGCAGGGCGTTCCCAGGCTCAAAACCCACACTAAGCTGAATTAGCTACTTAGGAGTGCTACAACTGGCTGTGGTATCCCTGGGCGAGACAGGAGAAATATCCACCAAGGTTCCAGCTCTATTATCCAGCATCTCCAGCTGGAAAGTGCACATGTACAGGTCAGGCAAAGATAGGAATGCCCCAACCACAGTAGAATAACCTGCACACACTCAGTATCTAGGCCCACATGTGCAGAAACGACTTGTGGGCAGGGTACTAATTGCAGATCAGCACCTCCAGGTGAGGTTAGAAAATTAGAAGGAAATAAAATTGGATGGATAAAGAAAAACTACCAGAATATTGTGCCCACACTACAAGTTATTTTCTCATTGCACTTCCACTCATTCCTGTACACTTCCACCACTTGGAAAAGGAAAAGGCAAACACATGGATATCAGTGCACTGTGTTTCACCTCCTTCACCGACACCTAGACTTTACTACAAAGCCTTTAAGATCCACTGGACTCTGGCAAACAGAAAGTTAGGTTTTGAAACCACTGTTTGTTGATTGAAAATTTACAATTGAAATCTGCAAAATATTGCACACAAAATGGAAACTGTTTGTGCAGATCTAAATATTAGGTTAAAAGGTCATAACTGAGGGAGGGGGACAACTCTCAGTTACCCTGAGGATCCTGTGACTTTAAAAACTTCTGCATATTAAAAAAAAAGACAATTGTGGTGGGTACACAATCCCACCTCCATCTTTGATTCCCCAAATTGACTATTTGCCTGCAAACATAATTTCTCGCATGTACTTTGTTTCAAGTATGCCAGTAAAACGGTTAATGCAGTGGGGCCTACATACGAGGTAAAGTGGATTTACAAGCGGATTTAAACAATAGCAATCAGAAACAAAAGATGTCAAAGTCTACAACAGATCCAGGGCGTTATTACAAATCTTAAGAAAAGGTAGAGAGTGTACAGTTTCCTTTTTAAAGCTACAAATGGGATCTTGTAAATAAATCATCTAGAACATTTTTAAATTTAAAAAATCATTTCAAAGTAAAAACAAAGCCTTTTCTGATTAAGTTGGCGTGCGGTTGAAGAGAAGTGAATGAATGTCAAGACTTGGAAACGAGGGGTTGATAGCTACAGCCTTAAATGCTCAGTAAACGCCAGCGAAGGATACTCCACAAGAAAATAGAGCCGGGGCAGTTTCACTTCAGCATTTTTTGGTTCGAGGAGCCGGGCGGGGGGGGGGGGGGGGGAGGAAAGTGAAATTAACTCGCTGAAATGGAAACGTGCGCTCCGGCCACAAGTCACTTACCGGCTGCCTGGCTTGCGGATACATCGCCCCCTTGTTCTCTTGGAAACGGAGATCGCCCCCAATTTTTTTTCCCTAAAAAAAAAATATCAACCACCACCCTCCCTTGAAATCCAACAACAGAGAAAAAAAAAATTCCTGCGTATGTTACGTTCAGTCCGGAGGGTAAAACAATGCCAGATGAGCTGTTTCCGCCGACTCTTCCCGCACGTTTTCTCTCTTTCTTTTTTTTTTGTGTGTGTGTTTAAACCGCGGAAGGTTTATTTTTTATCTTTCATAATGCAGTCGCGATACATTGTACACCTTCGGCTCTTCAAAAGGCGACGTTGACGGGAGCCGCTGGGTTTAGCACCGAAACATTTCGGTGCATTGCTCAGCGCGTATCCTCTTTTTCTTTTTTCTCTCTCTCCTTTCCCTTCTTTGTTCCTTTCTTCTTCTTCTTCTTCTTCCCAGTTACTGAGAGGCTTGCCTTTGCCTGCTTTTTAATTTCTCCCCCCTCTTTTCCTCTGTTGGGATACAATGTTGCCGAACGCAACAGCACAGCGACACTGTAACAAATTGACCGAGGCGGAATGGAACGTACAGACAGCAACCCCCCGCCAGGAGACGTAATGAATGAGAACCCGGCCACGTGATGCGGAAGTGGGGCAGCTACCCCGAGCCATTTTTAATCATTGCCAAAAATTTTTTTTTAAATATATATATATATTTTTTCAAAAAAAAACCTCCTATTAATCTACTATCAATTTTCCATTTTTAATGTTTCCCCCCCCCCCACCCTCCTATTATGTTAATTTCAGTGCAGATATTCATTTGCTTTTCAAAGGAGGGGAGGGGGGTGGAGGCTAGTGGCGATTAGAATGTGTGTTAGAATTTTTGCGCAGTGTTATAATCTTGGCGGGGGGAGGTGAAAAAAGCAGACGGTGCTTGCAAGATTCAGTATTGACAAGAGTATATTATATTAAAAAAAATAATGGATACCCCAGAGAGATAGATTACAAGCCCTGTTATCTCACCAGGGGCTTCAGCTCACATAAATAAGGTGACGAGACGGCTGGTTTTATTTTGGTGATCCCACCTCCAACCTCCCAACAAAATTGAGTGCGAGTTTTAACTCTAGCCTGGCCAGATTTTCGTCCTTCGCCCTTGCATCCACTCCAATTCCTCCCCCACCCATGTCTCGTCTCTAAATTGAAGCAGGGCAATTGTGGACACAATGTAAACAAATGCTAATGAGGAGGGAAGGCCATCTCAGCCTCTTTAACAGGTCTAAAGCTGGCCTAATACAGTCCCTGGGCGATGTCTTGCATGGGAGGAAAACCAGAGCTGGAGGGGGACAGCAAAAGAAGTCTGTGGGAGAGTGAAACGGTAGGGGGAGGGCGGTTCGATATATACTTTAGAAAACATTTAAAATAAAATCAAACAGAATTAAACTCAGCACAGGTGCTCAAAGCGGGTCATCAATGAAAGAGAAATGCAAGAAAAAAAATCATCAAAGGAGAGAGTTTCGTAGGAACAGGAGTAGGCCATTCAGCCCCTCGAGCTTGCTCCACCATTCAATTAGATCACTGTAAACAATTTTACAACACCAAGTTATAGTCCAGCAATGGACTATAACTTGGACTATATCATGACTATATCATGACTGATCTGTACCTCAACTCCATTTACCCGCCTTTGCTCCATATCCCTTGATACCTTTACCTAATAAAAATCCATTGATCTCAGTCTTGAAGATTTCAATTGACACAGCATCCACAGCCTCTTGAAGGAGTTTCAGATTTCCGAGAATCATAAACTGATACAACACAGAAGGACGCCATTCGGCATGTGCCGGCTCTTTGAAAGAGCTATCCAATTGGTCCCATTTCCCTGCCCCATAGCCCCGCAAATTTTTCGCTTTTAGCTATTTATCCAATTATTTTTTGAAGGTTATTATTGAATCTGCAACCACCACCCTTTCAGGCAGTGCATTCCAGATCTTAACAACTCGCTGCTTACATTTTTTTTCCTCATGTCGTCTCTGGTTCTTTTGCCAATTACCTTAAATCTGTGTCCTCTGGTAATCAATCCTTCTGCCACTGGAAGCAGTTTCTCCTTATTTACTCTATCAAAACCCTATTGTGTGAAAAAGTGTTTCCAGATTTCACTCCTAAATGGCCTATCTCTAATTTTAAGATTATGCCCCCTTGTTCTGTATGCAACCACCAGAGGAAATAGTTTCTCTGCATCTACCCTATAAAATCACTTAATCATTTTAAACACTTCGATTAGATCACCCCACAACCTTCTAAACTCAAGGGAATACAAACCAAGTTTATGCAACCTGTCCTCATAAATGAACCCTTTAAATCCTTGTATCATTCTGGTGGATATTTGCTGTAACCCCTCTAAGTCAGAGACAGGAAGAGGAAAGCAAAAGCATTTGATCCCCTTTAAAACTTTTGTTATAATAATCCAAACTTTGCGCCTTTCAAGTTGATTCATAATGCCCCAACTTTCCATCTACCCACTCTAGAGACTTGAGCACATAATCTAGGCTGACATTTCAGTGCAGTGCTGATGGAGTGCTGCACTATTGGAGGTGCCGACTTTCAGATGAGATGTTAAACCGAAGCCCCATCTGCCCTCTCAGATGAACGTAAAAGATCCCATGGCACTATTCGTAGAAGAGCAGGGGCATTCTCCCAGCATCCTGGCCAAAATTAATCCTTCAACCAACATGTAAAAATCAGATTATCTGGTCATTATTTAATTGCTGTTTGTGGGATCTTGCTGTGTGTAAATTGACTGCTGCGTTTCCTACATCACAACAGTAACTACATTTCAAAAAGTTCTTCACTGGCTGTAAAGCGCTTTGTGACATCCTGAGGTTATGAAAGGTGCTATATAAATGTAAGTCTTTCTATTTTACAAAACTAGCAATACGGCCTCTTTTCCTTAGTGAGAACAAAGTTCTACTGTCGTGTAAACCTGAGATGAGATTACTGCCTTGTAATCACTCCCATGTATCCGGTTTTAATATATTGGTGCACTTCCTGCTGCTAGTGGTTGTGGTGGTGCTCAACTGTGTGAGAGCACAATGTCAGGGCGTGATTACAAGGGCGTGATCATAGCAGGTGTGAATCTTTACCAAGCAGCAGGCAGGACCCCGAGGTTCAGACAGGTGGGCATCTGTCACAGTGCCTGCATCTCCTTCTTTGTCGAATTTGATTGATCATGTTTCGGGAACGTGATTAGTGAATCAGAAAATTCAGACAGGAGAATTTCTTTTGGTGGAATACGATTGATTATTTTTATGGCATATGATTAGGGAAACGGTCACTTGGGAAGCAAGAAAAAACACAAACACACATGACACCTAACCAATCAGAAAGAAGAAAATTGCACACAGATACCAAAAAAACATTATTATAAAGACTGCATTTTTTTGTTCTTGTTTTTGTTTTTACTTTGCTGGTGATGGGAACCATGGAAGACGTCAATACCCAAGATGCTCCAAGTGGTTGAGATGTAATGACAGCCATAGTGAAGCATTAGTTATTACTTATTATATAATATTCATGCTTTACCTTCTTATTATATTCTCACTGTGTTGAAATAAAGGCTCATCACAAAAAGAGAGGAGCATCAACTAGACTGCAGAATCCCTTTATTTTATCGAGACTATAGTGATAATTTCTCTCGTTCCTCTAAACTTTCTCCTCCATGTGTCCTTTGCCAGCATCTGAAAACAGTGGAATTCCTTACCTCCCTCAGTCTTCTCTCCCAAAGTAAAGCAAATGGATTAGCAGAGGATGTTCATCAACATTTCAGTACAAAACAAATGGAGGAAATGACAACTCAAGTGGACTGTGGCAAACTGTTGTGTATTGAAGCTTCCAAAAGGCATTTGACAAAGTTCCTGTGGGAGGAGGCAAGGGGACAACAATTTCAGAGGGAGCGCCGCAATGCCACCAAGGGCAGGAGGGTGTAATTACAGTGTGACAAGTTTACATTGGCAGGTTCCATTACAAATATGGACAAAGGACTTTATAATGGAAATATATAAAAACAAGGACAGAATGGATGATTTTAAAATGAAGGTTGAATTACATCTGCACACTCCTTATCTCTAAGCATGCATCACTTGAGGATTACACTTGGTCACCTTGTGCAATATTGACTAGTACATATAATATATAGAGAGGGTGAATTCTTCTGTCACTATCCACAAGATGCAGCTGTCCTGTGAAGGCTTACATCACAGCCCTAAGTGGCAACATCAATGGCAGTAACAAAAGTATTTTTTGTTCCATATAAAAAAGAACTGGATGTCAGGCAGAGAATTAATAGCAGCTATTCAGTTTATGCTCCTAATGAAATATCGCCACACCACACCATTTCAAGTCACGAGGCACCTTCTAATACTATTGAGAGTAGTTGATGTTTAGTAACTATCACAGAGCCCTCAAGCAGCATTAGTTCGGGGGAAAAAATCAACAGCTTGGTGCACTTTAAAGCGCAAAGGAGAAAAGCATGAATCAGATTAGTGCAGAACTAATAACCTTCCTCCTCTCCTCTCCTTTATATGCTCCAAATACGTCACCTTGTATCCGCTTCCTCCTCCCTGTATCCTCACTGTCCTGAAGTTAATAATCGTCTTATTGTCTCTTTCCCAGGAATTCAAAGCTGGAGATCTTCCGACCTGCCTCAATTTTCTTTTCCTCCTACAATCTGCAGACTTCTAAAACCTTTGCTTGATATCACCTAATCATGACTTGATTTACCTTGGCTCCTTTCAATCTTGATGGTGTCATTGTTTCTCAATGAAAATAAATAAAAAGGGAAATTAATTCCTATTTTAATAAATGAGCATATATATTTATTGAGACTGTAAATTTTCAAAAAGCGGACAAATACTGAAATGTTGAATGTTACTTTCTTCTCACAATTTTCTCCCTTTCTCCTTTTGAAAGTGGCCACATTCTCAGGAACACACTTCTGGCAGAAGTTACTGACCAGCAGTGAGGAATTTGAACCCTGGCTGTTTTTATACTCCTTCACCAAGCTAGGGATGCTGAGGCCCTGACTTAATTAGATTTAATCTAATATAGAGGGAAAATCAATATCCCTGGGGGTGAGGTTATTTTTGCTAGTGCTTTATTTTCACAGATTTCACATTTCCTCCTTTGTTGTGAAAATTAAACCAACATGAATGTTTCAAGGTAGCACAACTGCGAGAATCAAAGGTGGCCAAGCATGAATTTGTCATTAAGCTTATCCTCATGAAAATTACTCAATTTCCAGTATATCGTACAGGTAATACAGTCCAGATTGAAACAAAGGCACAATGACTGATGGTGTCAGAGCATTCCATACTAGAAAATGAGACAATGTACATTCCCCTACGTGGCATTTTCTTCATCTCCATCCTAGTATAGGCCAACTAGCTAGATTTGAACAGAGACCATTACATACAGGACAACAACTGTTTAGCAGTGAGTTACAACTTGCATTTATATATTGGCTTTAGAAAGAAAGACTTGCATTTATATAGCGCCTTTCACAATCTCAGGATGTCCCGAAGTGCTTCACAGCCAATGAAGTACTTTTGAAATGTAATCACAAGTGTTAGACAATGACTATTTCCAACAAGAGAGAGCCTAACCACCTTCTCTTGACATTCAATGGCATTACCATTGCCGAGTCCCCCACCATTAACATCCTGGAGTGACCATTGACCAGAACCTCAAATGGACCCATGGCCTGCATCACCTAGAGGCAAAAGGGCAGACCATCAGCTCCTAGTTTCTCTCCAAATCACACACCATCCTGACTTGGACATATATCACCATTTCTTCATCACTGCTTGGTCAAAATCTTGGAACTCCCTAGCTAACAGCTTTGTGGGAGCACCTTCATCACACGGACTGCAGTGGTTCAAGAAGAAGGTCCACCACCACCTTCTCAGGTCAACTAGGGATGGGCAATAAATGACTTCGTTGCCAGCGATGCCTGCATCCTGAGAATGAAGAAAAAAATAATCTGTTTTAGGGATATTGGTTGAGGGATAAATATTGACCAGAAAACCAAGATATATCCTATGCTTTTCTTCCAATAGTGCCATGGGATATTTACATCCACCTGAGAGGGCAGACAGGACCCACTTTAATATCTCATCTGAAAGAAAGCACCTCTGACAGTGTTGCACTTCCTCAGTACTGCATTGGAGTGTCTGCCTAGATTATGCCTAAATTGCTGTTAAGCGAACTCGAGATGAAGCCGGTCAGAATTTAAATACTTTGCATGCTGTAGGTCAGAAATCAGGATAAAATGCTTGACTTTCTTTCTTTTTTAGTTAAATGATTGCTAAGACCAGTCTATCTTTACAGACATTCTGTGGGTGGGGACAAGGGGGGGTTCATTGAGGATGGGATCATTGCTGGAAGTGGGTTGGAGGGGGACTTCCACCTGCCAGTCTGAACCTGCTGCAACCTCAACTCATTTTTCCTGGGGTCAGGGTCAATTGAGTACACAGGGTGAACTCCTAGCAGTATATCTGCTCTTCAGGGTGGGGTGGTGGGAGGGGGGGTTCCGACACTGTAGGGGAGTGAAATGATGTGAAGCCGCAGTGACTGTCCTGCTGCCGCACTTGAAATGAGTGGAGTTGGTTTTAAAGATGGTAAAAGGCCTCCGAAGTGATCAGGCCCAACTTTGTGAATTGGCTCTGAATGAGGCCAGCACTCAAGGAACAGGCAGTTGGAAGGGTTGGGAGATGGAGAAGTGCCCAGCTGTCTGATCTACCAGTCAGAAAAAGTCTTCCTATATCCTCCACTGCCACGGTCCCCATTCCGTCCACTCTCTTGTCTTCCCTTTCATTGCCGGTGTAGAAGTCAGAACAGAGGGCACTCGGCTGGAGTGTAAAACCCCGCCTCCTTAACATCATGTGCGTGCAGTAAGGCGGGCAGTGGGTGGGGTGGTTGATATCTGCAGCAGTGGGGGTGGAGGAAGATTTTGGCAGTCAATTTTAGGGTTGGGGGATCAACAAGAGGTCTCCTCGCCCCATTTTCCTTGATTCTCCACCCTGAGATCACTGTTTTTGGGCAATCATTGAAAGAATATCCTTCCCTCAGACTCCTGTGCTAATAAGCTATTTTGAATTGCTGGACAAGTCTCTCTGTGCATTCCAAATTGCTGTCTTTCTTTACACCGTTGATAGAAATCTGAATATGTGACAGTGCGGCACCTGAAGTTGAACACAGATGCTTACTAGATATACTGTGCTTTATATTTTTACAGATAGACAAATAGTTTATCGTGTATTTAAATTGTAAAATGTTTTTGATTTTTCTAATGTGATGTGGCAGTTACACCAGAGTAGATAATGTGACGGAGACGAATGTGTAATAATGACTTAGGTTGGGTCTGTATGTTACATACTTTTTAAACAATGTGTGTTAGATCAAAAAGGGATGCGCCATCTTAGTGGAGCAAAGCATTAGTTTAATAGTATGCTGTACCACAGATTAGGAGAACGTGGGATTTGCCCCACAATTCCCCAATCTCTCACTCTATGTGCCTTCTCTGCTCTCGAGATTGATGACCAGTGCATTCGTTGGGAGTTTACAAGTGAAAGATACCTGGGCATTCCCTTCAAATCCATCTGTAGTGGCCAGCCATACCCTACTTTTGTGCAAAGTTGTGCCATTTTTGTGCTGCACGCTTTTCTGTTGTGACTTTTGCCACTATTGACCAACTAGAAAGCTTCCTCTGTCAGTTGGACCACACATTCACCAGCAGCAATAGCTGGTGGCTACTCTTACCTACTGTCTGCCCTCTCAGGTGGATGTAAATGATCCCATGGCATGATTCGAAGAAGAGCAAGGGCGTTCTCCCCGGTGTCCATGGCCAATATTTATCCCTCAACAAACATCTCTAAAACAGATAATATGGTCATTTATCTCATTGCTGTTTGTGGGAGCTTGCTGTGTGCAAATTGGCTGGCACGTTTTCTACATTGCAACACTGACTGCACTCCAAAAAGTACATTAATTGGCTGTAAAGCTCTTTGGGACTTCCTGAGGTTGTGAAAAGCACTATATAAATGCAAGCCAGTCTTTCTTTTATAATCCAGCTGTTGATGCAGTTTCCAGGGAACGGTCACCGTGGTGCATTAACTGTTATGAGGAGCCGCAGGAGAGCGTTGGGTGTAGTGGGGAGACCAATGTCCTGGGTCAACTAAGACACTATCAGAGGCGCTACTCCTACACAAACAGTTCAATTCTCCATGAGGTTAATTCCCAGACATGGTCTGGTTTTCTAAGGAGGAGGGAAGACAGACCAGAGGCACTGAAAATGAGAGGTTGCTTTCTTATCCTTTTTTTTGCAGCTGGTTACACAGCAAGGGTGGCCAAAATGTAGTACCAAGTGGTCTGCCCATCCTTTCAGTCAGGTTATATAAGGGAAACTGAAAGGGTAAGGGATAAGACCCATACTAACTAAAAGGGCAGCATCTCCTGCAAAAAAAAATGGTAATGCTCTTTTATAAGTCATATAATCAATATAATTAATTACCTGTGACATAAAGACTTGGTATATGATTCTGTAAGGATCAGATCATCAGTGATGCATGTATTATTTAGTAATTTTATTGAAACTGGTTTAACAGTGATCATATGATTATTTGAACTTCAACCTCTACTGTAACTAGTTGAATGTCAATGACTGTGGACATCCCCAGTGCAGTTCAATGAGTTGGATTTCAACAGGATCCTGTGATGTTGGATAATCTAATATGGTAATTTGGTAATGTGAGGTGACCGTTACACACAGGATATCAGATGTCGGCCACTGAGTTATGAGGCAGTAATTCAATTGAGTAGTTCTTCGTGACATCGTAAACCATGAGAGAAACTCAAGTGGTTTATGAACGTCAGCAGAACCCAAATTGAATTATTGTCTCAAAATCCATTGCAAGATGTTTATTATTTTCTATAATCTATTAGCTGATCTTCTGTGGCATTGTTCATGGTAAGTTGGAGGCTTTTTTTAATAAAGACAGGGTGTTGTACTGTATCAGCTGCAATGTATTATCCTGTTGCTAAGGTGACCTTTAAGGTCATTAGGTCTAATTGTTGTAAATAGGCACATCATGAAGTCAGTTAGAGGCTAATTGACAGTTGCACAAAGTAAGTGTCACACGAGAGGTGTGCACACAGATACAAGACCTCTTTATCTCTCTTTCTCTGTATTTATATATAATCATAGATTCATACAGTGCAGAAGGAGGCCATTTGGCCCATTGTGCCTGTGCTGGCTCTTTGAAAGAGCTATTCAATTAATCCCATTCCCCAGCTTTTTGCTCATGGCCCTGCAAATTTCTCTTACTTGGCATATTTTTATAAGTGACCTGAAACCCTCAAAAATTCTAATTTTAAAATAGTCTATTCCAGCTGGAGCTTATCACAGTAACTAACAGGAAGCTGACAGCAAGACTCAGTTCATATATATATATATATATATGCACACACAGACAGAGAGAGAGAGAGAGAGAAAGAGCTGGAGAGATCTATATTGTTGTATAGTTTTTTTTAAGTTGTGTAATGTAATTTGTGTGCAAAGCTCCCCAAATCTCATTTAAGCACAAGATATCAGACTACCTCACATGCTCCAGCTTCACACCCACTGCAGTGTAACTTAATTCGAGCAACTGGGAACTTTTTAAATGACTTCTTTAATATCTTGAATGTTAATAAAGAGCCCGTGGGACAGTTGACTCCCTGTAAATATTAAAACTCAGATGTTGGTGTACAGAGTTCTGTGCTTATGTGTAAAGAATTAACCAAAGTCGTGAACAACATTCTTTGTGACTGTAACCCTCACAACCACCTCAATCTCTCCACAGTCTTTGACTTGGTTGACCACATCAAGCTGTTCCACCACCTCTCCTCTGTTGTCCAGCTCAGTGGACTGCATTCGCTTGGTTCCATTTTTATCTATCCAATCATAGCAGAGGACCTTTACCAAAGTCTTCTCTTTCCAGCCCATACTCTTACTTCAGATATCCCTAAGGATGTGTCCTTAGCTCTCTCCTCTTCCTCATCTACGTATTACCCTTGACAATATCATCTGCAGAAATGGGGTCAACGCTATTGACACCCTGCACTGTCTCTCCACTCGCTTTCTCAACCCTTCCGCTGCCTCTCTGCTGTCAGACTCCTTGTCAAATATCCAGGCCTTCGAAGAGCAGCAACATCCTCCAGCGAAACGCTGAGTAGAACTTCTGCCCCTGACACAAACTCTGCACCCTTGCCACCGACCTAGCTTCTGTCTGAGGCTGATCCAAACTGTTCATAGCCTACGTGTCCTATTCGAACCCTGGCCTGAGTTTCCCATCTCATATCCTCCCCGTCATAAAGACTGCGTATTTCCACCTCTGTAACATTGCCTGCCTCTGCCCCTATCTCAGCCCATCTGTTGCTGAAATCCTCATGCATGCTTTTGTCACGTGAAGACACAACTAATCCAAAGTCCTCCTGGCTGCACCTCCCCCGCCACCCTCATCTTCCACCTTCCATAACTTCAGCCAATTCAAATTCTGCTGCCCGTATCCAATCCAACATCAAGTCCTGCTCACTCATCATCCCCGTCTTTGCAGACAAAAGTGTGATTAAAAAACATTGACAACTGGAGGTGAGGTTTGTGGACAGGAAACAGATGATTCTACGTAAGACTTTTAATAATATATGGCTTTACATATGAAGAAATTTTTTTTTTAAATATTAAAATGTTGCTCTCCAGATATGCTACAGAAAGTACTGGGAAGTAATACAAAAATAATATTGTGTAAATTATTTTTAGAAAGCAATAATAAAAAGTTCCCCTTGTGGGCTCGTTTTCAAACAGCATGTAACTGAGGCATAGAGATCAGAAGGTCCCAGGCTCAATCTTCAGTCTTTGCAGAGTTAGCTGTTGAACAGAGTTGAAAGAAAGAAATACTTGCATTTACATAGTGCCTCGCCACATGATCAAAATGTTTCACATTGAATTACTTTCAAAAGCAGTGACTGTTGCTACGTAGGCAAGCACAGCAACTGTTCTGCTCCAGTGAGATCCCATATCCAGCAGTGAGATGAATGAGAAGTTAATATATGTTTTGGTGTTACTTATTGAGAAAGGATTGTTGGCCAAGGGTCTGGGTGATCGATATGTGTTGCTTCCAGTAATGCCATAAAATCTTCACGTTCACCTGATCAGGTCATCTTAATTGAATATTTCACCCTTGGGTTTAAACCAATTGGCCTTAAATCCCCTGGGCTTGGATGGGGGAAAAAAAAATCAGCCTGGATTCCTTCTACCAACCACTATTCAGTGACCCCCAGTGTTGAAACGTACACACGGGTAGAAATCGGGTGAGGAATGGATTGAGGACGGCTGTGATACCCCTCTGCCGGCACCCCCTCTCCAGGCTGGCGTGTTTTTTTTTTATTTGTTCGTGGGATGTGTGCATCGCTAGCGAGGCCAGCATTTATTGCCCATCCCTAATTGCCCTTGAGAAGGCGGTGGTGAGCCACCTTCTTGAACCGCTGTAGTCCGTGTAGTGAAGGTTCTCCCACAGTGCTGTTAGGAAGGGAGTTCCAGGATTTTGACCCAGCGACGATAAAGGAACTGTGATATATTTCCAAGTCGGGATGGTGTGTGACTTGGAGGGGGACATGCAGGTGGTGTTGTTCCCATGTGTCTGCTGCCCTTGTCCTTCTAGGTGGTAGAGGTCGCGGGCTTGGTAGATGCTGTCGAAGAAGCCTTGGTGAGTTGCTGTAGTGCATTCTGTTGATGGTACACACTGCAGCCACAGTGCGCCGGTGGTGAAGGGAGTGAATGTTTAGGGTGGTGGATGGGGTGCCAATCCCATGTTCTGGATGGTATCGAGCTTCTTGAGTATTGTTGGAGCTGCACTCATCCAGACAAGTGGAGAGTATTCCATCACATTACTGACTTGTGCCTTGTAGACGGTGGAAAGGCTTTGGGGAGTCAGGAGGTGAGTCACTCATCGCAGAATACCCAGCCTCTGACCTGCTCTTGTTGCCACAGTATTTATGTGGCTGGTTCAGTTAAGTTTCTGGTCAATGGTGACCCCCAGTATGTTGATGGTAGGGGATTCGGCAATGGTAATGCCGTTGAATGTCAAGGCGCGGTGGTTAGACTCTCTCTTGTTGGAGATGGTCATTGCCTGGCACTTATCTGGCAGGAATGTTACTTGCCACTTATCAGCCCAAGTCTGGATGTTGTCCAGGTCTTGCTGCATGTGGACATGGACTGCTTCATTACCTGAGGGGTCAGGAATGGAACTGAAGACTGTGCAGTCATCAGCGAACATCCCCATTTCTGATCTTATGATGAAACGAAGGTTATAGATGAAGCAGCTGAAGATGGTTAGGCCTAGGACACTGCCCTGAGGAACTCCTGCAGCAATGTCCTGGGGCTGAGATGATTGGCTTTCAACAACCACTATCATCTTCCTTTGTGTTAGGTATGACCCCAGCCACTGGCAAGTTTTCCCCATGATTCCCATTGATTTCAATTTTACTAGGGCTCCTTGGTGCCACACTCGGTCAAATGCTGCCTTGATGTCAAGGGCAGTCACTCTCACCTCACCTCTGGAATTCAGCTCTTTTGTCCATGTTTGTACCAAGACTGTAATGAGGTCTGGAGCCGAGTGGTCCTGGTGGAACTCAAACTGAGCATCGGTGAGCAGGTTATTGGTGAGTAAGTGCCGCTTGATAGCACTCTCGATGACACCTTCCACCACTTTGCTGATGATTGAGAGGAGAACGATGGGGTGTTAATTAGCCAGATTGGATTTGTCCTGCTTTTTGTGGACAGGACATACCTGAGCAATTTTCCACATTGTCGGGTAGATGCTAGTGTTGTAGCTGTACTGGAACAGCTTGGCTGGAGGTGCAGCTAGTTCTGGAGCACAAGTCTTCAGCACTACAGCCAGGATGTTGTCGGAGCTCATAGCCTTTGCTGTATTCAGTGCTCTCAGCCGTTTCTTGATATCACGTGGACTGGCTTCTGTGATGGTGGGGATATCGGGAGGAGGCCGAGATGGATCATCCACTCGGCACTTCTGGCTGAAGATGGTTGCAAATGCTTCAGCCTTGTCTTTTGCACTCACGTGCTGGACCCCGCCATCATTGAGGATGGGGATGTTCACGGAGCCTCCTCCTCCCGTTAGTTGTTTAATTGTCCACCACCATTCATGACTGAATATGGTAGGACTGCAGAGCTTTGATCTGATCCGTTGGTTGTGGAATCATTTAGCTCGGTCTATGGCATGTTGCTTCCACTGTTTAGTATGCATGTAGTCCTGTGTTGTAGCTTCACCAGGTTGGCACGTCATTTTTAGGTACGCCTGATGCTGCTCCTGGCATGCTCTTCTACACTCCTCATTGGACCAGGGTTGATCCCCTGGCTTGTTGGTAATGGTAGAGTGAGGAATATGCCAGGCCATGAGGTTACAGATTGTGCTGGAATACAATTCTGTTGCTGCTGATGGCCCACAGCACCTCATGGATGCCCAGTTTTGAGCTGATAGATCTGTTCTGAATTTATCCCATTTAGCACAGTGGTAGTGCCACACAACACATTGGATGGTGTCCTCAATGTGAAGACGGGACTTCGACTCCACAGGACTGTGCGGTGGTCACTCCTACCAATACTGTCATGGACAGATGCATCTGCGACAGGTAGATTGGTGAGGATGAGGTCAAATAGGTTTTTCCCTCGTGTCGATTCACTCACCACCTGCCGCAGGCCCAGTCTGGCAGCTATGTCCTTCAGGACATGGCCAGCTCGGTCAGTAGTGGTGCTACCGAGCCACTCTTGCTGATGGACATTGAAGTCCCCCACCCAGAATACATTCTGTGCTCTTGCTACCCTCAGTGCTTCCTCCAAGTGGTGCTCAACATGGAGGAGGACTGATTCATCAGCTGAGGGAGGGTGGACGGTGGTAATCAGCAGGAGGTTTCCTTGCCCATGTGTGAAGAACGATTGTTTGGGCAAGGTACTAGAGAGCGGCTGCATTGTCAGATTGTACTCCAGCATGAATCTGTGCCTTCTGGAGAAGAGACGGGTTAAAAAAATATTAGCAAACAAAACACGGTAATACAATCGTAAGGTTCAGCTAACACATAAACTGCCCGAGCTCTCCTGTTATGGTTTATTATACCACCTGAATCCCTCGATTGTGATACTGTCTTGTAGCTCCGTCCTACCGATCCATTATTCTATATTTAAAGGATAATAGGCCACCAAAAAATCTCATTACAGTACAAAGACTAGCACGTTCATGTGCTCACTCTCAAGACAAGCTGACAGTGCAGTATTACTTTCTTCTTTAACAAGGCCCGTGGGTACAATAAAATCAATAGTTACTGCAATTTTTTTTAACTGGTGGTGCTATAATATTTTCCCTTGGGTTGCCGAAATGACCTTTATACCTCTTTTAAATGTGGACTAATACCCTGTAATTATCAGTGCAATATATATGGCACTGTATAATGAGACTCCTTAAATGCTGTACGTTATAAACAGAGGAGGAATTTTTAATTTCCAGTGTTGCAATTGATTTAGAAGAGTCAAAGCTTTCAATAATATAGGAACCAGCGTTGACGAGAAGCAGCACCGTGGGTGGTTGAGTTACTGTTAATCTATCACACAAAAGGTCATGTAAGATGCCTGTTACCTATTAGAAACTGTGATACTGAGCCAGACAGATCAGAATGTCCCAGGTTTGCTTCTTGGTTTGTGCTGAGTTAGCTGATCTCAGGCGAACCTGGTGTGCTGCAATTGGCCTCAGTGGCCCTGAGGTAGGAAGAAGATAAAGAAGATTGCTGCCCCCAATTACAACCCCACTCACTCTGCTCCAGCCACATTGGGAGCTACGCATGTGGTCAGTTAGGGTTGCCAACCCTCTAAGATTGTCCTGGAGTCTCAAGGAATTAAAGATTAATCTCCAGGCCGCTGCTGCGAGCAACCCGGGAGAAAAATCGTAGGGGCATTCAAAAGAATCGTCTGCTTTTTTTGTTTTCTTTGAACACTTTCATTTATTAGTTAAAAAAATAATTGGAGATGGGAAAAAATGGCTGTTTGGCCAACAGTCGGGTAACGGAGTCTGTTCACTTTCCAATTGGTGTGGGATGGGGGTGCACCATAAAGATGGATGTGTCACCTGACCAATGACGGGAGGGTGGGAGTGGGGTGGTTGGAGGCAGGAGGTCATTTGATGAAAACTCCAGGAATAAGTCCAATCAGAGTTGGCAACCCTAGTGGCAGACAAGGACTAGATTGGGATCGTCATGGTCGAATAGCCAGTCTGGGCTCACACGGGAAGAGTGGTCACCTGGACTTGGATGAGGTGCCAGAGGACTGCTGGCACCAATAGAACTGCACTCTAGCAAGAGTCAGCACCCTTCAGGAGAGATGAGGTCGGCGGGGGATTTACAAAACCCCCCTAAAAGCATTGTAATTTTAGTCTCATCCCCACAGCCCCATAGAGAACCAACCTTTCCGATCTGAAGCTTGGCGAACAGCGGGCAAGCTGGTATCAGAGGCAGATCTGCCCATGTGGGGCTTGTGTCGTATTAAGCTCTCCCTTTAGGAGCAATTGGCATTCCTTTGGGCCAAAGAATTGAGTTCAAGCAAAAGTATCACTTTTCCTGATCAAAGGTCCACTTGTAAACGTAACTTATGGTTAATTTTTAACTATACCACATGGGCCTTGTTAAAGAAGAAAGTAATACTGCACTGTCAGCTTGTCTTGAGAGTGAGCACATGAACGTGCTAGTCTTTGTACTGTAATGAGATTTTCTGGTGGCCTATTATCCTTTAAATATAGAATAATGGATCGGTAGGACGGAGCTGCAAGACAGTAGCACAATCGAGGGATTCAGGTGGTATAATAAACCATAATTACACCACACAGCAGTGGTACGTGTGGAAAAAATAATACTATGCATCGGGTTATTATATCTGTGAATGAAATCTCTACAAACTGACAAGGCAAATGCAGTTCCTTCTCTCATTGAAGAACTCTCCGTGTACATGACTCCCTCAAAGTCTTAGTAGGTAAAGGCAATGGTAATTGGGGGCAGCAATCTTCTTTATCTTCTTCCTACCTCAGGCAGGATTGTCTCATACTCTGAAATGTTCAAGATTCAACCTCTGCCTTGTGCTGTTATCTGATCTCAGCTTAGGGTGCATTGGCCTCTGTGGAGTCCAGCAATGCCTCGATTTTAAAATGTTCATCCTTGTTTTCAAATCCCTCCATGGCCTCGCCCCTCTCTATCTCTGTAACCTCCTCCAGCCCTACTACCCTCCATGATCTCTGCGTCCTCCCATTCTGGCCTCTTGTGCATCCCCGATTTTAGATCACTCCACGATTGGCGACAATGCCTTCAGCTGCCTAGGCCCTAGACTCTGGAATTCCCTCCCTAAACCTCTCCGCCTCTCTACCTCTTGCTCCTTCTTTAAGATGCTCCTTAAAACCTACCTCTTTGACCAAGCTTTTGGTCACCTGTCCTAATATCTCCTTACGTGGCTTGGTGTCAAATTTTGTTTGAAAATCACTCCTGTGAAGCACCTTGGGACGTTTTACTACGTTAAAGGTGCGATATAAATGCAAGTTGTTGTTGTTGTTGCCATCTCTGGTTGGATGTAGGTTTCATCACATGACCTCCTCCCTCCAACTGCTCCGCCCCCACGCTTCCCCCATTGGCCGCCCAAAATGTCCATTCTCATGGCACCGTGCCTTCCCAGGCCAAGTGGAAAGTGAACAGGCACTTCGTTACCTGACTAGATGATTCTTGACTGTCAGTCAAGCAGCCTTTTCTTTCCTAGCCCCAACATTTTCATGACTATTAAACAAAAGCGTTGAAAGAAATGTTTTTTTTAAAATGCCCCCTATGATTTTTCTCCTGGTGGTCCAGGAGATTAATCTTCAATTCCTGGAGACTCCAGGATCCTGGAGTGTAAGCAACCCTATCTCAGCTGGGGGCATCAGTTGGAATGCTGCAAATAGTGTCAGCGCTCCCTGAGGTGGGAGGAGAGATCTCAGCTTGGGTTCCTGCTCATTACTAATATCCAGTGAGCTGTGTTGGACAGTACAGGTGCAGGGTTATCAGCTGAGAACAGGATTGGGCTCTGCTGTGAGGTACGCCATGTACAAATAGACTGCTAACGTTCATTGTCTAGGCTCACGCATAATGAATAGCCACTCAGGTGAGCTACCAGATGTCTGCCAGTGCCTACAAAGCCAGACACAAGCAAGACTCAGTGCCGTCAGGAGAGGAGGAGGGAAAACCAGAGATATCAGGAAAAATCTCAAAATATAGGCCTAGAAAATGGAGCATGTCCAAATCGGACTGCGATCCCCTTGCAGCGCACCTTGCATGCCCCTAATGAGGCCGGTGGGAAGACCACACAAAATTGGTCCGCTGACCTCATTTGTAGATTGCTGCGGGCGCCAGTCGCAGCTCGCCAGTCCTGGGAAGAGCGAAGATCGATCGGCACGGACTACGGCCAAGGTTGTAACTAGATTCCGGGAAGTGGTGAGAGGGGGGGTGGCAAATGGGGCAGGAGGCAATCAGGAGGTGGGGGTGCAAACGGTCACTGGCAGCGGCCCGCGAGTTTAATGTGGAGCCGGGAGGAGCCCTTTAAGAATCACTGGTTTAACTGCCAAGCGCCCTGCACGGCGCTCGCTGTGGTAAGTCACAAACAAATTTTGCAAAGCGGGTATCAAACAAGCGCTAAGCTCCCTACTTGCATACGCAAAGGGCTTAATGCCTGTTTCAGGCACGATCTGTGCACAATATAACAATGTGGCAGGCGACACACCTCCGGCGCGCACACCACCTGCCATATTAAACACTTAGGCGCCTGTTTTATGCCTGTAAATTGGGCGCGGCTCCATCGAATTTCTAGGCCGTCGTATCCTGTATTGACACACTCCTTCATCATCACCTAATTAAAATCCAACAAATCTAATTGACGGGCAAGTTAGCAATAATCATGTTGTCGGAACGCGCTTTTTAACTTCAGCAGCTGCTGCGTTCCACAACCCATTTTAAATCAAATCGGCTCTAAGGGGATTTCTAATGGATTTATCTTCTAACGGCCCTGGTGTCTCAATATGGAAATTGTACTCTGGAATAGGGGAGCTCCGGCTGATTAAATCAGCTCTTTGTCTCCTATTTAAACACAGACCCCGTGAGCTCAATGCGATAGTCTTAATACTGTCGTTAAATTTACTGACCTTTGACCCATTTAAAGTCAACTGGCTCTGTAACAATGGCTGAAAAGTCTGAAAGTATTGTGGTTAATTTTTATTTGCGTCCAATTGTAAACGCCTGTGGGTTGGTTCCTGAATCCCACACATGATTTTGAGCATGGTAAGTTCCCGAGATAACCAGGAGTCGGCTGTATGAGCACTCCACAGAGTGTTGTTTGCTGGGTTCAATTTTTGCTGTGATTGTAAAACCCAGAGGAGATATCCACAAATGGGCGCCCTTTTGCAAACTTTGATTTTAAGTTAAAGGTTAGGTTTGGAAGGTCCCAAATTTGATCTCCAGTGGATGCCAAGTTAGCTGATCTCAGCTGGCCCAACAGTCGGAGTGGTAGAATTGACTTGTTACCCGCTGGGCTAGGGAGGGTTAAATCCAGCCAGGATTTCTGCTCGTGGTTTCTGTTGAGTGACCTTTCCCCACTGGAAAACAAATGTGTGCGGATGTTGGGTGAGGACACCATCAGGCTCGGCTGTGATGCCCACCACGTTTGAATAGTTTGCCCACACTCACCCTCCAAACTTACACATGAAGGATGACCAGTTGCTGGAGGTTGTAGTACCCCAACAAAAATCAGTGCCATCAGGAAAGGGGTTGGAAAAATGGAAAAACCTTATGCTGGGGACAGACATGATGGGTGACACAAGATCACTGCAAATGCTTCAATAAGATGGCAATGCCCCTTTAAGACAGGTTAGCAAGTTCATGTTTCAAGCCTTTACATCAATGCTGCCAGTTCCAGTTCATTATCATCTGTGACATTCTTTTACTGTAATCTTTTATAGTGCCTCACAATAAATGAACTTTAATTTCAGTACTGCCAACTATTAGTAGCACAGTTTTAGTTGTACGCTGCTAATTACTAAGGGTAATTATTAACATGCTGGCATGTGATCTCTGAGCTTCAATCGCTCAAATGTTTCCATTTTCACATGGCTCTAATCTGAAGAGATTAATCTAAAGATAACTTTTCTTTACTCCCTCTTCTATTTTTCTTTTCTTCCAATTTCCTCCCCTCCTTTCTGAATGTGTTGGTTCCTCACTGACAGGTAGTGGTCATGCTTTGAGACGTCATCCAAGTGCCTATTATTCAGGTGTGGGTTTGACAGCAAGCATTGGCAGGCCTTCCAACTGTGCGGAACATCAAGGCGAGGCGAGCCTGTCCCCATCCAATGTCCTCGAGTGCACTTACAGAAGGGGTTCCAAAATAGCAGAGAGAGAAAATTAAACCCGCAAAGATCCAATTTTTAAAAATCGATTTGGAGCGGGAACCCAGGTTGTTTTTTCTCTCTTGCCCAAGAGCACTGAGGCCTACCGACCATGACCTTGGCGGAGGTCAACTAACCAAGAATCAACCCTGGAACTTCCTGAACGAAATGACTCAGAGAGAGAACTTACCTTTGAACCAGAGGGAGGCAGGGTCTCCTCTAAGTTTCAATATATTTTCTTCCTTTTTTGAGATTTTCATAGTCCACTTTCTATTCCCAAAACAGAAGGTCTGACTTTAAATCTTAACTAAAAACATTACTGAACTAGTTGCGGGAAGTGCACAAGAGTGGCTGGGAGTTCATCTACTTTCTAATTTTTCCCTTCTGCATGTGCAAGAATATCTAACCTCCCTCTCCATCCTGTCTCCAACAGCAAGGCCAAGATCAGGAAGTCTCTGTGGGAAGGTCTATCTAGGATAGATTCAGCACCAGTGGTTGCACTCTTGCTTCTGAGTCACAATGGTTGTGGATTCAAATCCCACATCGAGTGACTAGAACATAAAATCTAGGCTGACACTTTAGTGCAGTACTAAGGGCAGTGCTGCACTGTTGGAGGTGCTGTCTTTCAGATGAGATGTTAAACCAAGGCCCTGACTGCCCTCTCAGGTGTTTGTAAAAGATCCATGACACTATTTTGAAGACGAGCAGCTGGTGTTCTGGCCAGTATTTATTGCTCAACCACTATCATTAAAACAGATTATCTGGTTGTTATCACATTGCTGTTTGTGGGAGCTTGCTGTGTGCAAATTGGCTGCCACATTTCCTACATTACAACAGTGACTACACTTCAAAAGTACTTCATTGGCTGTAAAATGCTTTGGGATATCTTGAGGTCATGAAGTGTGCTATGGAAATGCAAGTCTTTTTTAAGGTTTCTACCCTTCCCTTTTTAGACTTGATAGTTTGGTTTTTGAATACGCTGTCTAGAATATTTTAAAATGTCAGCTATAGACCAACAGATTGAATTTCCTGTGTGTGTTATTTTTATTTTAAACAGGTTAGCAACGATGGTAAAACAGCACAGATAGGAATTTATTTGAATATATTAGCTGCTGTGCTCAAAATAGCAGAGAGAGAAAATTAAACCCATTAAGATCCAGTTTTTAAAAACAGTCCTTTTTGCCCAATTACTCCTATGACTTATGTGATGCGGTTATTAATTATTAAGGATTTCAATTAATTTTCATCAGAAACAAAGGACTCAAATCCTGATCCCAGCCCCTTCATCCCAGTATCTTGCTTCCTGTTCAGTTTTTGAACTTCGGCAAAAGCCAGCGTAAATGTGAAAGGATTCTGTTCTCAGTAATGTGAAACCAACTATACTCCTATAGATTATTTAAATCAAGTCTATATATTCTGTATTGTACAGATGAAATTGGGATCATATCAGAGTCAATAACCAGTTCAGATTCAATGGTGAAACCCCAGAAATTGACAAATAGATCACTGGAAAATGAGATAGTACTGCTTTAATAAATCAGAGACACTATTCTTCTGTTGCTCTCTGACATCATTGACTGACTGCTGTTGCCTGGAGGAAGTAAGATAGAAAGCTGTAACAGAAAAAAAAAATTAATCTGTGTCATGTGACTGCAGTTTAGCTAGTCACATTTAAGATTCTAGCCCCAGGTACAACATTAATAGGCTGCTGGCTTGTACATTGTTTCAGGAGTGAGGGCAGATTGTAGTTAACTCTTTAACTGCTTCAATCTCAAGTACCATAAAGAAATACATAAAACCTCCCTGAACATGTTCACTCTCCTGATCTGTAACATATGCTTCAGTCTGAATACTGTTAGGCCTTGATATTAGGCCATGTGATATTAGCTCAACAGCTTTGCATCAAATTACTTTGTTTTCTATTTTAGTGGAGCTGTTAACCCAGTTAAAATAAACAGATTACTGCCTCCATTAAGATAGCAGGCTAAAGAATTCCATTCATACGCACTAGGGTGTCTGTGCGCTAATATCACACAGATTAATTTCAAAGCTTCTTCTTATGCACGGGGAAATGTTTTATATGCGCCAGGTATTATGTGAAAAACTATGTCGGCCTAGAAATTCGGAGGTGCCGTGCCCGTTTTTCAGGCGCAATACAGGCGCCAAGCATCCCATATGGCGGGCAGGGCACATGTGCTCATTACGTGCTGCCCACCATATTTGTAAAAGCAGAGAAAGAGATGTCTGGGCCCCGCACCTGAAACAGGCTTTAGGCCCTTTGCATATGTAATTAAGGGGCCTAACGCCTGTTTGTGGCCCCCCCCTTTGCAAAACTGGGCCACCTTGCTGCAGCCAGCATCGCAAAATGTGGTCTACATGAGGCTTAACCAGTGGTTCTTAAAGGGACCGGTGGAGACTGCCACCAAAAAGGTACGTTTAAAAAAATCTACTAACCTGAATGTGGAGCCGGGAGGAGCATGAATGCTCCTTGTGGGTCCAGGGTATTGCTGAAAACCATTGTCTGCCCCCACTCGATCGCCTCCCACTCTCCCAATCGCCTCCCTCCCCCCTCCCCTCCCTACTGCCCGCCCTTCCCTCCTGATTGCTTCCCCCTGTCTCCCAGGACCTAGCGGAGGGCCGCTGCCAGCGATGAAGTAGCCCTAAAATTGATACCCTCTATGCCCGCGAGCTGCCTGGAGATACCCAGCAGGCGTCTGCAGCTCACCGGTCTCACATAAACGAAGCTCGAGACCCAATATCGGGTGTGCTTTGGGCCTACCCGTTCTGACGCAGGCCGGCGATCTTTAATTGCATGCATGGTCTAATTGCTTCAAGTTCAAGGTTGGACTGGGAAAGGCAGTGTGCACACACAACCTGAGCTCCACTGATGGCTTGGTGGGTAAATGGTGTGATATTAAGCCTCACAGACACGGGAAGGCCCAGGTTCACTCCCCAGACAGTAATGTGGGCACTCCAGTTGGCCTCAATGACCTTGGGCTCGGAAGTAGCAAAATGAATCAAAGCTCCCGCTCCTGATTACTATCCAGTTGGAAAGTCTGTGTGTGTTTTTACAGACTTTGGATGAGAATAGAGCTGAGTTTGGCTGTAATGCTGACATTTGGGCCCCGATTTTAACAGGGGGAGGGGGAGGCCGGAACGGCACACCCGGAAGCAACCGAGACGTGGAGGTCCAGCTGATTTTAATGGCCGGGTCTCATTTCCCATAAATTTTGCCGGACTCCCAGCCAGAAAAAGAGATGTCTGGGCAGGAGACCGTCACCAAGTGACCTGTGGCCTGCCTGGGCCCCTTCTGGCCCATGACTCAGCTCCCGGCAGGTTTGGCCTGATGGTGGAAGTTGCTCAGACCCTGGACTAAAATTGCAGTCGGATCCCGATGATGTCATTGGGACCCGACCTGCCTACTTAAAGAAGGACCCTCTGCCTTCCTGCAGGTGTCCCGCTCGCCTGCTCAAAAGAGCAGGTTAATATCTTCCTGTGTCTAGGCAGCGGGATCAGATGGGGTAAGACGCTGCCCTTATTTTAAATGCCCGGCTGCCCGGTTTCCGCCAGGCAGCGGAGGGGGCGCGCGCGCCGGGTGGGGAGTTAAAATCAGGGCCTTACTATCTAGGCCTCATGCATAAAGAGTGATTGGAGTACTGGAAGGCTGCTGGCCCTTGGAATCATACCCCATCCTAAGACAAGTCAACATCTTCAGGAGAGGAAGGGGGAGAAATGAGCCACCCAATGAAATGACAATGTCCCTTTAACCACAATACAAATATATTGGTCCCTGAGGCCTATAAAAACAAATCTGTTCCAATAAAAATATATATTTTTTCTAATCCAGATACATTGTATATTACAAGAAGGCTAACATTTCTCAATAGGTGTAAGCCCTAGTCATTCTAAAGCTATGTCCCATGTCCGCGCTTATTACATTTTTAATTTAAGTATTGAATTTCACTGAAGTCCCAGCAGGGAAAGCATACCCTTTTGAACCTCTATATGTATTGTTATGAGTTTTGTTTATTATTGGGGATTGTAGAGCCCAATGTGCTGTTAATATGGTCATAATGTCATTTTGTTCTGGTATTATGGTCATTGCCAGCCCTGAGGTGGTTATTAATGGCATAAGTGAAGTGTGCCCTCATGATGAGAACCTCAGCCCTGGTAATGACCATAATGCCCCCCTAACAAAACAAAGTTATCACTGTTATTATCGATCTACCTGGCCTTTATCAAATTCTCCGCACTTGGCTTATAATTTTTCTTGCTTCCTTGGTACTTTGCTTGTAATCGTCTCTCAAACACTCTGTGCTTTCTCTCGATTTATATCCATAATTCTGAAACCTCTCTCGATTCTCCCCGTCTAACAATTTCCAGGCAGCAACCACGCTGATAAATATTACAAGCTCTGCTTGGAGTATTCAGTGAAGATATTTAACTGAGGCTTTGTACGAGTGAAATCAATAATTTGTTTATAAAGATGTGAACTGCAGTTGACAAGGGATAATATTTAATCTATTAATTGAAATAATTTTTGCTATAAATGATATTCTAAAGTGATTAACAGTTATAATATTCATGATGAGTCCTTTGGAGGCTAAAGTAGCATTTCTGCAACAAAATTAAGAAAAAAATCATTACAAGCTCCTCAGTGGGCTCGTGGGTTAAATCTTTGTCGATGCTTGCACTAAGCCATTTGGACTAGGAGGTCCCAGGTTCAATCCTCAGTCTGTGCTAAGTTGGCTGATCTCAGCTGGATGGTAATGGCATTGGCCTCAGTACGCAGGACGGGATTGCAAACACTCACATATATATATATATATATATATATACACACACTTCGAGCATGGACGGAGCAGCCCTTGCAGCCATCACCACCAGCCGTGTCCACCAAGTAGAAGTCAACGACATGATGAAGTCCCCTCCATTCTGCCTCAAGTCTGGGATGGTATTGGCCTCAGTACCCCTGGGCTCCACAGAGAAAGATAAGCTTGGATTTCTACCCGAATTGCTATCGAGTGACCCCCTTCTGGAGCTATATTTTCATGGACAGGATCAGGCTTTGTTCGTGATGTTTTTGACAATTGCTGACGCAAATTATCTAGCTCATAGAAATAGGACTGGGAATGACAATTAAGGTGTCAGCCTTGGCTCAGTGGAAGCACTCTTGCCTCTGGATCAGAACGTTGTGGGTTCAAGTCCCACTCCAGTGAAGTACTGAGGGACTGCTGCACTGTCAGAGGTGCCATCTTTCGGATGAGACGTTAAGCCGAGGCCCCGTCTGGCCTTCCCAGTTGAACGCAAAAAATCCCATGGCACGATATGAAGTAGCAGCAGGGGAGTTCCCCTGGTACCCTGGCCGATTTTTATCCTTCAACTAACATCACTAAAAAAACAGATCATCTGGTCATTATCACATTGCTGCTTGTAGGACCATGCTGTGTGCATATTGGTCGCTATGTTTCCTATATTAGAACAGTCACTACACTTCAAAAGTACTTCATTGGCAATAAAGTGCTTTGGGATGTTCTGAGGTCATGAAAGGTGCTATATAAATGCAAGTTATTTCTTTTTTTATTTGGCCCATCCCAGGCTCATGAAAAATTACCTTTTGGTTAAGGTCTCGGCAGGTGAGCAGCAGTTGTGGAATCTTACTTCAGCAAAGAGTGAACGCCTCCAGGAGAGATGGGGAGGAGATTGGCTCATGTTGGTTGAAAACACACTTTGAGTGATCTTAAATGAGCACTGTCTCTGTGAAAAGTGTTTAGCAGATGTTTTGGTGTGGGAGGCGGGTGGGTCCAGGAGAGCTGTGTGTCATTTTCTTCATGACGATGTTATGCAACAGTGAGTCAATGATGTGCTTCAATATTGTTCATGTTATTTTGTTGTGTTTTGCAAGAAAGGTTCGGCAAATGATTTTCCGTGAAGATAATTGCCTTTTTTTTTAATAAAGCAGTGGAGGTCACTCTGTTATGAAAAGGTTAAACCCAGAAATGTAGTGGTGAGGCAGTAGTGTAACATGTCTGAACAGTTCTCAACAGAGCGAATCATCAATCACACTCATACTGCTGTGGTGAGTCACCTATGCCACATGCTTAATCAAAGGGGAAGTGGAAATATTCAGAGGGAGGCTGCTCTCATGTGTTCCCTAGTGACTGGACGTATAGATAGGGACAGATCGAGACCTTAGAGAAGAGGTCCGCTTGCCCACCCGATTGGCTCTATAGATGATACCAAGAGATCAAATGGGAAAACAAGAAAAAGTAACAAACCCATTTCTAACAAAAAAAATTCTCCACCTGAAATAATAACCTGTCTTTTCTTTTTTCAGGAACTGAAGGATCCTGCTGTGCATTTCTGGCACTTTGTGCTTTTACTTCATCAAAGTATTGTTCAGCTGGTAATATCTAGGGCGTCATTTTACGACCAGTTACCAAAATGCTCTCCTCAACTAAAGTCCACATATGTGCTTTGTTTAATCAGAAGTCACTGGATAGCAATTGGGGCGGAGGGAATACTGGCTAATATTCTCACTCTCAAAACCAGCAGCACTGTGGAAATGGTACGACTTGCAATGAATGTACAACAGGGGCATAAGCTGGAGAAAGGAAACTGGAGAAAGGACAATTTAGATGAGTGATTGAAACTCACAGCAGTTTTCTGGGTAGGGTAGTAGAGGCAAAGACATTAGATTTATTCAAGATACAGTTAGTTGAGGTGATGGGGAGGTGGTGGGACGTTTTCTCTTTGTGGATGGGTGAGCTTTGATAAGCAAAATGGCTTGCCTCATCAGTATTCATCTTGCAATTTTGTAAACAGGAACAAGGGAACTGCTGCTATCTGTTTTCCCATCTCCTTGCTCTCACGCTGCAAGAGCTGGATGCAGAACTCAGAGCAGAGGCTTACTTAAAAAAAAACAGCTGAAAACTCAATCTAACCTTGAATGGCTGCCTGAGGCTTAACTTGACTTGGTCTCCTGTGAGCTCTAGATGCGTTTCCAAAGTGTTATAACACACTATTGCTGATTTAAGTGTCTTAATTATCAATCTTGTTGTGGAAGATAAGTGTGCATGTCACACTGTGGAAAATTGCTGTTTTGTTAATGCTGGAAGAATCAGTGTTTAGAAAATCCTATCATGTGTGAGGTCTCCTCAATAAATCCTCACAAGATCATCTACAGCGCTATTAACAGACACCTTTAGGGTAACCTACTGACAGCAGAAAGATCACAGATCCCAAGGTAGCTACTCACTGCAGGTGCTGATATTTTTATTTTAGGAATTTTTCCAATAAATAATATATATTGTGTTGTTAACAGTGCGGATATGAGTTTACAGTGTTTCATCTGCAAAAAGGGACCTCACAAGTATAACTATTGAACAAATTTGCTTGTGGGACAGAGTCCTGTAGACCAGGCAGTTATCAAGTTTGATCAAAGTCTCTGCTGATCTCACCTGGGCAGGTCCCAGGTTGGATCCAAGTTCTGTGCTGATCTCACCTTGATGGGGTGGGGTGGGGGTGGGGGGTACAATTGGCCATATTGTACTTGGTTCATGGAGCAGAAAATTAGCCAGGGTTCCTGTTCCTGATTACTGTCCAGTTACCCCTCCTGGAGAATGCACACGTTGGCCATTGGGTGAGGATAGAATCGGTTTGGTGTGACGGCATCCCACGGTTGATTAGCCTTTCAGGATTCACTGTCAAGACTCATGGATGAAGTATGGTCACTTGGGCAGAGAAATGGAAGGCCACCATTGACCCTGAAACTGTAGCCAAGCTGGAGTCAATAGCTTCAGAAGAGGAGGGGACAAATTTAGAATGAAAAAAATTCCATTGCTACTTAAATGAATAAAAAATAGCTTGTTACATCTTCATTATCACAAAGTATATTAAATTTGATTTTGGAGGAGCTTATATCATTCACCTATTAAACATCACTGTGGTCGTTGGTGGTGTACACACTCCACACCTTTGATTTGTGGTCACTTACACATGGGAATTAATGATTGTGACAATTATTGCAGGTTTAGACCACAAGCTTTTTGCAAACATTAACACACTCCTGGGGGCTTCCAAAAGACAATAAATCGGTATGCATTGTGCCCGGTTTTCGGGCGTAAAACAGGTGCAAAGCATACCAATTCAGCAGTGGGCCGACCTACGCCCAATCTGTGCAGGCATTGGTCCCACTGCTAAATCTGTGGAGCCCTTTTTTTAGGCATCCCATGCAGACACCTGAAACAGGTATTATGTCCCTCAACTATGTAACTTAGGGGCCTAACTCCTGTTAAAGGACCCCTTTTCAAAATATTTCTGTGATGAGTGGGGCAGGTGATAACATCCTTTTAAAACACCCTTCCTGTGGAGCCAGGAAGAGCAGGAGTGTTTCCCCGACTGTCTCTCTCCACCCACCCGCAACCCCCCCCACCCAGGCTCCCCCGCCAAATCACGCTCCAATCCTCCCTCCCAGGACTTACCTGTTGCCCGCTGCCAGCGAGGCAGGTGGCCCGACATTGATCTCTTCGATCGGGCGAGCTGCCTGTGGAGGTGCGACCAGCGGCGGCAGTTTGCGCCGAGCATGTTGATGAGACCTGAGGATTAATTTCCATCGATCCTCGGGCCTCTCGGTTAGGGCATGCACTAGTCGCTCAGCTCCGAGTCTGGGCCCGAAAACTTGGCCAAAGTCAGCTAACCAAAAGAAAACTGCGCTGTCAGTGCAGAAAATGTTTTTCTTATTAATGTAGAAGGTAGGTTCCGGGGAGCCCAGTTTGAAAATCCAGAGGTAAGAGACAAAGGCCCCGAAAATCTGCGGCTGTTACAGCTGAGGCTCCGACACCCGCCTTGAAAAGAGCAATAACATGGAAGGGAGTGGAGCCGGGGCTGGGGCTAGAACTCTGAATGTTGGAGTTATCATGTTCTGGTCCTCAGTCGGGACCCAGGCCTGGTGAGATCAGGAGTACCGGCCAACTAAGAGCGCATGTGGGGACCGCCTGATATTCCAGGCCCCGATCCTGGCCTGGACCGTCAAATACAGTGGGGGAGGGGCATGATATTGTTTTCTTCAGTTTTTGAAATGGCCCTCTTTGTAAGGGAGCTAGCTCCAGACGGAGCCAGATCGTTAAGAAGGAAGAAAGAATTTGTATTTATGTGGCACCTTTCATCTCAGGACGTCCACAGCCAATTAAGTACTTTTGAAGTGTGGTCATTGACCTTCTAAGAGGGCACCTTGCATCACCCCCACCCCATCCTCTATTCCAAGCAAGGTTCTGCCAGCATTTGGTAGCACCTTCGGTGGGCGCACGTCGCAGTTGTGCTTCCAAACTACCAAAAGCCCATTTCTACCTGCCTGTGACCCTGCAAACTTTAGCTGGGGTCTGCGGTGGAGTTCAGCAACAGGCCCAATCCCATCATAAATAGTGGTGTTGTACCCATGGGCCAAATAATCCATAGTTGACTCTCAGCAAATTCATAGTATGTGGGTAATTATAGTGCTATCCCTATCTATACTCGTGCAGCTGTCCAGCGAGGCTCCATGTCGGGAGCGGAGCCTTGCAAAATGACCTCTTACTTGTTCTAGAAACATAATGCGCCTGCAGTAAAAGTTATACACCCTCTCCAGTTCCCCGAGTGGCTCGGTGAATTTATACAATGAGTAGCTGAGCATACAAACCAGGAAGAACCTAAGTACGTGCTGAGTAATCTGATCTCTGTGGGGAACACTGCATCAGTACACATGTAAAAATTGACCTCAAATACCACCGGGTCCGGGAGAGGAAAGCCAGTCTAGGATTCCTGCTCCAGTAACTCATGCTGGGCAGTCTGTATGTGTTGACGTCAGGTGGGGACAGAATTTAACTTGGCTGTGCTGCCCTTCTTGGTTCAATCGCCTGCCAAGCTTCATGTGAGTACTTGAGGTACAACCTGCACCTGTGGGACACTGCCCCAGCAAGGAGGAGAGGGGAACGGAGAAAAATTACAAGCAATTTTTTTTTAAATCACCTTTTTTCAAAAAAGGAAGAGCATTTGGTGGAAATGCTTTGTCAACCTCCAAATGACCCATCTGCTGTTTGGGCCACGCTCATCCAGAACAGTTGATACGACAAGGCAGCACATTCAATGAATGGAGACCCTGGTATGATAGAATCATAGAATCTTACAGCACATAAGGATGGCCATTCGGCCCATTCTGCCTGTGCCGGCTCTTTGAAAAAGTTATCCAATTAGTCCCACTCCCCCTGCTCTTTCCCCATAGCCCTTCAAATTTTTCCTTTTCAAGTATTTATCCAATTCCCTTTTGAAGTTATTATTGAATCTGCTTCCACCACCTTTTCAGACAGTGCATTCCAGATCATAACAACACGCTGCGTAAAAAAAATCACCTTATTTCCCCCCTGGTTCTTTTCCCAATTATCTTAAATCTGCGTCCTCTGGGTATTGACCCTCCTGTGATTGCACAGTGCACAAGGTAATAAATACATTAACAGATATTCTTTTTTTAATAAAAATCTCCAGTTATTATTATTGATATGTAAGTCTGTATGTGACAGGTGAGATGAATGTTTTTCAAGTTGCACGGACTCTAATTTATGCAGTTTGAATACAGTCAACTTCAAATCTAATGAGTGAAGGTGGTTCATATCTTTACCTGCTGATTTCCCAGGTGTGCGCTGTATCCTGCGGGATTGTATGAACTGACTCTTTCAAAACTGATATCGTGCCTGAATTTTTTTTTTGCAATCCAGTTCTTTGTATGAATCAGATTTTGTTTAATATGGAATCATAGACTCTTACAGCATAGAAGGAGGCCATTCAGCTCATCGAACCTGTGCCGGCTCTTTGAAAGAGCTATCCAATTAGTCCCACTCCCCTGATCTTTCCCCACAGCCCTGTAATTTTCTCCTCTTCAAATATGTATCCAATTCCTTTTTGAAAGTTACAAATGAATCTGCTTCCAACACCTTTTCAGGCAGTGCATTCCAGATCATAATAACTCGCTGTGTCATTTACTCCATTCGTGTAATTTAGAGAATTTACAAATAATATTTAACAAAAATATTCTATAGATGAAACCTTAAAGGTAAACCTGTGATGGAAGGAAAGGTGAGGCCCAGGCAAATTTGATAGCAATATTGAACTGTTCGACACTGGCCTTTCACCTCTGGGATATAGGTTCAAATCCAGTCTAGACTGATAGGATGAAAGTCCTCCTGTGTCTGGGTGCTCTAAGTATTCTATTTGAACCTTTTAAACTCAATGGAATACAAGCTAAGTTTATGCAACCTGTCCTCATAATTTAACTCTTTAAGCCCTGGTATCATTCTGGTGAATCTGCATCTTGCAAGGCCAATATATCTTTCCCAAAACTGAACGCAGTACTCTAGATGGGGGTCTGACGAAGACTCTGTACAACTGAAGCATAACTTTCTCACTTTTATATTCCAACCCCCTTGAGATAAAGACCAATATTCCACTAGCCTTTTTGATTACTTCTGATACCTGTGCACTGCCTTAGTGATTTATGTACCTGGACACCCAAACCCACAACTGCTAGTCTCTCACCATTCGGAAAATATTCTGATTTGCCCTCCTCAGATCCAAAATGAATGACCTCACACATTGAACTTCATCTGCTACAGTTTTGTCCACTCACTTGGTCCGTCTGTGTCCCATTTCTCCCATCTACACAATTTATTATCATAGAACCATAGAATGATACAGCATTGAAGGCCCATCGCATCTATGCTAGCTCTTTGAAATTATGCCTGACTCAGGAGGCAGCTTCATTAATATATGGTAATCAGGACCCAAGATGTCATTAGGACCCCAATGGCATTTTTACGGCCTACTGAGCAGGGTGCCCGCCGCAGGCTCCTTGCTCCGTAAAACTAGCAGGGGAGAAGAGGAAATCCTATAAGGTAAGTCATATTTTCCTTAGTAGTCACCACAAGGGAAGTCTGGGCCTCTGCTGCCTCGGGCTCCATCCCCCCTTCCCACCTGCAAAACGGCCAAGATTCATTCCCCCACCCCACCATGAGTTACCTTGGTGCCAGCAGGCAACTTCCAGGCTCCATGATTTTGAGTTAGCCCAAAGCTCGTCAGATGCCTCTTTCCGCCCAATTTAGGTGGTTAGCCAGATGGCGGGACGTAAATGAGGCCCGGGAATTAAAACAGTCCGGGTTTCAAACTGATGACATTGGGTGGGTTTGACACTCGTCCTGCCCTCCCACCTACCTAAAACCCACTCCCAGTTAAAATCCACCCCCACTCCTTGTGTCCATATACTCAACATTCAAAAATTTACTTTGCCCCCTTTGCACTTGCACCCTTCCATTGGTAGCCTTGCACAAGTAGGCATCATGGCTGAAGGGAGGTTGTGACGTTGCTGACAGTAAACAGCTTCCTGTGAACTATATAAAAAAACAATTGAAACCCGGACCTAACGTGCCAAGATCCTGGCAGAATATTTTAAAAAGTTGTCACAGACCAACGACCTCTTTTAAAATCAAAGGATAAAGATGTCATGGATGCACAATGTCTCCAAGCATGTAAATACAATGTCAGTGGATAGCTCACAAATCAGATGTGATCTAACATTTTCCACTGTAGCAGATAAGGGCTTTTCAAGGTCTTTTAGGCCTGTGTTTATGAAGGAAACAGATCCTGTAATTACTACACTGTGAAAACCCCTTGATTCCATTTATGAGTAACAGTTATTAGGACTGTCTATACAATGTCTGAGAGTTCGTTTGACTCTGGGTTCACTGAACATTCATGTCAGGGAGCTACAGTAGGGGACCAGCTTTCTATAAAGGCTTGTAACATTGGGTTTAACCTGCAATAGTAAAGCGTGTGTCATGTGGAGGCAGCAGCTTGCATTACCTATCAATGCAACTTCTGATAAGGCTCTTTGAAGAAATGGTTGCTGTAGTTGGCTCAGCAATTTCACAGCTGATGAAACAAATTTAAAACATGAGTGCAAGGGCAATCCAGTTAAATGCTAGGTGTTTGAACATGGGTGAGTGGGAGGAGGTTACAGGTTGGGGGGGGGCGTCGGCAGTTGATTCTGGGATTTGGGAATAGGAGAGGTGATGTGGGGGCCTGGGAATACTTAAGAGTCTAAGAATAGGGGGAAATGGGGTTGTAGTAAGTGGGAGGATTGGGTTTGGTACTAGGATACAGGAGCGTTTGGCAGGGTGTGGACGGAGCTTGAGGGGGTTGAAGGGGAGGTGTTGGTGTCTTACAGTGAGCAGGGCATGGGAAGGTTTTGTTTCTAAATAATTTTTTTCTCTCTGTTCCTTTCCCCACTTTATTCTTTCCATCTGCTTGGTTTGGTTTCTGGCTTACATTGCTCTCTTTCGCTGCTCTTAAGGTTTTTATCTTTTTCCATTTTTGCTTTGTGCCATTACTGTTTTTCCTGCTTCCAGTTTGAATTTTCAGAGACAAGGCCATACGAACCATATGAAATTGACAGGCAGGAAAAGACCAACTGGTCCATCAAGCCTGCCCCACACTCGTGATGGCTGGAGCATCGTGACTAAATACATCCTCCCTTCCTCCCTCCCTCCTTCCCCCCTACCTTCTGGTCAACCATGTAATCTCCTGGGAGAGGCAAAAAAACAGAAAAGGCCCAGGGCCAATAAGGGAAAAAAAAAATACTCTGGAAAATTCCTCTCCAACTCCCTCAGGCAATCAAAACCAGTCCAGGAGATCACATGGATCAACTATTGGTCTCTGGTGACTTCCTTGTATCCCTCATCAACCACACCTCCCCCTCCCCCCCAACTTCTTCCAACCCCATTTCTTTCTGCATCCTCTCCCTGGAAAAAATTCTCCCCACAAGTCACAAGAACAGAGGTGATGGCCAAGCAGGACTTGGTGCAAGATAAGCTTTGGGCAGCAGAGTTCTGGATGAGTTGAAGGTTATGGAGGGCAGAGGACAGGAGGCCAAACCAGAAGGACATTGGAATAGTCGAGTCTGGAGGTGACAAAGGCATGGATGAGGGTTTAGCAGAAGATGAGCTGAGGCAGGGGAACACTTAACCTGTTAGTCCGAAATTCCGGTGTCCGCTAATTCAGCCAAGACGTGAACCCGTCTTAAAATAAATAGGTTAATGCTCTGATAAAATAAAGGGAGGAGGAATTTTATACGAGTGAGTTAAGTGTTAATACATTGGTATCCCACATTGTAATATGAAGACCACAGAGTTTC
Source organism: Heptranchias perlo (assembly GCF_035084215.1). Lineage (NCBI taxonomy): Eukaryota > Metazoa > Chordata > Chondrichthyes > Hexanchiformes > Hexanchidae > Heptranchias > Heptranchias perlo. Next base: position 29,594,872 of record NC_090353.1, read on the forward strand.
TCCTGTTAGGGACTGTTTGTGTTTGGTCTATGGGGGAGAGGTGGTTTTCACCAGGTAGAGGGAGAAAAACACAACATCAGCAACGAATAAATATGTTTTATGATTGTTTTCAAAGACGATTTACCAGACTGTAGGATCCTTTCAAGACAATACACAGACATCATTACCACAGACATCACTTGAGGCTTCAAAACATAATTGCATGATATCTACTTGTTTTCCACTGAATTAGTCAGTGCTAACCTCAAGGTCCATGCATACATCTAACGTTAGTAAATTTCCAAATTAGGCACAAACTCTAGACTCGTTGACAGATTTTTTTTTTAATGACGAAGTTGTGTTCAATAAACCAGTCAATGCATGTCTAAGGTTCACTTTTGATGACTAGACTATGTAACACCTTCATGTATTGTACAGCATGGTGCATTGGAATAATTGTGTTAGGGTCTTATAGAGTCTATCTGGCTGGCATGATAACGCTAGGTCAAAACAGGAAACTGACAGACAGAGCTGATAACAAAATACATTTCTTTCTTGTGTGAACTTACGTACTCACTACTAACGAGGAGTTTGTTACCCCGTGTCATCATTAAAGATTTTCAGGTCAGATACAGAATAGACCAGATGCAAATTAAAGCTTTCTCTACTCTACCCCAACAATGTGCATCATTCACAACCTCAGAAGAGAAAGAAAAAAGAAAGAAAGGCTTGCTTTTATATCACGCCTTTCACAACCTCAGGATGTCCCAAAGAGCTTCACAGCCAATGGAGTACTTTTTTGAAGTGTCGTCACTATTGTAATGTAGAAAATGTAGCAGCCAATTTGCGCACAGCAAGGTCCCACTAACATCAATGAGATAATAACCAGATCATGTTGGTTGATGGATAAATATTGGCCAGGACACTGGGGAGAACTCCCCTTCTTTTCTCTGAAATAGTGCTATGGGATCTTTTAACGTCCACCTGAGAGGGCAGATGGGGCCTTGGTTTAACACCTCATTCGAAAGACGGCACCCCCGACAATGCAGCACTCCCTCAGTACTGCACTGACGTGTCAGCCTTGATTTTGTGCTTAAGTCTCTGGAGTGGGACTTGAACCCACAACCTTCTGACTCAGAGGCGAGAGTGCTACCCACTTAGAGTGCAGCATTTCTATTTCCCACACTAGACTTTTTTGTAGCCTCTCCTTATAAAATTGATAATTTCCTGCCTGTGAGAGTTATGCACAGAGTTGCTAGCCTAGGTTTTCTGATCGTAATGCCAATGATTATGCATTAAAATTAATGGGTTACAGTTAGTGTTATGATCAGAAAATCTAGGCCAGTGTATGCACTGAGATGACAGCAGGAGGTCACCACCCCACCACCCACTATGAAAGATAGTCCTAGAAAATCCAGATTTTTCTGAGGATGAAGAAGAAGAAATATTTTGAGATCTTATAAGAACATAAGAACATAAGAAATAGGAGCAGGAGTAGGCCAATCGGCCCCTCGAGCCTGCTCCACCATTCAATAAGATCATGGCTGATCTGATCCTAACCTCAAATCTAAATTCATGTCCAATTTCCTGCCCGCTCCCCGTAACCCCTAATTCCCTTTACTTCTAGGAAACTGTCTATTTCTGTTTTAAATTTATTTAATGATGTAGCTTCCACAGCTTCCTGGGGCAGCAAATTCCACAGACCTACTACCCTCTGAGTGAAGAAGTTTCTCCTCATCTCAGTTTTGAAAGAGCAGCCCCTTATTCTAAGATTATGCCCCCTAGTTCTAGTTTCACCCAACCTTGGGAACATCCTTACCGCATCCACCCGATCAAGCCCCTTCACAATCTTATATGTTTCAATAAGATCGCCTCTCATTCTTCTGAACTCCAATGAGTAGAGTCCCAATCTACTCAACCTCTCCTCATATGTCCACCCCCTCATCCCCGAGATTAACCGAGTGAACCTTCTTTGTACTGCCTCGAGAGCAAGTATGTCTTTTCTTAAGTATGGACACCAAAACTGTATGCAGTTATCCCTGTTCCTGGCCCAGTGCTGGCAGCTGGGGAGAACATCAACAGCAGCCACACCAAGCTCCTAGAGTGTGCACCACTCCACCCAAATAGGTTAACAGTCAAAGTCCCTGGCAGCACCACCAAACCCAGGCACCAACACTGCAGGCAAGCACTGCTGTCAATCACTTCAATGAGTCCCCAGTGTGTTCCACAACCCATGCCACTCAACTAGGCTCATTCATTACCACAATGCACACAGATAAAATTCGGTCCCTCTTCCAACACTTTTTCCTCTTGCTCACCACAAAAAGCAGCTTCCATTGGCAGGCCTGCATCGCCTATGAACTGAAATTTAACCTGATGCATGTAGTGAATGGGACATAGTGTATCTCAGAGCTAACAATCTACTGTCAACACTAGGTTGTACCAGAAACAGTATGGGGTTGGCCACTGTCGATAAACCATATGACTTAGACTAAGACCATGAAATCAAATTTATTGAGATATAAAATTATACAGAAGCAAACTTAAATCAATAGAGAAAATAGAAATATAGTAACCCCTTTTGTCAAACTGTTTTCTGAAACTAAAATTAAAACTTTAAGGCTAAAATGCAGTGACCAGGGATGGCAGAGTGCAGGCTGATCACCCACTGGGTGGGTAGCCTGAACTTAGGGGGGAACCTAGATCCCCCAGATTTCTGCAGTATTTACATCCTGACCCAAATTGCAGTGGGGTAACAGGCAGCAATTCTTCCAATTATGCCCCAATAGGCCCAACGGAAGTCTTGCCAACTGAGAGCTGGTGTAAGTTCCATTGAAGGCCTTACTAGAAGGGATCGACCACTTTGCTAAACATGCCATTTACTGCCTTAAAAGCATTTTACAAGTTTGTCAGCCTTATCTCTTTGGCTGTGGGAACAGATGCCTCTGATGTATCTTTGAAAGTACAGACCACCCACCTCAAGTATTTAAACGAGCCCATCACAATGATTTTGGACAGGATTTACATTGGTGGCCATTGGAGGACAGGAATTCAACTTCTGCCACACTTCCGTGATCAGAGCAGGATTCCTGGAATCTCAGGCCCATGAAATGCTTTTAATCGCTGAAGTCTCTTAACTGAGGTTTGGATGGGTAGAAACCCGGAGACTAAGCAGTGCTACAATATGGAACTAAAAGATTGTAGCAGGTGAATTAAAGAACTGGCCAACTGCTTGGGTCTTTATCATAGTCTATGAGGCTGTCAGTCAAGTCAATTTCAGAGGTACAATGGGACATCTTGAATATAGCACCATATAAAGTGCAATGGATAACACCTCATCGAGGCCTTTCATATCCAGGAACTGCTAACTGCTGGAGAAAATGAATTACCTTTCCCTTGTATGCTTAATTATCAGATGAAACAATCTGATCTACTTTCTCACAGACAGCGTCTATCCCGTTCTCAGCCAGCAATGTCATGGAGGAAAAAACTGTTTCTATTTTAACCCTAGTTCATTCTAAATCGGTCATGTTTCCCTCCATATAATTAACTTATTAAAAAAAAGCATATAATGCCACAATTTTATAATTTGCAGCAAGACTGAGCTTAGCTCCAGTCACATACACTGTGCACTATGAATATAATGCATTGGAACCAAAGAATGTTTGCAATTAAATAAGGACAAGGAGAATTATGATTGATTTTACAATGTGGGGAGAATTGGGATGAGGCTGTCCAAATTCATTTAATGTCGGATCCTTATTTCGACTTTGCACTGTTGCCCAGGTGGCAAGAACAAGCAAATCAATTCTAATGCAGCAATTGCCTCCAATGCGACATAATTGTTTAGGTAGTCTATTCCCATTGATACCACCATCTTGGAGCTCCAAGCTCAGTCATTCAAAGTATCTTGAGAAGGGGCTGAGCCATGCCAGCATACAACTCCACATAGTGCTGGCAGCCCTCCATTCCTCATGTGTGAGCATAGACCATGAGTTTCATCGGGCTATTTGACCACAGAAAGCATCGCAGCTGAGCTTGATCCTCTCCTCACCCGAGCCTAGGGATGACGGTTGTTGATCTTAGTGGGTGAATGTTTAATGTGCTCAATTGGAATTCTTCTGTCCTCTATTTCAGCAGAGACGTGAACCCATTTAAAATAAACGGGCTAACTACTGGGCTAAAATAGCAGACAGAGGAATGGCAGATGAATGCATTCATTGCTTTCCAGCTGCGGTCGCTAGATAGCAAAAAGGGGAAGAATCCCGAATGATTTGAACCCACCCTAATGCCCGGGGCACTGAGGCTAATTCAACTACTGTGCCGGTGAGAGGAGCTAGATCAACAGAGAGCAGGGATAAAAGCTGGGACTGTTTGGCTCAGTGACGCACCATACAGTAAACCAGTGAGAGGAGCTCATTGTCAAGCCTTTGAAAAAGTATTCTGACCCAGCCAAACCCCAGGTGGTCACCAAATTATCCTGATCACCCACCCCCCGCCCCCGAACAGCACACTGGTACCGAAATGTTCATCGTCTGCCAACAACTGCAATCTGCCAATGTTTGACAAAATTCATCAAATATATACATGTATGTATTTTAGTCTAAGGAATAAAAATGTCACAACCTCTGGTTCCAAGCAGCACTCCTGCTGTGTCAGGATGTTACAATCTTATGGAATGTTTGTGCCATCAAGGAAGAATGGCCACTTTAACTGCAGGCAGTGTTCAGGCCATTCTTTATCCAGCACAATAATAGCGCTGAAGTCCGGCAGGAAGCAATTTTGAAATCAAGATTGAAATGTTTATTCCAAGTGCCACAAAAGATCAAGGGGTAAAGATTTCCTCCGCTCATTACTTCTAGTGAAATTGTAAGTTGTGCTCTTTACAAACAGTGTATATAGATAGTACCCAGAGGAAATCTCTCCCCCCTGAGGTTCCACCAGGAGTTAATCGTGGTATGAACCCTCGTTTTTGTTGCACTCTGCAATGCTGCTACACCAACTCATTGTACCACCAGGCTGCTTCGTGTTTGTTCATTTTATGCAACAATATGGGAATTGGATATACACTTTGAAATGGTAAAAATTTGCAAGGGCCATGGGGGAAAGAGCAGGGGAGTCGGACTAATTGGATAGCTCTTTCAAAGAGCCGGCACAGGCATGATGGGCCGAATGGTCTCTTTCTCTGTATGATTATATCAATATCCCAGGTACGGTAGGATCAAATAGCATGGTTCTGGAGGGATTCTCCAGCCGACACAGCACATCGACCAACCTCCTCTCTCACTGGGTCCAACCCCAATGGGTTCCCACACCTCCTCCATGCACTCACCTTGATAGCCCTTATGCAGCTCCCAGTCAGGAATCTTACTTTGATAACTAGTGCCCTGAATCTGCATGAATTTCCTAATCGCCAATTAGGGACGCTGATTCACATGAGAAACAGCTGATGTTGCCGATACATACAAGGGAATATCTTTATTTTCCTTAATTCCTTGTAGGTGGGCCAGTGGTATCAGGCCAGTTGAGAATTCCTTATTTGTTTAATGTATTATTCCATGATTTCATCACTAAATTTGTATATTTCTAGTTCTTTCCGATAGAGCAGAAGGGATCAGTACAAATGTAATGAATCTTACAACACCAGGTTATAGTCCAACAATTGTGAAAATCACAAGCTTTCGGAGGCTTTCTCCTTCGTCAGGTGAATGTGGATCAGTACAGACCTATTAAAGTGGAATGTAATAAATTGGATAGCCAGGCAGTGAAGGATAGAATACTAGAGCCTGGTCTTCAGTTGCTTCCAAGCCTTTATTCACAGAGATCCCCATTACACATCTTGCCCCCCTAGATAATCTCCCTCCTATAAATGCATACAAGAGAGTCCCAATTGATACCCACCACCTGAATACAATTAACACTAATTGATAGAAATCATATGGATACACTTAACATAGAATTGCCATTAAAAGTCCAATTTTTTAATGTTTCCAGTTTCTGGAATCTCGTTTTGTCCTCTCGGTGAGTTGCCTCATTGTTTAAAGAAATTATTTACATAGCACCTTATAAGTCTCTCAGAAACATTTTAACGCACTTAAAATGTAATGAATCACTTTGAAGTGCAGTCATTGTTGTTATCTAGACAAACATAGCCACTATTTTGCGCACAAAGAGCAATGAGATGAATGACCAGTTACTCAGATTTTGGTGATGTTGGTTGAGAGAACAATGCCTGCCAGGATACCAGGAGAACTCTCCCTTTTTTTTGCATAGTGCATATGGGATCTTGAATGAGAAACAGAAACTCAGTTTAACGTTTCATCCAAAGGATAACGCCTCCGACAGTGCAGCACTCCCTCGGTACTGCACTGGAGTGTCAGCCTAGATTCTGTGTTAAGGTTTTGCGGGATTATTTTAAAATTCCCACACATATACAAATGCGCGCGCGCACACACACACACACACACACACACACACAGTCAGTCAAGCAGGGATAAAACTCCAATCCCTTCCCCCATGGCCCCACCACGCAGACATTATTGCTGTTGTGGATCTGAAAATGAACAGAAAATTGATGTTAAATCTGGACAATGGAAGTTTGTATCACACAGAACCACTGAGGTCGATTTTCAGTCCCGGGTGGAAACGCAACTTAGCGAGCGGCAGGCATGTCCGGGAGTGAGACCAGACAGGCTAGGCCGATTTTAATAGCCATCATCAGAGCCCGATCTTCATATTAAAAGGAGGACCCCACCGGCTATAGGCAGGTGTCTTACCACCTGCATTTTAAAATCGCTGTCGGCCAGACCAGGACGGGAACGGAATGGAAAAGTAACTTTGAAGAGGGAGTTCAAGTGAAAAGGTGTTTGATTAGGTGCCACATAACAGGCTTGTCAGCAAAACTGAACCCATGGAATAAAAGGGGCAGTGGCAGTATGGATACAAAATTGGCTAAGTAACAGGAAACAGGAAGTAGTGGTGAACGGTTGTTTTTCGGATTGAAGGGAGGTGTACAGTGGTGTTCCCCAAGGGTCGGTACTAGGACCACTGCTTTTTTTGATATATATTAATGACTTGGACTTGGGTGCACAGAGCACAATTTTAAAATTTGCAGATGGCACACAAGTTGGAAGTGTAGTAAACAGTGAGGAGGATAGTAATAGACTTCAAGAAGACATAGACAGGCTGGTGGAATGGGCGGACAGATGAAATTTAATGCAGAGAAGTGCAAAGTGATACATTTTGGCAGGAAGAACGAGGAGAGGCAATATAAACTGAATGGTACAATTCTAAAGGGGGTGCAGGAACATAGACCTGGGGTAATGTGCACAAATCTTTAAAGGTGGCAGGACAGGTTGAGAAAGTGGTTAAAAAAGCATACAGTATTCTGGGCTTTATAAATAGAGGCATAAAGTACAAAAGCAAGGAAGTTATGTTGAACCTTTATAAAACACTGGTTTGGCCATAACTGGAGTCTTGTGTCCAATTCTGGGCACCGCTCTTTAGGAAGGATGTGAAGGCGTTAGAGAGGGTGCAGAAAAGATTTACTAGAATGGTTCCAGGGATGAGGGACTTCAGTTATGTGGAGAGACTGGAGAAGCTGGGGTTGTTCTCCTTAGAGCAGAGAAGATTGAGGGGAGATTTGATAGAAGTGTTCAAAATCATGAAAGTAGATAAAGTGAATAAAGAGAAATGGTTCCCATTGGCAGAAGGGTCGAGAACCAGAAGACACAGATTTAAGGTGATTGGCAAAAGAACCAAGGACGATATGAGGAAAAACATTTTACACAGCCTGTAGCTATGATCCGGAATGCACTGCCTGAAAGGGTGATGCATGCAGGTTCAATTGTGGCTTTCAAAAAGGAATTGGATAAATACTTGAAATGAAAAAAATTTGCAGGGCAACAGGGAAAGAGCAGGTGAATGGGACCAACTGGATTGCTCTTACAAAGAGCCGGCACAGGGTCGATGGGCCAAATGGCCCCTCCTTCTGGGCTGTAACCATTCTATCTTTCTAAGTCCCCCGATCCATTTTAACTGCCCCACCCTGGCCTGTTTCTGTTGATGGAGCGAGTTAAAATTGACTCCATTATGTATGGGGCAGTTAAAATATTTTTTAAAGAGACAGGACAACCCTGAATCAAAGTGGTCTGTATTGGGAGAAGGTCAGGTATTTGTATATTAACTCAAAATGCTCTATTTTGGGAAACTTGAAGTTTGAGAGTTAATTTGGGCACTCAGACAGAGTTACTACAACATGTACTGGTCTGTTCAAGTGAAATGATTCTGCACTCACAGAAAACACCATCAACCTATGGAAGACCATGTGAAAAGCTGCCAGGAGAGTTATTCTTGAGCCAAGTTGATTATACTGTAACTTGGTGAATACATCACTCACCAGTAGCCACAGCATATTTGCCTTTTAAATCATTGGTCTATGGGCTTATGAGAAATAGGTTCTGGAATGTAATGGCAGTAAAATACAGTCACCTGCAGCAACATCAGAATTTGCTTATGATTTGTAGGTAATATTGACACTTAAACTGCTGGCAGGTGTAGGGAAATTCCTGCCTCCCTGGTATGATCAATTTTGTATGTTTTCATCTCCACAACGCTGAATATTACAGTGATAAAGCTATTTAAATATCAATGGTGTTATTATTGTAATATTACCCTAAACTACAACAGCAACACCTTTGATGTAGAAAAATATCCCAAGGAGCTTCATAGAGCTGTGAGGTTTAAGCAGTACCAACCAAGTTACAATTGACACACACCTGAAGATGAAAATTGGTCCCCGCGTGTTTCAAACTATTTGGGGTCAATTTAAACATCTTATTGCTTGGTGTTAACAGGGCGGTGAAAGTCTCAGAATGGGGTTGGCAACCTTACTGCCCCATTAGTACTGACGAAGGAACTGGTGACTTTTTGAAAGAGGCCTACTGTTATATGCCCTAATGGCCTGCCCCTTTTAATATGCAAATCGGGGTCCTGCAGTACCCGATTGCCATTTTAAGTCAGAACTGGTTGAAACGTGTGCTGCACACTCTCCCAGAGGAGCAGGGTGTTCCCCGGGGCCCCACAAAAATAATCTGGGCCACTGCCGCCCAGGGACCCCCACCTTCCACGATTGCAGCTTTCACTGGGCCTTATTGTTCTATGGAGTATAACTCCAGTCTGGCGTCAAGCCAGATTTAAAATGCCATTGGTTGGACTTCCTGAGGGCTTTTATAAATGAGAATTTATTTTAATGTTTTGAGAGCGTGGATGCTCCCACTCACTCAAAACATGAAAAATGTATCTGCCAGGAGAGGTGCTCAGCACATGCGTGTAATCACCCATGCACAACATTCTCTTCGAGAGGCCAGAGTGTGTGACCTGTGGTCAGAAGCAGTTTGCAGTATAACACAGCAGTTGTTGGCAGTGAATTGTATTCTGTAGCTACTGGTCTCTGAGAACAGTACAGCCTAAATGTTATTTAAGTTATGCATTGAAGTCCTGTCTGATTTATGTACTGACATTGCTGACCTTTGATTTTTGACCCTTATACTCTGGCTCCATGAGTGGCACAACCGCAGGATGGAAGGTATACGTTAGCAGCATGAATACACAAACTGCGTTACTTAAACTGATGAAAGCAGATAAAAGTGTTTATATTAACTCCCATTTCCCTTGTCGTCAAGTATGAACACAACTGTCAGATGACACAAAAATGCTTTCCTGGCAGAAGATATAATAGTGAAGTACTGCACTCCAAAGTTATTAAGGCCATTGTAGTATGCCAACTGAAAAGTGGATTTTCAGATCACAAGATGGGTTTGGATGAAGAGAGCCTTTTAGCCCATGTGATCTCATCTTTCCAGAAAACCAACCCACAATATAGGCTAGAATAAAGAAGTCATAAAACTGTGAAGAGGTCATTTGGATTTGAGCCAGGGCCCATTTGATCTCCTATCAAATGCTCCAGCACTGAGCTATGCCAATTCACTACACATATTGCTTCTGCACTCATCATGTGGTTTGAAAAGATTGCAGCACGTACGTTATATAATTTATATTTATTTGTTTTAATGGATATAACATAATATTAATGAACAGAGCTGGGGCTTCATTGCAGATCCAATGAAGAAAAGCTGTTCAGACCATATAAAATACAACAGCTTGCAACAGCAGGGATAGTGCGGTGCACACTGGATGACTATTGTACTGGCTCACGGTCAAAGGTTCCCCTAAGTAAATAGAGGAAATGTTAAGAAGACCGTTTCAATGTCACAGAGTTAAATGATTTTAAAATACATATTGAACGGCTTGGGTTTGACAGCACCTCCCAAATCTACGACCTCCACCACCTGGAAGGACAAGGGCAGCAGGTGCGTGGGAACCTCAAAGTTCCCCTCCAAGTCACATGCCATCCTGAATTAGACATACATCGCCGTTCCTTGTCGTCGCAGAGTCAAAATCCTGGAACTCCGTACCAAACAGCACTGGGAGTACCTTAACCACATGGACTGCAGCGGTTCAAGAAGAAGGCCCACCACCACCTTCTCAAGGGCAATTAGAGATTGGCAGTAACGCTGGCCTTGTTAGCCCACACCATGTGAATGAATAAAAAAGGGCACTGAACTATACAATTGTCATAGATCAGCAGTCAGAAACTAGAAAATATTGCTTGATTGTGGTCAGAGGAGATGGTGGCAGATCATTTGCATCCCTCTACTTCTCTGTGGCCAGTGTCCAAAACCCTCTCTAATCTCAATGGCTTCTCTTTTCATACGTTTGCATGATGCATAGAGAGGGTGCAGAAGAGAGTCACTGAGATGGTATCAGGGATGAGAGGCTTTAGTTATAAAGGAGAGACTGGAGAAACTGGGGCTTCGTTGAGCTGTTCAAAATTAGGAGAGGTTTTGATAAGGTAACTGGGGAAAAATTATTTCCACTGGTCCATTGGCAGTGGGTTGGGAACTAGAGGATATAAATTTATGATTAGCATCAAAAGAACAAAGGCATTTCTTTTACAAAGAGGGTTGTTAGGAGGACATGAATTGTTCTACCAGAAACAGTGGTGGAAGCAGAATCCATAATAGCTTTTAAAAGGGCAGTTGATAAATATTAGAAAGGGAAAAAAATTAAATGGGTATGGAGAAGGGACTAAGTGAATAGCTCTTTCAGAGAACCAGCACAGGCAGAATGGGCTGAATAACCTTCTGCTGTGCTGTAAAGTTCTATGGTTCAGTACCTCTATTGCTGGTCACTGACTGCCCCTGGATTTTCTGTAGTCAATGTTTCATCACTGGTACTCTGTATGTTATCCATTGCATTATCTCCGAGCAGTCTCATGTCACAACAAGCCAGGCAGAGACCCTCATATGTTCTGCACCCTGTCTCTTTTCCCAGGCAAAATTGTGTCGCGTCTATGGTACTTCTCCCAATCCCATCCCTCTGACACAATCCAGCCGCTGATAGGAGTTGAGTGCATAATCTGGGCTGGCATTCCAGTGTGCTGCCGGGAGAGTGAGAGGTGTTATCCTTCAAATGAAACATTAAACTGAGCTCCTATCTAACTGTTCAGGTGGATGTTAAAGACCACTTGGCACTATTCAAAGAAGTGCCCCAGGTATCCTGGTTATAATCCTCCCTCAACTAAAACCATCAGAAGAAACCCTGGATGAATTGAATATTTATTTCATTGCTGCTTTGACCTTTTCATATAATAAGATGTTATATAAAGCAAGTATTATTATCATTCATGTCTGCATCATCCTAAAGTGCTTTGATTCTGTCTTATTCCTGCTCTTGTTGAATTCAGTCATGTAGCAAAACAGGATTAACTAGAGACTGTACCTCCCAACTCACCCTGCAAATCATAAAACGGACACACCCCTCTCACCCATTAAATTCTCCGGGGCTGTGTCTGCAAAGTAGCTGATGGATTTTGACATGTACACAAATGCCAAGCAATAAACTTTTGCTTTATTTGCATATATCAATCATAATCGTTTAATATGAAGTCGTTGTCACGGACACTCGGGTCCTCTTCATTTGAGCTCTCATTTCCAAGTGTCAGGAGATAACAGTTATAACGGCTGTAATTTAATATATTAATAATAACACTTATGTAATTTCATTTGCTTTGCAATCAGCTGCAACCTGATCAGCATTACTTACAAATAATGCATTGCAATAGCAGGATGTAATTATAGTGTCAGCGCTTGATTGCATGGTTTCTGTAATTCACAATTATCAGTATGCCAACTGCGTGTATAAATAAATATATATAATATATATCTTTGTGTGTGTGCGCGCGTAATATTTATCTATATATGCATCCTTATCTTCTCGGAAGTATCACTGTAGACAGAGACATTACAATCTAAATGGCATGACTCCCTGAACGAATAAATCAGTTACACAGCGAGACATCTGAGAACCAATCTCCAGTCTGAAAGCAGGCAGACGATTGCCTTTTTCCGCAGTCACATAGTGTTTGCTGAAGCTGCTCTGTGCTAGGCAGGCTGGGCTCGGCCGCTATTAATAATTAAAAAGGCGAAGCATGTTTTTACCTTTGTCTGCTCCACAGGTGGCATATGCTAATGAGGGACAAGGGGTAGCAGTGATTTGCAAAGTCCCCAGCTGGAGGTCTGAATTCAAAGCCAGCCAGACAGTCAGCATGCAAATGCTGCTAAATGCTCCTTACACAAATTTCAAGTGCAGATTGTAAATAGGCTACTCATTAAAATGTCTCTAGGCAGCTTTTTTTTTGTAGCACGGTGCTTCTGCTGAAGCTAAATTAGGAAATAATTAGCAGCTGAATAATTAGGAGGCAGATGAATAGAATGTGAATTTATTTTTTGACTAGAAAGCTTCGAACGCTTAGGAGGGTTCCAGCACTTTTCTCAAGTGTGTACTTTGCAATTGTTTTCTTAAACCTCCAAATACATACTCATGAATTGAAATTATCTGATATAGTGGGCCTTTGTATTATCAAGCTCAATTTGCCGGCCATATGTGCGATATTAAATAGGTAGGAAACCTGGAACCTCTAGCGGTTAGGGCACGATTGCCAAAGTCATTTCCAAATGGGAATTGGGCCAACGTGAAATTATTCATAGTTGCATATTCAACCAGGTCAGCTGAATTTGGATCTTAAGCAACGAATGCAGCAGATTGCGCAGATCTAAAAAAAATGGAAATCAAATCTACTGTTTGGATTTGGACCGTCTGAACCTGCAGTCAGAATAATAAATCCTGAGGCCCATCCCCATCAGTGGCAGGGTGTTGGACCTGACTGCTAACCATCTACTGCTCCCTTTATATTGCAATGAACTGGCTCCTCTCAGTGCTCTTGAATCCACTCCATTTGCATTGTGTGGAATGAGTTCACAGCACCAGCTGCAAAGAAGGAACAACGGCTTTTGGCTGCCCCTGGACAGTCCGCCAGAAGAATGGCGAACTGCAGCAGCCAAAACTGCTGACGGCAACCATTTACATTCAGTATAGGGGAAGAAAAAAAAAATCACTTCTTCAAGTGCCATGCCACTGGGGGCAATGTTACTGTCTCATTTACATTACAGTACCATTGCCAGAGTCATGGCAGCCATCAGAGGCAGAGCTGTAACACAAATGGGGCGTTAACAGTTTCTGATTTACTCGCTGTGTCCAATGTACCATTTGAACTTGGCAGTAAAAAGCAGGTCTGAAATAGTTGGGACAAGAGGCCATGGGCCCCCAATTAAACCACTGTGGGCTGTTACATTAAATGCTAAACACGCTTTCACTGCTTGGCAGAAAGAATGCGCACTAGTATAATGCATGCATAGAACCCATTAAGTTCAATTACTGTAACACACCTGACAAGCTCCTACAGTGTGTTTCAGTGTTGGTCGAATGTCTGCGTTGCTGATACAGAAGCTAGTTTGATGATAAGACTATACAAAAATAAACTGGTGACGACTGTTTTTTTTACCATATATGAAGACATTTCAAATTGATTTGCATATAAGAACTAGCCATAGAATTAAATTCAGTTTGGCTCTTAGGCTAGGCTTCTTAAGGGACTTAATCCCAGAAATAATGATGATCTTAAAAAAGAGAGAAAGAAACAACCTCAGGACATCCCGAAGTGCTTTACAATGAAGTACTTTTGAAGCATAATCACTGCTGTAATGTAGGAAACGCAGCAGCCAATTTGCGCACAGCAAGGTCCCACAAACAGCAATGACCATATAATCTGTTTTAGAGTTGTTGGTTGAGGGATAAATATTGGATAGCATACCAGGGATAACTCTCCTGCTCTTCTTCGAAATAGTGCCATGGGACTTTTTTGCGTCCATCTGAGAGGGCAGATGACTTGGTTTAACGTCTCATCCAAAAAACGGCACCTCCAACAATGCAGCACTCCCTCAGTACTGCACTAGAGTGTCAGTCTAGATTATTTGGTCAAGTTCCCGGAGTGGGACTTGAATCCACAACCTTCTGATTCAGAGGCAAAAGTGCTACCACTGAGCCACAGCTGAAGGAGGAATGTTGGCCAAGACACTGGGAGAATCCCCTGCTCTTCTTCAAAATAGTGCCATGGGATCTTTGACATCGACCTGGTTTAACAACTCATCCAAACAACAGCACCTCCAATATTGCGGAACTCGACTAAAGCATCGATCTAAATTATGTGTTCAGGTTTATATTGCGGCTTGAACCTGAAGTCTCCTGACTCAAAGGCAAGAGTGCTACAAATTGAGTGGGACTTGAACCTGTAGCCTTCTGACTCAGAGGCAAGAGTGTGGCAAACTGAGTGGGGCTTGAATCTACAGCTTTCTGACTCAGGAAGAACACCACAAATTGAGCCAAGCTCACATCTGTTGCATTGTTGAAAATTACGCCTGACAGGAATCTCTCAGAACTGGAGTGTTTCTATTAAATGAAAAAAGAATTAAAACACTTTCTCTGTTGTTTACATTATTTCTGTGAAGTGGAATAAATTCACTTCAGATTGCATCTGTTCCATGCTTTGAGCCCACATTATTCATGAATATTGACAACGTGATCGTGCTCGGGCAGTGTTTTCCATAGTTTTTTGTGTAGGCGACCCCCTGCAAATAATGAGATACGACAGGGGCCCCCCCTGTTCTAACCTCTGAAAAACGGTATCAGCTACTCAAAGATAATGCTGTTATCATTGCAGAATTTAATATTTAGCAACAGAAGTAACATGCCAGTAAGTTCACAAATAGAGTAAACTTCAGGTAGACAGAAATGTGGTAATCTCTTTTGCAGGGCCTCTAGGGTCCAGGGACCCCAGTTTGAAAACCTATGTGCTGGAGTAGATCACTGAAAGGTGCAAGGTTTGTGCGATGGCATTGGGGGGGCAGTTTAAACCTGACGGTTTAGAAGATTATTTTCTGCACGGTCGGCTATACTTTCCTCCTTCCTTTAATTTTCTCCCCTTTGCTTCCCTCCTCGCCTGAAGAAACAGATTCTTGCTAATATATGGCTCCCTGTGTGCTGGCTGACCTCCAGTATTTCACTCCGAAAGGCCATTCTTCATGTACGAGTCTGGACAGTGAGTCTCAGCGTCTACTGGATCCTGGAGTCATCGCAGCAGAGCTGGAAGTCCAAATACATAGTGATCAGGAGTAGGAATCCCAGCTGGTGTTTCTGCTCTCTTGCCAACGTCTACTATGACCCTAACTGCTTCCTGTATGAGATGGGCTAACTGAGCACAGACTAAACATCAAACCTGCAATCCCCCGGTCTATACACTTCGCAATATTATGGTTGGTCCACCTACCCACTAAGTCAATTGAGAACTATATATTTTTAAAATAAATTCTCAATGCCTGATGTTGGCTGAGAGATTTAGAAAAGTGTTTCTGTGAGAGAATAATTTGGGTATAGAATGCAGAACTCTTTATACCCCACATGATTTTCTGCGCATTCATTTTATTTTAATTGTTAAATTGTTAATTTAGCCCCTCTCCTGGGACTTATCTTAGGGTCACTGCTGGTGAGGCACCAACTGAAAATGGTCCCATGGCAACTGGTGAACTGCTTCTAGAGAAAGAGCGAGCTTGCATTTATATTGCTCCTTTCAGGATGTCCCAAAACGCTTTACAGCCAATGAAGTACTTTTTGAAGTGTCGTCACTGTTGCAATGTAGGAAATGTGGCAGCCAATTTGCACAGCAAGGTCCAATAAACAGTAATATGATAATGATCAGATAATCTGTTTTAGGTGTTGGTTGAGGGATAAATATTGCCCAGGACACCGGGGAGAATGCCCCTGCTCTTCTTCGAAATAAATGCAAGTCTTTCCTTCGTCTATCTTTCTTATTCAACTCCTTTGAGACTGAATTAAAGGGGAACCACTACCAATCTCAATTGGATAAAAATACTTTGTTCTTGTCACAGCTGCTTCAAGATAAGCCATGACAATAGGAAAAGAGGGCATGGGTTCAAACTGGGGAAAGGTAAATTTAGAACAGATGTAAGGAAGTTCTTCACTTAAAGAGTGATAAACACATGGAACGGCTTCCAAATAGAGTACTGGAGGCAAAGACCTAGGAGTAATTTATGAGATGGTTGGATCTGATAGGGGGGACTGGAGGTTTTTATGGATGGATGAGGTAAGGTGAGCTGAATGGTTTTCCTCATCCATATTGACGTTGAAAGAAATTGTGGTCATATTCAGAGAGGAACATGATCTGTTCTTGACTCATGAGATTATGCACTTCCTCAAACCCATGGAGAGTAATGTAAGGAATCTTACAACACCAGGTCACCTGACGAAGGAGATTATCTCCGAAAGCTTGTGATTTTAAAATAAAATTGTTGGACTATAACCTGGTGTTGTAAGATTCCTTACATTTGTCCACCCCAGTCCATCACCGGCATCTCCACACCATGGAGAGTAGACTGTTCTCCCTGTACTGTAGCCAGAGAAATGTAAATAGTCGTCAGTGGAGTTATTTTGTGTATTGGTGCCAAACTTCCAGATTAAGCCAATACACTTCAATGTTTTGTGATACTCGTAATTTATCATCTCAAATTTTTCCCACCACTACCACCTCCAATGAAAGGCCAGTACCAACAGTGCTTCCCCTATTGTTATACAGCTCAAAATGCTCTCTCTAGAAACAACTCAAATTTGGAAGTGCAAATTCTACAACTGTATTGCTAGGTGTTATTCGCAGTTTGATTGGAAGGACTATGAAAATGTCTCACATCCACCATTGTGCTTTATTGAAAACCTAGTGACAGCAATGCTAGCAGTCTCATGTCTAATGCATAAGACTTTTCAGGCAGGCGTTCTGTTAAGATAGATGACAGTTCTGCCACAGAAATAATCCCCCATCCTTACTTTGTATGTCAGCTGGAGGGCCCTACACATCAAGCCACAAGGTACCACTTTTATTGAAAGGTAAACTTGAGTTATCCCATCAATATATCTTTCCTGACTGACTGTCACTCAGCAACCACTGTTACACCTCCCACAGTCATGAAGTAAAAAGTGAAAAGAAAACTAAAAATGAGGACCATTCATGTGTAGATACACACCCACACACAAGCAAACACGAACACACAGACACACTAAGACAACAGCTGCATGATCCGGTTTCAACCACTTGCTAATACCACTGGCCATTGATTCCCAGTCCAGGAATGCCTCGATTTTAAAATTCTCATCCTTGTTTTCAAATCCCTCCATGGCCTCGCCCCTCCCTATCTCTGTAACCTCCTCCAGCCCGACAACCTGCCACGATCTCTGCGCTTCTCCAGTTCTGGCCTCCTGCGCACCCCGATTTTAATCGCTCCACCATTGGCAGCCGTGCCTTCAGTTGCTTAGACCCTAAGCTCTGGAATTCCCTCCCTGAACCTCTCCGCTTCTTTACCTCTCTCTCCCCTCCTTTAAGACCCTCCTTATAACCTACCACTTTGACCGAGCTTTTGGTCACCTGTCCTGATATCTCTTTATGTGGCTCAGTGTTAAATTTTGTTTGATGACACTCCTGTGAAGCGCCTTACTACGATAAAGGTGCTATATAAATGCAAGTTGATGCTGTTGGGAGGCATCTCAAAAATAGTTATCATGGTGTCTCTCTCGTGCAATCAGCAGGACCATAGAGGTAAACTTAACTGATCTTTTAACACCTGTTTTTTACCGAGCCTTCCTGACTTACTGGGGCCAGTAAATGCACTGTCCTAGTGTTAGCAGAGCATAACGGGTACTGACATCATGATGCCACTACATACATGAACAACTGTGGTGCCTCTAGTTACACCACAATGTCAGCACATCGCACATGTGCACTAGCAAAACTATCACGGCCAGTGGGAAATAATAAGCCCCAGAGTGCGGCCAGTTATAGGAAGACCAACTGCACTATCTAGTGCCCAGTGCAAGGGATTGATGGAGTTATGTTGCTGTCCCAAGGCCCAGCCTGCAGTTAAAGGAAGCTTAACTCAGCACAGAGAAAGAATCAAACCCGGGACCTTCTGGTCTAAATGGCTTAGTGCTGTATTGAGCAGTGCCTTGGGTGGGACGTGAGCATGCTGTTCAATCCCGAATATAAGGTTAAGACATGCAAATAGTATTTTCTTAGTTCAAATCTGTGTGATTCAAAATAAAGTTGAGTGGATGGTAGTACTGACAGGTGCTTAATGGAACTGGATTGAACAATTTCAGATAACAGGAATTTTCGAAAGGCATCTGCTTTAGATTTAACTTTGCTTTTCAGTTTTTAATCCGTCTAGGATAGCACACTGAACATTCGTAAGCTTCTCAAGGTTAAACCTAGTCCCATATTTTTCTTACTGTATTATCAACGAAGCTGAAAACACAAATGGGACAAAATTCCACACAGACTGTGTGTTAAATGGAAGATCATTTTTATTGCCCTTTTTTGGTGCATTGTCAGGAATGCCCAACTTTACTCTGCAACTTCTGGAAGCTCTGATGCATTAAAAGTAACGCACAATTGAACGACCATTTAGAAAGCACCTGCAATAATACTGCTTATCCAAATAGCACACTGTGGGCCAAGCCAGCTATGGGCATGCTAGAGGGAGACCACAGAAGGTATAAACCGCCACAGCTCATTCATTTATTCATAGCTTGTCGCTCCAAAACTGCAGCCAGGATCTGATGTTGTCATTTATCTCGAATAGTTCCGCAGGAGTACAAGATGTTGACAGGTGGTGGCAGGCATTGCATCAAGCAGCGTTCACGGATTTGCCTCAGCTCTTCACATTCACATCTGAGGTAGTTTCTCAACTTCCACTTGGTCATATAGTCACCAGTCTTTGCCACCCCAGCTCTCGCTCGATTCAGGGAACACTAATGTTTTCATTCCAGGTCAGTGCCTGGGAGGGAGATGTTCTGAAGGAAACAAAGTTCTCCAAGATCATTGGTATTTCCAGCCATTTTGTTACTCTGCAGCCTTCCACAATGGTATTTTGGCGTAAGCGATTTTCAGAGGAGAAGTTCTTTCTGGATTCAACCTTTTGGGTGATGGGTTGCGTCCGTGCGGTGGATCATATGCCTGTATTTATCTCTTTTGCTTTTCGTGAAAGGATCTCGCCTTGCTGATGGGTCGAGTCAGATACGTTCACGTCTTGACCCCTGTTAACCTCTCATTGCAATTAACTATGGAAGACACCAAATCTGACGATACGCACTGAGACTGAAATAGCAGACGGTGGAAGAGCATGGAGAGGTTCGCTCTACAGTGCTGAGGGAAAGCCACCAATACATAGAGGGTATTGCAGGAACTTCACTTGCCATGACAGAGGGTCATGTGCTCAGAGAAGCTGAAGGAACATCTGGTAAAAGTGCCATGGTAAGAAAGGAAGGCGACCATGAGTAAAGAAAGGCCGCCGTATTATGAAGGCTGACCTATAAGAAGCCATTTATGCTGATCAAAGTAAGTGGCAGACATGTTTGCTTGAATAGCTTAGTATACAATAAACCAAAAGTATGGGAAAATATATCAATAAAGTTCCCCAGTGACTCAGTGGGTGAATGTATTGTCCAATGTCAAACAAGGAGGTCCAGACGAGGAAGGCCCCAAGTTTGATCTCTGAGTTTCAGCTACAATTGGCATCAGCACCCCTAGACTGGAGATGAGAAAGATAAGCACTGCATTCCAAAGCATGGACATCTCTCTCAGTGCAGCATGCATGAGCATGTGGCATCTGCACACAATCATTCACTCCAGAAATTTTTTGGCAGCCTTACGAGCTTGTTCTGGCACATCCCTTGATTGTCTACCTTAACCAAATGTTGCTATCTGACATATACCACATGCCAATGAATCATTCTTATTAGGAGGGTTTTTCTCCCTTCTTCTCCTGAAGGTGCTGGCTCAGGCTGGGATACAGTTCCACAGTTGCTGGATATCTTCCAGTACCTCACTTGACATCAAGTGTTGGTAAACCATTTGACTGTGGGGGATGGCACAATCAATCCTGTCTTCACCAAATGCCCACGCAAGCACACTTTATGGAGAACAGGAGCAGGAATTATCAGGACAAAGGGGAATAAAATATGTTCCTTTTATTCATTCATGGGATGTGGGCGTCACTGGCAAGGCCAGCATTTATTGCCCATCCCTAATTGCCCCTGAGAAGGTGGTTGTGAGCCGCCTTCTTGAACCGCTGCAGTCCATGTGGTGAAGGTCCTCTCACAGTGCTGTTAGGTAGGGATTACCAGGATTTTGACCCAGCAACGATGAAGGAACGGCGATATATTTCCAAGTCGGGATGGTGTGTGACTTGGAGGAGAACGTGCAGGTGGTGTTGTTCCCATGTGCCTGCCGCCCCTTGTCCTTCTAGGTGGTAGAGGTCGCAGGTTTGGGAGGTGCTGTCGAAGATGCCTTGGCGAGTTGCTGCAGTGCATCCTGTAGATGGTACACACTGCAGCCATGGTGTGCCGGTGGTGAAGGAGTGATTGTTTAGGGTGGTGGATGGGGTGCCAATCAAGCGGGCTGCTTTATCTTGGATGGTGTCGAGCTTCTTGAGTGTTGTTGGAGCTGCACTCATCCAGGCAAGTGGAGAGAACTCTATCACACACCTGACTTGTGCCTAGATGGTGGAAAGGCTTTGGGGAGTTAGGAGGTGAGTCACTCACCTCTGAATACCCAGCCTCTGACCTGCTCTTGTAGCCACATGTGGCTGGTCCAGTTAAGTTTCTGGTCAATGGTGACCCCGATGATGTTGATGGTGGGGGATTCAGCGATGGTAATGCCGTTGAATGTCAAGGGGAGGTGGTTAGACGCTCTCTTGTTGGAGATGGTCATTGCCTGGCACTTGTCTGACGCGAATGTCACTTGCCACTTCTCAGCCCAAGCCTGGATTTTGTCCAGGTCTTGCTGCATGCGGGCACGGACTGCTGTATTATCTGAGGGGTTGTGAATGGAACTGAACACTGTGTAATCATCAGCGAACATCCCCATTTCTGACCTCATTGATGAAGCAGCTGAAGATGGTTGGGCCTAGGACACTACCATGAGGAACTGTGAGGGAAGATCCTAGTGTTGATGATGACGATGCATTGACATAGGCATCACCTTCTACCCTGGAGTGCAGTGCTGATTTTTCTCATGCCCAGCCTAGGAGTGTTGAGGTCAATTGTAGCATCCCAACCGCTTTCTGAACTGAGCTCAAATAACTCAGCACATACTAGGTTTGAACTTGGGATCTTCCTAAGCATGGCTCAGTTCCACACTGGGCACTCCACTGAACCACTGCAGGAGCTTATCACCACTGGAGTTCTTTGTCTTTCTCACCATTTGTCTGCCATGTCTCTTGTAGGCATTTACTTCTTGTCAGCCAGTCACCCTCTGGTTACCTTGCCTGAGTGGCCATTATTCATGTATGAGTATTGATGATATGTGTCAGACGTTATTCAGCTGATGGAGGCAGGCAAAGGTTGCACCACAGTCAAGCTGAACCCTGTCCTCCTCCTCCTAACGTCCACAAGTGCATCTTCAGAAAGGGTTACTGGGTAGCGACCAGGAGTAGGAATCCTTGCTGACCTTCCTCTCCATAACAGAGGGGTGCTGAGACCAATTGGCAAAGCCCTGGCTGAGACCAGGTAACTCAGCGCTGATTGGGAATTGAATGTGGGACCTTGCTGGACAAAACTGGTGAGGAATAAAAAAAGTATATTTTTTTATATAATGTGCAAATAAAAACAAGTAAGATGAGACTAGACATGTGTACACATCACCTTAATCTTTTTCAGTGCAATATGTGTGAGCAGATGTCACTTATGCAACATCACTCATTCCAGAAATTTTTTACGTATGATGATATTACACTCATCCTTGGCAGCCATACAAGCTTGTTTCTCACACATTCCTTGATTGTCTGTCTTCACCAAATGTTGCTATCTGACCTATATACAGTATGGCATCACTGCAGAATACATAACACGCACATGCCACTGGGTGCAGCTTTCTATGGGACACAAAGCAAATTGTGATGCACTAAGGAGCAGAATTTTGCCCTGTGCTCACACCTATCCTTGAATTTTCTCAGATTTTTAATTCACTTTAATGTGCTTACCACTCACACAAAGCAGACCAGCCAACTTCTTCATTTTAAAATTAGTTTGAGGGTGTTTTTTTTGCATCTTGAGACATCTGTTCATAGCGCTTTTGACACTGACATTCACATGCGTGCTGACACCATCAATCCCTTCCTAGTCTCTTAAAGGGACGATGCCTTTGAGCCTGGAGAGGGGGATCACCCACATGTCAATTTCATTGGAATGGCATTCTTACAATGCAGTGACGCATTTCAACACAATTTCTGTCCATGTGTTACATTGTTTCCGAAACAGGAAAAAAGGTTTGCCAAAGTCTTTTTAACAAAGAACTTTCCGCTTTAAAGGAGCAGCATGCAGCGATACTGACCATTGGAGTCACAGTCTGGAGGCCCAGCTGATTAATTTTCAGAGAAAAAAAATATTATTTGAAAAACTAAAATTAATTGTCAATTCTTCCCGTCAGCCTGGGAATGCTTATGAGTGCAATCCATAATTTGGCGCTTATCCATCCATTAATTACCCATGAACATAGGCTCAGTTTGTACTGCTACAATGTGCAAAGGTAGAAAATGAAAGATGCAAAAGAGCATCTTAGCTCTGCTACATCCCCTGCCCTTCCACCCCAACCCTTCAATTGTAAAATATATGATTCATTGCACAGGCCAGGGGGAAATCCAGGGCTAAACTTTGCATAGCAAAAATAAAACCAAATGTTTGCAACAAAAACACATTTGTGACTTAAATATATCATAGCAGCAACTTAGCCACTGATCCTAACAGGAAAGTAACCAAAGAAAAAAAAAAGTTTAATGAAATGCAAGGACCAGAGGTCAGGTCCTAACCTGCTGAGGTGGTCCTTTATTTCATGTTGCGTACTTCAAGGTAATGGTCATGGCAACAGGGGGATCCCCTATACAGAGTAAATCCCGACAGGCAAATTGCTTCATTATCAGTGAGTGATGTACCAGAAATTACCATTTACTTGCTGCTGACAGGCCCAATGTGGTGGGGAGATATCTCTATAAGTTCATTTTCGTTCCTGAATCTGCAACAGCCACTAATGAGGGAAGAATGATACCCTTCATATTTACAAAGTCAAAATATAAAATGCCAGAATCTACTGAATATAAGAAAGCCTTTACTTGGACTTTTTAGGGGCAGCAAGTATGGTAAATATTGTAAGTACTTGCATACTGTGCTGAAACATTCGATGATTTAATTTCTTACTTGGTTTGTTCAGTTTAAATGCTGTGGATCTGGAGGTTTGGGGAGAGTTGTTCTTAACACTATTTCCCTACATTACAATGGTGACTATATTTCAAAAGTACTTCATTGGCTGAGAAGCGCATTAGGACGTCCTGAGGTCATAAAAGGTGCTATATAAACGTACATTCTTGCATTTCCTTCTTCCTTGGTAGATAAATCCTAAATCAGAACACCAAGGTCTGGTGGTATCGGCAGCATGAGGTAAATGCGCATTGGTAGAAACATTGATTCAAACCTTATATGTGGCCCATGAGATTCCATGGTTCACACCTAAGTGACCCACAAAGACAAAAACCTCGGACATTCCTGATATAGAGGCTACACGTCAGGCTCTGGTGGGATTGAATATTTATCCGAAGTTTGCTCCTGGCTAAAGACCGCACACATGATAATGTATCAAATGAGGTATAGTGTCAACAGCATCAATATCTTCCATTTATATAGCACTCCTCATGCAGGGGAACTTCTCGGAGAATTTTACAAGGGGGAGAGGGGAATAGCAAGCAGGGAACGGGAAGGATTAAGACCGAACACTGTTCAACAGATGGGTTTATAGGGGCCTCTTGAAGGAAGGGAGAGAAATAACAAGGAAATGTGGTCTTGGGAAAGAGTTCTATAGAGTAGGAGTCTCCATTAGGTCCAATGGTTGGACATCCATCTACCTAACCAAACCCCAGCATGGTTACACCAACAATTTGCAGCATTTCATATGTTCATTTTTATTTTTGAAGAATTGATTTTAGTTAAAATTAGGAGCAATCATTGTCTCATGGAAACTGCAGCAAAGGGGGAGAGGAACTTATAGATGACTTGGTGATACAGCTATCCTTGGCAGTGTCCGTGCAGCATGCTAGGATGGAACGGCTCATAGGGATGGTTTGCTCTTCTGTTTGAATAAGTCATAGCGAGTTGCCCTAATGGCTGAGTTGGTAAATAAACTGCCTAATGTGTAACTGAGCCATAGAGCTGGGAAGGCACTACGTCCGAGCCACAGGCTCTACAGTAGATTTGCTACAATTAGAGTTAATACTTCAGAGCTAAGAAGTGGAAAATTCAGAGTTTCCATTCCCAATTTCTATCAAGAGACCATGGTGGATAGTGATGTGTATGGAGATGAGGTAAAGAGGGGTGGGGATAAGATCGGACTCCACTGTTATGGCCTTTAACAATCAATCAGGCTTTTTGAAAATTCATTCTCGGAATGTGGGCGTCGCTGGCAAGTCATGCATTATATTGCCCATCCTGAGTTGCCCTTGAGAATGTGGTTGTGGCCTTTCTTCTTGAACCGCTGCAGTCCGTGTGGTGAAGGTGCTTCCACAATGCTGTTAGGTAGGGAGCTCAAAGATTCTGACCCAGTGCCAATGAAGGAACAACAATATAAGTCCAAGTCAGAATGGTGTAACTTAGATGGAAACTTGGAGGTGATGGTGCTCCCATGTACCTGTTGCCCTTGTCCTTCTAGGTGGTGGAGGTCATGGGCCGAAGAAGCCTTGGCGAGTCGCTGCAGCATTCAGTAGATTTATTGGCACTCCATCCACCACCCTAAACATTCACCCCCTTCACCACTGGCACACTGTGGCTGCAGCGTGTACCATCTACAGGATGCACTGCAGCAACTCGCCAAGGCTTCTTCGACAGCACCTCCCAAACCCGCGACCTCTACCACCTAGAAGGACAAGGGCAGCAGGCACATGGGAACAACATCACCAGCAGGTTCCCCTCCAAGTCACACACCATCCCGACTTGCAAATATATCGCCATTTCTTCATCGTCGCTGGGTCAAAATCCTGGTACTCCCTTCCTAACAGCACTGTGTGAGAACCTTCACCACACGGACTGCAGCGGTTGAAGAAGGCAGTTCACCACCACCTTCTCAAGGGCAATTAGAGTTGGGCAATAAATGCTGGCCTTGCCAGTGATGCCCACATCCCATGAATGAATAAAAGAAAGATAGCACACACTGCATCGGGTGTGATACTGAAGGGAAGTTAGTGCCTGTGGGACTGTACTACAGCGTGAGTTGGTACCTTCAGTACTGGAGGGGAGAATATTTGGGGAGCGAAAAAAAGAATGAGTCTAAACAGTCAGAATAAAATAGTGGCAGCAAAAATAACAGGAATTATCCAAGAGACGCAGGGGTAGAAATTAATCTTGGGCAGTAGCACTAAACGGGCGGGATTGTATCTGAGGCCGGTTAGACGCCCAGCTTGATATTCAGTTGTATTGAAGTAAATGGGACTGAATAAAAGGCATGGCATATAACGGGCTGCAGATACGGGACCGCCCATTTTGCCCTACATTAATTTCTACCCCGGTAGAATTCTCAATCATAATGTAAGCCAAATTCCCAAGAAAATGTGGACCTATGGGATGGAAAGGGTTACATTCTGCATGAATCATTTTAATACATTTCCCACCTGCTCTCATCTGTCACTGTAAAACACTAGCTACAAAGATACTGTGGTACAAATGACATAGGGACGCCCCCAACAGCTGAATAAAATCATAACAGGACGTGCGAGAGGCTCTCAAAGGTCAGTCCATTGACAAGAAAACAACAGTGTGCTGAAAGCAGGAAAAAAATGTTCAGCAATGTTAATCCAGGAGACTTGACACGGCAGCGGAAAGTATCCCAAGTCCCAGTGAATTAGGACAAATACACTGTCTGCCAGAAAGCTCAAGCACAAGACCATAATGGGAAACTACATTTTCCATTAATAATCGTCCACTGGCAGGAACGAAAGAAAACAAAAAGGGAAAGATCAAGCATTTTTTTAAAAAAAGGATTGATAAATGATTGGGACAGTGTGTACTTTCAAACCTGGCACTCGTTTCAAAATCCATTGTGTGGAGAAACAGATGTTTCCATCACAAAATGGTGGTTTACTGTTGAGCAACACATGAACTGTATTCTACCACATCGACTTAAAACAATTGATTGGTATAACTTCCTGAACAGGCACTTCAAACGCATTTTCTTCCCAGTTAACATAAAAGCCAAATGTCTTTTTAAAAGGAGGACTCAGTAATCTCTGAATGCAAAGGAAGAAAAAAACTTGTATTTATATAGCAGCTTATCCCACCTCTGAAAAGCATCTCAAAATGTTTCACGTACAAGAATTATTTTAAAGTGCAGTGACTCTTGTGATGTCGGTAAAAGCAGCGGCCATTTTGAACATCGCAAGGTACAAAACTGTACTTATTGTACTAAGATTACAATAATAACAAGATGTTTGATCAATTGATCTGTTTTTGGTGGTGTAGATTGATGGAGGATTGTTGTTCAGGACATCGGGACTCTTCTTCAAAAAGTGCCATGATGGGACTTCTAATGTCCACTTGAAACACAAGAATCAGCAGATGGGGCCTTGGTTTAATGTTTCATCTTTAAGCATTGATTGTTGCTATGAAGAGTATAATTGTTTTGAAACAGTGACAGAAACACTTCCGCAAAGAAACTGGGCTGGAGGAAGCAGTAAAATCGCCTGCTCAGCTCATCGCTATCCAATTTCCGGGTGCGGGAGGGGGGGTGGGGGGCGCTAAAACAGGTGTTAGGCTCCTCATTTACATATGTAAGGAGCCTAACCCCTGTTTTAGGCAGCCTCCAGGGATGTCTGGAAAATGGGCCGGCCTAATATTGGGCAGGCGTTTTTAAGGCGTACTTTGGCCGCGAGATGTTGGAGTCCGAAGTTGGCACTCGTTGCGTCCATTTTATGCCTGTTTTGCATTAACGCAGGATTTATAGTGTAATGGCTGTCAAACAGTGGGGAAGAATTTCTATGGCTGCTATGCTTAGCAACATCATAAATGCAATCAAATTTGTGATTTCACAACAGACATCACCAACAGTCTTCCCCTCAATATGTCTAATGCCTGTGAAAATGCTGGCTTCTATGAAATAAATGTATTTAAAGGCTGTGATGTAAATATGTGGCTCAGATTATATCACAGACCACAACACTAATTTGTGGTTTATACAGTTATCATTCTCAACCTGGGGATTATCCTCCTGTCTTTGAAACACAGTATCAGGGTTCAGTTGTTTTATATGGCACACTAAAGTCCCTTGATAACACAACCTCTGATCCAACACCCATTGTTCTTGGCTCACTCACCATCAGAGAGCTTTTATAATTAAGGTCACCAGACATCTACGTTTTGATATATCCAATGCATTGAGACAGAAACAGACATCAACAAGCTTACTTTAATATACTGCATTAAACCTAAGATCAAATAACACTTATTTTTTCCACATAGTTTTTATGTGTTGAAATGGTCAATTAACAGGTTCCACAGGTCATGTTAACTCCAAGATACTACAATCATGTCTGGGACCATTTGAATGGGAATTCATTTTTGACGGCTGGTGACATTACTTATCTACCAGAATGGCTTCTGTCTTAGTGTAGTTTATTTTGTATCCTGAAAGGGCTTCAAGTTGGTTTATAAAACCTCTTAAAACAGTAATCCATACAAACCCCAACAAAGGATTAGTGTGGCTGGTCTCTGTATTTAGATGATGTCCTCTTTTATGTTTCAGACGCCCTCTCCTCAATTCTAAGGATTGAGGCGAGGGCATATTTATGCTGTTGAATGTCTTATTACTTCTGATGCAGGGTGATCTCCATTGCATTTCATTTTAATTGTATTAATTATTTTTACATTAGTAGTCTTACTATCAACTTGGCTCAGTTGGCAGCCCTCTCACAGAGGAGTCAGAGAATGCTGCGAGTTCAAGCCACACTATGGATTTGAGCATATTATCTAGGCTGAGGCTCAATGCAGTAATAAGGGAGTGCTGCATTGTTGGAGGTGCTGTGTTTTGGATGAGATGTTAAACCATCCTGATTACTTGGACATTAAAGATCCCATGGCACGATATGAAGAAGAGCAGGGAGTTTTCCTTGTGTTTTGGCCTACATTCCTGTCACAACCAACACCACAAAAAAAAATACAGATTAACTAGTCATTCATTATTTGCTGTTTGTGGGACCTTGCTCTGCACCAACTGGTTGCCGTGTTGTTTCCATAACAAAAGCGCTTCAAAAGTAATCCATTGGCTGTAAAGCACTTTTAAGACTCCTGAGAACATGATAGGACACCACGAGGGTGAAATTCAACTTTGGCGAAAGCGCAAAAACAGGAGAAACGGGCGGGGTCTATAACGGGCGGCCAATCCACTACCACCCATTTTGTACCGCCTCCCCCCACCAAGTTGAATCTCACCCCCATCAAAGAGCTGGCACAGACACAATATGCTGAATGGCCTCCTTCTGTGATGTATCATTCTATGAAATACAATTCTTCCTTTTCTTTACTGTCATAAAAATGATATATTTTAATATTAGTCATTGGAAAGGTGTTTCCTCTTGTCCCGACCACAGCCATAAATATGGCAACCCAGTTCCTCATGATCTCCACCTATTCACTTCTAAAGGCAAGTCTCTGTTATTTTCTGCGGGTTGGTTGTTTAAAAAGAGGAGCTTCACTGTGCTCTGGTGGCACAGGACATGAGCTTGTACCTGCAATCTCCTATATAACGAGTTCCTAAGGTCAGGCCCAAAGTATCCAGCCAAGGCCGGGCACTTTTCCAATGAGGAGGAAGGGACAATTCTTGCACAGGTTGGCCCAGGCTGCTGTCGTTCACTTCATCGCAGCTATTTAGAGAGCAGTAACGGCCTGAGCACAGGCTAGGACATGGTACACGACGATTCAAAGAGTGGAAGTGGAGAGGATAACAAATAACAAATAAAAAAACACTTAATAATGTTGAAGAAAATCAACAGGAATAAAATAAAAGGATGTCAAAATTAATTCAAATTATCTGCAATATTTGCAAGAGATAGACAAAAAATTGTAATTGCTTTTATTTTGGTGGGGGGATGGTAGGGGACTGAGTTCATTGTATCATAGCATCATAGTAGGTACAGGACAGGAGGAGGCCATTCAGCCCATCAAGCCTGTGCCTGCTGTTTGAAAGAGCTATCCAATTACTCCCATTCCCCTATTCTTTCTCCATAGCCCTGTAATTTTTCTCCCTTCAAGTATTTATCTAATTCCCTTTTGATGATGAGGTTATCTCCCTAAAACCTTTCACAAGTTGGCAGTGTCAGCCTTAAGCACTGAAGCCCCCTTCCTCAACTGCCCCCCCACCCCAACCCAGGACCACACTTGAATCAATGTCACTATGGTTCTGGTTTCTTGACTCACCTGGGATATGGTATTTTGTGATGCTCTTTAATCCCATGTATAGTAATGTGACCAGACGCCGAAGTTGAAAGATCTGACAGGTGCTGTAATGGTCCCTGAGAGTTGCTCCTGCTCAATGTGACACGTACAGCATTCATCCTTATGTTGCCAGGACAACAGCACTCCCACGCACACGAAATGTTAGGTTGCCAATTCACCAGAATGCCTCAGTCGATCTCCTGCTCTGGTAGTTCCCCATTGTCACATATTTAACCACCAATAGTTAAAAATATATAATTTTTTATAAAAACAAACATTGTATAAACAGAAATCATGTTGGAGTCCTTCTGAACATGACTTTTATCCAACATGCACTTGTAACTCCATCACTCAAACTTTGTTCAATTGGCTTCCCCCATTCAGTAAATATGTGTATTATCTCTAAAGATTCATTTAAAAGGGATAAATAAATTCAATTATGTTTCCTTAAGTATCATCTTTTTACTCTCCTTTACCATCTGTATTGCAATGCCTGTCTTAATTAAAGAAAAAACTTTATTGTACTGCATTTTGCAAACAAACATTGCAGAGCCACATGTGTGTTCATCTGGAATTTCTTTGTCTACTATTTTAATGGGTTAGCATATATGTGGAAATAATAGGAGAGAGATTATATATGAATGCCTTAATACAATCGTTACTAATATTGCACAGAGTGATTCCTGCCCTGTAGCGTTTTCTCATTGCTAAACCACTAGCAGATTTTCTCACAAGCACATCAGAGGGAAGAGTCAAAAGCTGCATTAAAAAACACTGTTCATATTTTGAGATGGTTCCTTAGCAAACTGAGATATCAACTGTACTAGGGGTGCAGAGAGTTCACAGATTAATTCCGTCTCCTATAATTTAAAAATGGGCCTTTCTGTAATGTGGGGTGGGGGGTGGAAATGGAATCAGGAAGTCATATTTGTCAATGCAGCGCCTTCATGACTGAAATCCCTGAAACCACCACGATGATAAAGATCAAATTAATCCACCCCCTGGCTGTGTGACGGCTTCAGAGGCGCAATCGTGTTTGGTACCTGACAGCTTTCGCCAAGGGGTGATTACATTCGATTAAGCTGACTGTTGCCGTGTCATTGCGAAAAAAAAAAAGAGCCTCTGAGAGGCTTTGACAGGAGATTGAAGGTGGCAGCAATTTACTCAGGCAGAAACCCAGTCAGTAGGCCCGCCAGGGCTCTCTAATCTCCTCAATGTTTCTTGCATTACTCCAAAGGCCAGCCAAAGAAATGAAATAGTGGCTGACAACAGCTTTCAGATAGTCTGACCCTTTGGCAGTGGGAAACAACTTAAAAAATTACCTACTTTTATAGTTTAGCAAGAATATTGCTTTAATAATACATGCAATGTATTATTATTATTAATTTAAAAAATCATACTTAATGACACCTGGGGGGAAAAAAACTGTCACATGATGGCTATCTAAGTTCACCAGAGCACGTTTTTAACCTTCTTGGTCAACCAGTTCAAGCTTGCTAATTGATTGAAGTATTGTGCGTGCGTGTATTGTGTATATGTGTCGTTTCACTTCACTTCACACACTCCACTGCTCCATCAAACCAGACAGTACAGGTCGCACAATGAAGCTTCAGACAACAGAGAAGTGGCAGAATAACCTCAAAACCCAACAAGGCTCCTCTTTAGCAACCTTGAATCATGAAAAGAAAAATACAATGCAGAAAATGCTGGCGGGCGTGAACTGCACAGCGCCAAGTGATGCTGCAGCTAGCTGATACTGCACACCCACACAGTTAAATTCATCACTTCATTTTAAAACTTAACAAAGGGGGTTGAATTGCACGTACAATAGATCCCCTTTATAATGCTGTCAGCATAAAAAGTGAATTGTCGATAGGCTGAAGGGTTATGTTCCACGTATGATAATAGATAGGCGGCAGTAACATAACTGTATCTCAGTCGTGTGGTTACAATGACGTTACAAACTGTCAGCGTTCAGTTGCTTTGTGGAATCTGAAAACCCCCAAAAAATTACAACCTTAAATTCAATGTCAGCTGACTGTTACTATACATTTTTGTTTAGGTTAACAACTGTATTTACAGTTAGGAAGTGCCTGTACAGGCCAAATGGATTACAACTGGGTGCTTTTGCCAATCAGTACCCTTTAAATCCATTGAGATCATGCTGATTCCTCCAATTCTAGCCCCTTGTAAATCCCCGATTTCCATCAAATTTTGTCTGATAACGCTCCTGTGACGTGCCTTGGGACGTTTAACTACATTAAAGACGCTATATAAATGCAGGTTGTTATTGATGCTATACAGTGCCCTGGTTAGGGTGCACCTGGAGCACTATGTACAGTTCTAATTGGTGCGACATACAAGGGCCATCCAGACCCTGGAGGAAGTGAAGTGGAGAGTAAAGGAGTCAGCGGAAAAATCACCGGTGAACGAATTGATAAGCTACGACCCTTCAGCCCAGAAAAACTGCATATGAGTGGACTTTATAGAGGTATATGAAACACTTAATGGGATGGAGAAAGTAACCCAAAACAATACCTTCATATAAGCCAGGGCAGCAGCACACAAGAGCACAGGATCAGAACTGTGAAGAGCAAATTGAGGACAAATGCCCGGAAGTATTTCTTTACAAGAAGGTGACCAACAGCTGGATACAGTCGCCAAGAAGGGCAGTTAAAGCTAGAACATTCAGTCAACAGTTGGATGCTGTATTTTGGTGCAAACAGCATAATAAGTATTGTACTCTTAACAAATATGGCACTGTTTGCTTTCTTGTGCGCTAATTTACTCCAGGTGGTAACTTAAGCAATCTGATGATACATTATCATCATTTATTGTGGTGTAAGTAGATCGCCCATGTGCTGCTCATGATATAAGGGCAGCGGCATTATGTCATGCAACCCACAATGTATCATTCTGTAGCGAAATGCAACTTGCTGCATCAGTTTCAAGCCACAAGGTGTAAATGCTAATCCTTAAGTGTGACAGATTTTTTTTTATTCATTGGATGTGGGCATCACTGGCAAGGCCAGCATTTATTGCCCATCCCTAATTGCCCTCGAGAAGGTGGTGATGAGCAGCCTTCTTGACTGTGCAACTGAGTGACTTGTTAGGCCATTTCAGGGGGTAGTTAAGAATCAATCACATTGTTGTGGGTCACATATAAGCCAGACCGGGTAAAGACGGCAGGTTTCTTTCCCCAAAGGGGATTTGTGAATAAGATGGGTTTTTATGACAATCCGGTAGATGTATGGTCACCATTACTAATACCAGATTTTATTTAATTAACTGAATTTAAACTCCCCAGCTGCCGTTGCAGGATTTGAACTCATATCTGCGGATTATTAGTCCAGGCCTCTGGATTACTCGTCCAGTAACATAACCACTGTGCTACCGTACCCTATAATAAAGACACAAATGCAGGCTAGATGTAATTGGGTAGAAATTAGACCTCGCCGCGCTCATTTTACGGGCGTAAAACGGGCACAACGAGGCCCAATTTCAGGGATCAGTGTTCTGCGCTCCCAGGACAATTGTAAAACATCTGACCTGAAACTGGGTCAGGCCGTTTTTCAGGTGTCTGGGGCGGCCGCCTAAAACAGACATTTGGTCCCTTGCAATATGCTGATGAGGGGCTGACGGCTGTGATCGGTCCCCCTCCCACTGTCCCTTATCTGAGGGCCACTGCCTGCAAAGCAAACAGCTCAAAATTCATTTTCAGAGATGAACGGGCTGACTGAGGAGGGGCAACTCACCCAAATGATTGAAATGAGGTCCAAGGCCTAATTTCGGGCCGGCCTTGGGCCTCCCTGGTTGGGCCTGCGCAACACCGATTCTGGGCCTGGGAGCAGGCTCAGTTGAATTTTTACCCCAATGTTTTTCAAACTGAACATTTCCAGTGAAAGAATTTGGTAAGAAATCTATCCAGAGGCCGTGGAGTAAGTGTTTATTTTATTGTTTTCTGAAAAATAAATTGTGATTTCTTTACTACAAAGAAAGAAAGAATAGACATTTCTGAAAGACATTTAGATCTCTCGATAATTTTGAAGTAGAGTGCCATGTAAATAGGCCACAGAATTTATTCACTTTCTTTCCTTGAAGTCTTGTGAAATAAAACGTCTTTTATCATCTTCTGACAAAACAGAAAACTAATTATTGATTGATATTAAAAAAAAGAAAGATCTCATTCATGACATCCCAAAGTGCTTTACTGCCAATGTTGCGCACAGCAAGGTCCCACAAACAGCAATGAGATAATGTGTTTTTAATGATGTTGGTTGAGTGATGCTCCCCTGCTCTTCTTCGAAATGGTGTGATGTCCACCTAAGACAGCAGACGTCGCATCCAAAAGACGGCACCTCCGACAGTGCAGCACTCCCTCAGTACTGCACTGGAGTATCAGCCTAGATTTTGTACTCAAGTTACTCGAGTGGGATTCAAAGCCTTCTGCCTCAGAGGCGAGAGTGCTACCACTGAGCCACAGCTGACACCTATAAAGTGACATATTGCAGAGTGTCCCTGTGTCGACTACTATTCAGGATTCTTTTAGTTCACCGGCACCTGTGACAGCTTTCTCTTGTCCTCTCCATCCTGATTGCCTTAATATCGGCATGGGAAAGGCAGCTTGCATGGTGCCAACTAATTTGTTGGAAATGTTGCATAGTGTGAAATATTAAATCGCGTTAATATTGTAATTGCTCTTTAAATCAAGTGTATCATATAATGAAATCCAAATTGTAATTTTGAAAAAGATCAACCGTTAATTTAATTAGCCATAATACACCAGTTATTGCATCGTAGTGAGAGATAATGAGCCCCCAGAGTTGAATGTCTCACATTTGGACAAAAATGTATACCTGTGAAGTGTAAGTAGTGAGAGGCATTAACCTTTGCTTCACTATTCACCTCACAGCAGCACCCCGAAAAACAGGATGACGCCGGTCTCCCTTATTCAAGTGAGAAGCAGCCCCTAATAATTGTCTTAATTGGTATGTTAGTCAACTTGACTTATTCTATTAAACTGTGATTAGTGCTGTGTGAGTGATGTGGAGTAGCTGCAATTATCTTCAGTGCGGGATTACCATCAGCGTTAATGCACGGCATTCAGTGCTACATATGGAATAACATCACAACGTACAGGATGATCCAGTTAAATATGATTTGGGAAACTGTAGGGATTTTGAGATACTCCCTGAGGATTACAGCTTGAAGTATGCTAATACCTGCCAGTTGGTATGCAAATATGCCATTACACTGATTGCAAGATGGAGCAGACAATATGGCTTTTTGGTTTAGACGTGATAGACATTTATTTTAAGATTTCACATTCTTTTCACACAAGGACTATTTAGTACTACAGAATCCTTGCCCAGCCCCGATAAGAGTGAACTTCGTGGCCTGGAATTTGCTGGGCCGAGACGCCGTAGTAATGGTGAAATAACAGGGAACGCTGTAACTATCGCCACTAAAGTCCCAGGAAATGATGGCATTGGTGAATGACGCCACTGTTATAGGAACACCATTGGCCCAGAATTTGCTGGAAGATGGCATCTTGCGATGTCCCCTGTTAGACTTGTTCCTGCACCCTTCAGCTCAAATATTTTTTGCCCATAAGGTTACTGGAAGCCGATAATGGCGTAGCAAGCGCAACAGGGCATCAGGGACCTTGGTGAAGGACGGGACAAACAGTCTATCTCCTTAACCAATGAGACTTACGGTTTGAGAAGTAGGATGAATTAGAGTGGGTGAATTCAAAGTCAAATCAGGTAAAGAAAGAGAAATAAAGAGAGGGAAAGACAGATTGGATAAGAGGGAGAGAAAAGAGGCAGAAAGGAAGAGTAAGAGAAAAAATGTAATAATTTAAACATTGACATTTTTTATATCTCCACCAACAATTCGCTACAATCAGGAATGAGACTCCACACTTTTAATTGTTCACTTCCTGAGCCAGAGAGGTTGATTGGCAGTCATTAACAATTATCACGTCGTTAAAAGGATACTTACAATATTAATTACTAGACTTAACTTTCTGTGGCGATGGCAATTAATGTGCAAATGCAGCAAATTCATGAAAATCACGAGGAGTTTAAGCACGAGATGCCGTTTACGCAAAGCTAGCGGAGGAGCGGCAGAAATCGTTCAACAACTTGTGGCGATTCATAATTCACTGGATAGCTCTTCCTTGCCACAAGTTGCTGGCCGATTTGTACATTAATAACGGCGTGCATCATTCAAACGCTGTTACTTTTTCAGCAAATTCTGGGCCAGTATTTTCTGGGATTTAAGCGATGCTTCGCTGGAACCATCGCTGAAACCGGGTAAGGACCATAATGCAAGCTCCCCCCCACTGAAAACAGCAACAAGGCTACATTAAGGATAGTTTTATCCACACTTACAGGAACGTCATTTCAGAAAGGTGCTGGAAAGTCAGGCTCATTAAATCTGTTACTATTGGGGCGATTATGATATGCTGACAGTTGTGGTGTGAATATCCAGGTAATAAAACAGATGCAGAAAAAAATTTATAATGCAGAATTTCACATCATAAACAGTTTGCAATACTGCTTTGAAATTTCAATTTATATTGACTAATGAAACTTAACACATATTTGTCATTGTTTTATGAAATATTAGTTTTGCAGTTGACATGGTGGGACAGTGGTATGAGATAAACTCACATCCACCAATATCTCACACGGCAAATTTGCTGACATCATCTGAAATGTGAGGAAGATCCAAGGGCTTCCCCATATGAACATTAAGGTGGAGTCATTGCTTGTTGGTCTTGTACACCAGAGGCTAGTGACGTACATAGAGGTTTTGGCTTGGGAGTAGGTTACCTGTACTTGCTTTTCACTGAGAAATGCAACAAGAACCCAAAGGAAGTAAGTAAATATTTTATAATGGAGCCTCCATTATCTGCTGTAATAGAGGTACATCCCTCACCCCCAAGTGGATAATTCAGGGTTCCTCACATTTCATTTTACACATATGGTATGACAAGCACCTTGGGATGTTTTGCTATGTTATAGGTGCTAAATAAATGCAAGTTATTTGTAATTATAGGAATGAAGCCAAGTACAAGTAAAAATACACTGAATTAAATTTTCCTGGGCTGTGAGGTTGATTTATATCAATTGTAAACAATTTTACAACACCAAGTTATAGTCCAACAAATTTATTTTAAATTCCACAAGCTTTCGGAGGCTTCCTCCTTCCTCAGGTGAACGGTGTGGAAATGAAATTTTCGAATCCTTCGCATTTGAAAATCACAGAATAATGCCTGGTGATCACTGCCCGTTGCCAAGGCAACCACAGTGAGCAGACAGAGAGGTGTCACCTAAAAGGCCACCGAATATACAACCCCCAAAAAAAAAGAGAGAGAGAAGGAAGACAGTCAATGACCTGTTATATTAAA
This sequence comes from Heptranchias perlo, assembly GCF_035084215.1. Taxonomy (NCBI): domain Eukaryota; kingdom Metazoa; phylum Chordata; class Chondrichthyes; order Hexanchiformes; family Hexanchidae; genus Heptranchias; species Heptranchias perlo. The sequence goes on from NC_090353.1 coordinate 29,632,307, forward strand.
AACAGATAACATTTGTTCGCTGGTGGGGTTACGTGTAGTGTGACATGAACCCAAGATCCCGGTTGAGGCCGTCCTCATGGGTGCGGAACTTGGCTATCAATTTCTGCTCGACGATTTTGCGTTGTCGTGTGTCTCGAAGGCCGCCTTGGAGTACGCTTACCCGAAGGTCGGTGGCTGAATGTCCATGACTGCTGAAGTGTTCCCCGACTGGGAGAGAACCCTCCTGTTTGGCGATTGTTGCGCGGTGTCCGTTCATCCGTTGTCGCAGCGTCTGCATAGTCTCGCCAATGTACCATGCTCTGGGGCATCCTTTCCTGCAACGTATGAGGTAGACAACATTGGCCGAGTCACAGGGGTATGAACCGTGCACCTGGTGGGTGGTGTCCTCTCGTGTGATGGTGGTATCTGTGTCGATGATCTGGCATGTCTTGCAGAGGTTACCGTGGCAGGGTTGTGTGGTGACGTGGACGCTGTTCTCCTGGAAGCTGGGTAATTTGCTGCGAACGATGGTTTGTTTGAGGTTGGGTGGCTGTTTAAAGGCGAGTAGTGGAGGTGTGGGGATGGCCATAGCGAGGTGTTCGTCGTCATTGATGACATGTTGAAGGCTGCGGAGAACATGGCGTAGTTTCTCCGCTCCGGGGAAGTACTGGACGACGAAGGGTACTCTGTTGGTTGCGTCCCGTGTTAGTCTTCTGAGGAGGTCTACCCTGCCACGGTAACCTCTGCAAGACATGCCAGATCATCGACACAGATACCACCATCACACGAGAGGACACCACCCACCAGGTGCACGGTTCATACCCCTGTGACTCGGCCAATGTTGTCTACCTCATACGTTGCAGGAAAGGATGCCCCAGAGCATGGTACATTGGCGAGACCATGCAGACGCTGCGACAACGGATGAACGGACACCGCGCAACAATTGCCAAACTGGAGGGTTCTCTCCCTGTCGGGGAACACTTCAGCAGTCATGGACATTCAGCCACCGACCTTCGGGTAAGCGTACTCCAAGGCGGCCTTCGAGACACACGACAACGTAAAATCGTCGAGCAGAAATTGATAGCCAAGTTCCGCACCCATGAGGACGGCCTCAACCGGTATCTTGGGTTCACGTCACACTACACGTAACCCCACCAGCGAACAAATGTTATCTGTTTTTAATATAACAGGTCATTGACTGTCTTCCTTCTCTCTCTCTCTTTTTTTGGGGGGTTGTATATTCGGTGGCCTTTGAGGTGACACCTCTCTGTCTGCTCACTGTGGTTGCCTTGGCAACGGGCAGTGATCACCAGGCATTGTTCTGTGATTTTCAAATGCGAAGGATTCGAAAATTTTATTTCCACACCGTTCACCTGAGGAAGGAGGAAGCCTCCGAAAGCTTGTGGAATTTAAAATAAATTTGTTGGACTATAACTTGGTGTTGTAAAATTGTTTACAATTGTCAACCCCAGTCCATCACCGGCATCTCCACATCATGATTTATATCAAGCAGGAGGAGACTGATGATTGTGGGTTGTGCAGTGAGATGACATCTTGTGCAAGGCTATGTCCTACGAAAATTCTGACAGATAATTGGAAGGCCGTTAATTTGAGCATGGGAAATGGAGATTCCACTGTATTTTTTTTTAAATCGCATGGGATCAGTTGAATAGCACAGATGCAACCATTTGTTGTTGTTTGGTGCAGGTACTATAAAAATTATATTACAAAAATATAAAGGGTTGATTCACTGACCCTGTGTTACCAGCAGGAAGCTGCACTTAAAGGGAACCCAGGATGGAGAACTGGGACCATGATGTTGTAGCCCCGTCACTAACCCATGGCTTGAGGGGCTGAATGGCCTACTCCTGTTCCTATGTTCCCCCTGATCGTGGATCTCTCCTTGAGAACATAAGAAATAGGAGCAGGGCCATACGCCCCCCGCGAGCCTGCTCCACCATTCAAAAAGATCATGGCTGATCTTCTACCTTAAGTCCACTTTCCCGCCCTATCCCCATAACCCTTGATCCCCTCAATATCCAAATATCCATCGATCTCAGTCTTGAATGAAGTGAAGCCTTGGTGAATTTACTCTTAAGTCTAAAAGAAGCCGAGCAAGTTGCAGCTCCATTGTGTTGGTTCTGGATTTATGCTGTCAATCCAATTATCCCATTAGGGGAGTCATCCAGTGGTTGTCAAATGCTTCCCATCTTTGGTTTACTTCTTGTTCCCTTCTCCATCAAAGCCAGGGGAAGGAAACATTAAACCACGTTTTGTCGTGCAGTTAACCTTATAAGTGAGTCTTTAGTAAACATGTGTGGACTCTGACTGATTTTGTAACCAACACAACACAGTGATTAGAAAAATGGCAGGCCATCCCTCATCTTAATTAATGACAAAATATTTCACAAAAATACAGCATATGAATGCAGAGGGAAAAGATGGAAAAGCTGGAATTAAAAATATATCAGTGTTCAAAATCGATGCCGAGGCATGGCATATAAATAGCCTCAATGCACTCACAAATCAGACTTGACACAGGTGCAATGCTCCATTCCATTGTCATCATCCTGATACACTTCAACTCTGCTCTGAGAAAAGTATCCCCAAGTGAACTCATGCAACATTCCGACTTACAAAACTATTTACTCACAGAAGTTAAGTGGTATCAATTTAGTTCTCATTAGTTAGCAAGGTGGTTGGTCATGATTTGTACTGAAAACTCCGAGCCACTGGATTAAGAGCACCTGAACTAATTTCAATTGTGATGCTTAAAGAACAGTCCATGATTCTTTTATGTTTGTATCATTTTACTTTATAACAACTTTTGTCAAAAACATGTCAAAGAAAAGCTGTATTTTGACAGCTGAAAAGGTCTTTCAATATTCAATGGATAATTTCCTTTGAAGAATGTTACTCTGTCCATCGGTTTAGAGCTGAACACATGACTCACAGAAAGGGCACTGTTTTCCTCCTCCTAGTCCCTCGCTCGTGAACTGTGAAGTGCAGCACAATTGAGGCAAGCCGTGATGAATGATCATATTCACTGATCTTTACAAACTAAGGAGGTCAGTTCCCTCACTGTTTTCAGCACATTATGAAGTATAAATGGCATAGGGAATTCTCTGAGTGTGGAAAATCAGGTGGAAGCTGTTTTCACCAGTTGTGCACCTTTAAAAAGCTTCCCCGGAGTTCCCTCGCACTTTGTGAGCCTTCCCACGATCCGCCCAGCAAGTCCCCACTGGCCTCACATTTGCATGTGTCAGAGTGAGAGCCAGTGGTGTAGCAGCTGTGAGTTTCCTGGGTTTGCACTGCTAATGCACTCAGAGTAAGTTGGACTTAGAGTTCGGGGGTGCAGCACCTGCCAGGATCAAGGCAGAATTGAGGAGCTTGTCAACTTGAAGAGTCTGGAGAGTTTAAACACTGATTTCTGCAGCTTGGAAGCACTTTTTGAATCCATTTGTTTTGGACTTATCTCCACAAAAGACCTGCACTTGCTTCTGACTGTGTCAGCCCTACCGCAAGATTTTCGGACCCCTCCACCCGCAGTCAGGGCATCTCTAGAGCAGATATCACTTTCCCTATGGGCATACTACTCTGCCGTTATCATGGATGAGGAGGAAATGCAGCACAGGATGGAGCTAAGGAAAGTCAGGCACTATTTAAGGAGAATGCAGCCCACCAGATATTCCCCCACCACCACCACCACCACACCACTAGAACATACAGGTCATATAAGGACCTCTCTGAGGAGCTCTGCATAAGAGTGCACTTCACCAAAGAGGCCAAAGGGCATCTCGGTGACCTGCTGCAAGAAGCCACTCTCATTTGCCCACATTTGGCTATGAAGGTCACCACTACCCTCAACTTCTATGTCACAGGGCATCCACGGGGATCTCTGTAACATCAGCCTGAGAGAAGTACAGGCACACATTTGTCAAGTCACTGATGCTCATTACTGAAAGCAGCGCAGTTCATAACCTTTGGAAAGCAGCTGAGAGATGGGAGCGGTTCAGTTTTAATAGGGGAGCATTACCTTTGGGATTAAGGAGACAGAGAAAGCGGGTGGAAAGTTGTGTTTGTGTGGTGCTTTACAGGGATACCAGAGTGACCGTGTAGGTGCTCAGTCACTAACCTGGCAGTGACCAGATGCCACCAACCTCGCCATCTCCCACAGCAAGAACGGAGTGAGTGCCCATTTGTTCCATCACCTTCTCTTCGAAGGGGTGAGGGGTTTAAAGGTGGCGAGGTCCTCTCTGGTAGCTTGCCTTTGGTGAGCATTGGACACCAATTTGTTCTGTAAGAATCTAAAATAAATGAGGGTAAGGCTAGCAATGGAAGAGTATGTGCCAAGTGGTATAAAGGAGATGAAATAAGAAATGTGGGTGTATAAATGTGTTCAAGTGGAAGAGGTTTTTTTTGGGTAGTGCATGCAAGTAATTCGTATGTAGTCATAATGCAGGATACCAAGTTAGAGCCACTCTTAACCAGAGTGCACTGTGAAGGGATAGTCATACAGGTGTTGCTTTAAGAGGCTGAAGAGTGTGCTGGTGCCCATGGTGGGCAAAGATGAAAAGAAGAGAGTCCCTGGTGTATTACCTTGCCAGCTCTGGTGAGGTTGTTGAACTTTTACCAGCATTGTTCTGTAGTCTAGGGGTGATTGATTGCTGGGTGGCACATTACATTCCTGGTAGGCTAGGTGGCACCCACATCGAGGAGTCTGTGCCTGCTACCTTCAATCTTCTTAAGGAGGTCTTGGAGGTCTGCGTCTGTAAGTTTTGGTCTTCTTCTCTTGAATGGGCCCCTGTACCTGCTGCCCTCTGAGAACAGATGGTCCTTGGGTGTTCAGAAACTGGCAGAGAGGGAAAAAATACTTTCATTTGTTTCTATTGTCAAAGAAAACACTTAATGCCACTTCCTCATGGTGTTTACATTTTTGTAAAATACAGGAAAGCCTTTTCTGTTACCAATAGTCATAACCAATATCTGTGGTGTACTGAGCAGGATTAATAGCAATGTGTTTTGTTTCCTCCTTCAAATACACACTCAGATGTTATATCCTGCTATTGGTTTCTTCCAGGACCAAAGGCACAGCTCCAGCATCCTATGGAGAATCACAGGTGCCTCCAGCGTCTCTGTGCATTCCAGCTGTCAGTCAGCAGGACCTCACAAATGAGAACAGAGCCTCCTGAGCAAGAGATTTTGGACCTTCAAAGAAAGAATTCACCAAAGTACATGACACAATGGACGTGATAGAAGCCTCGCTGAATGAGTGCATAAAATAAATTGTAAAGAGGATCTGCCAAACCTGAATTTTCCAGCAAGCTCCAAACCCATCTTCCATAAGACCAATTGCATGTCTTAACCAGAGTGAATCCAGAAGCAGTTGCTCGGGTTATATCTGGCTCCCTATCCCGTCTGATGCTATAGATGAAACTTTGACATTCAGGCCACAGCTTGCCTGATAAAAAGGTGGATGGGCCGGATTACTGGTTTATGCTAACACCATAAAGTCAAATTCTATTTTTATTACACAAAAAGGAATCCAAGGAGGTACGTTTCCCCTTCACCTCTTGAGCGGTAAACTGGTGGAATGGATCATTATAGAACCTGCCCGGTTTTCATTTCCATTGATTTCAATCCCTATAATGGGCAGGCAATCCACTCCTCCAAGAGGTGAAGAGGAAAATTACCTCCCAAGAGTTTAACCAGTGTTTTGGGGATTGAAATCCATGATTTTGTCCATTTTTCAGCGAACGGTGCCTTTGCAGATTGGTTATTAGGATAATTTATTTGATTGTAAGCGTGAAACCAATGCCTTCATTTATTTAAATATGATTAACAAAATAAATGATGTAGAAGATTAAACTGTTTTAATGTCTGTGTTTTTCTATACTTACAACAGAAACTTTAGTTAAAAGGAAAATCCTAACCAATGACTAATATCCTTCCAACTGTAAAGAGCCCTACTTTATTTATTAATAGAAAAACAGACCTTTATATTCTTTTAAAACAACAAAATACCAGCATCCTGTCAAGGTTATTTATTGGAGGACTATGATTTTGGGAAGTACTTTAAAGGGGCTTTATGACCGTTTGGTGTTCAGTGTTCAGACCTGAAACAGAAAGAGAGTCAACCTGCTCCAAAATGTCTGCTTCACAGCAGCTATCTTTCTGCCAGATGTTCTTTGCATTGTTTGGATACATTGATGTGGAGATGCCGGTGATGGACTGGGGTTGACAATTGTAAACAATTTTACAACACCAAGTTATAGTCCAGCAATTTTATTTTAAATTCACAAGCTTTCGGAGATTTTCTCCTTCCTCAGGTAAATGTACCTGAGGAAGGAGAAAATCTCCGAAAGCTTGTGAATTTAAAATAAAATTGCTGGACTATAACTTGGTGTTGTAAAATTGTTTACAATTGGATACATTGATTGAGACAATTGCATTATAGTGTCATCAAGGGAAGGGTAGGGGGCATTTATAGCAAAATCATTAAGATGTTGAAGTGATGATTGGAGAAAACCTTCCCCAAATGTCACTGCACATTCCTGTTTACAAACCTGGAAAAATGACAATATAGTAATTTTACCAGGACAATGGTTGCCTTCTAAAGGATCATTTCAAAACAAAACCCCAAGAAAAACATCAGACATGAAGAAAACAACAGCCCCTTCACATGAGTAACAGTTAAGCATCATATTTTCTACATATAAGATGCACAAGACCAGAGGAGAATATGGGGTTAAATTGAATACGGCCTGAATCCGAGTGCGGGCATCATGGTGTGCGGTGGTTCCGATGCAGGCAGCACGAGAAATTTGTGCTGTCTGGTCACTTGCCTCGTCGAAGCGCAGCAATCAGGCCTTGCACCAGGTTCGGACTTCTCACCAGCAGGGATGGGGATGGGGGTGGGGGGAAAATATTGCATGATTTGCTCGTACCTCTTAAAGGCAGCCTGCACCTCTTAAAGGCAGTCTGCACCTCCTAATTGCAAAAAATAAGATACAGGTCCACACAGAGTCTGAACAGAGGTCAGACATCGCACACGTAAAACACAGATGCAGATCCCATCCCTATGTTTACAAACTGTTGAGTTATGTTAAAACATTAAATAAAGGTTGCGCACCACTAAATCCCATATCCTCCAATCTGCATGCCAGGCCTCATCACTCTGCCGATCTGAGTTTGTACCAGGCCTGCGGGAGTGCGTGCACCAAGATTCTTTGCTGATGTACTAGAGGCCTTGGTGCAAGAGGTGGACAGAAGGGGGGACATCCTATATCCGCAAAAGGCCCTCCAGACATACGCTCAAGAGGCAGTGGGAGGCAAAAGGGGTCACAGTCAATGCCAGGCGCATAGCACCAAGAACATGAATGCAGTGCAGGAAGAAGTTCAATGCTTTGACACGAGTGATCAAGGTGAGTGAGGTCAACTGTCAAGTGGCATCTCCTACCAACTGCACCACGCACTAAATCCCCCATCACTCACCTACCAACAAACTCTTTCAATCAGTACTCAACTCTTCCAATCAGATGCTTCCTCTCACCCTCACACATTACCACTGTGGGAAACTGCCCACCCAGAACTCACAGGCCACACACACACTGGCAGCTATTCAACCATGACAGGCACATAACCCAGACACACGTCCCACTTTCTTGCAGGAGAAGGTGGCACATATCAGGAGGCAGCAAGTGGCAGTGGCATTTAGCACCTCGAGCCTGTTCTGTCATTCAATGGTCATGGTTGATCCGTGACCGAACTCCATATACCCGTCTTAGCCCCATATCCCTTAATACCCTTGGTTCACAGAAATCTATCAATCTCAGGTTTAAAATGAACAATTGAGCTAGCATGAACTGCCGCTTGCAGAAGAGCGTTGCAAACTTCTACCACCCTTTGCATGCAGAAGTGTTTCCTAACTTCACTCCTGCAAGTCCTAGCTCTAAATGTTAGGCTATGTCCCCTCGTCCTAGTATTCAATTATAGAAGACGTCCAAAAACAGGTACGAATGCATTAGCAGCCAGAAGCAATAATCCATCAACTAACCGAAAATCCTGCATGGCCCCTTTAAATAGCACTGGTGGGGCCCTCCAGGCTGTCGAAGACATGTTCAGGTGTTCATGGTTAAGACAATGCGTTGAGTGGAGCGTTAAGTGCCAAAATGGCGTCTATCACTTTAAATCAGCGTTGCACACTGATTTAATGCATATTCTCCCTACTTCACATGCAGCCGGCATTCGTTATCTGTGCGTGCATGAAACCCTTTACCAATATGGCGTCCGACGCACGTAATGCTAGAAGCATGCGCACACCTCCCGGATGCCATTTTGGAACTTCGGGAGGGCGAGTAGCGCCAAAACAACGGGCGCTACACGACCCAATTTCAAGCCCTATATCTCTATGGATAAAATGGCTGACTTGGGGCCCATAACTACAAATACACAAAAGACTAACACAATCTTTGTCCTCACCTCCTAAACTACAATGATTTATTTACCTCAAGGGCATGCTGTGTCAGAATGAAAAAGAATTGAACCCATCTCTAAAATACTTTACATAAAGCAGTTCTAGATGGGCTCAGTGCAAATGCTTTGAGCACCTACACTGGTATTATTGGACGCAGGATGCTGATCATCTACTGTGTTCCCATCCTCAGAATAATTACTGTCATCATTGCCTTGAGGCAGATCTACAAGATCCAATGAGCAGATACAGTGTTTTGTTGCACATAACGTTCATCAGAGCTATGGCAGACATTTTCTTAGGGCTTTATTTACACCAAGTTATACCATGTTTCACCCTAACAATGATACCTTTTCAATGACAAAAGTGCACTTGTAAAAGTATGTGTTTACACTATAAGTATGGCACCTGTGCAAAGAAGCTTTCTTCGCACTGGTGCTTCGAAGTTGCAGTGTAAATCCAGAGTCAAGGTCCGACCTGACTCTGGGGTCAAGCAGAAAGAGACTTCTTCCTCCACATTCCAGAACCAGGTTGCGCCCGGACGCAGGATTTATACTATAACGTTAGCAGGAAGCAGAACTGCTTTGTAGCAATGCCAGTTATAGTGTAAATGAAAATGCTGAAACATGGCAGTAACCTTATGACTGTATAAAGGCAAATTTGCAGCACAACATTTCAGGTCTGCACAAAAGACTTTGGTGTGCTTTTCAGGAGTCCTGAAAAGGTATTTTAGATTGTAGCGGCAACACATCATGCAGATTGTACCAACTTAATAGATCTATTTTTACGTTGAACAATCTGCACAGACATTGCACACAAACATTGTTCATGGACTTCTGGTTGCTGGAAGAGAGTCCATCTTGGCTAATATTAAACTAACAACAATGAAAACTGTAGCTACAACGAACATGCAACGATGTTCAAGATATCCTCTTTAAGTACAATGACCTCTGGCCATGAAGGCAGTTTCAGGTTAATCCCTCAAGTCAGACTACTGATTAGGGACAAGGTTATTGTAGTCAGGTACATAAGCATAGTTCATCTTGTGATTGCATAGTTTCTTTCTAAATACGTCCACCAGCACCGTAGTTTCGGACACCAAAGGTTCCCAGTCTGAGAGATCCTTCCTCCCTCCCAAAATGCAAAACTCCAGGAGTATGACCCATGGTAAGTGGATCCGTGCAGTAAAGAAGAAAAGAAAGAACTTGCATTAAGATAGTACTTTTCATGTCTTCAGGGTGTCCCAAAGTGCTTCACAACCAATGCTGAACTGTACCATTTATGATGGGCAGCCAATTTAACACAGCAAGATTTCACAAACAGCAATGACCAGTTAATCTGTTCTGGTGGTTTTGGCTGAGGGTTAAGTTTTGGCCAGGACATTGGGAGAACTCCCCCGCTCTTTTTCAAATGGCACCATGGGATCTTTTACATCCACCCAAAAAAGCAGACAGGCCTCGGTTTAATACCTTGTCTGAAAGGTGACACCAGGAGCAATACAGCACTGCACTGAAGTGTAGTTGTAGAAAGTCTGGTATTTCTATTGCACCCATTGGATGCCAAAGTGTCCCCTCCCTTAAACTGGTGTTTTTGTGATTAGTAATCATATAATAATGTTCAGAACTCTGAACTGTCACATCATATTGTATATTAAGGGGGGAAAGCACAAAAAGCTTAAAATAAGGAAAACTAGCAGTGTTTTCTAAAAGGAGGAAAGTGAAATGTAGTGCCACAAAATCCTTTATGCATTTTGGTGTCTTTGGATATATACCCATGACACACAGAGGGAAACTGCATTTGAAGGATCAGGGCAAATATACCTCTGGTGAGTAATCTTCCTTTCTATTCAATGAGATCAGCAAGACAGCCTAGAACAAATTACAGCCAGTCACATACATCAGCTGGAGTATATGACACTGTTGTTTAAAATAGTCACAGATAAAACTATTTCTTTCTTGTTGGCTGATTAGGTTGTAACTCAGGCTGATCGCAAATTAAATCTACATAACGCAATCGGTCATATGTTCAAATGTTTACTAGAAATCTCTTCCAGTATCTTTAAAGAAAAGCTCAACCCTATTTAAATAAAGATCTCAATGGTTCCTTCTCTAAAACAATCTGATGCCATCCCTCTTAACAGCTTTATTCCAGGAAAATTCACTTTTTAAAAATTGCAGTAGTGGTAATATTTCTTTATTTTAAGTGGATTAGTAGTTTTGTTAAAATAATGCAGAGGAATTTGGTATGAGAACATTAAGAATTTTTATTACAACAGTGCAGTTGTAATGTCTGCCTTCACCTTAAAAAAAATAGAATTTTTCTGGGTGACCAACAGGATGAAACACAAATTGTTCTCTGCACCCTCGCCTCCTAACTCTGGGGATGATACATATCATCATGACGTTTTCGTACAAATTGTAACATTTCATAATTTGAGGTAGATTTGCTCAATTGCTTTCAGGCCTTTTTGTTTGTCAGGACCCTGAGATATTTGTTCCGCCTTTTCTTCCCATCAGTGACCTTGGGGGTAATTTTAACCCTAACTCGCAAAAAAAATCAGCTGAACACAGTTCCTAAATACAGTCACTTTCTAATAGATCAAACTGGATTACTGTGCAATGGTTTTTTTTGGAGGGCTGCTGAATTTTGGAGGCATTAAATTATGGAATAAGAGAAACCTGCATAAATACAAACACTTTTGCTATTAGGAAAAATAGCAAATCTTGAGAAACGGTCCGTTCCTTTTGGATGAATTTTTAAGGTGTGCAATTCTGACATTCATTTCTAATTGATAATGAGCCATTACTCATTATTCTAGTTATTAATTATGATAATATACAGGGTATTCTTACTTTGACTTTTTTGGTTTTAACTAGCTAGTTCTCTGGTAGCTATTTGATTTGGTCATGATAATGAACGTTAGTGTTCCTAAAAATACATTTAATTGACAAAAATACAAATCATCATTTCAATGTACAGGACAGAAAAGGAGTAATGCAGTCCAATTGGCCCATCCCAAAGTTCAAAAATGATCATAATACAGTCTGGAATCATTTCCCGAGTTCACACTACTGGCGGGAGCCTCGCTTATATGTTTAGGTTCAGTCTGCCCTCCATCTTGTGATATTGGACTTTCAAGGCAAAGAAATGATAGAAGAGAAAAGAAAGAAAGACAGACAGACGGACTTGCATTTCTATAGCACCTTTCTCAATCTCAGGACGTCCCAAAGCGCTTTACAGCCAATGAAGTACTTTTGAATTATAGTCACTGTGGCAATGTAGGAAACGCGGCAGCCAATTTACACACAGCAAGCTCCCATAAACAGCAATGTGATAATGACCAGATAATCAGTTTTTTAGTGATGTTGGCTGAGAGATAAATATTGAGTCAGGTCACCGGGGAGAACTCCCCTGCTCTTCTTTGAAATAGTGCCGTGGGATCTTTTATGTACATCTGAGAGGGCAGACGGGCCTCATCTGAAAGACGGCACCTCTGGCAGTGCAGCACTCCCTCAATACTGCACTGGAGTGTCAGCCCATATTTTGTGCTCAAGTCTCTGGACGTGAATCCTCAACCTTCTGATTCAGAGGCGAGAGTGCTACCACTGAACCAGAGCTGACATTACCTTGATGGCAGGGGATCTCCTCCATTACCGTGTATTTCTGAAATAAATGAATTATTAAAGGATTTGATAAGAATTGTGACTGTCAGTTAGATTAAATGTCTGTCCTCGTAATGTCATTGAGGCAATCAGTCTGTCAATCTAAAGACTACTTAGGTCCTTATCAGTCTCAGTGTTTTATCATTTAATTCCTTCAAAATATCAAAAAGGGTTGTTGTACCTGAAATTATCAAAATTGCTGTAGACTGAAATAATTTTGCTTCCCCCTCCACCTCCATTCATCCACATTGCCAGGAACCCGAGATTACGTCTTTATGATCACTGGCATTGCAATTTGCATTAGGCTGAGCTTTTGAAAACTCGAGCTATAAAGCAATGGCAGAAGCCTATCCAGTGACATTAAATGGTGTATATCAAGATGACAGCAATTCACACATTTGGGTGAATATGTATTCAGCAAGGTAAAGGAGGACAGTGACAGTGGAGAAAGCATTCCTTTCACTTTCGGCCCAGTAATATCACTGCTTTTTAAATTGCCTTTCATGCTGGACGTCATCGAAAGATAGAAAGAACTTGCATTTATATACTACGAGGCTGAAATCAGGCTGTGCAATATCAGCATACAGACATTTGATGCATCTGTATGAAATTCCTTTGTCTCTGTTTAATTACGCCATGAACCCGTTTACTTTAAATGGGTTAATGCCTCCATTAAAATAATGGGCAGACGAGTTTCACATGAGAGCAGTAAAGCATCTGTATGCCAATTAAACCGCAGCACAGTACATTTTGTGATCTGGGCATGGGTCCACAGTGCCACATGGGGCATGTGCAACACTGTCTCAAGCACAAAGGATGGATTTCCTGGCAAAGGAAGGGCACTACATCAAACATCAGCTGGATGTCGAAAAAATAGACCACATGCAGCTGGCTAGTAAGGAGCCTGGGAAATGGAAAGCATTTGTAAAGATGGTGACAATTTACATTTGCTCGAAATTGCTGTCAAGCGCTGTGCATGGAGGGAGGTGTTCCAAGAGCTTTTTCAAAATTAAGTCGGGCTGACGTTGGCTGCCTTACACCAGTGCAGTCTCAAAACTGCTTTCAGAGTCATTTCATTTGGGAAATGAAATCCCTCCAAACGTCACTCATTAAGTAAGCTTACTGCAGACCTAACAATGCTGTCCCCGCTCCCGATTGGCCTGAACTCATCTTAGGCTTGTGAGCAGTCCAACAAATCCCTTTACATGAAAATTATCTCAAGGACCTGCTGGTGTCGAGCTCCACACTGTGATGCAATACAGTGTAATCTTATTTACAACTTAATTCGCTGTGTAAACACAGCTGCCCAATGACTACACATATATCCCTACCCGTCTAAGTGGTTGGACGTCTGCTTGTACAACTTTGTACAGTCCTCGTAGTGCATCCTTTATAGGCTGGGTATTCGGGTGCCGTGTTACTTTATTTTTATAGTTGTTGGAATGAATTCAAACTAGTGGAAGCTGCCACCAGGTTAGCAACCCCTGTGATGTAAAAGTTCCATTGAACAGGGTCTGTATTCCTGCTACTGTATTTCACTTCTTTGGGGTTGGAATCATGCTGTGATATTAGTAACAAACACATCGACATTCTTGAGTTAACGGCCTGTTTATTTTAAATAGATTAACACCTTTGTTAAAATAGCAGAGGAATTTCATATGATTGCATCAATGAGTTTATAACTGATAACCACAGAATGCGATTTCAACCCATTTATTTTGTATTCCACCTACTCAGCAAGAAAAGTCCCACTACAGACATTGCACCTCTTGAAATCTCAGTGGCATGAAATTCAGAGTAGATTTTGCACAATTTACCATTCAATTTCCAATAACTTCTGAGTTTAATTATTCAGTTTGCTACCTCCATCTTATAACGCAAACCTGCTGTTTGACATAAGTTAACCCTGTCAGGAGTGGAAAAAAAACAAAACATACAACAAATAGTGAAATGATTATAAGTTCTTTGCAATTTGGATTCAGTCACGAAGTATCCTGAATTTAGCAAAGCCAAAACTAATGCTCCAAACTCAATCAAGTGTAACAGTCTTTCTAGATTGCCAAGTAACATGGATGTATTATCCCTTGTCCTATAAGCACAATACTGCTGGAGCAAATGGATTCATGCTCAATTCTGTAACAGATCAATTACTGACACAACTCACTTCTTCCAACATGTTGCCAGAGAGCAGAAACAGATATCACCTTCTCCCTCCATCCACAGACGATACCAATCAGCAGAGCATCAGGGAAATGGGTATGGTAACTTTGTGCTTATGGTACTTGACCAGGAACATAGGAACATGAGTAGGCCATTCAGCCCCCCGAGCCTGTTCCGCCATTCAATTAGATCATGGCTGATCTAATCTTAACTCAATCTACCCGCGTTGGTTCCGTAACCCTTCATACCCTTGCCTAACAAAAATGAGGCCTGGATTAATAATCCAGAGAATGTGCGTTCAAGATTTGAATTCAGTTTTTTAAAAAATTGGAAATAAAAAATAACTGGCATCAGTAAAAGTGACCATGAAGCTGTCGACTTCTCGTTAAAAACCCAAGTGGTTCACTAATGTCCTTTAGGGAAGGTAAACCTGTCGTCTTTACCCGGTCTGGTCTATATGTGACTCCAATCTCACACCAACATGGTTGACTCTTAACTGCTCTTTGAAGTGGCCTAGCAAGCCACTTAGATGTGTCATAGGGATGGGCAATATTTGCCTGCCTTGCCAACCATGCCCAAGAATGAAAAATAAAAAATAATAGGTACATAATGATCATTTAAATACCCGAATTAGATCACATGGGAAAATGGATAAATTCTTGCCACTTGACTACCAACAAGTCACAGTGCCGAGTAGCAACTCATTTTAAAATTTACTTTATACAATTAATAGGAAAAGCACCTGCCTGTTGCCTTGCTGGTGTGAAATGAATTGCACAATGCTGTCTGAACTGGGCCGGATTTGGCCAAATGTTGATTCAATTCAAAATTGCCCAACTTGGGTCCATAACAACAATATTATTCAGATCATTAAAATTATACCAGAGAGCAAGAATCCTTCCATTTTTCTATTCTATAATTTGCATGAAATCCTGCTCATTTTATCAAAGCCTTAAGCATGGTTTGAGAGGGTCAAATCATCAAGTTTTAATATCATGGGTGATGACTGAAGCCACAGTGTATCAAATTGGGCCCGTTCATTCTTCCCAGAATACCTTGTGTGAAGGAAAAGCAATGGTACTACTAGTGGTGAAACAAATGTTTACACGTTACAATTAAATTCCTTTAATTGTATATGGATTTATGTACTAGGTGTTGTTCATCAAGCAATTTATCGGGAGACAAGTTATTTATAAACAGATATGCACATAATATACTCAGAGATACTTATGCAAGTATATACATCAGTATGTACAGATATCTGGAAGGCATCCCAGTACTAACTATTAAAAGCCTCATTTATCTTATGAATGCAGCAGCCAAAGCTTTTTATATTCAATCTCGATTCTTTATATGCCAATAGGGCAGCTTCATTTATATTTTTCATCATGACACAGTAGCCACAATTAGCATTCAGTAAAAGTTGATGGTGGGGAGTCAGAGATGCTGCTGCCATTGGAGGTCAAAGGGGGGCTTGAAGGTGACCATTACCGCGCACTTATATGGCTCGAATGTTACCTGCCACCTATCAGCCCAAGCTTGGATGTTGTCCAGGTGTCGCTGTTGGCTGATATTGGCTGCTTCGTTATTGGGGGAGTTGCGAATGGAGCCGAACACTGTAGAATCATCAGTGGACAGCTCTTCTCCTGATCTTGCAATGGAAGACAGGTCATTCATGAAGCAGCAGAAGATAGTTGGCCGAGAAGGCTGAGGAACCTCCAGCCACACTTAGATCAGAGTTGGAGGCTATAGATCTGAGCCCTGTGGATACCTATCCTCCATTTTACATTGTCTTGCTCACTCCAATCTAACAATGCCTTAGTCTCACTTACTACATACAGCCAATATGATGAAACTTGCCAGATGCTGGAAGTGGTTGCAAAGAAAGCCAGGTGTTTATCTTGATGAGCATAGAATTCAAATGGAGGAATCCTCCATGTAAAAGGAGGCTCCTAGCCACATCGATACAGGCACAATTAATAAAGAGGTGTGGAGTGTCTCTCTTTCTTCCCAGTAAAGACTAATCAGCCTGATAGTAAAAATAGAAAGTGCACCATTTACAGAACTATTGTGAAGATGCTGATTCTATTTAAGGAACTTCACTCAGAATCGGCTCTTAGTTGCACAATAGATTTGTTGTAATTTTTCCACTGTGACCAGCTGTCCCGTGTCTATGGACTGTGAAGCTGTTGATTATCATTTTAGTTGGGGTTGTTTCTAAACAGCCCAACTTCAATACGCCTCGGGATACAGCACAGGACAATCAGTACAGTGCCACCCCTTAACTCCATGGACCAAATAAAAACCTTAGACTCTTGGCTGATAGTGTGTTGGCTATACTGATTGTGCCATGATGTGGGTGTTCATAGATCCATAGATGCTTGCAGCAAAAATGAGGCCATTCTACCCATCGTTGTCATGCTGTGTTTTCCCAAGCGAATCTCTGCTCTTACCCAGTAGCCCTGCCTAAAAATATTTATCCAATTCTCTGTTAAAAGATGCAATGGTCTCTGCTTTAACCACTCTCTGTAGCAAAGCATTCTGTGCTCCAACAATTCTCTGTGTAAAGAAATTTCTCCTAATCTCTCTCCTCACTTTCTTAGTGACAATTTTAAATTGACGACCCCTCTTCACAAACTCTCCAAGCAGAGAATTTATTCTTTCCTTGTTCAGCCTATGAAAACCCTTTATAATTTTAAAAACCTCTATTAAATCTCCTCCTGCACACAGACAGTGCTTGTACAGGGCTTTATTTCTAGACTCAAGATCTCCTCAGCCATGTTATAGCCAGGGGAAGCAGGGAAGGCTGTTGCATGAAGGTGAAAATTGGCTAAAGCATTTGGGAGGGATGGCAGCCATTTTATCTTCCTTACTTGCTGGCTTAGAACATTGATCTTAATCTGCACAAGGCAACTTTCTGAGAATTTAGATGTTGAATTTTTACATGACTGTAAATACGAAATTGACGGGCAGGAAATGACCAGCCGGTCTATCAAGCCTGCCCCACACTTATGATGGCCGGAGCATCATGACTAAACACTTCCTCTTTCCCTCTCTTGCCCCCCCCCCCCACCCACTGCAGCCATGTAATCTCCTGGGATAGGCAAAAAAACAGTGAAAAATCCCAGGGCCAAAAAGGGAAGAAATACTCTGGAAAATTCCTCTCCGACCCCCTCTGCTGATCAAAACCTGTCCGGGAGATCACATGGACCAAGTGTTATCTATAAAGACACTTATCTTGTATATGATGTGATCTCTGCCCCAGTCAAGAACTGGACCAGCTCCCTCTTGAAGGCATACAGAGAGTCAGCACCCACCACTTCAGCCGACAATCTAATCCAGAGGCTCACTACTCTCTGGGAAAAGAAGTAACACCTAACATCCAGTCTATTCCTAAATGGGGTACAAATCTCTCATCTCATAACAGAAAGTGGGCCAACTCCAGCTCGTAATAAAGTAAATACTATCAATACGTTGAGAAAGTAGCTGATTCAAAGAAACCCTATCTATTGCAATGTTTCAGGATATCAGGAGCTTCACTGCGCTAAACGCAAAAAAAATAAGCAGCTTTGCTGGATACTTAATAAAGAATCAAGATAGATGCTCTTGAAAAACTTAGTGAGGAAATGCACTGAGTAGCAGAGCACTGAGCAGTACAAGCCAGGCAGGTACCAGGTTTGATCACTGCTCTATGCTATTTCAGTTGGAGCAGCAATGGGAGTGGATGGTTGGCAGTGTCTTTACTGGAATTGTGTGGCAAATGTTTCTTGGTGGGGGGGTGGGGGGGGCAGAGAGGTTGTGCCAGGAAGGAAGAGGAGCCGTGCCCTGTTTCCATCATGGTGCAATGATGTATTTTGGTGCAATTCGTGACATGTCATTGCAGATTTGTTAAACCTGCAGAGGTTGGCAAAACACTTTCTCCAGAAAAATGGTGTCCTTCCAAATTCAACACTAACTCAGCGTAATTCAAGGTGTGTGAAAAAATGCAAATGCCACATTTCTACACCAGTCCAAGGTTATTAAATGTCACCTCGGTTAATTCAGCATGCTGGATTCGGCAAGCGTACACGGAACATGACTTGATTACACACACATAGCTGTGGACTAATTCTGAGTCAGATAATCTGATTGAGCTGTGCGGTAAATACGAAGACAGACATTAAATCTGATGCAGACGAGGGGAAGGTGGAGGCAGAACAACGTTCACAGAGCGAATACAGCCGAGTATTCAAGACTGCTCAAAACTGCAGTGCCCAATGATCTTTGTCACTTCATTCAAAAGCACTTCACAAAAATAACTTTAATTTTAGAGCAAGAAAAAAGACGATTCCCCGGTTCCCTTTAATGGGAAGTTGTATTTTATCTTTGGAGCTGTCACTCTGCCACTTGAGTGTGTGACAGGGACTGCAGGCTGCTGTCAGCGGGCATAAAACATGGGGGAAGTCATTTGAGGACCTGGTGAGACTACAGCTCTCCTAACGTCCACAGGTCAGGATCCTGACGTAAAACCGATTGCTTATTTCAGGAAAGGGTTATGATCCTGAAATTGTTTACTGCGGCTCGACACGGACGGGCTCCTTTCCACCGTTCCTTTTGGGCTAAACTCTGGTAGATTAGCATTCAGAATGTCACTCTGAGAACAGCAATTCCACTAGAACACAAAGTGTTATGCCATTCAGATAAGCAGCTCGTGAACTATAACACTGAACTCTTTCTCACAGTGATATATATCCTAGTCCTCTATAATATAAGCAAATTATTTCTATGTTTGCGTATCCAAAAGTCCGATGTCGAACGCACACCCGACACACTTCAAATGTCACGTTTCAAAATGTCAAAATGATTTTCTTAAAAAGAAAGACTGTAATTTCTTCTGCTGACCTGAAGCTGGGAATTTACAAGCACCTACTAATCTGCTCATCTCCCTTAGCAAAAGCAAACAACCTCTGAGTGACCTCAGAATGTGCTTATTTATAACACTTCGATTTTATTGCCTTAAAGGAACAGGCCAGATCACCACCTTAGCAGCAGAATAATACATTGAGCATTATGCAGTTTATCACTCTGATCGTTATAAAAGGGCACCTCATCCAACTTTGTATGGGCAATGTCTCGGGATATCCACTAACGTACATATTAAAACATACTTTCAGATAAAACATAAGGACTCTCTTACTTCTCCCACACTGCATGTTAATGTACAATAAAGAATGCCTTTCTGGTCTACTCTACCATCTAACTTCAACAACAGTGGTAAGAATTCCAGAAAGGGTCCAGGCTTTGATTACATCACCAAACAAGATGTGGAGATGCCGGTGATGGACTGGGGTGGACAAATGTAAGGAATCTTACAACACCAGGTTATAGTCCAACAGTTTTATTTGAAAATCACAAGCTTTCGGAGGCTTCCTCCTTCATCAGGTGACGAAGGAGGAAGCCTCCGAAAGCTTGTGATTTTCAAATAAAACTGTTGGACTATAACCTGGTGTTGTAAGATCACCAAACAAAGCTGGGTAGAGCTCTGCCCACAAAATATAGCCTAACAATGAAAGCAAGGAATAAAAATTCACTGTAAAGTTAATCCACATACCTTCTGATGAATCCGTGATACACTGGTCTCGGAATTCATCAGCCCAGCGCCCATTTTTCAGGTGCTAAATGGCTTCCGAAGCCTCCAGTATGGCGGGCTGGAAACGCACGCTCAATACATGCCAGAAATGTTCTGCCTGCCATATTGATAAAGGCGAAAAAAGCAGCATGCTGTACCCATGCCTGAAACAGGTGTTAGGCCCTTTGCATATGCTAGTGAGGGGCCTAATGGCTGTTTGAGGCCCTCTCTGCAAGATTGGTTTGCCCTGAAGCAGCTGGTGCCATGTCTACATGCGGCAACCAACAAGGTAACGTTTTAAAATATACTTACTTGAATGTGGAGCTGGGAGGAGCTCGAAGAATGTTGGCCGCCCCCCCCCTTCACGGTCACCAACCCCCACCGCCCCCCCCCCCACTTATGAGGAAAGGTTGGCCAAGTTGGGCCTGTATACATTGGAGTTTAGAAGAATGAGAGATGATCTTATTGAAACATATAAGATCCTGAGGGGACTAGAAGTGGTAGATGCTGAGGGAATGTTTCTCCTTGTGGGAGAGACTAGTACTAGGGGCCACAGTTTAAAAATAAGGGGTCTCCCATTTAAGACGGAGATGAGGAGAATTTTTTTCTCTCAGAGGGTCATGAGTCTGTGGAACTCCCTTCCCCAGAGAGCGGTGGAGGCAGGGTCATTGAATATTTTTAAGGCTGAGTTCGAAAGATTCCTGATTAACAAGGGAGTCAGGGGTTATAGTAGGTAGACGGGAAAGTAGGGTTGAGGTCACAATCAGATCAGCCATGATTTTATCAAATGGCAGAGCAGGCTCGAGGGGCCGAATGGCCTACTCCTGCTCTTAATTCGTATGTTCTTATGTTCGTATCACTTACCTGAGGGTCATTGCTGATGTCGCAGTGGCCCGATCTTCACCAGCAAGCTGCCTGTTACTGTCCGCAACTCGCCGACCCGATGCTCATGAGGCCCGGGCCCAATATTGGGTGTGCCTTGAGCCTCACCATTCAAGCGCAGAAATTAATGCCAGAAATGGGCATGCCTGAATTTCTAGGCCGTTGTCTCTAACGTTAATTCCACAGGTGATGGGTCGTAGATCCACTTGTCATACAGGTTAACAGAGGCTTCTAGCAACACGGTTGAATGTATTTTTGGTCCTATCCCGGATGTTATGGGGAGTGGGTCACATCCTAATGATATACAGGCAGCAATCCATTTACCCCGCTATTTGGCCTGCCCATCATTAAAGAAAAAATATAGGACAACTTATTAGCTGGCCTTATTTCCCATAACAAATTACATTTCAAAATCGGAAAGAAAATCTCTTGAAAACAAATTTAACACTTGTCAATATCTTGTCAATATTATTTTTAAAACCTTTACAAAAGGGAATTTAAAGGGGTATTGTCATCTTGTAGGGAAGGATGGTGAGGTGTACGGTTTGCTGACAACGCAGAACAGCCCTTCACCGGTGACAGTGGCTGAATCCTATCCAGTAATCTCCTAGAAGTTTGACACAAATCTACCCATATTGCTATTTTTGATGCTTTTCCGTAGTGTAATGTCAATGCTGTTACCAGATAATCACAGTGTTTAAAAACTACAAAATATGCGTCTGAGATTCATCATGATTACTGACATCTTGGATGATGCCGGCTGACCAATTTGTTTATATTGCTAAATGTAATCAAATCACCCTGACAACAGCCACAGCTGGGCCAATCTCTATAACTGATTTATGTTTGCGTCCGACGATTTAATAGGATTGATTGTTTAGGCTTTTTCAGAATTTTGGTCCACTGTCATAGCTTGTAATTTTTGGGTATTCTTGAGTTTAAAGCTGAATCTAGGTCCCAAATTACCCAGTACAAGGAATGTAGGCTCTTCCTAGCTACATTGGGCTAAATTTTATGTCCATTTACGATGAATGGGCAAGAATTTATCTCTCGAGATATTTAGTCACCTTTATAGTGACAAGAATTAGCTATTACTGGACCGACATGAATTGGTCCCTCCCCAAATAGGCTATTCTGGTTAAGTCCATTTCATTTTGTTGCTGTGGTTCTAATCACAATCAATGGGATTACTATACGCCATGTCATTGGCAGGAAGTACAAAGGCCACTAATTTTATTTTTAAAAACAAAATAGGAGAAAGGAGAAAAGGAGAAGGAGAAAGTGGCCTGAAATGGATTGTCCTCAGGTATCTTCAAGTTGATCCAAAATTGACCAATTGGAGTGGCATCAGGTCAAGCAGCACAGACTCTCATCCTGTGCAGTCTGCTGCCGATAGAATTTTATGAAAATTACATATAAATCATTTGAGCTATTCGCATCTTGTGATGCAGTTGTCGATAGGAATTTTCCTTCCTGTCACCAAGAATTTTCTCCCAGACGCACCATCCTTCCACAGACGAAACTCCTGTTCATGGTTATGTGAACACATCTGAAGAAATAACCATCCCTCTATCACATATCTCCAAGTGAAGACTCCCAGGAGCCTGGTCCCTCTATCATTCAGTATTAGAATCTCACTGGACATTAGGTGAGCTCATATAACGTCAACGACAAATGCCACTAATGTGGCTACTTCACCCCTTAAAACTGCTCTTCTCCAGCATCTGCAAAAAGCTCGCTTGCATGTTTATCTATTTAAAATTCAGCCAGTCACATTCCGTCGTTCTTTTCCTTTCTCCTTCATGCCGCCAGAAAGTATCTGCCTCTGATTTCTGTCAATAAGCGATGAAACCATGCAGATTGACAATCCTTTTTTAAAAAAAGGTATTCTTTATCAAAAATCATATCAGTGAAAATTATATTGCTGTGAAATATAACTGCTGTCATCATTGGACAAATTTTGTAAGATTTGGTCAGTCCAAACCAGAATATTTTATACATAAAAATAATTTCTATGAGAATTTTTATGATAATGCAATTGCAAACAACCTGCTCTAGCGATTCAATGTTCCAAAAATACATTTCAGATAGCTCTGAACTTCAGAGAAATGATCAACATAACAATGATATTAGAACCTTTAACCTTCAGGATCCTTTATTCAGATCCAGCCGGGCAGAGCAGATGTTAATCTCTGCTTTCTCAGATGACTGATAAAATAACTAAATAGGGATAAGCATTAAGGATTTGGATTGAATTTTGGCTTCAGCTTCTCTGTCAGTTTCTGCTTCAGTGAGAGTCAAGTGGTGTGAAGCCAAATTCAAACCTGGATTTCAAGTCTTCTCACTTAACTTGGATGCTGTTAGGAGCTGCTCTCTTAACAGCTCTCTGGGCAAGATACAAGAAAAAGCTTTTCAACTGATAGGAAATCCTTCTCTCACCTGGCCTCCAACCTTTCTCTCTTCACAACCTTTCTTGCCTCTCTCTACTTTATTGATGCTCTGCTCAATGAATTGTCATCACTTTTCCTTCTAAGCTCCAAATATGCTAATCTACACACTTTTCCTCTTCCTTGGATCCTCACTTTGTTGAAATCAAAACTCATTACATCATCTCCTACTCTTACTCATTCTTTTCTCGGACCTGAAAACTGCGGAATTCCTTACCTCCCTCAGTCTTCCCTTCCTCTCACAACCTACTGGCTTTTAAAATACAAGGTTGGTGTCATCTATTCATTACCTTTTCATTTACCTCATCTTCTCTCTCACTCTTTCCCACGTTGGTGGTGTACTGCATTCTGGGCCACAGCTCTTCAACTAGGTTTACACAAAGTTAACTGTGCTCTCCAAATCTAATTCTCAGAGCTTCAGGAACCTCTGCAGTTTTGCTCCACTCCTATCCAAACCAGAAAACCCGGAGCCTTTCCTGATCCAAAATGAAATTGAGCATTCTTAATTCAATTCCTAATCATGAATCCACAACATGAAGCTACCCCCAGTCCCAAAATTAATTCAGCAATTGTTCGCATGTAGACTAGAAATGGAATGGTGCAGTCAAGTTGCTCATCAGTAACCTGGCTCAAAGCACCATAGGGGGAGGTCCTGCTTTGCATTAAACATATGACAGTTCCTCCCTCTCCTGTTTTTTTTGTGAAGCACCTTGGCACATTCCACTACATTAGGCCTAAATAAATGTAAGTTGTTGATGATGATCTGAGTAGACTTGATTCTTCTCCATTTCTTTGAATGGTCAACTCTCAATCTGGTAAACACACGTCATTGACACAGTGCAACTATATGCACTATAATTGGTTGCAACACTGTGGTATGATTTGCAAAGTAATCCACAAAAGGGTTAAAAAAAAACCATGAGCTTCAAGTGACATTAGCATTTGAAGAAAATCACGAAGGCTCGTCCTGGTATCTGCTGAAGTGCGAAGCACTGTGTCTCGTCTGGGTGTGCTCAGAGCAAGCCTCAAATGAACAAGTGATTGTGGGCGGAAAAACCATCGATCTAAGCTGCCAGATACAAATGAGGTCAATACATCTGCAGAAGAAAAGTCGATGCAAATCCCCAACCACAGCAAGAAGGAAGAACTGACGTGGAGGCATAGCCTGTGGACAAATCTCATTATGAAATAATGGCAGTTGTAAATACCAGTGGAAAAGATTGACTGCCGCTAATCTCGGTCCATTTCCATGAAGATTGAGTACAGTTAATCTCCATTCTGGTACTGTCTGCATTTTAATGCTGAGAGGGGCTTTATAAAAGGGTCAGCCTCCTTTAAAATTAATTTGTCTCTGAGACTAATTTACAGCCCATTTCCGAGACATAATGCAATACACAGGTCAAAGCAATGGATTTTGTTCTCTGCATGTTAAGAGTCCAAGTTTTAACACTTTCACTGGCACAGAACAATACCTAGGGTTTTATTAACTTGTAAGGAATGTGCTGTAAAAATAACTCTTCAACTCACCAACAAATGCAAACTGTTTAATTTACAGCACGAGAGAGGAAAAGATGAGAGGGAGGAAATGGACCTCTCCTTGCCTCACTGCTGCTACACAATCTAATTGCTTTTAAACACCATCAGTATATTGACCATCACTTGGCCTCTTTAACCCAGTTAAGCTCAATTGACACTACAGACAGAGGCTCCTGTGACATCATTCCTGTAGCCTAGCTTAATTGTTTTCAATAAATTGAAAGGCTACATGGTGTTAGATGTGACACCTTCCACGGACAGTTCAACAGTTCAGCCTGTTAATTGGGTTACGCACTTTTTAATCTTACATCAAATCTTTTCTAACTCTGTGCTTGTTTGTCTTGTGGTGCTTTGGAAGCATACACTGAAATCATCCAGCATTGTAGTGTTTGGCCACTTTAGTTTTGAATACATTTTATCATGATTTATTAATAAAGGTTTATTCTAATATAAGAGCTGATTCCCAATCAGGCACTCCCAGCACAGGGCAGAACCCGCAGGGAGGGCTGGTTAGGAAATCATTGGTCAGCAGCCCCTGATTTTACATCCATTATTTTAAATGGCCAGAAAATCAGGGGCTACGACCCATTGATTTTCTGACCAGTGCTCCCCGCAATTCTGCTCTGCACTGGAAGCACCTAATCGGGGATTCAACCCGATAATGTCTTAGAAACATAGGAACTGGAGGAGGCCATTCAGCCCTTCGAGCCTGTTCCTCCATTCAATTAGATTATGGCTGATCTGTACCTCAACTCCATTTGTCTTTGTCCCATATCCCTTGATATCCTTACCTAACAAAAATCTATTGATTTCAGTCTTGAAAATTTCAATTGACCTTTTGGGGGAGAGTTCCAGATTTTCACTACCTTTTGCATGAAAAAATGCTTCCTGATTTCAGTCCTAAATTTTAAGATTATGCCCCCATGTTCTGGATTACTCCACCTGGAGATGTGCCTGTTGTGGTTGAGGTTCCCACTGACCTAAAGCTAATGAGGCGGCCTTTTGCTGACCCTGCAAACTCTGGCAAGGTCGTTCGCAGCAAATTACCTAGCTTTCAAGAGAACAGCGTCCACGACACCACACAACCCTGCCACGGTAACCTCTGCAAGACATGCCAGATCATCGACACAGATACCACCATCACACGAGAGGACACCACCCACCAGGTGCATGGTTCATACTCCTGTGACTCGGCCAACGTTGTCTACCTCATACGTTGCAGGAAAGGATGCCCCAGAGCATGGTACATTGGCGAGACCATGCAGACGCTGCGACAACGGATGAATGGACACCGCGCAACAATCGCCAAACAGGAGGGTTCTTTCCCAGTCGGGGAACACTTCAGCAGTCATGGACATTCATCCACCGACCTTCGGGTAAGCGTACTCCAAGGCGGCCTTCGAGACACACGACAACGCAAAATCGTCGAGCAGAAATTGATAGCCAAGTTCCGCACCCATGAGGACGGCCTCAACCGGGATCTTGGGTTCATGTCATGCGACACGTTACCCCACCAGCGAACAAATGTTATCTGTTTTTAATATAACGGGTCAGTTGCTGTCTTTTCTATGTTTCTACCTCTCTATCTCTGTTTTTTTTTTGTTTGTTGTATTTTTGGTGATTTGTATATTCTGAGACCTGGCAGGTAACACCTGTCTGTCTGCACACTGATTGCCTTGGCAACGGGCAGTTGAAAAAACTGTCTGTAATCACCAAGCATTGTTCTGTGAATTATAAATGCGATTTCATTTTGAGGACTTCATTTTCACATCGTTCACCTGAGGAAGGAGGTAGCCTCCGAAAGCTTGTGAATTTAAAATAAAATCGTTGGACTATAACTTGGTGTTGTAAAATTGTTTACAATTGTCAACCCCAGTCCATCACCGGCATCTCCACATCTGGCAAGGTCGGCCTTGGAGGGCACTGGTGGGCTCGATCCTGATGTAACCTTCGGAATCATGGCCAGCAGATTTTCAGGGCTCTCACACAGAATTAATTACTTTGAAATGCAATTACCGTTCATCGGTAAGTGTGAACGGCAAGATCCCCAAAATAGCAATGACATGCCAATCTGTTCTTGTGGTTTTGGGTGAGGGAGGAATGTTGGCCAGGACACGAGTAGAGCTCCCCTGTTCTTCTTTGAATAGAGCCACAGGATCGTTAACATCCACTTGAACCACCAGAACAGGCAAATGCGCCCTTGGTTTAACATCTCAACTAAAGGACGGCATCTCTAACAACGCAACACTCCCTCAGCACTGCACTGGAGTGTCAGCCTGGATTGTGAGCTCAAGTGAGGTTGGGTGAGAAATTGCTACCAACTGAGCAATGCTGACACTAATCATTAGAAACTGAACTGCATAATCATTTTCACTGCAGATGAGGAAAAACACGAGCAGGACCTTCCATCTGTCTCCTACATCCTTGCTTGGTGACATAAAATTAAATGACAGTTTAAATAACATTGCAATTGCTTCAGCTCTAATGGGATAGAATTAAAGCTAATTATATATTTTTTAATTGCTTGATATATTTACAGTGCACACATTAGTACTTTCAGAATTTCACCCACCTCTTCTATTATGAAAAATCAATTAACATGACGATTAGCAACACGCAACCATTGTTCCTTTGAATTACTTATTTTCAACAACACACCGTTGACATTTATGTTTTGCTGCAGCGATGTTACCTCAAAGGGTTAAACAAAATGCATTGACTGAGCTTCAAACCACAGGAATCTCAGGTGTAAATGCAAAGAAGGAGCAACTGTCTAAAATTACCCCAGGGAAATCCCGAGCCCGTCTGGACCGATCATTAATATTAATAATGAGTGGTGAGGGGAGGCTGATTCCAATACCACCAGCTGTAAGCTGTGAACACCTCCTCCTGGTCAAAACACAGGCTGCTCTGTGTGAACAATGATGGGTATTGCAGTGGTTTGGTGGGCTGTACTTCTGGTTGGAAGTAGGGTATTTGATGTGGGACGGGGGCGGGGGGGGCGGTGGGGAAGGGGGAGGTGTTCTGGACATTTGTGCTTTTGAACCAGGCTGGAAACAGGTTTCCCAGAGACTTGAGCACAAAATCTAGGCTAATACTCCCAATGCAGTACTGAGGGAGTGCTGCACTGTCAGAGGTGCTGTCTTTCGGATGAGACATTAAACCAAGGCCCCGTTTGCTCTCTCAGGTGGTCGTAAAAGATTCCATGGCACTATTTCGAAGAAGAGTAGGGGAGTTCTCCTCGGTGTCCTGGCCAGTATTTATCCCTGAACCAACATCACCAAAACACATTATCTGGTCATTATCACATTGCTGTTAGTGGGATCTTGCTGTGCGCAAATTGGCTGCCGCATTTCCTACATTACAACAATGACTAGCCTTCAAAAGTACTTCATTGTAAAGTACTTTGGGATGTCGTGAGAGGTGCTATATAAATGCAAGTCTTCTCTTTACAAAATATGTCAATCATGTCTTTGCGAATGGAAATCCGTTTCCAGTGGTGTGCCACAGGGCTCAGTGTTGGGTCCCTTGCTGTTTGTGGTATATATTAATGATTTGGACTTGAATGTAGGCATGATTGGCAAATTTGCAGATGACACAAAAAATGGCCGTGTAGTTGATAGTGAAGAGGATAGCTGTGGACTCCAAGAAGATAGCAATGTGTTGGTGGAGTGGGTGGAAAAGTGGCAAATGGAGTTCAACCCGGAGAAGTGTGAGGTAATGCACTTAGGGGGGGCAAACAGTAAAAGGGAATACGCAGTAAACGGGAATATATTGAGAGGGGTAGAAGAAGTGAGAGACCTTGGAGTGCTTGTGCACAGGTCCCTGAAAGCGGCAGTACAGGTAGATAAGGTTGTGAAGAAGGCTTACGGAATGCTCTCCATTATTAACCGAGGTATAGAATACAAAAGCAGGGATATAATGATGGAACTGTATAAAACGCTGGTAAGGCCACAGCTGGAGTATTGTGCACAGTTCTGGTCACCACATTACAGGAAGGACGTAATTGCTCTGGAGAGAGTGCAGAGAAGATTTACGAGAATGTTGCCAGGGCTTGAAAATTGCAGCTATGAGGAGAGATTGGATAAGCTGGGGTTATTTTCCTTGGTGCAGAGGAGGCTGAGGGGAGACTTGATTGAGGTGTATAAAATTATGAGAGGCCCAGATAGAGTAGACAGGAAGTACCTGTTTCCCCTAGCGGAGAGTTCAAGAACGAGAGGACATAGATTTAAGCTGATTGGCGGAAAGATTAGAGGGGACATGAGGATAAACCTTTTTACCCAGAGGGTGGTGGGTGTATCGAATTCGCTGCCTGAATTGGTGGTAGAGGCAGGGACCCTCAACTCTTTTAAAAAGCATCTGGACCTGCACCTAAAGTGCTGTAAAATGTAGGGCTACGGACCAGGTGCTGGAAGGTGGGATTAAAATGGGTACCTGGTTGTTCTTCGAGCTGGCATGGACACGATGGGCCAAATGGCCCCCTTCTGTGCTGTATCTTTTCTATGGTTCTATGGTTCTATGCTTGTTGACTCTTTGCTGTTCAAGGCAGGCAACAGTGTTTGAGAGTTTCCATTGAGAAGATGAATAGTTTAGCCTAATCAGTAACTGGAGCTTTTTAGCTTGGAAAGAAGGCATCTGTGGGATGATCTTCGAGAGGTACGTAAAATAGACAAGGGAACAGAAAATGTAATTCTGGCATATTACTTTAAATTAAAACACAAAAGTAAGACAAGTGGACGCAGATTCAAACTAGTAAAAGGTAAATTTAGGACTGATGTCATGAAATGATTCTTCACACAAAGAGTGATCAACATATGGATGAAACTCTCAAATAGAGTGGTGGAGATAAAATCCTGGGACTATTTAAGAAACAATTAGATGCTGTGACGGAGGGACTTCAGCATCTTTCTGGAAGGATGAATTAAGATGGGACAAATGCCCTTTCTCATAGGGAATCATCTTGTGATTTGTTACCAGATAAAATTAGCATTAAAAGTCATCAGGTACTTGTATGGAGCTAAGTGATAATTTCACATGAATGTAATGATGAATACTTTATTTACCTGCACAGCACCATTGTTACTAATACTATTAACATGACAAATATTTTATCATTGAGATTTTATCAGTCTTTTAGCCTGTCCTTCTCATATGGTCTTTAATCCTCCTCAGTGCGCATGTACACAGCATTGTACATAGGAACATCGGAACAGGTGTAGGTCATTTAGCCCCTCGAGCCTGTTCCGCCAATCAATGGGATCATGACTGATCTGTGATCTAACTCCATATACCCGCCTTAGCCCCATATCCCTTAATATCTTTGGTTAACAAAAATCTATCAATCTCAGATTTAAAATTAACAGTTGTAAACCAAAGACAAGAGCAGCAGGCACATGGGAACAACACCACCTGCACGTTCCCCTCCAAGTCACACACCATCCCGACTTGGAAATATATCGCCGTTCTTTCATCGTCGCTGGGTCAAAATCCTGGAACTCCCTTCCTAACAGCACTGTGGGAAAACCTTCACCACACGGACTGCAGTGGTTCAAGAAGGCGGCTCACCACCACCTTCTCAAGGGCAATTAGGGATGGGCAATAAATGCTGGCCTCGTCAGCGATGCTCTCATCCCATGAACGAATAAAAAAAAATAATGGAAACATTTTAACATATCTGGATAGGAAAGGATTAAGCTACACTACACCACAGTTCCATGGAGACTGTGTTCTGATCCAAGCTGTATCTGATCTTGTAGGGTTTACACCTACAGCTGGCCCGATTCCATTTGCACACCAGACGGTATTAAAATTACCTGCCTGACAAAAAAATACTGAGGTTTATCTTCCTCACAGAAAACGGCAGGTGGCATGCATCAGGTGCTTACACTAGCCAGATTCAAATCTTCTGCGGTGCGGCTAAAGTTAACTCTTCAGATACGGTGGGGCAGCAGGAAAAGATGGCACAGGTTCGGGGTTCGAAGGGAAAACTTAGGACAGACATCAGGCGGTATTTCTTTACTCAGACGGTAACGAGCAACTGGAATGGATTGCCAGACAGGGTGTTTGATTCCAGGGCTCTGGGCTCACTCGGAGGTAGCTGGATGCTGATTTGTGAAGATGGTATTCTGGAAAGGTGAGACCGAAAGGGCTTCTGTGTCCAAGTCCATCCTTGTAACTGAGGTTTAGTTAAATAACCAATGATATTGCGAGTCCCTCATTTAGATGCAGCTTTTGAAATACAAAAGAGGTGTTTTTGTGCAACCGATGCACTTTTGCTTCAAACTGGTCAAACTACATGACTGAACATGCCAGCAGTACATTTAATTATGTTTAATTGTCACTAAACCTGATCTACGTTAAGCACATCATGCACAGTCAACAGATCATTTACATTTTGTCACACTTAGAACCACTGAACCTAATAAAGGTGGTGTTCCGCATGAGTCCGACATCATAGTGAAACATCACACAACACTAGAGTCATGCTGTGCCAATGGCTCAGTGGGCAAGTGCATTGCCTGGTTGACTTTGAGCTATATTAAGTCGGGAGTGTCCCAGGTTTATTCTAAAGGCCTGACTTACATGATCTCAACTGGGCTGGGGTGGTGGTAGGGACATTACAACTGGCTTCAGGCCAGGGGGAAAATAAAAATCAAAAAGGATTCTTGCTCCTGATCGCCACTGGGCCCTTACTGGAAAGTGTGTGTGGACATCGTGTGAGGTCAAGACAGGACTTACCTGGAAGCTCTCCATTATTGACTAACCTATCAACAGTCACAGACAAGGCTTACGTAATGTTACTCGGGCAAAGTGTTGGAGAATGCCAATGCCCTTAAAACTATACACCAGCATGGGGGGTGGGCACCATCTTTGGAAGAGGAGAGAGACTTATCTCGTCACCACCAGATGGCAGCATGGGACAGTGCTGGTCTTTGTTTCTATTGTTGACAGTCTGCAGTATCTGAGGACAGTGCCTGTGGCAGTGTGGCAAGGACTGAACAGAGTCCCTACACTCTCCTGCTGCCTTTGCCCTCCTCCCACATCAACGTGATACTCATTTTATCCAGAAGGCCAAGTGAGCCCTTCAAACGCTGTATCCTCTGGCCCCTAGTCCAGTGGGCAACTGACCTAGCTACCTTTGGGAGAGGAGAGGAGAAATCTCGACCAGTAACTGTCCTATAGATGTAAAGAGCAGAAACTACAGTGTTCCACATTGCAGTTCAATAAAACTGAACACATAAATGTTTAATCATTTTTTTTTCAATCCTAGATCTGCACACATAATTGATGGCATATCACATCGAGTGTTCAATGATACTGAATTTCTTTCCCTCATGAGAAAGACTTGGTATTTTCTCCACATGCGTTGCCAAGAATCCCTCCAGGAGGCAAAGAGTTAAATAATTTAAGTGTTGTATTATACACGTTCCCTTTCTGTAAAATTGTTGCCAGCACCTATCAGCAGTCCCAGCACACTGTCAGTCTCTAAAGGCCAATTCTTCAAACTGCTGTCTGATTGTGGCAGCCATAAATGTCTTTCAACTTGGAGCTATTTTCTGTTTTAATAATCAAATGCAAGCACATTTCTTCCACAAGGCAGGCTGAAGGTTTTATGACAGTGTTGTCATCTAGCTGGAAAATTAGCTGGGCAGTAAGTGACGTGTGCAGTTTTGGTGTCTTACTCTGTTTTCTTTTTTTGAAAGGATATAGAAAGTCCTCTTCAGGAATGCAACAAATGTAAAATTCCAGTTGGAACATTCGCACATTGTTCCTTTCTCCCCCCCGCATCACAAAAATGATTAATACAATCTATTAAAATATAGTGTAATATGAGACCTACAGGTTCTGAAGCGGTGCTGCTGGAAGACTGCAGGTCCATCTTGAATGTTGAGGTTCAAATGCCAGCCTTGATTGTCATTCCAACTCAGCCTCCCTCTACGGCTAAGTTTAGTCAGTTGTCTGCCAGGCAACTAGTCATGCAGAGTGCTTCCTCTTGGGGAGGGAGAGGGTCAGAGATTGACAGGGAGATTTTTCCTGCTTCACAAAACATGCCGCCTGTTAGTCGATAAGAGGTGATATGAACAGCGCTCATAGAGATTTACGTGGGCAGGCTGTCCTAGCCTCCGGGCTGCAGATGTTGCATCATGGAAGAAGGAAAACAGAGAAAGATTAATGTCAAGCAGCCCAGTAGCTATAGCGTTAGAGTTTAATCTAGGAGATTGGCATGTTTTTAAATTTGTTCTAGAAATGTGGCTAACGTTACCAGGGCCGCACGCATTGACCATCCCTAGTTCCCCTCAGTAAGCGGTGATGTGTCTTCTCCTTGACCGGCTGCAGTCCATGTGGTGATGGTACTGCCACAATGGTATTGGGTGGGGAATTCTAGGATATTGATCCAGCAACACTGAAGGAACAGCGATATATGTCCAAGTTAGGATGGTATGTGACTTGGAGAACGTGGAGGTGATGGTGCTCCTTTGACATTGCTGCTCTTGTCCTTCTTGGTGGTAGAAGTTTTGGGGCTGGAAGGTGCTGTCAAAGTTAGCTCGGTGAACTGCTGCAATGCATCCTGTAGATCACGCATTCTGCAGATGTTCTGGCCATTCTTGACCTGGTCACAGAATAAAAGAAATTTCAGGACAGAAGGAGGCCATTTGGTCCATCATGCCTGTACCACTTCTGGCTCCACATTGGGCCCCGATATTTCCAAGGAGGCGGGGGGGGGGGGGGGGGGGGTGCGGTGCTGGGGGTGGGGATTGTAACGGCCAGGAAACCAGGAAAAGCGGGTAACACGAAAGTCCTGCCGAATTTAACGCCAGGACCTCATTTGAATTGTTTTTCTCTGTTTCCCAGCCGGCAGCCAACCAGATTGAGAGGCTGGCCGACTGCCGGGCAGGAAGGCCTGCGGCACAAGGCCGCAGCCAGGGACTAGAGAGAAGGAAAGATTGGATAGGCTGGGGTTGTTTTCTTTGGAACAGAGGAGGCTGAGGGGAGATTTAATTGAGGTGTATAAAATTATGAGGGGCCTAAATAGAGTGGATAGAAAGGACCTATTTCCCTTAGCAAAGAGGTCAATAACCAGGGGGCATAGATTTAAAATAATTGGTAGAAGGATTAGAGGGGAGCTGTGGAGAATTGTTTTCACTCAGAGGGTGGTGGAGGTCTGGAACTCATTTCTGAAAGGGTGGTAAAGGCAGAAACCCTCAACACATTTAAAAAGTACTTGGATATGCACTAGAAGTGCCGTAACCTACAAGGCTATGGACCAAGAGCTGGAAAGCGGGATTAGGCCGGATATCTCTATTTTGGCCGGCACAGACACGATGGGCTGAATGGCCTCCTTCTGTGCCGTAAATTTCTATGATTCTATGAGGGAGGAAGGGAGAGATGGTGGAGGGGGGAAGAGATCGCAGTGTGGAGAGGGGACTGAAGTGGAGATCATGCTTGGGGGGGGGACTGGCGGGGATTGCAGGGAGACTGAAGTGTAGATCACGAGGAGGGGCTGAAGTGGAGATCGCGGGGGCGGGGGGGGGGGGAAGAGATCTCGGGGAGGGAGGCAGATCGTGGGGAGGGAAGCAGGTTTGCTTGGGGGTGGGCCGGCAGGGAAGCACTCCTGCTCCTCCTGGCCCACAAACAATGCACAAAAGGCACTTATCTGCTACATCCGGCCATTCTTGCCTCCCTTCCCGAGCCCTGGGAAACCCGGCCAGCAACCTCGGTTAAATGTAAGAGGCTGCTAACATCTGAGGCCGGCAGCCTCATTAAAATATTTAAACACTGACCCGCCTCTCGAAAGCAGGTTAGTCGCCCAACCCCGCAACCTGCCTCTGTTAAAACCGGAGGTGGGTTAGGGTCAGGTTTCTGATTTTTGAAATTTTAACCTACCCCGCCCCCCGCCCGCTACTGTCCTACCCATCGTTGGGAGTTAAAAGTCCCCCTTTGGTGCGTGGAGAATCATGGGCACAGCCCATGTTGTACCATCTTGCGATGCAGTGCAATCTGCCTCGCCACATCCAGTATGGCATTTTTTTCAGCTGTTTTAGCTGACTTTCTGCAGAATGAATCATTTTAAAATCTCCAACATTAATATTTAACAATTTTTATTTTCTAAATAAATCAAGCCATAAAACGTGAGTGTGTTATACAAAGTCCACAGGACATTCTGTACTTGACAAGATATTGTCTCCACTCTAACCTCCTGAACTCCCTTGGTTGCGACTCTAAACAATACATCATTTGATGTGGGAGTCAGCACGTCTGATAACAGGTTGAACAATTGCATTTGTGAACAACATAGCACCTCTTACTGGTCTATTGCGGGTACTATTATCTTTACATAAAAGCTTCCTTTCTTTCTTTCATCTTTCTATCTATCTCTATTTCATCTATCTTTCATCTATCGACCTATCATCCATCTTTTTTATCTTTCTTCATCCATCTTTTTTTATCCATCTTTCTTCCTTTATTTGTCAATTTATCTATGTTACATCTCTCTATCTTCATTTCATCTTTCTATCATCCATCCATCTATCTTTCTTTTTGTCTTTATCTGTCTATCTCTATTTTTGTTCAATCTACATTTCTTTCGTCTATCTATCTATCTATCTACCTATCTGTCATTCATCTCTCTGTTTTCTTTCTCTTTATGTCTTCATCTGTCTATCTATCTCTGTTTGTTTCATCTATTTTTCTCTCATCTCTATCCATTTATTTATCATCCATATATCCATCTTTCTTTCTTGCTTTCTTTCTTAACAATGTTTGTAAGGTGCTGAGTTTGGGGAGGAGCAGTGTTTGCTCCATCTTGTACGATAATGTCAGTGAAATTCATTTCTGGAATTTGCCAGATTTAAATTTTGATTTTGCATAAGTCCCCTGACAATTAAGTTGGTATTGTGGGAATTCGAGGAGTCTCCAAGCAAGCTGAGTTCCTGGAAAATCCAGGAACAATACACTTGAGAACTCTGCTCTAAATCCAACACATTAAGCACCCAGAAAAAGCTCACATGACTGCAGATTCCACTCCTGCTGCGCTATGAACTCTTATGACACAGTTTCTACATTATCTGTGTCAATATTTAATATATTTTTAACCAAAAATCCCCGAAAGTAGCAGCATGATCTGTGACAGGACACCACTGTACCACCAATCACATCATTGTATGTTTGTTTTCCCCTTTAGAAACCCGTTTAAATGACATGAAAGTCACTTCACCATGGAAACAATGTCACTTTAAGCTCAGCACTGATATTGTACGGTCTAATGGATAGGATTGTGAAACAGTCAGTGGGTGGGGCAGCTACGATGTGGGTTTGGCAAGGTAATATGGGGTCATTGCTTTTAACAAAGTCAACCTTCCAAATATTTACTTTGCTGAAAACATGTCTTAATCTGTTTTTTTGAATTATTGCTCCGAGAGACATTTACCTCATGTAACAATATTTTACAACTTATTTGTACGGGTCCTGAATGTTCCTGGTGGACTGGAGACCGACAAAGACAACTTGTCCGTCACACTTTCAAGATAGCTGTTGGCATACAACTACGTTTTTAAAATTCCAATTTTGCTATTCCAACTGAAACGAGGCATAATATTGGCACAAGAAGGGGAAAGAAATCTATTTAAAGGGAAATTCCAGGCTCTGGGCAACTTCTATTTAACATACCATATGTATTTCCCAATACTAAAGATTTATTTCCTTTTCATTCACTCTGATGATATACGTTCCAGGGCGATTGTTTTACAGGACCTCACATTGCTGGTTGCTGGCAGCCATTTTGTGTTTCCTGTCATAGATTTTTGTTGTCTTTGTAGTTGGAGGATAAGTGCAACCATGACAACAATATTCAAAACAAACAATTACATAGTAGTCAACTGGGGACAGGATTATTCGGTTTCCGACAGCTCACGGGGGAGGGGCGAATTCCTGATTGGCTTTGTGGGCAACATATCCAATTTGTTGGACAGACTCCCAGGAAAGGTATCACTTGATACCTTTAAAAGGGAGCTGCATTCTTAACTGTTGAGAAGGGAAAATGAGGGTTACAGGGTTATCAAATAGCTTGATTTTCTTTAAGGAAAGTTAGGTGAAGGAACTTAAAATGAGAAATCACTGTTAAATGAATGACGCAAATGTATCGCATTCCTCTGTCCCTTATTTGAATAGAGGCATTAACTTGTTTGTGTACCATTTCCTAAGCAGTAATTTCCAGCCTTTAGTGTCCCTTAATGTCGGAGAGCAACAAGTGGTGGTGGAGGTGAGAGGTGAAAGGTTGGAGGCGAGGGGGTAGGAGGGCAGAGAGTCCATTATTGAATAATCATACATAGACCCAGTGTGAAGCAGGCTTGATGGGCTGAATGGCCTCAGCTTTGCCTCAGACTTTATTTCTTATGAATGGTAATCAGTTGTGCGGAATTGAGTAAAGGCGGCCTGAAAGCAGAAAGTGATGAAAATAACTTTTTATACAACAAATCTTCAATAAAAACAGTAAACAAATGTAAGTTGCTACAAAGACCCACCATAAACATCAACCTCTGTCCAAGGTGACACTCACTCTTAAAGGTGTCCACCGATCCAACATGGCAGTGGTCAAAAAAGGGAAAGACTTGCATTTATATAGAATTTTATCACATACTGCAGAAACATCCCTAACACTTCACATGCAATTAATTACTTTGAAGTACAGTGACAGTTTGGTGGACAAAAGCAGCAAACATTCCACATGTGGCAAGATCCCACAAACACCAATTAGATGATTGACCAATTAATTTATTTTTTGTGGTGTGTGTTGAGGGAGGAATGTTGGCCAGGACACCTGGAGAACTCACTGCTCTTCTTCAAATGGTGACATGGAATCTTTACTGTAGACAGATGAGACCTCAATTTAAGTTCTCAACTGAACATAGGAAGATAGGAACAGGAGTAGGCCATTCAGCCCCTCAAGCCTGCTCTGCCATTTGATAAGATCATGGCTGATCTGTGATCTAACTCCACATACCTGCCTTTGGCCCATATCCCTTAATACCTTTGGTTGCCAAAAAGCTATCGATCTCAGATTTAAATTTAGCAATTGAGCTCGCATCAATTGCCGTTTGCGGAAGAGAGTTCCAAATTTCTACCACCTTTGTGTGTAGAAATGTTTTCTAATCTCACTCCTAAAAGGTCTGGCTCCAATTTTTAGTCTGTGCCCCCTACTCCTGGAATCTCCAACCAGCGGAAATAGTTTCTCTCTATCCACCCTATCCGTTCCCCTTAATATCTTATAAACTTCGATCAGATCATCCCTTAACCTTCTAAATTCTAGAGAATACAACCCCAATCTGTGTAATCTCTCCTTGAAGTCCAGGTATCATTCTAGTAAACCTACGCTGCACTCCCTCCAAGGCCAATATGTCCTTCCAAAGGTACGGTGCCCAGAACTGCTCACAGTACTCCAGGCGCGGTCTAACCAGGGTCTATTATTAAGGAGACAGTAGCGGAATATTTGGATAAACATAGGCAGGTAGAGCAGGAGTCCCCTGGGGCCATCTCCCTCTCAAACAGATATTCTGCTTTAGATACTGTTGGGGGAGATGGCTTATCAGGGGAAAGCAGCAAGAGCCAGGTTCGGGGCACCACGGGTGGCTCTGCTGCACAGGAGGGGAAGAAGAAGAGTGGCAGGGCTATAGTGATAGGGGATTCAATTGTAAGGGGAACAGATAGGCGTTTCTGCGGCCGCAAACGTGACTCCAGGATGGTATGTTGCCTCCCTGGTGCTAGGGTCAAGGATGTCACGGAGCGGCTGCAGGGCATTCTGGAGGGGGAGGGTGAACAGCCAGTAGTCGTGGTCCATATTGGTACCAACGACATAGGTAAAAAAAGGGATGGGGTCCTGCAAGGTGAATTTAAGGAGTTAGGAGATAAATTAAAAAGCAGGACTTCAAAGGTAGTAATCTCAGAATTACTACCGGTGCCACGTGCTAGTGAGTATAGGAACAGGAGAATAGACAGGATGAATGCGTGGCTGCAGGGATGGTGTAGGAGGGAGGGATTTAGATTCCTGGGACATTGGGACCGGTTCTGGGGAAGGTGGGACCTGTACAAGCGTGACGGGTTACACCCGAGCAGGACCGGGACCAATGTCCTCGCGGGGGTGTTTGCTAGTGATGTTGGGGAAGGTTTAAACTAGAGTGGCAGGGGGATGGGAACCTGAGCGGGGAGTCAGAAGGGAATAAAGTTGAGAGCAGCAAGAGAGGGGAAGACCCAGGGGAAATCTACAATACAAATAGTACAAACAGTTGTTCAAGAACAAGTGAAAGGGAAAAGCGTAGAGCAGCGGAAAAAAAGTGTACTTTAGGCACGACAGATAAAATGAAAACTAGAAGGCGTAAGGCGATTAACCCAGCATCAAAGCTGTGGCAGGGGGTTGGGAACCTGAGCAGGGAGACAGAGGAAAGCGTGTCAGGAAGGGACAGAAGGTATGGAGTAAAAGGTAAAGTGTTAAAAAAGGAAAAAGCAGGAACTAAGTGTCACAAAACATATTTGAAAGTTCTTTATCTGAATGCACGTAGCATTCGTAACAAAATGGATGAGTTAACGGCACAAATAACTACGTATGGGTATGATCTTGTGGCCATTACAGAAACATGGCTGCAGAGTGACAACGACTGGGAATTAAATATGCCAGGGTATTTAACAATCAGGAAGGACAGGCAGGAAGGAAGGGGAGGTGGGGTGGCTATGTTAATAAAGGAAGGAATCACTGTAATACAGAGAAATGATATTGGGACAAAGGATCAGGATAATGAAACAGTTTGGGTAGAGATAAGGAATAATAAGGGGAAAAAAACACTAGTGGGCATAGTATATAGGCCTCCTAATAGTTGCAACTCTGCTGGAAGAAGTATTAATCAGGAAATAGTCGGGGTGTGTAATAAGGGAACAGCTATAATTATGGGGGATTTTAACTATTATATTAACTGGACAAAGCAAATTGGGCAGGGCAGCCTTGAGGAAGAGTTTATTGAGTGTATTAGGGATGGATTTCTTGAGCAGTATGTAACTGATCCTACAAGGGGGCAAGCAACCTTGGACCTGGTCCTGTGTAATGAGCCAGGATTAATTAATAATGTCCTAGTTAAGGATCCCCTTGGAATGAGTGACCATAACATGGTTACATTCCATATCCAATTAGAGGGTGAGAAGGTTGGTTCTCAAACAAGCGTACTGAGCTTGAATAAAGGAGACTATGATGGTATGAGGGCGGAATTGATTAAAGTGGACTGGGAAAATAGATTAAAGGGTAAGACGATACATGAGCAGTGGTGTTCATTTAAGGAGTTATTTTACAACTTTCAAAAAATATATATTCCACTGAGGAAAAAAGGGTGTAAAAGAAATGACAGCCATCCGTGGCTAAGTAAAGAAATTAAGGATAGTATCTGACTAAAAACAAGGACATATAAGGTAGCCAAACTTAGTGGGAGGATAGAAGATTGGGAAGTCTTCAAAAGACAGCAAAAAGTAACTAAAGGATTGATTAAGAAAGGGAAGATAGATTATGAAAATAAATTAGCAAAAAATATAAAAACAGATAGCAAGAGTTTCTACAGTTATATGAAGGAAAAAGGGTGGCTAAGGCAAACGTAGGTCCCTTAGAGGATGAGACCGGGAAATTAATGGTGGCAAACATGGAGATGGCAAAAATGCTGAACAAATATTTTGTTTCAGTCTTTACGGTAGAGGACACTAAGAATATCCCAACACTGGACAAACAGGGGGCTCTGGGGGGGAGGAGCTAAATACGATTAAAATCACTAAGGAATTGGTACTCAGTAAATTAATGGGACTCAAGGCGGATAAATCCCCTGGACCTGATGGCTTACATCCTAGGGTCTTGAGGGAAGTGGCAGTAGGGATTGTGGATGCTTTGGTAATAATTTTCCAAAATTCTCTGGACTCGGCAAAGGTCCCGGCAGATTGGAAAACTGCTAATGTAACACCCTTATTTAAAAAGGGTAGTAGGCAGAAGGCTGGAAATTATAGACCAGTTAGCCTAACATCTGTGGTGGGTAAAATTTTGGAGTCTATTATTAAGGAGACAGTAGCGGAACATTTGGATAAACATAATTTAATAGGACAAAGTCAGCATGGCTTTACGAAGGGGAAGTCATGTCTGACAAATTTGCTTGAGTTCTTTGAGGACATAACGTACAGGGTGGATAAAGGGGAACCAGTGGACGTAGTGTATTTAGACTTCCAGAAGGCATTCGACAAGGTGCCACATAAAAGATTATTGCTCAAGATAAAGAATCACTGGATTGGGGGTAATATTCTGGCATGGGTGGAGGATTGGTTATCTAACAGGAAGCAGAGAGTTGGGATAAGTGGTTCATTTTCGGACTGGCAACCAGTAGCCAGTGGTGTTCCGCAGGGGTCGGTGCTGGGTCCCCAACTCTTTACAATCTATATTAACGATTTGGAGGAGGGGACCAAGTGTAACATATCAAAGTTTGCAGAAGATACAAAGATGGGAGGGAAAGTAGAGAGTGAGGAGGACATAAAAAACCTGCAGGGGGATATAGACAGGCTGGGTGAGTGGGCAGAGATTTGGTAGATGCAATATAATATTGGAAAATGTGAGGTTATGCACTTTGGCAGGAAAAATCAGAGAGCAAGTTATTATCTTAATGGCGAGAAACTGGAAAGTACTGCAGTACAAAGGGATCTGGGGGTCCTAGTGCAAGAAAATCAAAAAGTTAGTATGCAGGTGCAGCAGGTGATCAAGCAGGCCAACGGAATGTTGGCTTTTATTGCTCGGGGGATAGAATATAAAAACAGGGAGGTATTGCTGCAGTTATATAAGGTATTGGTGAGACCGCACCTGGAATACTGCATACAGTTTTGGTGTCCATACTTAAGAAAAGACATACTTGCTCTCGAGGCAGTACAAAGAAGGTTCACTCGGTTAATCCCGGGGATGAAGGGGCGGACATATGAGGAGAGGTTGAGTAGATTGGGACTCTACTCATTGGAGTTCAGAAGAATGAGAGGCGATCTTATTGAAACATATAAGATTGTGAAGGGGCTCGATCGGGTGGATGCGGTAAGGATGTTCCCAAGGATGGGTGAAACTAGAACTAGGGGGCATAATCTTAGAATAAGGGGCTGCTCTTTCAAAACTGAGATGAGGAAAAACTTCTTCACTCAGAGGGTAGTAGGTCTGTGGAATTTGCTGCCCCAGGAAGCTGTGGAAGCTACATCATTAAATAAATTTAAAACAGAAATAGACAGTTTCCTAGAAGTAAAGGGAATTAGGGGTTACGGGGAACGGGCAGGAAATTGGACATTAATTTAGATTTGAGGTTAGGATCCGATCAGCCATGATCTTATGGAATGGCGGAGCAGGCTCGAGGGGCCGATTGGCCTACTCCTGCTCCTATTTCTTAAGTTCTTATGTTTTGTATAGCTGCAGCATAACTTCTGCCCCCTTGTACTCCAGTCCTCTAGATACAAAGGCCAGCATTCCATTACCTTATTGATTATTTTCTGCACCTGTTCGTGACACTTCAATGATCTATGTACCTGAACCCCGGAGTCCCTTTGGACACCCACTGTTTTTAACTTTTTATCATTTAGAAAGTACCCTGTTCTGTCCTTTTTTGATCCAAAGTGGATGACCTCACATTTGCCTACATTGAATTCCATTTGCCACAGTTTTGCCCATTCACCTAATCTATCAATATCGCTTTGTAATTTTATGTTTTCATCTACACTGCTTACAATGCCACCAATCTTTGTGTCTTCGGCAAACTTAGATATGAGACTTTCTATGCCTTCATCTAAGTCGTTAATAAATAGTGTGAATAATTGAGGCCCCAAGACAGATCCCTGCGGGACTCCACTAGTCACATCCTGCCAATGTGAGTACCTTCCCATTATCCCTACTCTCTGTCGCCTTTTGCTCAGCCAACATCCTAACCAAGTCCGTACTTCTCCCTCGATTCCATGGGCTTCTATCTTAGCTAACAGTCTCTTATGTGGGACTTTATCAAATGCCTTCTGGAAGTCCATATAAATAACATCCAGGTTTCCGCTGTCCACTACTTTAGTCACCTCTTCAAAAAATTCAATCAGGTTTGTCAGGTACGCCCTACCTTTCACAAATCCATGCTGGCTCTCTCTGATTAACTGTTCAGTCACCCTATCCTTAATTATAGACTCCAGCATTTTCCCCACAACAGATGTTAGGCTAACTGATCTATAATTCCCTAGTTTCCCTCTCTCTCCTTTCTTAAAAAGCAGATGGCACTTCTGTCAATACTGCTAGAGTGAACCTAAATAATGTACTGAAGTCTTGGAGTGGAACTTAAACCCATCACCTTCCGATGGGAAAGTGCTACCAACTAAGCCAAGATGACATTCAAGAGGATACCAAGCAGTTTGTCTGACAGTATCCCCAAACTACAAGGAGGTAGGTGGCTTGTTTTAGACTAGTGTGGATAGGGACAGCCAACCTGCTTAGCTAACTGCCTAGCCAATTAGTAGAATGTAATGCAAGGACATATTGTCCCTAAGCAATGACTGGATACAGACTACACAATATCAAACCATTTTCAATATCCTGAATCCTTAAGCCACTCTCTTTCTCCTTTTGCCTCAAGATAATTGGTGGGATCTTTTAATGATAGCTGCTAATCGGTTTGGCTTATGTATCCCTGAGTGCAGTGAGAAATAACTTTAATTTTAAGAGGTGTCCATATGGGGGATCCTAAAACTGAGGTGAGGTCCTCGTCACTCTGCACGGATACAAAAAGTAATCAAAAAGGCTAATGGAATGTTGGCTTTTTTCTCTCAAGGGGTTGGAATTCAAAAGTGAGAAAATGATGCTTCAGTTTTACAGAGCCTTGTTCAGACAACATGTGGAATACTGTGTTCACTTTTGGGCACCAAACCTCAGGAAATATATATTGGCCTTGAAGGGGGTACAGAATGTTACCAGGGCTTATAGGGTTAAATTATGAGGACAGGTCGCATAAGCTTGGCTTGTATTCCCCTGAGATTAGAAGGTTGAGGTGCAATCTAATCAAGGTCTTTAAACTGATAAAGGGATTTGATAGGGTAGATACAGATAAACTATTTCCTCTAGTGGGAGAATCCAGAACAAGGGGGCACAATCTTAAAATTAGAGCAAACGGAAGAAGTACCCAGCTCCATCTCCAGTTTGAATTTCTCAATAGGCCTTTGAAACAAGACAGATCTCTGGTCTATTACATTTATCTCTTCACCATTTTTGTGGAGGCATTAACCTATTTGAAATAATGGGGTTAACAGCTCTGATAAAATAGCAGAGGAAGGAATTCATACAAGTGTATCAGATGCTCGTTCACTGGTATCCCAGTGTATTGATTGAGAGCTTCTACTTATTTAGGGTTCCTCTTAAGACAGTCAGCTCATTCTTGCTTACAAAACATTACAGACGACAAATAAAAGTGAGGAGTTGTGATCTGTAATGCGCTGCCTGAAAGGGTGGTGGAAGCAGATTCAATCACGGCTTTCAAAAAGGTATTGGATAAATACTTGAAGGGAAAAAATTTGCAGGGCTACGGGGAAAGAGCGGGGGAATGGAACTAACTGAATTGCTCTTACAAAGAGCTGGCATGGGCTCAGTGGGCCAAATGGCCTCCTTCTGTGCTGTAATTATTCTATGATTCTATGAAAAGTGGACAGTGTGTGTTTTTATGTGACATTGTCTACATCCATATTATGTCAGCCTCCAATACATAGTTAATATTTATATACAGTGAACAC
The DNA here is from genome assembly GCF_035084215.1 of Heptranchias perlo. Taxonomy (NCBI): domain Eukaryota; kingdom Metazoa; phylum Chordata; class Chondrichthyes; order Hexanchiformes; family Hexanchidae; genus Heptranchias; species Heptranchias perlo. The sequence continues at coordinate 29,676,845 of NC_090353.1, forward strand.
AATGTCGTGTACCAAACTTACCATACTCTGAGAGCCTACTGGGTTATACTTCATGAAGATGAAAAGGACCTTACTTTCCTGCTTGCAACAGTACCACCCTCATGTACTGCCTTCAACTTAGCCAGCCTTTTCATTTAATATTTCGCTATTATTGAGGTGTAAAGAAGAAAGAAGAAAGCATTATTTTTAGGTTGGCAGCTGGTCGGAGCTCCGTGTTCAAACTGCTTCTGTAGTCGTGATGCCATTTGTCACCCTTTTGAGATCACTGAAGTGCTTACTATAACCTTTCTCATCTCTCTCGGTTTTTGCTCATTTTTGGACAATTCTTGCAGGCACATTTCGAAAACCACGAGCTCCAGGTAACTTGCTTTTTGAGCCATTGTTTTCTCTTGGCAATTGGCATCTGGTACCCTGCCAAAAGTGGCTATTTTTTATATATGATGTGAGTCCCAGCAGGTTATTCGGCCATGGAGAATATCCCAGCCGAACCAGATCCTGTCCCCACCTCACATCCACACAGACACACTTCCAGGAAGGATTGCTGAATGGGGATCAGGAGCAGGAAACCTGGTCGATTTTCTCTTCCTTAACTCTTGGCTGTGAGGCCAATTATAGCGCTCCTCCCATTCTCCCAATTGAGATCAGTTAACTCAGTGTAGAGTAGAGATCAAACCTGGGACTTTCTTGATCTTTATGGCTCACAGACTGTTATCTAAACCATCGGTGCTAAATTAACAAGTGAAAAAACTGAAAATGGCATTCAACTCTTTGATGATAGCCATGTGCAGTTGCTTTTGAAATAACCTTAACTCCTGCAGACCTTAATAGAAAGCTGAAAAAGCAAAATTTTCCAATAAATATTTATCGCTGGAACACAGGGGAAAAAATATGTATAATCCTGAATTATCAACTTGGATTTTTAAACCAGCACCGTGTAAAGTTGAGGATTAGGATGGGAAGTTACACCGGAATTCCAGCAGATGTCACTGGAGGCCATAAAATTCTTTTTATCTCGTCTGCTTTTTCTGGCCACAACTTAAGAGTAGTGGAGATATATGCAAACATCGTTCCATTGATGTTATGCTACCATAAAAGATCTTTTATTCTTATAGGCTGCAACATTTGCTGGTGGTTACAATTACTGGTGTCTGGAAAGCAGAATCCAATGTCCTTGTTTGCATTGGAGTAAGTCACACCTGTGATTCTGCTGGCCTGCCATTAAAGTCATTAAACTATATTGGTGCATGTCATACCTTTAAGCATTGCACTTTGGAAAAAGCTGCATTCAGGTACGACCTTTGATCTCACAAGCAGGCTTTAGTTTCGTTTCAGTCACAACTATTGAACCGCCTATGGAAACAAAAACAGAAGATGCTGGAAACACGCAGCAAGTCAGGCAGCCTCTGTGGGGAGAACAGAGGAGCGAGTTATCGACCCTGAGTGTGGAGCTTCCATCAAATAACTCTTTCAGTCCTCTCTGTACCCACGAGGAACACACTGGTCGCTAACGACGTGATCACAGCTTTTAAGAACAGCAGAGCATACTGCGTTAAATTTGTACAGAATCCCCACACAATGTTGAAAATGAAAATTCTAAATAGAATCTGTCAACAAATCAATGTCTAATAACCGTAATAGACAGAATAATGGAGATAAGACCTGTTAGCTAATTTAGGGGTTCAGGCTGCCAATGCATGGACTAATGGGTAACTTAGAGTGATTACAATGTAGTAATCTTATCAATGGGGTTCAGATAACATGGAGCTCTCAAGTGAAGCCTTTTTCAATTTTATTCTCCATTAACCCTTCTTTTTCTGAAGGCACTGCTGCATTTTGAGGGTATGGTTTCCACTGCCTTGCCCAAATGACCATTCATCATACCTTAGCCTTGATGGTGAGCGTTGGCAGGCTTCTCGATCATGGGGGGCATCACAACTGAGCCCAAACTTGTTCTTACACCTCATCCACGTGCCCATGCACTCTACACCAGAGGTTGATGGATAGTGATCAAGACCAGGAACTCTGGTTGATTTTTCACTTCCTTAACTCTGGAGCGCCGAAGCCAGTTGTAGAATCCCCATTGCCAACCCAGCTTAGATTAGTTAGCTCAGCACAGACTGACAATCTGACCTATACCATTCTAGTCTGAATGGATCAGTACCATGCCAGACAGTGATATCTTCCCCTCTCCACTTGAGTAGTCATAGGAACAGGAGGAGGCCATTCAGCCTCTCGAACCTGTTCCATCATTCAATTAGATCATGGCTGATCTGTATCTTAACTCCATCTGCTCACCTTGATTTCATAGCCCTTATTACCCTTGCCCGACAAAAATCCTATCAATCTCAGTTTTGAAATTTTTAATTGACCCCCAGCCTCAACAACTTTTTGGGGGAGAGAGTTCCAGATTTCCACTACCCTTTGTGTGAAGAGAAGTGTTTCCTGACATCACCCCTGAATGGCCCAGCTCTAATTTTAAGGCTATGCTGCCTTGTTCTGGACTCTCCCACCAGAGGAAATAGCTTTTCTCTCTACCCCATCAACTCCTTTGATCATCTTAAACACCTCAATTAGTTCACTGTTTAATCTTCTATATTAAGGGGTGATCTAATTGAGATTACTCCCACACAGTCCCTGTGTACTGATGACAAACTACTCGATGCAACTGCACTTTACTCCCCAAAGTATCAGAAAATTTGGCCAACCTGCAGGCCACAAGCTACTTCAAACAGAAAACATGTCCACCATGCAGGAGTTTCCTCTTGCATGGCTTTAGTTACCCGTATGTGCATCATACACTGAAACTCCTTTATGGGAGGAGTTAAACAGTTTGTAACTTGAAACCATTTCAGGTTGGGTTTCTTTTTAAACAGTGCATTCTGTAAACTTTATCAGGTGATTAATTCAGTTTTTATGCAGAAGGAGTTCCCAGTGGAGCTCCATATACAAAAGCATATTAAAGACAGTAATTCCTCAGCAAGAGTGATTCTAAGTGGCAGAAGTGGATTCTGCTCTTGTCTAGTGATTTACGTGTACCAAACAGGCCAGGAGTGCCCAAGCTCTTTGTTTTTATGAGCTGCTGAGGGACATATCACGGAACATCCTGGGCCACATATATATGTTTATTTGCATGCAATTCGAGCTCAAGATGTTGAGTGTTCTGAACTAGGATTTATTTCCCAACAAGTCAACAGTGTTAAGAACAGCCCTTTCTAATTCTGTGAAATTCAAAAAAGAGGACACCAGCCTGCAGGTTTGGAAAGGGCTGTTCTCAATGGTGTTGCCTCAAAGTCAAAAAGCTTGGACACAGCTGATTCACACAAAGGACAATCACCAACCCCAACAAGTTGCCAGGAAAGGTGATTGAGGCCAGGACATTGGATTCATGCAAGAAACAGCTGGATGCTGAAATGGAAAGGGGTGGGAATTCTGGTGAAATGGGCTGAAGGGCTTTCTTTATCAGAACCTATCGTGTAATCCTTACCAGCTGAGAAAAAGGAAATCCTGAGGTTTAGAAGCTTCCAACAGACTTTCCCTGTGTTGCTGCCATTGTTAGTTTTGGAATTCTGGAGAGAAGTGGTCTTACAGCCTATTGAAAGTTGAAGGTGATTTGATTTGCATTTGGGCAAAACAGTGACTTCAAGCTGGTATTATCAGCACTGAGGTCCATGGGCCACCCCCCAAAAAAGTGCCTGGCAAGAAAAGTCCTTGCCATTTAATACACCACATTAATTGGGATTTACTGACACCTCATTCCTCTCTCATGGTGCAGTAGAGAAATTCTTCTCTGCTTCTAAAGAGGGATTTATACTGCTGCTTTTTGCAGGATTAGAAATAGCGTTAATTGGGTATTATCTGTACTTAGCAGCAATGCAGTGAGACGACAATTCTGCCCTTGATATTACATTGATAATAGGGCCTGAGAATGAATGCTCTTTGTCACTGTTAATGGATTCTCTGTGTATGATTGCCAGCACTGATTGTTACCAGAGTACCTCCAGTGATATCTACTATAGATTACAGGACTGAGTGATGAAAACTCTCCTTCACTGCTGTGTATCAGTTTAGATAGTTATATCAAGAGCGACTATTAAAAGGTGGGCTATTGAAATTAAATCATTGATATTTTTACCGTGCCTTTAAGTTAGAATTTATAGTGTCAGTTTGGCTCATTTGGCAGCACTCTCTTCTCTGAATCAGAAGGTTGTGGGGTCAAACTCCATTCCAGCACAGCACATGATCTTGGCCGACACTTCAGTGTAGCACTGAGAAAGCTGTATTGTTGGAGGTGCCATTGTGTAGATGAGATGTTAAATCAAAACCCAATCAGCCTGTTCAGCACTCTTTGAAGATGAACAGAGAGAAATCCTGGCCAATATTCTTTCTTCAACCAACATCAACAAAAACAAATTAACTGGTTATTCATCCATTTGCTGTGTGTGGGATGTTGCTGTAGGCAAATTGGTTACAGTGTTTTGCCCACATAAGAACAGTGAATGAACTTCAAATGTAATTCATTGGCTGTAAAGCACTTTGGGATGTGAGAATGTGAAAGGTGCAATATAAATGCAAGCTCTTTCTTTCTTAGAGAAACTAATATGCCAGCTCCCTGATGACTTAGCTGCAAAGCGCTTTGGTATGTCCCGTGAAAGGTGCTATTTAAATGCAAGTCTTTCTTTCTTTCTTAGAAGCTACAAACATCGTTAAGAGTGATGTTGAGCTTGGTTCCATGCCTAGTTAATGTTGAGTTATCTGATCTTAATCAGAGCAGCATTGGCCTAAGGTGAGGAAAAACAGCCAGACAAAATATCCTCTGCTGTAACAGAGCTGGGATAATAGTCAGATCCAGTGTTATGATACTCCACCCAAGTAACCACTGTTTCTGTGTGAGCCTTGACAGTGACTATTGGCAGGTTATTCACTGAATGAAAAATTGCAGCATCATTCCATGTCCAATCCTGCCCTTGTCCAATATCCACTTCCACCTCTGAGATTTTACATAAAGGGGAACAAATGTGTGAGTGTTGTAGATAGGAAAGCGGAGAAGGTGAATGACCAATCTGATGGTTTCTGTCGTTACAATTGGTGGTTATGCCCTCGTTTTCCATTGTTGATAGTTCTATAGCTGAATTTTTCCTACAGAAGTTTCAGGCACTGGCAATGCTGATCATTACATCAAGGAATCCGTCATTAAGGAGAAAGTCTCTAACGACAGTATATTTCTACTTCCTTGTATTAACCCATTAGTGAACAGCAGTTGCCGATTCTCTCCAATCACAAGCTTAACCTGGCCAGGCGTAATCTGGCTGAAATTTCCGCCACTAACCACGGCCCAGACTTTCCATTAGAGATCACTAGATAACCACCAGTAAAAGGGACATTTTCCCCCTTCCTAACCCAGTGGTGCTGAGGCCAATTTTGGCACCCTCCACTGCCACCTTGGCGAGGATGAGCTAACTCAACATAGGCTGAGAATCAAACCTGGGACCCTTCTTGATCTGTATGCCTCATCTGCTTACATGAACAAAAATGTTGAGCCGTCAGACATGGAATACGTTAGTTGCTTTTATACTGTTCTTTTAATCTGGATTCCAAGAACCGGGAGTCTAAATCAGCTCCTGCCTTTTATGCTGTTAAATTCGTTTTCCATAACTCTGTAATAAACTCCCCAGGAGCCAGATCCTGGAATTTGAAGATTGACATAAAAGCAGCTATTTTAAAGTCGCTGGTATCGTACATCTGTCAGAACAAGCTCATAGCTGAGCACCATTGGTTCACAAAGCTTAGCATCATTTAGTTATTTATTCAGTTGATGTGCTTTCTTAAAATATTCCATTAAAACATTGAGAAAACCCAACTGATCATTTTGCCTTCATAGAATGGCCTATCGGTGTAGTTACATGCCTATAAGGTGATTTTTTTTTAATATTGACTTTTTTATTATAATTATTCTTTAGCTACAAAACACAATCATATTATTACTTCAGTGTACAGTATAAAAATAATTTATACACCAATTTTCACATGCTCATAACATCCCAAAGCGCTTCACAACCATTGAACTACTTTTGAAATGTAGTCACTGCAGCAAATGCAGTAGCCAATTTATGTAGAACAAGATCCCACAAATGGCAATGAGGTGAATGGCCAGTTAATCTGTTTTTAGTGGTGTTGGTTGAGGGATAAATATTGGTCAGAACACCAGGAGAACGCCTCTGCTCTTCTTCAAATAGTACAATGGAATCTCCGCCCCAACAGGCAGACAGGTTCTTGGTTGAACGTCTTATCTCCAGCACGTCCAGCAATGCAGCACTCCCTCATTACTGCACTGAAGCATCAGCCGATGTTACGTGCTCAAGTCTCGGAATGCATCATCAACCCACAAGTTGAGAATGCTGCCAACTGAGACAAGCTGACACTTAACTGGGTCAGTGGACTTTGATACAGTGAGTTGACTCGGCTTGCAGTTGGCCCTGGGGACTAAGTTTGGGGAGGGTCAACCAAGTTGTGCTGCTTTGCTTGACTGTAGAGACACTGTCTAGTGGGCTATGGTCATTCTACCATGGCTTGTTATTTCTTACATTTGTTTTCAAATCCCTCCATTGTCTCGCCCCTCCCTATCTCTGTAAGCCCCTCCAGCCATACTACCCTCGGACATCTCTGCACTCCACCAATTCTGGCCCCTTGCGCATCCCCGATTTCCTTCGCTCCACCATTGGTGGTTGTGCCTTCAGCTACCTAGGCCATAAGCTCTGGAATTCCCTCCCTAAACCTCTCTGCCTCTCTATGCTCCTTTAAGTCTCTCCTTAAAACCTACCTCTTTGACCAAACTTTTGGTCACCTGTCCTAATATCCTTTTATGTGGCTCGGCGTCAACATTTGTCTGAATTCATTCCTGTGAAGCACCTTGGGACATTTTATTATGTTACAGGCACTATATAAATGCAAGTTTTTGTTGTTGTTGTTACATTGCTGTTGTTGCCAGACTTATATTACTAGGTGGCCCTTATACGAATAGTGCCAACTGTCATTATGAAACCAAGATTGGCTGAACATTGGTATTGGTGAGGATGCAAGTAGCACTTTCACAATTATCAGAAGGGGATCATACTCATTTCATGTACACAGTGCTGCTTTTTATAGAGTCTGAATTAGAGGCTGGCAGGGCAGCTAAGAACAGTGCAGCATGGAACACCCGTCAGTCTTTTGGCCTCAATGCACAGCACGATTCACTTTATTTTTACACTTTAATTTTGACCAACAGAATGTGCACGTTATATAGCACATGAAAGGCAAGTGTCACAAAAAAGAGGATCTGATCCTATACCAAAATACCCCTTTGAGCATCCAATCAAAATTATATGAAACACTTGCATTTATTTACTGTCCTATTACATCTCTCAGAAAAATCTCAAACAGACATTGGGGGTAATTTTGACTTTGTGTGATAGCGTAAAACAGGTGATAATAAATCGACAGTTCGTTTTACATCTATCCCAATTTCTATTTTCACTGACTTCAACTTCAGCTTCTCCAGTCTCTTCATGCAACTGAAGTCCCTCATCCCTGCTACCATTCTAGTAAATCTCCTCTGCACCCTCTCTAACTAAGGCTTTGACATTCTTCCTAAAGTGTGGTGCCCAGAATTGGACACAATACTCCAGCTGAGGCCTAACCAGTATTTTATAAAGGTTTAGCATAACTTCCTTGCCTTTGTACTCTATGCCTCTATTTATAAAGTATGCTGTTTTACAGCCTTCTCAACTTGTCCTGCCACCTTCAAAGATTTGTGTACATATACCCCGCGGTCTCTCTGTTCCTGGGCCCCCTTTAAAATTGTACAATTTAGCTTATATTGCCTCTCCTCATTCTTCCCACCAAAATGTATAATTTCACAATTCTCTGCATTAAATTTCAGCTGCCATGTGTCTGCCCATTTCATCAATCTGTCTATGCCCTCCTGAAGTCTATTACTAGCCTCCTCATTGTTCACTACTGTAACGAATCTTACAACACCAGGTTATAGTCCAACTGTTGGACTATAACCTGGTGTTGTGAGATTCCTTACATTTGTACACCCCAGTCCATCACCGGCATCTCCACATCATTGTTCACTACATTTCCTGAATACACACATTTGCACCCTTTGTTTGAAGCCTTCCTTTTGTTTCTTTCGCAATAGATCTTATCAAGGCAAGGGATGGAACCAGTATGCAAATGAAACCAGAGATTGGGAGAATTTGTTTGTGGAATAGACTTGTATTAAAAGCAGTTAGTGCTGTATGAAGGCTGAGTATAATAGGGTAAATAGTGACAGATTATTTCCATTGGTCAATGAGACAGGAATAAATGGGCTCAAATTAAGACAATCACAAAAATAATTAAAAGGGAGGTCAGATAAAATTCCTTTAAACAGAGGGTAAAATTCTCAGCGAAACCATTATTGAAGCTGAGTCCGTGAATTCTTTTAAAAGGGAATTAGATAGTTGCTTGAAAAAGAGGACTATTAAAGGATATACAGGGTGTGATTAGGGGAATGGGATTAAACAAGGTGGGTCATATGGAGAAAAACACCAGCACAGACTCAGTAGGCCAAATGGCCTGTTTCTGTTCTGTAACTCTATGACTTCATGATTAGCTCCTTCAAAAAGACTAGGCTAAATATTTGGTTAAAAATAGAATTTAAAATTTTATGGATAAATATAGATTGAGATGATTATTCCACAGTATTCCATGGACCATGATGGTTCCTGTACTGTTTGGTCAGCCAGCCAAGGATTAAGGGTTGGCATAAGGGATGGATAGACATTGTGAAGTTTTATTTGATTATCTTTCGGAATTAGAGACACTGCTGCCAAATTTTCCCTGGGACATTAAATTTGTGGGGTAGAGTAAATGTCTGAGTAGGTCTCTGCACCATGTCTGTGGAAGGAAATGGGCTTGATAAACCAAATGGCATTTTCTTGTTCCACTCTTTCTTATACCCCATGGACAGTGGAAGAACCTGAAGACCATGAGATCTCATATTGCCCAAACCAGCATTTTACTATCTTTTCAGCCGTAGAATACTCTGACTCAAGAAAATCTTGCAACATTTCCAGGTTTTCAGAAAACTTGACCTATTGGGATATTCAAAGCCAGGCTGGGTAATGACTCAATCTGGAGCTTTAAATCAGTTATAACCTGTGAAATTCCTGAATATACTTAACGTACTAATTTACATGTTTGTACCGTTTGTTTTAAATCTTCCTTTTGTTTCTTTCACAGTAAATTTTATCAAAGCAAGGGATGGATCTAGTAATGCAAATGAAACCAGAGATTATAGGAATTTGTTTTCCAGAGAGAATATGGATCTATGAATAGACTCCTATCAAAAGCAGTTGTATGAAGGCTTATGATCAGGTAAATAGTGACAGCTTCTTTCCAATGGGCGATGAGACGGGATCTCATGGTTCATTTCCATGTTTTGTTGGTGTGTCTACCGTTTCTTCTGCAGAGGGGTGTCGCCACGAGGCAGAAGAAACGGCGCAGTCAAGAAACAACATTGCATCGTAGTTTGACCTCTACCTTTTCTCCGTCAAATTTATCTTTAGTCATCTACACCTCCTACAATTTTCAATGTCATTGATTTTATGGAAACACATGACAAGCTTGACCTCCAGAATATGTACTAAATGGAACAAGGCCAAACTGGAATCCTCCAGCTCTCTGACTCTAGACTTAATCATACTTATTACGTTATGCAAAGAGCCAGTCGGACCCTACATACAGTTTAAGGTCTGTTCAAAGTTGAGAAACTATGGTAGGTTTATGCTCAATTTCCCCTCCAAATTTTCCTTTGATCTTCTACCCTTATCACCTCCTCTCCTGAAGTCAATGACTCATGCTCGATTTGGCTCAGGTCATACTTACTACATCTCTACCCCATGTACTGGGACAGGGCTATTAGTAAATGGGTTATTCTAATTAAGCGATAATGAATGCATATGGAAATGATTTGACAGATTGAGGTTAAGATAGATAATTAAAGGAAGAGACCAAAGGAAGAGTTTATTATCCTTCCTGCCTTTCTTCAGTTTAATACATGAAGTAAGTTTCCATTAAATTGCAGTTTTTAAAATTTTTTTATTTCAGCTCCTTTTTTTAAAAAAGTATTTCCTTTTTTTATTTTCATCATTGTCACTCCAATGTATGTTCCTCCACTGTCGGTGAGATGACCCTTCCTTTGGCTGAGAGGATAAGACCTTAGGATCACTCTGTGACCAGCTGACAGCTTTGTGAGACAGGTTCCCCTATTATTTTTTTCTCTATGTACAAAGATGGGCCACTCAGCTATAACAAAAAGCCGCCAGATTCATCATTTAAGGATAGTCAACTTTGAATACCAATCTGAGGTTGCAAGTAGATCTTCAAAGCAATGAGTTGGACAATAAAGCACCAATATTTATTGGATAACAAGAATGTCTGACTTTTTGCTCAACTACTATGCTGGCTCTATAGACTCACCCTCCTGCTCTCCACCATCCCAGCTACTGTGGTGAGATCCAATATAACAACACAACATCAGTAGGACATCATGAAGGAATCTTCAGTCTAGCTGAACTGCCCCTCAGATGACAATCAGATTTTGATATTCAAAAGAGGTGTGGTAGGATACAATTTAAATTTTGTGACAATATAAATTAAAATTGGACTGATATAATTTCAGGAATTTAAACAGAAGCAATCTAATTTTCTTTTGCAATAAGGTTTAGTGTGAGACTACAAAAAGCATGGAGGAGATCATTCAGCATTAAAGCATCACACTAAATGCACAGAAACAAAGGGAGGCCTGTCTAACTCTTTTCATAATTTTCACACCACTGTAAAGCTGGTAATTTTGTGGGTCTAAAAATATTTGTGCTATTCAAGAACACAGCCTCACCCATGAATATTTATAGATGTGGGCTATGTCATGTACTGTTTACTGCACTGCACAAGGACTGCAGACAGCAAAAGACAGTGTAAATAACAAATGCTTTAGACCAAATCAAGCCACTTTGTTCAAACACAGAATATTGCAGTAGAATAATATTTGGTTTACTGAGTTTTTGCATTTCATGATTTTTAAAAACATTACAATAAAACCCTTAAAAAAAACTCTTCCCACAAGTCACTTTCAAATTCCCAACAGTCTAGCCTTTAGCCCTCCATTCGCCTCGATACTTCGGCAGCTGTTGATTTGCTCAGTTACTCCCTCTACTTTCACTTTTGATACCACTGCCCTCAGCAAAACCTTTACTCTCCCATCCCAGCCATTTCTCCTGGTAAAGCCCCCATCTTCGCTCCCTCAAGTCCAAGGGGCCACAGACTTGTAGCACATCTAGTGCACAACTGGTTTAGCCATCCATCAACAGATCTGGTTGGACCAAATCATGCACTATCAGACCTTAGTCTCCTCTACCAAAACTGCTCACTAGTCCAGGATCATCTTGGAGGGCAAAGATAACCCCTGGCTTCTTTTCTCCACTACAAGCATCTCCTTGAACTCCTCTCACATGGCTCCTCCACTCTTACATCCAACAGCAAGTGTGAGGAGCTTGTGGACTTCCTTGTCATCAAGATTGAGTACATACATTCAGCTGCCTCTTCTGCTTCCCCTTTCTCCTTGCCCACCAAGCCAAACCTTCCCCCAAGCTCCCCCATGCCTTGGCCCTGAACCTCTGTCTCTTTCTAGTTTCTCTCCAATATCCTCTCATGCCCACGACAAGCTCATCTTGTCCATGAGATCCACCTCCTGTTCTCTTGACCCCATTTCCACTAAATCGCTGACCACCCAACTTTCCTTCCTGACCCCAGTGCTAGCTGACATTGTAAATAGTTCCCTCTCCTCAGGTACCGTCTCCTCTTTCTAAACCACTGTCATCACCACTCACATCAAAAACCCGTTTCAATCCCTCTTTCCTTGCAAAAAAACTGCCTTATCTGCAACCTCCCATTTCCTTAAAAAGTTCCTGAACATGCTGTCACCCCCAAATCTGTGCTCACTTTTCCCACAACACCCTGTTCAAGTCTCTCCAATCAGGCTTCTTCCCCGACCGCAGTACTGAAATGGTCCTAGCCTATTGAAATGGCCCTAGCCAGAGCCCCAAACGACATTATCTGTGAATGTGACTGTGGTGCATTATCCGTTCTTGTCCTCTTTGACTACACTATCCTCCTCCAATGCCTCTCCTCCGTTTTCCAGCTCAGCAGGACCACCCTCAATTGGTTCCGCTCTTACCTATCCTATCGCAGCCAGAGCATCTTCAGCAATGGCTTCTCTCCTCACTCCTGTTCTATTACCTTCATAGTCCCCCACAGGATCTATCCTTGTCTCCCTCCTTTTCCTCACCTACATGCTGTCCCTGGTGACATCTTTCACAGACATAGAGTCAGCTTCCATATGTACGCTGACGACTCCCAGCTTTACCTTTCCACCACCTCTCTCATAGAATCATAGAAAGGTTACAGCACAGAAGGAGGCCATTCTGCCCATCGACCCCTCCACTGCCACTGTGTTGCCAGATTGCTTATTCAACATTAAGTTTTGGATTTGCCCTAATTTTTCCCATCTAAAGATCAGAAAGACTGAAGCCATCATCATCCAACCCTTCTACAAACTCCATACCCTTGTCACCAATTCCGTCCCCCTTCCCGGCCACTGTCTCAGGCTTATTCAGGTTGTTCTCAAGCTCGGCATCCTATTCGACTCTGAGCTGAGTATTTGACCCCATATCCTCTCCATCACATAGACTGCCTTCCGTAACATTTCCCGTCTCTGCCCTTACCTTCGCCCCTGTGCTGCTGACACTCTCATCCATGCTTTTGACACCTCCAGACAACTATTCCAATGCTCTCCTTGCCAACCTCCCATCTTCCACCCTCCATAAACTTCAGCTAAACCAAAACCTTGCTACCCATAACCCATCCTGTACCAAATCCCGTTCATCCATCATCCCTGTCCTCACTGGCTTACATTGGCTCCTATCTCTGATATCTCCGACAATCCCCCACCCACGAACTCTATCTTCTTGTGCATCTCTTTGCAGCACGATTGGTGGCCATGCCTTCAGCTGCCTAGGCCCACATTCTTGAATTCTTTCCCTAAACCCCGCTGTCTCTCCACCTCCCTCTCTTCCTTTAAGATACTTCTTAAAACCCACCTCTTTGTCCAAGCTATTGGTCACGTCTCTTAACCTTTCCTTCTTTGGCCCGGCATTTATTTTTTGATTCAGCTTCTGTGAAGCACTTTGGGCATTAAAGGCAATATAAAAATGAAGGTTGTTGTTGTTGAAAACAACGGTCTTGAAACTAGCTTCATAGCAACATAAATAGAAACGTTCTGGGAGATTCTTTTTACATCTGCATGTATGGTGACAAACCATTATTTAATGCATAACTGGGTCAGGGTATCATGAGAGCAGAATTACAGGCATTGTTTCCTTGCTGATCTTAAAGGTTTCTCTACTGTTGAAAAGAGACATCAAAATATGGAATTATTTCCATGCAAATATTTAATCAAATAAAATATTGAAGGGTGCTTTAGCATTGTAAATCCATAATGGACCTACAAACTCTTGCAACTAAACATGTTTAGAAATTTTACTGTGTACCATTTTCGTTTGAACTTTGTTTCAGAATTATGAATTGAATGCAATTGTGACATGCAAACTAGATTATATTTTTCAGGGTAGTTTTGGGCCTTTCAGCAGCTAGATTATGAGGTACTGCTATCAGTGATGTGGCTGCTGATGTATGCAACAAATAGAAACAACAAACGAGATGAGAAAGAAGATGGTCCATTAATGGGCTTCTTGAATAATGTATCATTGGGAAATTCAATATTTTATATGAAGAAAGAGAAAAGAAACTTTCATTTATTTATAGCATCTTATCACACCCTCAAGAAGTCCCAAAGTGCTTTACTATCAATGGATTGCTTTTGAAGTTCAGACACTATTATTATGCAGGCAAACATGCAGCCAGTTAGTACGCAGCAAGGTCCCATACCAGCAAATGAACAGATAATCTGTTTTTAATGATGTTGGTCGAAGGAGGGATGTTGGTCAGGACACCCTGTTCTTCTTCGAATCATGTCACAGGATCTACCTGAGCAGGTTGAGGGGGCCTCTGTTTAGCATCTCATCCAAAAGACAACATGTCCAGCACCCACTTAGTATGGTTTGAACCCACATCCTCTCACTCTGAGGTGAAAGTGGTACCAACAGAGCTGAGCTGACGTACTGATTGTGCCAAAACAGGTGTGGGTTTGAAGAATGCATAGGCTGCACTCCAGACAATCTTTCTAAACCCATGCCGATGAATGGAAGTGAAGCCTTGTGATTACTTATTGATTTGAGGTATTTAATAATAAGGTGTACTAATGTTATCAATGGCTTGATCACCTCAGCTGTCTCTTAAAGCAGCATTCTTCCATTTTGGGGAGTCCCTTTGATTAAGTTAATCATAGGATATTGTGCTGATACGGGGATAATACTGTTAGTTATTATGTTTATTCCTTATCACTCCATGTATGGTGTATTGAGGCAGAACAGGATTGATTTTCCACTATCTATCATAGCTACATGTAGACATAATAGCATCAAAATACTGAACCCAAGTAATCTGGCTACTCTTCAATGTCCAGGGATCTAAGGGTTGTGTGTTAGGATATAGGAGAATCACCACCGAGGTGAATCATTCTTTATCTTGCTCCTGGCTGGCTTCCAAATGAATATGTTTGAATGTGACTCAAAATAAAGTAATCTATATTAAAATAATAGTTCAATAATCAGTTCATTCTGCTTATATGATTGGGAAAGAGACCCAGATTAGGTTGTGAGGAATCTTACACTGTCTAGGAAGAAGAGGAGATCAGTCTCCACCGTTGCTGGGTTTATCACCATACATTTATGGGCAGGGAGGTGGCCTGTTGATTGTACTTTCCTCCTCCATAATAGTTCCTGACACAGCAAGAGACTGCAGCCTCCGCCCTATTCATTGTACTTCCAACCAGTGTGATAGGGAAGCACTGTGACTGGCAAATCAGTTGAATTCCTAAGAGTTGATTCATTTTTAGAAGCAGCAGTGCATGCCCTTGGCAAATCAGCTGACCTGCCAGTCCTGAAGTTCAGCAGATCTGGCTGCCCATGTGTCTGAAGTCTGAGCTGCTTTCTTGCCTCTACCAGGAGATTGCTTGGCTGTTGGGTGGGGGATGGGGGTCATGGTGTGAATAAGTTGCACCATTATAATATGGGACAGGCTTGATGGACCAGCTGGTCTTTTCCTGTCCTTTATTTTTATTATGTTTTATGGGCACAAACTCCAGGCAGAGTGGGTAAAATGCCCAGAGTGGAGAATTAACTTCAGGGGCGGGGGAGGAGATGAGGGGCGAGAAGGAGATCTATCATGGTGACAAAAAGGGTTGGCATGTGGTATCACATAGTTAGCATTGGTCAGTACCATGATCTAATTGGTCCATGATAGGTCATGTGTATGAACCATACAGGTATACAATATCACAGCCACAAAATAGTAATTTATAGATTGATGTGGGTCCTCCTTTCCTATCTTTGAATACTCACAATATAAGCAGCTTAACTTAGACCCTCTCAAACCTTACTGAGCCTCAAACCTTACTGATGCCCCACCAAGATAAATACTAAGGTATTAGTTCCAATGGTAAATACACAATCTTTACGCTACCCTGTATTATTCAGGATCATTTCTACCTATTGTTGCTTTGTAAGCTTGTTAAGTTGTTTGCATTTCTTTTTCTCAGTTAACCAAAATAAATATTCCATGTTGTGAAAAACATTAAGAACATGACATGTGTGAATGCACACACATTTGCTTCGTACATGCTCTTTAGGAAGGTAGAATAAAGAATTTATTGCTAATAATTTTTGTTCACCATACGTGCAGTTAGAAAATAATGCTAATGGATTCCTATGGGAACTTCCATGTTTCAACAACTCCATGGTGCTATGCCTGAGCACAAATATAGATGCAGTCTCGACAATCAGTGGTAATAATTACTGTATGAAGTCATCTCCAGGAGCAGCAATTAGATCAGAAGGATCCACCTCACATTTTTTCAGGGGCGAGCTGGTCAAAACCACCTTCTGATTTACTTCTAGGTCACAAGATTTCATGGGACACTAGTTCAGCTATGTTCATAGGTGAAGGGAAGGATATTCCTGTGTAAAATGCAGCAAAATAAATTGCAGTATCACTGCTGTTAAAATGATGTGGTACAATGTTCAACTCACAGGTCAATCACAGATTATGCATTACTGTTCATCCCAACACTGGCAGAAAAACAAAAACACAAGCAATGTTAAATTTGTGCATACTGTGCAGATTAATACACTGTAGCATGTTCCATTCTGGAGCTGCAATAACACTAATAAACTATTTGAGCTTTGCTCCCATGATTATGCCACCTCAAAGCCTTGCTATGTTACTGCTTTGTAACACAGATAGTGTGCTATGTGATATATAATGGGATCGTCCACATACATGCAGCAACATTATTTGGAAGTAACTCTTTCCAAATGAAATGTTTTTGCCTTTCATTGTGACATCATAAATTGAATCCATTAGTAATGAATAATGGGTGTGCAATTATTTACTGCCTGCCCATTGAAATATTGAGGTCACAATCACAGTGGACAACACAGATAACACCTGGAGCAATAGAAAGTAAAATTTTACTGTGTAGGAAGCCAAATATGTGAATGCAATAATTTCAGTGATGAGTTAGACTCAGAATAGCTGCTGAATTTACTGAGGAACCAAACATTGAAGAGGTCTATTTCACAGGGCTGTGGAAACTCAGGCAGAATTTTAAAATTCAATAGAAAACATTAAGTCTCTTCTGCTTATGAGGCTGATGGATCACTGGGACTGGGAAGAGGAAAGGGCGATGTCAGAATAGCCTACAAAGTAAAATCCTGGAATTTTATGTGAAGTTTTTTTAAAATTTCATTCTTGAGATGTGGGCATCTCTGGCAAGGTGATATTTATTACCCATCTCTAGTTGAGAAGGTGGTGGTGGGCCATCTTCATAAATCAATATAATGGTTTGATTCAACTGAATGGCTTGTTAGGCCACATCAGAGAGCAGTTAAGAGTCAACCACATTGGTTTGGGACTGGACTCACATTTCGCCTGACCGGGTGAGGACGGCAGGTTTCCTTTCCTAAAGGACATCAGTGAACCAATTGGGGTTTTACGACAATCTAATAGCTTCATGGTCACTTTTACTGATACCAGCTTTTTATTTCCTGATTCTTTTTTTTAAACTGAATTCAAATTCTCAAACTGGTAACATTTTTGTCAACGAGAGTATAGAGCATAGATAGTGGTAGGTGCCAAGACACAGTTAATTGTGTAAGACAGATAAAACAGTTAACAGAATATAGAAAACAAATATTTGAGAGAGATTTGTCGTGCCATGAAAGTAAGATGCGGCCTAAAGCTTTTCAGCTGACTGCTTCAAAGTGTGTTCTTTGAATTAAAGCCAGATTCTTTAGATGGGATGGACTAATAAATTAAATTGTAACAGAAACCGACTACTACACTAAATGGGTTATTTCCAAAAATATGCCTGCTGTGTACCTAAAGGTCAGAATTTAGAAACCTGTAACAAGCTGGAAAAGAATGCTTTTCTAACTAGGCTTGTAAAAAAAACTTTGCTTGGTCAGTTTTTAGTCATCGGGGCTTAAAGTTCCTCTATGTGTTATTTTTAGTGCGCTGGTTAACACATCAAATTTCAGATTGCGCTTTTTTAATGAAGTCAGTAATCCTTTAGGTTACTGACTTAATTAAAATAATCCACCTTGGAACTTGCCACACACAAGTTAACCAATGCACTAAAAATAGTGCATCAAAGGAATTTCAAACCCCTAATTTTTTTTCTGTTAGCCCTCTGTAGTCTTTTCACCTATCCGTGACAAAAGATTGGATTGGGTCTATTCCCCCAATAAGTACATTTCATGTGATAGTAACAGGCCTTTTCCTTTCTTTATCTTCTTTGTTGTCTCTCTCTGTTTCATTCATGTTACTGTGGTCTGTGATTCTTTGAACATTTCTAAGCTACAAATGAGCTCATCTTTCTCCTTGCATCCTCGCTGTGTTCAAACCAAGATTCATCACACAGCCTCCTTACTCTAACTCATTCTTTCCCAGGACCTTAAACTCACCTCTCTCAGTCTCTTACAATCTTCAGGCTTTTGAAGCCCAAGATTATCACTTCATCACTCGTTCCTCATTTATCCTGGCTTATGTTTTACTCTTTTCAATCTTGGTGATGCTTTGCACTAAGGGCCATGACCCTTCACCTTGGTTTCTCAATTAAAAAGAAGAATTCCTGATGGAACCCAAAATGGCTCCCAGTAATGGTGGTTAGCATATGATAATCGGATGACAGGTCAGGTTAATTACCAACCACTCAGTGGTAATAAATACCACTGATTACATTAGTTGAAAAGTTTCCCACTTGGTGTCAACTGTGGCTCAGTCCATAGCACTCTCAGCTCTGGGCCTCAATTTTGAAATGGTGGTGGGTTGGGAACTGGGAGGTGAAGGTGCGCGTGGCAAACCCGAATAAACAAACCTTATCATTTCCGACGCAATCGCATCATAATTGTTGGTGATTAACGTGCTCTCCGGGTTTCGCGCCCGGCAGCCAGCCTGAGTGACAGGCTGGCTGCCGTCAGGAGCTGCAACGCGAGGGGGGGACGAGAAGGAGAGAGAGCGAGACATCATCCTGCGCTGGAATGGAAGATTCCAGGTGGGGAGAGGGGAAGATCAGGGGGGAGAGGGGAAGACCAGGGGGAGAGGGGAAGATCAGGGGGAGAGGGGAAGATCAGGGGGGAGGGGGTGAAGAAGGGGAGATCGGGAGGAGGGGGGTAAAGAAGGGGAGATCGGGGGGACGGGGGGTGAAGAAGAGGAGATCAAGGGGACATCGGAGGGGGTGAAGAGGGCAAGATCAGAAAGGGAGATATCCGACATCGGAGTTGGGTGGAAAGGTTTCACCAGGCGTGAATCAGAAGCGGTGGGAAAGACGTCCAGGTAAGTTGAAAATCATTCTAAGTACGTAATCTGTCACAAGTAAAGTGCCTTAAGTACCTCAATGAGGTACAATTGGCTCTTTAACTATCATCCCGCTGGCTTTAATTGCCGACGGGACTTCCGGATTCGGGACACCTGCACGCACACAGGTGCGTCCGTAGGGAACTCGGACGTCGGCGGGTTGGAGCCGGGCTCCGAACCCGAACGGGATTTCCGCGATTTTCGGAGCCCCCCCCACCCCGCCCCCAACGCACCTGCATTTTCCCAGGAAAATTGAGCCTCTAATGTCAGAGGATTATGGGTTCAAGTCCCACTCCAGAGACTTGAACACATAAACTAGGCTGACACTTCAGTGCAGTACTGAGGGAGTGCTGCACAGTCAGAAGTGTTGTCTTTCAGGTGAGACATTAAATCGAGGCCCTGTGTGCCCTCTTGAGTGGACATAAAAGATCCCATGGCTCTATTTCAAAGAAGAGCAGGGGAGTTCTCCCCGGTGTCCTGGCCAATATTTATCACTCAACCAACATCACTGAGGCAGATTATCTGGTCATTATCGCATTGCTTTTTGTTGGACCTTGCTGTGCCCAAATTGGCTGCTACATTTCCTACATTACAACAATGACTACATTTCAAAAGAACTTCATTTGTTGTAAAGCGCTTTGGGACATCTTGAGGTCATGAAAAGTGCAATATAAATGCAAGTCTTTCTTTATCTCTTTTTATCTTGCAAGTGGCTATAGTGATGTCAGTTTGGCTCAGTTGGTAGCACTCTCACCTATGAATAAGAAGGTCATAAATTTAAGCCCCACTACAAAGTTTAAGCACATAATGGGTACTTCACTGCAGCGGTGAAGGAGTTGTGCAGTACTGAAGATGGTAACCTTTAGAGGAAATGTTAAGTTAAAGTCCCGTTTAGGATAATGTTAAAGATCCCACGGCACTATTTAAAGATCAGAGAATTCACCTTGTGTCCTGACCAACATTGCTCCCTGAAATGAAAACAAATGTATTGGTTGATTAATCTCACTTCGATTTGTGGTGTCTTGCTGTATACAAAAAAGGCTGCCACGTTTGCCGATATAATAGTCACTGTACTTCAAATTTATTCTAATTGTATTTGAAGTGTCTTGAGACATTTCAGAGAGATGTGATAATGTGCTGTATAAATCCAAGTGTCTTTTCTCGTTCATTTGCACAACACGTTTCGTAGGAGGAAGGATTTAAAGAGTACTTTTACTTTCTTATTCAGTCTGCAGTTTGTCTCTGGGTTGGACATAATTACTTAACATTCTGCCAACTCTATTCCCTTTTTCCCATTATTAAAATGACAGAATATTTAAATGTGTAAAATGGGGCCAACTACCAAAAATGGAAAATATCTAGAGGTAATCCCTCACCACCTCCACACAGGAAAATCCAGGCCAATATTACTTACTTTAAAATCTCTACACTTTAGGGACAACAGTGCTATTCGAAGCAGCCTGCCCAATGAATTCTAGAAAATGAGGCCAATCTTGGACACCTTGCCAAGTGAATTCATATTGCAAAATACTTTTCAGTACATCAGCCCTGATGAAGTGCCTCTTCTATTTAAAGCTAAGCCTGATTTTAAGCATTACATGACCCTGAAAACAGCCAGGCTTTAACTGAAATTTATGAACTATGTATGAAACGCAGAATAATGAGGGAAGTACTGGCGGAAACTTTTTCTAAAAATATCATTTGAAAGAGCCACTGTGATAGCTGTATTAAAGTTGCTGTATTATTTGTGATTTGTAGTGCTTTCTCTGTTGTGTATTAAGTGCTGTTGAATGGAGATACTGTTGATGGATTTAGATCTGTTTTGATATACTGGGTGCAATTTTCCTACTTGCAGCAAGCAAGCACAGTATTACTGCCATCAAGAATTCTATTTTCTACCAGGCGGCAATAGCAAACACATTTTGCATCAAAATTCCTATTTGTGCACTTCCCTGGGCACCTCCGAGTGACAGGGAGCTCAGGTAAGGAAGTGGGTTAGTGGTCAACTCAACCTGTCCATGAACTGAAATAACTGAGCTGGGAGGATGTTAGACTGAAGATCTGAAAAGGCCTTCGTTTGATGCCAGTTTCAGCACAGCTTTTGGTGGTGGTGGCGTGGCGGGGGATGGGTGGGAGGGGGGGTGGGCGGTGGTGGAGGGGTGAGAGAGGAGCCCATGATAAAATAATCATACATGGGCTTTGGATAAAGCAGGCTTGATGTGCTGAATGACCTCTGACACTGACCTTCTGACATTGCCCTCTTATTTAGGGAGTTCAGAGGCTCTGCCCCAAACAAGGCCCCGTGGAAACTTGTGGGGATGGCTGCGACCCGCATATCCGGGTCCCAGCCTAATTTCTGGCCCTTCCACTGCACTCCCGCTGGGGATTTGGCCCTTACCTACCTCTCATGATCACTTAATTTCAACACTCAGAGTTAACCACCACTCTTTAACAAGAGCTTTTATTTCTTTGTCCATTGGTTGTTTCAGCTTGGTAGCCTTTTTAAATTAAAGAATATACAGGAAATTTCAAAATTAAACTGATAGGCATAAATAAAATGATGTCAGCAAATAGTTGCCAATTGGCAACAGATTGGTAGCGTACTTGTGATGTTTATGCTGGTGATGCTGTTGCTTTAAAAAATAATTGTTGCTCCTCTAGGGAGAATGTGAGCAAGGAGGTTCAGCTACCAAATTGAAATCTGTACACATACCATCTGATCCATTCCCCCACCTCACAAAGGCTGATGTTTCTGTGACCCAAGCAGAACTCTGTAGGCATCATTGTGTGCGATACTTCCTATCATTTGGATCAACGCAATAAAACAAAATGGCATTGCCAGTATGAGAATGAGTGGTGCTCCAAATTTCTCTGATTAATTTCCCTGCCCTGCAAAATAAATTTTCCACAATTGCTGTCATCGGATACACCTCTCAATGTCCATAGATGGGAGGGTGAGTTATTAGGATAACAGTTCATAATGGTTTAAGTGATTACCACTAATCAATGACTATGATTCTGTTATAGGAACATGGGAATTGGTGGACGATAAAGATCAAGGTCCATGTAGTTCACCTTCTACCATCCTGGTAGTCGCGTGATACATAAATAATGGAGCTGTTGACTAATTATAGTAATTAATCTGTCAATTAGTCTACAACAGACTCAGACATGAGGAGAGGAAAACCCCAGTGATGGAAATCTTTGGGAACCATACATCCAAAGTCACTTGTTCATCCCAAATATGCGACACATGTCTCAAATTATTCATATACCGTATGCCAAAATATTACTTTCTGAATCAATACTATCTGTTTCCACCATCCCCCGAGGGAGCCTATTCCATAGATTTACCACTCACTCACTGAAATAATATTCCTCAGATCAGTGTTGAATTTAGCTCTCTTCAAGCGTAGGCTGTGTTCTCTGGTTCTACTGTTCTGGTCAAGGTGAAATAGCTTGTCATGGTCTACATTATCTAGTCCCTTCAGAATCCTAAAAACAGCAATCGTATCACCTTTTAACCTTCTCCTTTCCATTGAGAACATGCTCAATTTATGTAATCACTTCACAATCCAGTCCCTCCATTCCCTCAATTATTCTGGTTGCTCTCTTCTGTATCCTTTAAATAGCTGCAATATCCTTTCTGTACTGTGGTGACCAGAACTATACACAGTATTCTAAGTGCATTTGCAGCAATGATTTATAAAGTGGCAGGATTACCTCGCTATTTCAGCTCAATATTGACCTTTTAATGCATCCCAACATCCGATTTGCTTTACTCACTGCCGCCGAGCATTGTTACGATAACTTCAATTTATTGTCAATCAGGACCCCCAGATCGCTTTGATTTTCCATCCACAATATTTTCTTTACATTTAAGTAATAGTCCCTTCCTGGATCTTTTGTCCCATGTGCAACACTTTGCATTTCTTCACAGTGAATTTTATGTGCCACCTGTCTGTCCAATTCCCAACTATGTTCAAAAAAGATTCAAATACCTTGATTAGATCACCTCACAACCTTCTAAACTCAACTGAATACAAGCCAAGTTTATGCAAACTATCCTCATAATTTAACTCTTTGAGCCCTGTATCATTCGGGTGAATCTGCATTGTACCCCTTCTAAGGCCAATATATCTTTCCTGAACTTTGGTGCTCAAAACTGAATGCAGATGGGATCTGACCAAGGGCTCTGTACAACTGAAGCATCACTTCCTCACTTTTGAATTCCAGTCCCCTTGAGATAAAGGCCAACATTCCATTAGCCCTTTTGATTACTTTTTGTAGCTGTGTATTAGCTTTTGTACATGGACACATAAATCCCTTTGCTCTTCCACAGTTCCTAGTGTCTCACCATTAAGAATATATTCTGATTTGTCTTTCTCAGGTCCAAAGTGGATGACCTCACACTTCCCCACATTGAACTCCATCTTCCATAGTTTTACCCGATCACTTAGTCTGTCCACGTCGCTTTGTAACCTCCTCCTCCCATCCATACAACTTTCTGTACCTCCTAACTTAGTGTCATCTGCAAACTTGAATGTACAACTCTCTATTCCTTCATCCAAGTAATCGATACATATGGTGAAAAGCTGAGGCCCCAGTAAAGATCCCTGGGAACACCACTTGTCCCATGCTGCCAATCAGAGAATGAACACTTTATCCCTATTCTCTGACTAATGTCACAAGGTTACCTCCATTTCCATGTCTTCCTCAAGGGACCATACAGCTCCACAGAACTGACCATCAGCAACTGGAACTCAAGAACAGATTCATGATACTGCTGAACTACCAAGAGTTCTATTGATTGCAAAAGATGGCTTCCTGTTATTCAGAACCATACCTTTATTTAAGTGAACCTCAGCTTCTCTGAAGCGGGCATTTCCAAGTCTTGTGGAGGTGCCTTCCATTTTCCTGTGTTTATTGGCAGTATTAACACGGCTGAACTCATTTGTAAAGGTCAAGTAGCTCATTTTCAGCTTGTTAATTTGCATTATTGTGTTTAATTGGACGACTTAACTTAACAGTAATATTACTGCTAAAGCCAACAACAATACACACCGTAAGTCATAGGGTTTACCACCAAGAAGCTGTTAACACCCAGAAAAAGAGAAGAAATCAGGACTTTATTTCTATGAATTGGGGGAAAGAATTAGATTCTTCAAATGAAAAAGCCCATCTTGGTATAATGTACAAGTTAATATAAGCTGACGGTGCTGGATAAATGCCAAGTGTTTGTGTAGCAGTTCAGAAAGCTTTTATATCAAATGTACTATTTCATAATAGATTTCATCACTATTGAACGACATTTGTTGGAGGAGAAAAAAATCATTATACTATTAAAAGCAATCAAAAAAAACTGTTCTGATAAGCAAAGAAGCCTTGGAATTATTGTGATGTTATTGTACGAACACTTAGCAGCTTGTATAAAATTCTTCTCTCTGAAGTTCTAAATGAGGTGTTTATTTTAATAAGGTTAATGTCACTGTTAAAATAGCAGAGGGAAGAATTGATGCAAGTGTGCTAAGTGTTCATCGAATGACATTGTTGACAGTAATTTCTAGCCTCAAATGTGCTGGATTCCAGTAGCTTGGATCTCAAAAGTAAGATGAAAAACATTAAATCTATTCTGGGGAAAGAATCATATGTTCTGTGGACCACAAAGATACTAAACTTTACACCATCTTCTCTATAACAACATGCAACCAAATAAGGCATTAACCAACTACCGTGTCAATTCTGCACTTCTTGAACAATATATTAACGTACTATTCCATTAGTCAATTTGGCATTATTAGGCATTACATTAGATTGATAAATTACTGAACTGAGAAAAATATTGGATGAAAATGTTCCTTAGTATATTGTATTCTTTAAATCAGTACTTTGATATATGAGAACAAATTCACATGCATTCTAATGAATGACCTTGTGTAATGTTCAGGAGGTCTGGATAGTTTTACAGAGTAGCAATCATGCACCCTAGATGGATAGCTCCTGAATTACTTTCACATGCAGTGTAGTCACTGTCCGAACAACTTATTCTCCATACTGACAGTTTGTCCCTCATGCACTGTGAAATAGTTCTACAGCATGGAAAATACGGAATGGAAAACGGCTTCTCAAATATCCAGCCTTAATTTATGCGTCTGTCGTGTAATCTGGTTTATTAAAAATTGTATTTCCAAAAGGGCAGTATGGTACAGTGATGGGATGAACATATCTCTCTGTCAGGGTTAGAGTCTAATGTTGAAACTTCAGATATTCTCCGATAAAACATATGTTAGTTTTAACAGGTCTGTAAATCCATTGTTTGTAAACGTGTTCACAGATTCGTTAAAAGTAATGTGGAGTAGAAGTTTTTGGGGAAAATGTTGAAAGGAAGGGGCAAAGGAAAAGAAAGAAAAGATGCCTGCTGTTGCCCACATTAACAGTGTATTCTGCTGGTACCACTCCATTGTGACAAGAGATGAGCAGTACAAATGAATAAAACACCATCATTTTATTAGCTTTTAGACAGCACAACAGGTTTGGCCCCTGTTTGCCCATTTTGCCATAGTTTAAATGTAAAGAATTAAAGGAAATATATAACAACATATACAATCCCCTGTCTCAATGCATCTTTTATTTTTTAATTATAATTTTTTTTCTGTCTGTGCTCTGTGACTGGGGAAGAAATTACTTCTTCAACATTCCTGTAGTTTGTCAGCCATTTCCTCCCTGCTGTTCTATTGCAATTAGGGCATGGTAATGCCAAAGCATATTAGAACCACATTTAATACAGTTAATGAATATTAATCAGACCAAGTTAAATTGTACAGAACTACGATCTGTACCGGTGATTATGCCAAAGAACATGGAAATCAGAAAATACACAGTCTAACTCTCATCCTTCATTCCCTGCAGATGGATGATTGACTGGCTTGTTCGGAGGAGTGAGTTATATAGGCCTGATTCATTGATAGTTAATTTTTCAGAAAAGCACTAAATCCAAACATGCTTCTTATTTATATCACACAGATTAGGGAAAATTGTGTGTATTATAGTGTTAACTTATGTCAATTAGAATGAAATGTTCCTCACTCAGAGCACAAGTCTAATGGATGTACGGCATTATGCTTGCAGTGGTATGATGCAGTGGCAGAGCAGTCACTTGGCAGGCTGGCTGATGACTATACAGTGGAGCGAAAGAAGGAAGTCAGTCTAAGTATAAAAGGAAAACCAGTTGTTCCTGTTTTTAAGTTAAAGGTTTTTAACTGAAGAAATCTAACTTAAGGAGATGTAACCTTCAAGTTGGTTATCTCGGTACTGGCTTAGATTGAACGTTGGGTTGGATGGGATGGGGGTCCAGATGCTGTTGTTAGTGTCTATGTTGTCACTGTTAGCACATGCTGCCAGACTTCAGTGCTTTACAAGTAGTGAAAACTACAGCAAGCAAATCTCTGTTTTACAACTCGCACCTCCAGTATAAACATGGAAAAAACGAGGATTGGAGGAAAGGATTTAAAGGGGTACGGTCTTCACAAAAAAGTATTTGGCAAACCTTTTAACATTTATTTATAAACACAACATGATGATGTAAATCACATTAAAGTGCATCATCATATCACTCGACTGTCATGTTGTTGTGACAAAAATTATATATGCCTCTTCTTCCCCAACGAGTAAAAAGGTTTGCTGGTGGATGGGTGCTACAGTGAGAACCTTGGTTCAAATCCAGCACAGATTGAGTCACTGCTCTCTGCTGGCTGCTTTCCTTATGGCCATGTACCCACAAAATTCTAAATAAACTAACACTAAGTTGACAATTGCACTCAAGGGAGGCCACTGTAAAAATAGCAAAAGCATAAAATATATACTGTATGGGAATAAAAAACAAAATACTGACAACTGTCTATGAAGTGCACAATAATCTAACGTTCTGGGAGTCGTGATAGTGCAGTTGCTCACATTGTGAGTTCATAATCTCAACCAACCAAACCCTGTGGCTACTCCACATAGCAGGAAAATCAGAAGGCAGGCCAATGTGTCACATCACCCACATGACTGACCGGCTCTACGCCAGTTTGGTTGATGCTTGTGAAGTGTTCTCTTGCCCAGGGAATGTGCAAGCTGCAGGGAGTGTACGGGCAGGCACAATGGTACTGAGTCTTGAAATTCCATGGAGGCTCCATGCAACTGGGGTATGATTTTGACGGGGGCGGGGGTGGTTGGGGGGGCAGGGGCGCACGCTGTAATTTAGGATCAAATTCCAACTGGTCTGCCAGGTTTCTACCCCAGTGAAGAAACTAAATTATGCTCGGGGTGGTGGTGGGGCGGCGGGAAGATAGGAATAGCTACTTCTTATGCCTGCCTCCATTATGTCGTTGAACAATTTTGGCGGTGTGTCTGGAGGCGTTCCTGGGCAACCTCAGGAATTCTGTCCAGATCAACTCTGGTTGGTCTGAATCTGCAGAGAGTAGGCATTGGTGCCGTTGTGGGCCTGAGATGTGACCTAAAATGAAGAAGACAGATGCCAACTATTCCAAAAAGGACCAATAGCCATTTTCGAATAGCTCAATGCCTCCTGACTGAAGGGTTTAAAAATCTCTGCAGTATTGATTTGCTTTTCAGTAAAGCAGGTTGCTGCTCCGGCTTCTGCCTCCTTAGCTGAGCCGGGTGACTCTTCTATGCCACTACAGGAGCAGGCGCCTGCCCTGGATATTCTGGTCACCCCATCCCCGGGATTTAGGATGGGATCAGCAGCAGATCACAGTGGTGGGCAGAAGTCCTGCCTCACTGCACTTCCACCTCCTCCCGCCTCGAGCTGCTTCGTGCAATTTCTACCCTTGAATCTCCATAATCATTACTATTCCTCTTCTCATCGCTTAGAACAGTATTTATGAATTTTGCATGAACGCTATCCACACCTGCAGCCCTACCATTAGCTGGGTGATACAGTGTGGAGTCTACTTCCTCATAGTGAATTAGTTCATTGAGACCTTTTATTTGCACAGCATACTCCATTGGCTTTCCCAACCTCCATGCAAATGGGACCATAGTATCATCTATTGGGTCAAATGCCAACTTATTGAAATGCTCTCTCCAGACCCTAAGAATATCCCCATCAAGTTGTTTAAGAGCACTGGGCTTGCCAATCATTGGCATTAGCCCAGAGAAACCATTTCAACCTTGATTGACAACAGAATTTAGCCTACAGAAAAATGATTTAGGATCATTTTTGTGTAATTGCGCACCCTTGCGGATGAACACAACCCACTGATACAATTTCAGCTTCCTAATGGCCCTCTTAATTTCATAATGTGCTGCATCATAATCTACCTCCACAGCAGCTCTCAACTGCTTTGAAGAGGTTTCAAGTGCTGCTTTAAAGCACTCTGCTTTCGCCTAAAAGCTTCCCTTTGCCGTTACTTTAACATAACCCTGCTTAGTGGCTGAGCAGTTAATGGGTTCTAGCTTCAGTTTTGTTTAAGGCTGACATTGGCTGCAGTGAAAGAAAATCCTGGGCTACATCGTGCGTCATTGCATCTTCCCTATTGGCAGTCACACAAACTTGGTTGCAGGCTTTGTGGTCAACAACATCCTTATTTGTGGCACTTGTGGTACAAAGGCTATCAGCCACTCGAACCTGGGAGTTACCCCTGTTATAAAACCAGCATCTTGCCTGTGTCGCCTAGCAGCTCCCTCTCAAGGAGGATAGCCACCCAGTGGTCTGAAGCTTCCCAGTGATGTCTATCAATGTCATTAGAAAGTAAAGGGTGTGCCAAGCTATTCATAACAACTGCTGTGCTGTCTGAACTCCCTGCTGCTTCACTGTCATTGTGAACTTCATAAAGAAAGCCGAGAGCATTGCTGCAGGTGGATTTGCATTACCTTGGAAGCAGGCCTGACAGGAAACTGTTCTGCTGGGCCATTCAGAGTGGTACCAACAAGCTTGAGAGTCCTGCAGTACTCACACCATTTAGCTTCTCAGGAATGTAGAGAGAGAAGCATCATGAGATACCAAATAAATGCAAGTTTTTTTTTGTTAAGTTCTTTTAATGAACAATTAACAGGAAATGTGCCAATGTACCTGATTTGCATAAATGTTGCAGAATTGAAGCTGGTGTAAAAACACCTGAGGAAGCCAGTGGGATTTGAGGAATGAGTAGAGCAGGAGATAGCTTAAGGAATCTTACAGTGAACTGAGTAGCATGATGTAGAATCAAGTCTGTTTTTGCAATGCTCTTTTGAAATAGAAGAGCAGGAACAACAGGATCCAAAGGCCTGAGAGATTCCAGTGCACAGGAGGCAGCCTTCCAGGACTTCCAACCACTGATTGTAGCGTGAGCACCGCACATGTACGACCTTCCTGGATTTCAGCTAGCAAAGCGTCTGCAGAGACTGCACTTAATTGTGGGCACGATTTCTGACTGATCTCAGCTTATGGAGCCAATGAGTAACATCCAGGATAAGCTACAGGAGGATTTGAATATACTTGGGAATTGAACAGAAATAAAATTCAACGTGGAGAAATGCAAAGTGCTTCATATGGGGTCAAAAAAATCCAGGAAGGGACTATTACATAAATGGAAAGAAAATAATGTGCATGGAAAATAAAAGAGATCTGGGGGACCTGATTGACAATAAATTGAAGCTATTGCAATAATGCTCGGTGGCAGTAAGTGAAGTAAATCAGATGTTGGGATGTATTAAAAGGTCAATATTGAACCAAAAGTAGTGAGTTAATCCTGCCACTCTATAAATCATTGGCGCAACAGCACGTAGAATACTGGTCGCCACAGTACAAATAGGATATTGCAGCTATTGAGAGGATACAGAAGAGGGCAACCAGAATGATTGTGCGAATGGAGAGATTAGATTATGGGGAATGATTATGTAAATTTGGTATGTTCTCACTGGAAAAGAGAAGGTTGAGAGGTGAGATCATTGCTGTATTTAGGATTCTAAAAGGACTAAATGATGTAGACCATGACAAGCTATTTCACCTCGTCCAGAACAGTAGAACCAGAGGACACGGCCTGCGCTTGAAGGCGGGGTAAATTCAAATCTAATCTGCAGAAACAATATTTCAGTGAGAAAGTGGTAAATCTTTGGAACAGATTCCCTACGGAGATGGTGGAAGTAGAAACTGTTGATTCATTTAGATGCAAATTGGATAGATTTCTTTCTGAAATTAATATTTTGGGATATAGTATATGAGTAATATGAGACATGATATTTGGTAAGTGTAGCATGCTTGGGAGAAACATGTGACTTTGGACCTATGGTTTCTGAAATTTTCCACCACTGGGGTTTCCCTCGTGTCATCCCCAGGTCTGTTTTAGGCTAATTGATAGACATTGATTGCCATGATTAGTCCATTATTGTTGTATTATGCAACTACTGGGATGGTCGAAGGCAAACTAGATGGATCTTGGTCTTTTTTTGCATAGAACTCCGATGTGGCACTTCAGTGGAATTGAAAGTGATGATTGCACTATACTTCTACACCACTGTTATCCTTCCAGGCAGCAGCAGGGCCCAATTTTAGGATAAGTCAGTACGCAATTCACCATTGCATCATAGAGGTAATGGATGCAACCTTCTGAATGTGTCTGCAAACATCAAGTTTTTCTCAGATTATATCTCCCCTCCTTGAACCCCACTTCGTCTGAAAACTACTTTTGGGTTTGAGTGGGCAATGCCAATGGGAGATCAACTAACGTGTGTACAGAAGTTTTGAATCCGTAACACTTCAGACATCACATTTCAGATGTCACATTTTGTTGCAGATGTTTAAAAACAAGGGAAATAAAGCCAGTCATTTTCTGCTGGTTTTTCTGACATTGGGGAGAGCAATCTACAAACAGTTACCTTATAAAGGCCTCAGGATGTGTCGAAGAGGAATTGCCCTCTAACTGACCACAGGGTGTGTCTTTTGTAGCAATTAGACTTTGCACAGATTATTATTGTGTGGTGTATAGTATAATGCTTCTGGCCTTAGAAAACTTATTGTAAGCAATACCTGGGGGGTCCGCTATGCCATGAAAAAATAAATATGAAGAAATGAGATAAGTCATAATCCAACAATGGCTTTTATGACAACATTTGAATCCTTCTCACTCACAGCTATTATTCTCCATGCATAGTAAACTCTAAAACAATTTCACTAAATAGCTTGTTCTACTAGTTTGAAAGTACATACAGCTTATTATATTTTGAGAAATGTAACTGGGAACAGATGATTGCTAATGAAGAACATACAGGTGATGTTGGGAATTGTGTTAGTACAAGGTACAGCTGTTTCCCATTATCACTGTCAGGTTCACATTAGGTCCACTCCCTATGAGAGCAATAAAATACAGCGTATTTCATATTGAAATTAAATACAGTAAACTCAATTTCAGGCATAATCACTGGAGACCGCAGAAGACCATTTGTTAATCATGCATACCTAGGAGAATGAATGCACGTGGCTCTAGTCATTGTCAGGTAGCTGTAAGCTAAGTAAATCATTAAATGAGCCAATATCAGGAAGGAGACATTGAAATTGGTATTTCTACCTGTCTGCTGACTTGGGAAATCTTTGGCACTTATCAGCCAAACTTGGTACATTATATCTGATCATGTCATATATTACAAATTGGCAATTTTCCCCTCTCTAATTTTCTCCCAGTCCCCACTTTCCACTCCTGAAGGCATTGACTCCCTACTGGGGCATGGTTCCTTGGATGCAGCAGCCCTCCAATATCTTGTCCAAGTGATATTCTTCCATTGTCAGCCTAGACAGTGAGAGTCAGCAGACGGCACATCCGAATCTGATCCTGTACTTACCTGATGTCCACACACGTGCACCTTCCAGCAGTGGTCGGTGCAAAGAAATCAGGAGCCTGAAAATCCACAAGAGGGGAACGTCCTGACATAAGTGCCGAGATGCGCCTTCCCAGGATCTTTGCTTCTGATTCTGACAACGTTTATTAGGACTCGGGGAGGTCCCTTAATTTGCCTACCAATGGCAGCTGTGCAGCCAGGGATCCACATCCTGCTCTCTCAACCCTATTCCTACTAAACTGTAGACCGCCCAACTTTCCTTCCTGGCCCCCGTGTTAGCTGATATTGTTAACGGTCCCCTCTCCTCTGGTACTGTCTCCCTGACTTTCAATTCTGCCATCATCATCCCCCTTCTCAAAAAACCCACCCTTGATCACTCTGTCTTTGCAAACTACCGCTCCATCTCCAACCTCACTTTCCTCTCCAAAGTCCTTGAACGTGTTGTTGCCTCCCTCTGCACTCATCTTTCCCTCAACTCCATATTTGAACCTCTCCAATCAGGTTTCTGCCCCTGCCACAGCACTGAAATGACCCTGATCAAAGTCACAAATGACATCCTATGTGGTGTAATGCCCTAAATGTAAAATTCTCATCCTTGTTTTCAAATTCCCTCCATGGTCTTGCCCTTCCCTATCTCTATAACCTCCTCCAACCCTACGACCCACCGAGAACTTTGCGTTCCTCCAATTCTGGCCTTGTGCATTCCTGATTTCCTTTGCCCTAACACTGGCAGCTGTACCTTCAGCTGCCTAGACCCTAAGCTCTGGAATTCCCTCCCGAAACCTCTTTGCCACTCTACCTCTCTCTCCTCCTTTAAAACGCTCCTTAAAATCTATTGCTGTCCTAATATCTCCTTAGGTGGCTCCGTGTAAAATTCTGTCTGATAACGCTCCCGTGAAGCGCCTTGCGACATTTTACTACGTTAAAGGCGCTATATAAATGCAAGTTATTGTTGGGGCACCTATTATTGTAAACGTGTCAGAAAGTCTGACAGAGATGGTCGAGGCAGGGAGGGATGTTTTGGCCCTGTGGAAACAACAGAGACCTGCTCCCTGCAGCCCAATTACAAAGAGGGCCACATTATAATTTTTTATATAAAATATTCCATTGTTCTGCAAGGGTCCCCTGGTGGGCCCCATAACCACTGCTGTCAAGGAGATATGCCTGGACTGTCTGGGTATACCTCACCTGACCATAGCTGGGGCCTGCACTGAAGCCTCAGGATATGGAGTTCTTGACTCCCCACTACCACGCCCCACCCCCTCCCCTTCCGACAATGGCAATGCTTGGGACAGGTGGAGGCTCCACGCTAACTCAGATCACCCTAACCCACCCAGATAATTCAGCACAAGGCTATGACCCGACCTATCCAGGTGCTAGCCTGGCTGCGGACTCCCGCCAAAGTTGCAGCGGGAGTACGCTAGAAGAACTGCAGATTTTTAAGACCTTTGAGACTAACTGTAGTATCCCTAGTACTGCTGATAAGCTAATTGAGCAGAGTGCAAAGACTTGAACCCTTGGCTAAGCTAGCATTGCTTTATACAATAGCAAGCATTTTATTGCTGTACGTAAAAACAACTTTGAATTTTCTAGTGGTGACTCACTAATGCACGCAGATACAAGAAGCAGTTTGTTTTGTTTAGCTCCGTCTTCAGAAAATCTTCAGTCTTCTGGCAATATTGAAATACCAGATAAGTTTTGATATTGACCAGCGCTGACATTCATGTTCAACACAATACCTTGACAGATTTCCAATGAACTTGTAAGGATAGTTCCTGGTGAGCATAACGCAATCACTACTGAGTCCATCCTTGCTGTGGAATGCTTTCTGTGTGGAGTTTTACGTTCCTGAAGTTCCCATCTATTTTGATCTGTTAAAGAGAGGGTATTGTCAAGCATTTCTGGCATGGAAGCCAAAAAATAGTGTTGATAAGCATCCCAACATGACATCACCTCTTATGTATCTGGGATCTGGCAGGTGCTCGGCTGTGGTTACGCTCTCTGTTTATCTATGCTGGCAATGACACCATAAAGCAGTGGTATCCTAATACAGTCAGGGACTGTTAGTAGATCTCTTTCCCCAATCGCCAATGGCTCTCAGTAGACTTTTTCCACTAAAATTATTGACAGGATTAATTCACCCCCTTAGTGACAGAAAATGCTTTGAGTTTCTGTGCCTTCAAATAACATTTTTTTTCTGTGTACAGGTGTGAGCCAAAGAAACCAAAAGCTGCTTTCATATGGCACCGAAGCCTGTTCTACTGGCGCCAGCTCCTGACACACAGGCCTTACACAGCTATTTGAAAGTAAACGTGCCAAGATTCATCTTCACTTGATCTTTACAGCCATGCCCCTTAGCAAATCCCAGCAAGTTTACTTTCAGTTGCAGTCAGTGTGTGTTTACCCTGAATTGGTGGCTGCTGCTGTTAGTACTGGTCTCACACGATATAAAAGCAGCTAAATTGTGTAGAAAAGAAACATATTTGGCGCTTTGGTCTATTCGTAAGATATTATATGGGGGTGAATTTCCTCGGAGCTTCCCCCCGCACCATAACTCCGGCGAAGTTACGCTGGTGCAGAGGGAGAAGCCCCGAGGAAATTCACCCTCTTTATATTTCCAGGTGGAATTGGTACTGAAATAAAGTTTTTCTGATATTAATCCCAGCTGACTTATTTTTGAAAAAGGATAGCATTCAGAATGTGATGCGTTATTTAGTTCATGCCTGTGTGTGCACAGTTATTGGACACTGTAACTTCAAAATCAAAAATACTAAGTAGAAAGAAAGAAAAACAATGCAGTGTTGTTAAACTATCAGTCATTGTAAACCTTCTTTTTGAAGCCAGATATTTAATTTATAGTGAACTAAATGCAATGACTGGTTAATAGCTACATCAAACTGGCAAGTGCAAACCGATCCAACTCCTGTAACACAGGGGATTGATTTTATACTGAATTCAAGGGTAGTCCTATTGTTTCACACTTAGTGTGCCATTAGGTCTCTGATCTATGGTCAGTAGATTGAGTTACACTGTCTGCTCTTGTGTTGCTTTTTGCTCAGGTGCATAGAATTGCATAGAAGTTTCAGCACAGAAACAGGCCATTCGGCCCAACTGGTCTATGCCGGTGTTTATGCTCCACACAAGCCTCCTCCCATCCGACTTCATCTAACCCTATCTGCATTTCCTTCTTTTCCTTTCTCCCGCATGTACTTATCTAGCTTCCCCTTAAAGGCATCTATGCTATTCGTCTCAACTACTCCATGAGGTAGCAAGTTCCACATTCTAACCACTCTCTGGATAAAGAAGTTTCTCCTGAATTCTTTATTGGATTCATTACAATTTGGATTTCATGACAATGGAGGTCTGCGCATGTGTGTATCTAAATTCCAGTTGAATTTTCGAGTGATGGAAGAAACAATGGGATATTAAAAATGAAGGTTTTGAACCTAGCTTCACACCAGGCTACAGTTATACTGCTGTGAAGTCAAAGTGCTAGTGAGACTATTACTTCTTTGAAATGATCTCATCTCTTAAGTATAGTTCAGGTGAATTCACATTCATAGGAACATAGGAAGATAGGAACATAGGAACAGGAGTCGGCCATTCAGCCCCTCGTGCCTGCTCCGCCATTTGATAAGATCATGGCTGATCTGTGATCTAGCTCCATATACCTGCCTTTGGCCCATATCCCTTAATACCTTTGGTTGCCAAAAAGCTATCGATCTCAGATTTAAATTTAGCAATTGAGCTAGTATCAATTGCTGTTTGCGGAAGAGAGTTCCAAACTTCTACCACGCTTTGTGTGTAGAAATGTTTTCTAATCTCACTCCTGAAAGGTCTGGCTCTAATTTTTGGACTGTGCCCCCTACTCCTAGAATCCCCAACCAGCAGAAATAGTTTCTCTCTATCCACCCTATCCGTTTCCCCTTAATATCTTATAAACTTCGATCAGATCACCCCTTAACCTTCGAAACTCTAGAGAATACAACCCTAATTTGTGTAATCTCTCCTCGTAACTTAATTCTTGAAGTCCGGGTATCATTCTAGTAAACCTACGCTGCACTCTCTCCAAGGCCAATATGTCCTTCCGAAGGTGCGGTGCCCAGAACTGCTCACAGTACTCCAGGTGCGGTCTAACCAGGGTTTTGTATAGCTGCAGCATAATTTCTGCCCCCTTGTACTCCAGTCCTCTAGATATAAAGGCCAGCATTCCACCTACATTACACATTCAACCTACATTACACCGTTTGCATCAGTGCAAAGCTAATTTACATTAGAATTGCAACTGTTTAGTATAATTGGCCTACTAATGACTTCCACATTAGCAAATGAGCACCAAATGTGCTCATATATATTTCTTGGTTCACTATTTTAACAGAGCTGTTAAAGGGTTAATGCCTCAGCTAATGTAGCAGACAAAGGAATGTTATACAAACATGTTACGTGTCCATCCGCTAATATTGTCAAGGATCAAGGTTACGAATCCACACACACCCATCAGGAGCATATACTGGAAATTTAGGCCCTGCTGTGCATAATTATCTCATAATTTGAATTAATGGTCAGAAAATCGTGTGCAACACAGGCCTGATCTTCCAAAATGTGCTCTCGTCGTGCAAAGCTTCCTGCAGGGAGTGCAAAGTCAGGCCATCACATCTGCAGTGTCTTCTCTAATGTCAGAATTGCCTCATTTTGTACTTGCTAAGTCTCTTCTTATGCCTGCAAACATTTATTATGACACAGGTTGGTTTTACAAATTCATTATATAGACTAAATGGAAAAAAAATCCATTTTCAAAACTGTGATCTCATGTCTGTGCTAATGTAATTCTGGACAATCAGACAACACTGCAATAGATTTATACACTACTGCATAATAGGATATTTGTATCAACAATATGCCAGCATATGGAGACCACTAGTAACTTGGACTAGTTAATCATACCGTAAAAACTATTTCTTTATATTTAAATAGAACCATAGTAATTTACAGTACAGAAGGAGGATATTCGATCTATCCTGTCCATGCTGGCTCTTTGCTCGAGCAATCTAAATCTAATCCCACTGCCCTGCTCTCTCGCCTTGGCCTGTGTCTTTGTCTGCTTCAAAAATGTATTAAATTTTCCCTTAAAAGATGCAATGATCTCTGCTTCAACTACTCCCTACAACACCAGGTTATAGTCCAACAGTTTTATTTGAAAATCACAAGCTTTCGGAGGCTTCCTCCTTCGTCAGGTGAGTGAAGGAGGAAGCCTCCGAAAGCTTGTGATTTTCAAATAAAACTGTTGGACTATAACCTGGTGTTGTAAGGTTCCTTACGTTTGTCCACCCCAGTCCATCACCAGCATCTCCACATCATGTCAACTATTCCCTGTGGCAGAGCATTCTACACTTTAATAACCCTCTGTGTTAAGATGTTTCTCCACACTCTCTTAGTGACAGCTATAAATTGATGACCCCTCATTATGGCATAAGACAATTATAAGAGAAGTTTCATATTACAACCTTTCCCCCACCTCCTTTTTCTGCCAGTTTCCCTCTGTCTCTTCCTCCTCTCCTGAAGGCATTGGCTCCTTGTTGTGATAATAGTTCCATTCTTGGGTGCTTGATCAAGAAGTTTGCAGATGATACAAAAATTGGCCGTGTGGTTGATGGTGAGGAAGAAAGCTGTAGACTGCAGGAAGGTATCAATGGACTGGTCAGGTGGGCAGAAAAGTGGCAAATGGAATTCAATCCAGAGAAGTGTGAGATAATGCATTTGGGGAGGGCAAATAAGGCAAGGGAGTACACAATAAATGGGAGGATACTGAGAGGTGTAGAGGAACAAAGGGACCTTGGAGTGCATGTCCACAGATCCCTGAAGCAGTACAGGTAGATAAGAAGGCATATGGGGTACTTTCCTTTATTAGCCGAGGCACAGAATATAAGAGCAGGGAGGTCATGCTAGAACTGTATAAAACATTGATTAGGCCACAGCTTGAGTACTGCATACAATTCTGGTCACCACATTACAGGAAAGATGTGATTGCACCAGAAAGGGTACAGAGGAGATTTACAAGGATGTTGCCAGGGCTGGAGAATATTTGCTATGAGAAAAGATTGGGTAGGTTGGGGTTGTTTTCTTTGGAACAAAGGAGGCTGAGGGGAGATTTAATTGAGGTATATAAAATTATGACGGGACTAGATAGAGTGGATAGGGTGGACCTATTTCCCTTAGCAGAAGGGTCAGTACCCAGGGGGCATAGATTTGAAGTAATTGGTAGAAGGATTAGAGGGGAGTTGAGGAGAAATTTTTCACCCAGAGGGTGGTGGGGTCTGGAACTCACTGCCTGAAAGGGTGGTAGAGGCAGAAACCCTCAACTCATTTAAAAAGTACTTGGAGGAGTACTTGAAGTGCTGTAACCTACAGGGCTACGGACCAAGTGCTGAAAAGTGGGATCAAGCTGAATAGATCTTTTTCAGCCGGCACAGACACGATGGGCCAAATGGCCTCCTTCTGTGCCATAACTTTCTATGATTCTACAATTCTTCATGTGTGAGCCTGGACTGTGTGTGATACCAGGCTATTCAGTGTGGGGGCATCACAGCCAAGCCAGATCACATACTCAATTAATGTCCATACTTCCAGAAAAGCCACTGGATACCAATCAAGAGGAGGATTCCTATCTGATTTTTCTTCTCCCTAGCCTGGGGTGTTGAGGCATACTGTAGTCCCAGCTGACTCGGCAAAGACTGGGAAATAAAACCTTTGCATTGGGATTTTTAAAAATTGTGATTGTGGAAGACATCCTTTAACACTGTTCATGAGAATAATACAGCCCACAGGAACCCAAACTGTGCCTCATCAGCTGCATGTAGCTCTTCTTTCTGAGTGTCAGCCGTGGCTCAGTGGGTAGCACTCTGGCCTCTGAGTCAGAAAGTTGTGGGTTCAAATTCCAACTTCCAGAAACTTGAGCACATAATCTAGGCTGATACTCCCAGTGCAGTACCAAGGGATTGCTACGCTGTCAGAGGCGCTGTCTTTTGGATGAGACGTTAAACCAAAGTCTGCCCTCTCTGGTGAATGTAAAAGATCCCATGGCACTGTTTTGAAGAAGAGCAGGACAGTCCTCCCTGGTGTCCTGTCCAATACTTATCCCTCAAACAACATCATTAATACGGCTTATCTGATCATTATCTCATTGCTGTTTGTGGGAGCTTGCTGTGCACAAATTGGCCGCCTCGTTTCCCTACAATGGTGACTACACTTCAAAATTGGCTGTAAAGTCCTTTGGGATGTCCTGAGGTTGTGAAAGGCGCTATATAAACCCAAGTTCTTTCTTTCTTTGAATCGCAGCTCTATTCCCGTGCATTCAAATTCACTGTAGTACGTCTCCCTCACCCTGGTTGAATTGATATTAGCATGATCTGCCACTAGCTGTTGCTGATTGGGCAGCTACTGTACCTATGCGTGTAGCACTGAAGAGCGGCAGTGGAGAGTGGAAAAAGTATTGTAAAAGGAGTGGAGAGCAGGGATGAGCAAATTAATCAGTTAAACATATAAAGTAAAAGATAATTTTTGGTGACTGTTGTGAAAGGAAAGGACATTTTTATTGACAATAATTTCATTATAGCATAGATTTATATAGCATTTTTCACAGCCCAAATACTTCACAGCCAATGAAGTACTTTTAAAATGTAAACACTGTTGTTTTGTAGGTAAAAGTGGTAGCCAATTTGCGAACAGGAAGGACCCACCAGCAGAAAATAAATAACCAGTTAATCTGATTTTGTGGCATTGGATGTTGGCCAGGACTACCGGTAGAATTCCTTGCTCTTCCTTGAATAATGCTATGGAATGTTCAACATCCTCCTGAACAGGCAGATGGGGCCTCGGTTTAAAACCTTATCCAAAATCCACCTCCGCCATGTAACATTGCCTCAGTACTGCACTGAGATGCAAGCTTAGCTAATGTGCTCGTCATGTAATGGGACTTGAATCACAACCTTTTGACTCAGAGGTGAAAGTGCTATCACTGAGCTAAGCTAAAACTAACATCCAGACACAAACCTGGGGAAAAAAATTTTAAAAACTATTTTTGAGCAGCATGAGGCCGAGCTTCAGAGCTATAACATTTTTTGTGAGAATGCCCAGCAGGATGGAGGTCCTTGAATAGGGTCCTCTTCCCTGTTAGACACTCTGGTGATACTCAACAAGGAGTATCCTGCCTGAGTCCACTGCTAAATGCAAGACTTCAAACCGCCACTGAGAAAGCAGCCTAAAAATCAGGGTATTATGGAAGTCATTTCTCCTTACTCTTTGCAATGGAATGCTCCAGAGCACTTCCTGTAATTGACGTCACCAGAGAAGCCGAGCAGAGAGGGAGGGCGTACTTAAAGGTTACCAAAACTAAGCGGTAAAATTGAATTTTTGTTAAAAGCATTAAATAAATGTAAGGGGAGTTTATTATCCTCTTTTACAAGTAGAGTGGAGTACTTTGAATTAAAAAAAACACTCTCCCAAGTTCCTCTGCCCCCATTAATTCAATTTTTGAAGCTAACATCTTCAATTTAAAAAGAAAATGTTGTTGTTACAACTCATTCAACATAAAATCTCTGTCAACAACTAGGCTGTAGTGAGAGTATTAATGAGTAACCAGCATAAGTACTTTAAAGGCATTTTTTCTTGGTGGGGGTTCTCATTCCATGAGGGACGACTGAACATAAATGGTCCATCCTCCGTAGAGTCGGCAGCTCTCCTTCTGTTAGATGCAGTTTCTCTTTCTGGCTCTTCAGCTTTGAAAGGTCGACCGTCCGTAATGTCACCCCTGGTTTGATCCGTGATAATTAAAAGTGAAGATGGCATTAGTAAATTGAGTACAGTGGGCTGAAGAATTCATGGTGTGAAGAGCAAAGCGCTCACCTCGCAAGGTGTCCCTTGTCACTTTCTGGTAGAAGTTATCGTGTAGCCCATCATCAGGCTGGATTGAAATGAATCATGGAGACTTCGTTGTGCTCGGGGTTGAGAAATACCGATACAGCTGACGAGCTTACAGAGATGAAAGTTGCTTTTATGTTGTTCCTGAGCCGGTGTGTGGCTAAAATTACTGGATTTATTAAGACTGGTGCCCCAGTTTTTTTAACTGGCTCTTCCTTACTGCTGCCAGTCTTCAATTGCATTGTTCCAAAAGGACATGCGCTCAGTAATTCTTTGCAATGGTGGCATGATATCACTTGTTGCTGGTGGCTTGCTACCATACAACATGCTTGCACACAGCCATTTGGGACAATCTGTCTGTGTTTGCACAAAATACCAAAATGCTTTAGCAGCCAGTTTGGAGGAAGACCGGTTGCACTATTGGGACATGAATGCGGGAGAGCCATGCACTTAACGTTGTTCTTCCATGACCCAGCCTGCCATATAAAAGCAGCTGGTCGCACATCAACTGAAATGGAAACAAAAAGGTGGGGGTGGGACGAGTCATTAGACTGATGTAAAAAAACAGAATTGTATTTAATTTAATCCTAACTGTAAAACCCACCTAAACCAAGCCTGAATAATTTATAACTGTTGGACTACAGAACAATAGAGTTTCTCATGAGACTGTGCCTCATTGGACAGCTTCTGTTCCTTGTATGCTATCTCCTTTTCTCTGTTACTGAAACTACGTGTTGTTTCTATTGTTATTTGTATTGTACTTATCTTAATTCCTGTGCCTTGGGTATTACTGTACCATATGTATAAAACTGAAGTTTGAGCTCCTGGACTATCCATCAATTTTCAAAATTATTGGTGTCAGCTGTGGCTCAGTTGGTAGCCCTCTTGCCTCTTACTCATTAGGTTGTGGGTTCAAGTCTCACTCCAGGAACTTGAGCATAAAATCTAGGCTGACACTTCAATGCAGTACTGAGGGAATGCTGCACTGTTGGAGGTGCTGCCTTTCAGATAAGACATTAAACTAACACCCTGTCTGTCCTCTCAGGTGGATGTAAAAGATAGTAGAAATGCGATTCAGAAAATTTCCCAGAGTATTGAACCAATTAAAATAGATCACACTACTTGTGGGGCAGTTATAAACTGTGCAGTCACTACATCAATGCAAACACAATAGTATAACTTAGAAATCAGGTCAGTTGCCAAATTGGAAGGGTGATTTTACATGTCTTGGGTATCTCATTGGCTACTGTGTAATTTTAGTCTGGTACAACATCAAGTTTAAATTTAAATTTGAATATTTTTAATGTTAGCACATGAGCCTGTTTGTACCAGTTAGGTGGGGAGATAACTCTTACCTA
The DNA here is from genome assembly GCF_035084215.1 of Heptranchias perlo. Taxonomy (NCBI): domain Eukaryota; kingdom Metazoa; phylum Chordata; class Chondrichthyes; order Hexanchiformes; family Hexanchidae; genus Heptranchias; species Heptranchias perlo. The sequence continues at coordinate 29,719,054 of NC_090353.1, forward strand.
CACTTCTATAGGCTCTCTGCCCCTTTTCTGTAACCCACCTCTTGTGATTTATCTATATATCTATATCTAATATATTAAAAATGAAATCATGGCACATTTTTGTGTCTGGTACCACACTTTGGCTGTCACATTTCATAGGCTGAATTTTTAAAAATTCACACCTGTAACTATTAGGACTCAGGAAAATCATTCAGTCAACTCCACCCTGGAAAATTAATCAAGTTACTCAAAATACTTTTTGAATTTTTTTATCTGCCATTTGTTATTGTGTCAATTGTCAACTATAGGCTCAAAATAAGGTTTCTAACATAGTAAAAACATGAATATATATTTCACAATAATATTGATAAACTTACCTATAAAATAATCTTTTATGTATTTTAGTATTATCATTAAGATTTTTACTTGGCAGCCTCAATCTCTCTCAAAAGATTGGACTTGAAGTTAATATTTTTTCCCAAAGTTATCACTCTAACTAAAAAGTAAACAAAAATGCCTGCAATTTTCTTGAAGCTGCGATCTGAGCAGTTGTAGCATGCAGAATTACCAAGTATGTATCAACACGATTCTTTCAGTGTACAGCTTGAAACGTGTGTTCCCTTATGCTAAAACAAAATTTCTGAGTTTCTTTGTTTTTACTCTTGATTTGAAAACAAGCTGGAGAATGAATTATAAAAGTTTTTTCTAGGTAAAATTTTGTATTTGAGCTATTATTTTTACTTTTTAGACAGCCTAGCTCAGAGAGAGAAGAAGACTGATTACCTAGCGCCTAGACTTCCTTTTGTTATTATCTGAGAATCAAAAATAATGATTGTTCATAGAAAAGGTATTTATTTTTCTTAATGCAAATTGAAACATGTCTTCCTTCATCCTGTAACAGGATTTTTGAGTTACTTTGTTTTTCCAAATGATTTGACAACATACTGTTCGATTCATTTTTGAAGCTTTTTGAGTAAAAATTTCACAGTGGAACTATTATTAACTGATTTTTTTATTTTGAAGAGAAAAAGAGAGCGAGAAAGGTAAAAGTAAAAAATGACAATGCCAAGGATTTGTTTTGTTCATACTGAAATTGGGAATCAATTATTGTTTATAAAAAGATTTAATTATACAGTTATGTTAGCTATACACAGTGTGTACAGTCACATAGCCACAACATTTATAAATAACAAGGCACAAGCAGCCAAAAATAATCGAACAATGTAAAGGTTTCATTTGATCATCTTTTTATACATTAAGTCGTCGAGCAGTGCGCTTGAAAAACGTCCCGTCACTGGATTCAATGTCCACCTCTTACATCATTGCTGCATTGTGGCTGGAGTACATACGATCCACAGGATGCGCTGCAGTAACTCATATGTTTACTTTGATAGCCTCTTCCTTCACTTGTAATCTCTTCTGCGGAGAAGAACAAGTGCAGCAATGTTATGGGAACGCCATTACCTCCAAGTTCCCCTGCAAGTCACACAGCCTTGACTTGGATATATAACATCATTCCTTCATTGTCGCTGGATCAATATCCTGAAATCCCCTGCCTAACACCATTGTGGAAATACCATTACAAGGACTACAGCAGTACAATAAGAAAGCCCACCACCACTTTCTCAGGGCAGCTAGAGATGGGCAATAAATGCAGCCTTTTTTGGTTTGAAGCTGTGCTTTTTCTTGATAGAGAGCTTTTCAATCTAATCTGCATCAAGAGAAAACATAAATGGAAATATGTGCAATATTTGGGTGCCGATACTGAGTCAGGGTTCTGTTATAATCCCCAGGTCATGTTATCAATAAACTGGATATTAGGCAGTAAAAGGTGCCGATATGTAGGAAACGTGTGGTTCGTTTATGGATGTGACCAGTGATAAGAACATAAGAAATAGGAGCAGGAGTAGGCCATCCGGCCCCTCGAGCCTGCTCCGCCATTCAACAAGATCATCCACCTCAGCGCCATTTTCCTGCACTATCCCCATATGCCCTGATACCTTTAATATCTAGAAATCTATCGATCTCTGTTTTGAATGCGTTCAATGACTGAGCCTCCACAGCCCTTTGGGGCAGAGAATTCCAAAGATTCACCACCCTCTGAGTGAAGAAATTTCTCCTCATCTCAGTCCTAAATGGCCTACCCTTTATTCTGAGACTGTGTCCCCTGGTTCTAGATTCCCCAGCCCGGGGAAACATCCTCCTTGCGTCTACCCTGTCGAGCCCTGTAAGAATTTCGTATGTTTCAATGAGATCACCTCTCATTCTTCTAAACTCCAGAGGATACAGGTCTAGTCTACTCAATCTCTCCTCATACGACAATCCTGCCATCCCAGGAATCAGTCTGGTGAATCTTCATTGCAATCCTTCTATGGCAAGTATTTCCTTTCTTAGGTAAGGAAACCAAAATTGTACACAATACTCTAGGTGTGGTCTCGCCAAGGCTCTATATAATTGCAGTAAGACATCTTTACTCCTGTATTCAAATCCTCTTGTAATAAAGGCCAACATTCCTAATTGCTTGCTGCACCTGCATTTTAGCTTTCAGTGACTCATGTACAAGGACACCAGGTCCCTTTGAGTATCAACATTTCCCAATGTCTTACCAATTAAAAAATACTCTGCATTTCTGTTTTTCCTACCAAAGTGGATAATCTCACATTTTTCCACATTATATTCCATCTGCCATGTTCTTGCCCACTCACTCAGCCAGCCTGTCGAGATCCCCGTGAAGCCTCTTTGCATCCTCTTCACAACTCACATTCCCACCTAGTTTTGCGTCATCAGCAAACTTGGAAACATTACATTTATCCCCTCATCCAAATCATTGATATAGATTGTGAATAGCTGGGGCCCAAGCACCTTGGCGGTGCTTGGGCCCCAGCTCTATCCTGCGATGCAGAGAGAATATGTAACACAAATCCCCCAAAATACTGACAGCTGCTCACAAAATTATCTGAATAAATACATTTATGCACGTGTCTCAGCGGCACCCCGAGCTGCCATCAAGGCTGCAGCAGGGACGAGACCATCATCAATCTCCTAGTGGACTGCCCCTTCGCGCAGGTGTGGAGAGAGATGCATTGGTATCTGTCCTGGTTCATCCCCAACAGTTCGATAACTCAGGACTCTGTGCTCTACAGGCTGTTCCCTGGGATACACACCGAGACAGATAGCTGCTGCTGGAAGACCATCAACTCAGTGAAGGAGCCCTTTGGTCCGCCCAAAACCTGCTGGTCTTCTGGCTGAAGGAACTGTCCACGAGTGTTGCCGACTGGCACATTCCAAGGTCCAGGAGTATGTACTGTGGGATCTCTGAAGCGAGGTACGGCCTACACAAAGGCTGCATGGGGAAAGGCCACTGTGTAAGGCCAACCCACCTTTGCATTGTAAGATATGTACTGTGTTTTGAATTATAATAATGGGATTGTATTGTTTTGAACTGTATTGCTTGGAATTGTGATTTTTAGACTGAACTGTGTGTACCTTTAAATTCTATGAAATAAAGTATATTTTGACATTTAAAAAAAATTTATGCACGTGAATCTAGATATGATGCACACCAAATATAGCAGGAACATCAATTTTTATTTGCAGAGATTCACTTAGTTCACAAATTCCAAGACAAATGGGTTTGCTAGCTAAGGTGTAACCAGACATTTACAACAGACATACAACTATCTTGTTCAGATTATAGGAAATTCCCGCTATTTACATCAATGCAATCATTAGAAATTTAAATCAGTGAACCAATCTGATCCAGGATCAAAGACCCATTTCTACATTCAGGTCAAGGAAATGAACCCCTTTTGATCTCTTGATCAGAGGTGTTGTCTGAACTCTACTTAAAATAAAACAAGCAAATTCACACATTTGTAACATCCTCAATAACATTAAAACAGTACTAATGACTATTGAAAGTAGTGATAGCACACTGATTGAAGATTATATGATGTTATCATCACAGAACAAAACTTGTATATGATTCAGGAAGGATTAATAAAGCAATTATTTTGCAGTTGAGAGCAATATAAGGCCAATGATATTGCATTATATTTAAGTGTGGAGTTGACTTTAATATAAATTGACCCAAAATCTCACACTACTTAAACACAAATTAGTTCTAGAATTTTGTTTGCTCTGGAAGTGAGATAAGTTCTTGCAAATTGGAAATATTTGTACAATATAGTTAAAAAAATAGCAACACAATCATTTTATAGCTGGGAACTACATTTTGTGCAAAACTTTACATAGCAAAATGGAGTAGCATATGTATATTAAAATGTAGTGATGACATATAATATTAAAATGAGTGGCATTAAGAATAATTGTATTTGAACTGTGGTTTAGAGGCTTGCTGTTAGTAACTGAGGATGACTTGTACCTAAATGATGTTAAGGGACTTGACTGGATCAAACTCAGTACAAGATATTTAAAGTGCTTACATTATAAAAATTACAATGAAACTGCTGGAAATAACCACGTTGAACTTCACCAGCAATCCTAGTTTTGAAAAAAAACTGCCCCAGTATTAGAGAAACTATTTATGTTTAGTATTGGTATAAAAGTTATAGAAATTAAATCCAATTTTTCTGCAGTTGACTACTGCATACAAATCAAATTGGGGCTTCCAGTCCAGCTCAGACCTGTGTTTGTCCCCTATCCGAAAAGTATTATCACTCATCTGTTCTCATCCCTTTCCCTTCTACACATCAACACAGGGTCCCTCTGTGCTCATCTTATCTGTCAATGCATCACTGTGAGGTTCCAGAGATAGCAAACTGGGAATCTCGAGAGAACTGCCAATTCCAAATGATTGAAATTCTGGACAAATATGACTCTTTGCAAAAACTGAAGAAAATATCAATCAATGAAGTAAGGTTTCTCTGGAACATGGAGCACCAGTTAATCAATCCTGATTTGTTGACCACCACCCCAATCAGATGTTTTTGAAAAGGTATCAACGGTACTCCTACTTAACAGAAAACATGTGATCATAAAAACACAAAATGCTGGAGAAATATAACAGGTCCATCAGCATCTGAAAAGAACATCAATAGGTTAACGTTTCAAGTAGAGACCCTTCGTCAGAACTGCAAACGGAAGGCAGGCAACCCCCTTTATGGGACTAACAAAAACAAAGAGGGAGAACACAAAGGTTGCAGGTCAAATATTCTAAATATATTGATGGCAATAAGCAGTTAATGCAATTAATAATAAGGCAATAGCAAGACAAAATTTGAGTAAAACAACTCCAAATAGAAGCCAGCTGAGTGGAAACTGGAAGGAAAATGCCGGACCACAGATAGTGTCTGAAATCGCTAAAGTCAGTATTCAGAACACAACGTCCTCAGAAAAAAGATTGTGTTTGGACTGTGACTTAGAGGCTTGATATTAATAACTGTTCTGGAAGTCTGTGTTGAGCTTGGTTTACGAGTGTAGGAGAATAATGATGGAAAGTTAGGAGTGCGAATGGGAGGGGAAGTTGAAATGTTAAGCCACAGGGAGGCCAGAATTATGCTTGCAGATCACTCAATGTGTTCAATCTCACCAATATATAAGACTGCACCATGTACAGTGAATATGGGCGTACTAGTTTGGAGAAACTACATGTAAAGCAAAAAGTGTGTTTGGGGCCCCTGGCAATCGTGTGGAAAGAAAGAAATTGTGATGTATTGTATCTGCAACCGGGGAGGAGCTACTGGAATGGAAGAGTGAATAAGGTGGCATAGAGTGAATATGCCTCCAGAAAACTAAGAGAGGAAGATATGCTTGGTTGTGGTCACTTCGTAGTTGGTAAAAATCTATGGAAGCTAGCTGGATGGAAGATCAGCACAAGAGGAATCCTGTGCTCATCTTCAGAGCCCTCGACCCTGTCCATCCCATTTCCCGCACATTTGCCCTCACCTCTTTCCCTCCCTCCCAGAACCATGATAGGGTCCTCCTTCTCCTCACCTTCCACCCCATCAGCCTCCACATTCAATCAATGATCCCAAAGTACTTAATCGAGAGCTGCTGTTTGGAGTTTCTCTGATCAACTTAGACAAGGCAGAAAGGCTGTTGTATGGCGAATCACTGATGACGCCTGCTATGCTTCTGACTGGCTTCTCTGAAAAGGATGAAAATGAAGGTGACTTTGAAAAGTGGAGAGTGGAAAATTCATGGGGAGAGGAAAGTGGGAACAAAGGTTACCTGGTTTTATCGGATGATTGGTTCAACGTATTCAATGCATCATTCTCCGCCATTTCCGCCACCTCCAGCGTGTTGCCACCACCAAACACATCTTCTCCTCCCCTTCTCTTTCAGCATTCCGAAGGGACTGCTCCCTCTGCAACACCCTGCTCCACTCTTCCATCACCCGCTCTCCTCCCCACAGCACCTTCCCATGCAAGCGCAGGAAATGCATCACCCGCCCTTTCACCTCCTCCCTTCCTACCGTCCAGGGCCCCAAACACTCCTTCCAGGTGAAATGGCGATTTACTTGTACTTCTTTCAATTTAATATACTGTACTCACTACTCACAATGTGGTCTCCACTACATTGGGGAGAACAAATGCAGATTCAATGATTACTTTGCTGAACACCTCCGCTCAGTCTACAAGCGTGACCCTGACCTACTGGTTGCTTGCCATTTTAATTTCCCATTCCACTCTGACCTCTCTGTCCTCGGCCTCTTACACTGTTCCAATGAAGCTCAACGGAAGCTTGAGGAATAGCACCTCATCTTTTGCTCAGGCACTTTACACCCTTCCGGACTCAACATTGATTTCAATAACTTCAGATCATAACGACTGCTCCCATTTTTTCCAGACAGCAAATGGTTCTGACGTTGCCATTTACAGCTCCTCTAGACCTATCTTTTGTTTCTTTACTTGTCCCATTACCACCCTCCTTGCCTTGCACCATCATCCCTTTTGTCATTTAATCACTTCTGCCCTCCACCCTATCACAGACCTTCCCTTTTGTTCTTTCTCCCCTCCCCTTCCTCCCTCTTTTCCCTGGCTCTTTACTTGCTTAAAAACTCTTTAATCTTCAACTTCTTCCAGTTCTGACGAAGGGTGATGAAGCTGAAATGTTAACACGATTTCTTTCTCCACAGATGCTGCCTGACTTGCTGAGTATTTCCAGCATTTTCTGTTTTTATTTCAGATTTCCAGCATCCGCAGTATTTTGCTTTTGAGAGGAATCCTCTGTTGATGTGAAAGGAGAGAAAGAGGGTGAGAGCAGATAAACAGGAGATGGGATAGATGAAGCCCAACAGCTTATCAATCAGACAAGGGAAAACCTCAGCAAAACAAAAAAGGCATTTCAGGAACTCTGGTATGGAAAGAGCAGATACATTGGCAAATGAGAAACTATGAGAAAGGGATTGAGATTTTGTAGAAAGGAGGGTGGGAAGCAACCATGTAAGTTGGGTCTGTAGGCTTGTAATGATGATGATGGTTTGTTCATCATTGCTGATGATGACAGCCTATGATTCATTTCCAATTAACACAAGTTGTAGGTTCTCATATGACTGTCAAGTCCGATTTTCGTGAGGAATGTTTTCCCACACACAGGACATTGAATGTCAGATTGACCTAAGGACTTATCTGTCTTGATTTCCTCTGTGCTCTCTTTTCTTTGGCTAGCTTGGGCCTCAGCTATTTACAATCTATATTAGTGACTTGGATGAAGGGATCGAGTCTCCAAGTTTGCTGACGACACAAAGCTAGGTGGGAAAGTAAGCTGTGAGGAAGACAAAAAGAGTCTGCAAAGGGATATAGACAGGTTAAGTGAGTGGGCAAGAAGGTGGCAGATGGAGTATAATGTGGGGAAAATGTGAGGTTATTCACTTTGGTAGGAAGAATGGAAAAACTATTAAATGTTGGTGTCCAGAGAGACTCGGGTACAAGAAACAAAAAAGTTAGCATGCAGGTACAGCAGGCAATTAGGAAAACAAATGGCATGTTGGCCTTTATTGCAAGGAGGTTGGAATACAATACAATTGTACAGGGCTTTGGTGAAACCTAACCTGGAGTACTGCGTACAGTTTTGGTCTCCTTATCTAAGGAAGGATATACTTGCCTTAGAGGTGGTACAACAAAGGTTCACTAGATTAATTCCTGGGATGAGAAGGTTGTACTATGAGGAGAGGTTGAGAATGGGCTTACATTCTCTGGAGTTTAGAAGAATGAGAGGTGATCTCATTAAAACTTAGAAGATTCTGAGTGAACTTGACAGGGTAGATGCTGAGAGGTTGTTTCCCCTGGCTGGAGTCTGGAACTCGAGGGCATAGTCACAGGATAAAGGGTCGGCCGTTTAAGACTGAGATGAGGAGAAATTTCTTCACTCAAAGGGTTGTGAATCTTTGGAATTCTCTACCCCAGAGGTCTGTGGACGCTGAGCCATTGAGTATATTCAAGGCTGAGAAAGATAGATTTTTGGATTCTAGGGGAATCAAGAGATATGGGGATCAGGCAGGAAAGTGGAGTTGAGGTTGAAGATCGGCCATGATCTTATTGAATGGCGGAGCAGGCTCGAGGGGCCATACGGCCTACTCCTATTTCTTATGTTCTTTAGTTGTATGCGACTTGCTTCAAGCTTTGTTGTGCCACCATGAATCATCTTTTGCCACTTTTTCCTGTCACATGCATCATGGTTCCATGTATCAGTTGAGGTACCACATTTTTTTAGATTGATCTTTAAGCAATCCTTGTATCTTTTGAACTGACCACCACGAGAGCATTTACCAAGCTTTAGCTTACCGTAGAATATCTTCTTGGGAAGTCTAGTATCAAGCAATCAAACTAAATGACCAGTCCACCTAAGCTGCACCTTTTCCATCACTGCTTCTATACCTGGCATATTTGCTCTTCTGAGGACTTCAAAGTCCAGAATCGTGTGCCACCATCAAATTTTTATAATCTTTCTGAGGCAACCGAGATGGAAGTGATTGAGTTTTCTGACGCAGCGACTGTAAGTAGTCCAGTTGTCGCACACATACTGTTAAGGATGTTTTCAGTATTACCTTGTAAACCGTAAGTTTTGTTGCCAGTTTAATGCACTTTTTATCCCATAACCTCACACAAAGACTTCCAAAAGCCCTACTGGCTTTACATATAATGTATAGCTCAGAAACAGGCCATTTGGCCCAACAGGTTCATGCCAGTGTTTATGCTCCTCACGAGCCTTCTCCCTCCCTACTTCATCTAAACCTATCGGCATATCCTTCTATTCCTTTCTCCCTTATGCTTCCCCTTAAATGCATCTGCTAGTCATCTCAACTACTTGTGGTCGAGAGTACCACATTCTAACCACATCCTGGGTAAAGAAGTTTCTCCTGAATTCCCTACCGGATTTGTTAGTGACTATCTTATATTTATGGCCCCTCGTTCTGGTCTCCTCCACAAGTGGAAACATCTTCTCTACCACGACCCCATCAAACTCTTTCATAACCTTAACAACCTTTATTAGGTCACTCCTCAGTCTTCCCTTTTCTAGAGAAAAGAGCCCCAGCCTGATCAATCTTTGCTGATAGGTATAACCTCTCATTTCTGCTATCATATTAGTAAATCTTTTTTTGCACCTTCTCTAGTGCCTTTATATCCTTTTTATGATATGGAGACCAGAACTGTTCACAGTACTCCAAGTGTGGTCTAACCAAGGTTCTTTACAAGTTTAACATAACTTCTCTGTTTTTCAATTCTATCCCTCTAGAAATGAACCCCAGTGCTTGGTTAACTTTTTTTATGGCCTTATTAACCTGTGTCACTACTTTTAGAGCTTTGTGTATCTGTACCCCCAGATCCCTCTGCTCCTCTACCCTATTTATTATTCAAGTAGTATGTGGCCCCCTTATTCTTCCCACCAAAATGCAATACCTCACACATATCTATATTGAAATTAATTTGCCAATTACACATCCATTCTGCAAGTTTATTAATGTCTTCACGTATTTTGTCGCAGTCCTCTTCGGTATTAACTATACCCCCCAATTGGTGTCGTCTGCAAATTTTGAAATTTTACTTCCGATTCCTGAGTCCAAATCGTTTATGTAAATTGCGAACAACTGTGGTCCCAACACCGATCTTTGTGGAACACCACTTCCCATTTTTTGCCAGTTTGAGTAACTACCTTTAACCCCTACTTTCTGTTTTCTGCTTTGTAGCCAGCTTGCTATCCATTCTGCTACTCATCCCCAGCTCCACATGCTCTGATCTTAGTCACGAGTCTACAATGCGGTACCTTATCGAAGGCTTTTTGAAAATAATCTGTTTTATAATCTATGGTTCACTTCATTATCTGAGAGTGCATCACGTGACATGGTGCTTCCTAGATGGGTGAACCTATCCACTGCAGAAAGCATGTGCCCTTCAATGGTAATATTGTTTGGCACTTAAGGTTCTCCAGGGCATATAACTTCTGTCTTCTTCAGACTGATACTGAGGCAAAATTTCTTACAAGCATCCGAGAAACAGTCCATGATGACTTGGAGATCCTCTTCTGAGTGGGCAACAAGGGCTCAGTCATCAGCAAACAAGTGCTCCTGAACAAGTTCTTCAGAGGTCTGCATTTGGACTGCAGGTGGTAGAGACTGTACAATTCTCCAGAAGCGAATATACACTCCTTAATCCAACTTCCTGAAGGCATAAGTAAACATAGAAGCAAAGTATTAAACAAGATGGGAGCTAGATTACAACCCTGTTTGGCTCCATTGGAGAGTCGGAAGAGGTTGGAAATTTCATCATCTTCCATTGTGAGGTCAACAAAGGCACAGTAAAATTCCAAATTTTGTTCTTGACACTTTTCCTTAAGTTGTCTAGCAGTAAAGACCATATCAGTAGTACCACCACCTTTTCTGAATCCACACTGGCTATCAGGCAAGAATTTCTCAGTGATATGCTTGATGTAACAATTTAAGATGATCCTAGCAAGGATTTTCCCTATGACGGCAAATAAGGAAATCTTTTTATGACTGCCCTTGTGTTTGAATAGATGGATTGATATATGCAGCCTTCTTTGTTGATGACGGGTCTTTCAACCATGCTTGATGAAGGGTGTGTTTCTCAGAGTAATTCAGTCATCTGTGTGTCATTTTCATCAAACCAGTCTGGTTTTTGGCCCTATGGTTTTAATGGCTGCAAAGTATAAGGCATCTCTTAAGTCTTGCCTAGTCCATTCCAATGTTTCTAGAAGCTGTATTGACAGTGCTGAGATGATCTGCTACTCCTCCTGCTTTAGGTTTGGCGCCATTTAATCTGGTAGGGGGCTTTCCACCATGTGGTCTTCAAAATGGAGCTGTCTGGAGATCGAGTTTTGCTTGGATGAGTCTATAGTCCATCCAACACTCAACTCCCCTCATGATTTGTGTCATCATAACGTCTTTGACATCCTTGGCAGACTAGTATGTAATCAATGTTTGGAACGAGGGTGCATCCATGTAGTTCTGTATTTGCTTGGAAGCCTGAAGAATGTGTTGGTGATGGTCAGATGATGTTCTTCACACATCTGAAGGAGCAGTGTTCCATTACTGTTCCACTTCCCTATCACGTCAACCAATGATTCCTACACGAGCATTAAAGTCACCCATGATAATGAGCTTGTCCATTCTAGGAACCTGTGAGATGACATGCTTTAGATCATCATAGAATTTATTCTTAGTTTCATCAGAGTTTGTCATGATTGGTGCATAGGTACCAATAGGTAATGGTGGCACATCCCTTACGGGACAACAAAAGTCTTAGTCATCAGGTGCTCACTGATTCCTTCAGGAAGACTTTCAAGCATAGATATCATGTTGGATTTCACAACAAAGCCAGCCCGAGTTTCTCTATGTTCCTCTTTGGACTGCTCCATCAAGAAAATGTACCCTATTCAGAAGAAAATGTTCCTATCAGCAACCTCTTTAACTAAATGGATTTTGCTGAGAACAGCGATGTCGATATTATACCATCTTTGTCCTCTACCGATCAGCACACTTATCCATTCAGGTCTACTTGTTGGCTCAGTGTCCTGGAGTGTTCTAACGTTCCAAGCTGCTATATTTAAATGTTTGGTTCTCTTGTTGTTTCGACCGCTTACATGGGATTCCTTTCAGCTGTTGTAGACTGACCAGGCGTTAGTGAAGCAGGCATTGTTTAGGGCACCTTTTCAAGCCTCTTCTTCATGCTAGAGGTGAGCAGTGCGATACTAAATAGGATTGATCAGTCACTCAGGGGCTGCCGAACTTCACTGCTGCTTCAGTCCAGTGGAGAGTGACCCTATGCCAAGCCACCTGCGTACAAGTTCGCAACGACAGCTTCCACTGAATCCACACCTGCTGCTGTGCCGCTAGCCCATCGTCACAGGACTTTGGGAAGCGGTGTGGTGTGACGAAGATGAAAATGGCACCTGTGCATCAATTGGATTGTAGTGAGGAAGATTTGCGCAGTCTGCCTCAACCTATAGATTTCTGATCTAAATCAAAAACGTAAAATATTGGGAATACTCAAACCTGTCAGCATCAGGAAAGAGAACAGATAAGTTAACATTTCCAGTGTGGACCCAATTGCAGTTCTGATGAACGTTCCACACCTGAAACGGTTAACTTGTCTCCATCCCACACTGACACCTCTGTTCTCAGCCTCCTACACTGTTCCAATGAAGTACAATGCAAGCTCGAGAAACAGTACCTCATTTTTCAATTAGGCACTTTACAGCGTTCCAGCCTCAACATTGAGTTCAACAACTGTGGATCGTAACCACTACTCCCATTTTCCAAGACAGCAGCACCTCCTCTGAACCAATCTTAGAATCATGGAATGATACAACACAGGAGGCCATTCAGCCCATCATTCCTGTACCGGCTCCTTGTAAGTGCTATCAATTAGTACCACACCCCTGCTCTATCCCCATAGCTCTGCAAATCTTTCCCCTCCAAGTATTTATCCAATTCTCTTTTGAAAGTTATTGTTGAAGCCACCACCCTTTCAGGCAATGAATTCCAGATCATAACAACTTGCTGCATAATTTTTTTTTCCTCATGTCGCCGATGGTTCTTGCCCTCCTTGCCTTGCACCATCATCCTTTTGTCATTTAATCACTTGTGCCTTCCACCCTATCACAGACCTTCCCCTTTGTTCTTTCCTTCCCCCCTCCCCTTTTCCCACACTCTGTATATGCTTAAAAACTGTTAATTCTCTAACTTCTCCCAGTTCTGATGAAAGGTCATCGACCTGAAATGTTAACTTGGTTTCTCTCTTCACAGATGCTGCCTGACCTGCTGAGTGTTTCCAGCGTTTTCTGTCTTTATTTGGGTTAACTTGTCTGTTCTGTCTACAGATGCTGTCTGACCTGGCAGCGTTTCCAGCATTTTCTGTTTTTGTCTCAGATTTCCAGCAACTTCAGTTTTTTGGGTGATAAAAAAATGGAGACAAATTACAACCCATACAAACGGTGCCGTGCTTATCTTTTGAGGTGCATATCCACTCCATCACCAAGACAGTTTATTTCCATCTTTGTAACATTTCCCGTCTCTGCCCCTGCCTCAGCTCATCTGCTGCTGAAACTCTCATCCATGCCTTTGTTACCTCTAGATTTGGCTACTCCAATGCTTTTCTGGCCAACCTCTCATCTTCCACCCTCCATAAACTTGAGCTCATCCAAAACTCTGCTGCCCCTATCCTAACTCACATTAAGTCCCATTCCCCCATCACTACTGTGCTCGTTGACCTACATTGGCTCCTGGTCCGGCAATACCTCAATTTTAAAAGTCTCATCCTTGTTTTCAAATCCCTCCATGGCCTCGCCCCTCCCTACCTTTGTAATCTTCTCGAGCTCTACCACCCTCTCAGATCGCTGCGCTCCTCCAATTCCGGCCTCTTGCGCATCCCCGATTTTAATCATTCCTCAATTGGCGGCCGTGCTTTCAGCTGCCTAGGCCCTAAGCTCTGGAATTCCCTCTGTAAACCTCTCCAGCTCCGTCTTCTCCTTTAAGACACCTCTTAAAACCTACCTCTTTGGTCACCTGTCCTAATATCTCCTTACATGGGTCAATGTTGTTTGATAATGCTCCTGCGAAGCACCTTGGGAAGTTTTACAATGTTAAATATGCTATATAAATTCAAGTTATTCTTGACTTAGTACATCCATGAGAATAGGTTACATTTGTATACCAAAATGAACGTCAGAAATAATGTGACCCTTGATAAATCATAGAATGATATGGCGCAGGAGGCCATTCGGTCCATCGTGTGTGTGCCGACTCTTTGAAAGAGCTAACCAATTAATCCCATTCCCTGATCTTTCTGCAAATTTGTCCCCTTCAACTATTCAGTATCTTCACATCAAGAATTGGTTTTCTTGTGTCAAGCTCCTTGGGTTCTTCATCTTTAATTAAAGCCCGGGGATCGCCACGCCCGGCCACCAACTGCCTCGCGCCATTCGTTCGTTCGTTCGCTCGCTCGCTGCTCCGCGCTCAAAAAAAAACCCTCCAGCCAGCGAGCGGATGTCCCGCCCACCCCTCCAGTCATTGGTTGGCTGGCGTCAACCGGCTCTTCGGGCCTATTGGCCGCATCCGAATGTCAGTCAAATCCCCTTCCCTGCCTTCTCCTGGTTAAACCCGACTCGCCTCCTTCCTCCCGCTCAACCCTGATTATCCTCGGCTGTCGCGCGCCGACTCCTCCTCTCTCCTCCCCCCCCCCCCCCTCTTCAGCCTTCGCTTCCGGCCGTCAAGTTGGCTCGAGCGGGGGTGGGTGTGTGTGTGTTTGAGTGAGAGTGAGTGTCCGGCGAGGGGGGACATTTTATTATTATTATTGTTGTTTTTTTTTTAATAATTAAAAGAAGGAACGAAACCCATAAATTAAAAACGGAAGAAAGGAAAAAAAAGGGAGGAGGAGGAGGGAGGAGGAGGAGGTGGTAAAGAGTTTGAGAGGAAAAAAAATATTTGACGGAGGCTCGGAGGAGGATTATGTCTCCACAGTGAAAAAAAATAACCCGTAACCGGGTCTTCGTAGAGTCTTTTTTTTTTTGTCCGCCCCTCCTTTCTTCCCTCTTCCCTTCATGTTAGCGTTTCTGTGAGGAGAAAATCATCCCCAAAATACCTCAGGCTTCATGACTCTCGACTCTATCATGGCGTGCTGCCTTAGTGAAGAGGCGAAAGAATCCAAGAGAATCAACGCCGAGATAGAGAGGCAGCTGCGCAGGGATAAGCGGGATGCACGCAGGGAGCTGAAACTGCTGCTGTTGGGTAAGGAAGGCCATGAGGAGAGGGGAGAAGAGAGAAAAAAAAATCATAATAATAATAATAGCGATCTTGCTTGATTCCTTCATGTTGGATTGCATCCTTTTCTTTTTGTTTGCAATCCCATGATTTTTCCATCGTCATTTTATTTTCAGCTTGGAATTTAACAAAAAAAAATCAAATACTGTAGTACATGTTTTTGTTGCAAAAAAAATGCAAGATCTTGTGATCAAATAAATATATTTAACCATATTTTGGCGGTTGCCACTGAGTGTTTCTCCAGCAGGCGAGGGATTGATAACAAGTCTAAGAAAGGCCTAGGGAAGGCCTGGGTATGCAGTGCCATTCTGCAATCAATTACAACTATCCAGGTCGTTTCTTGTATTTTTTTTGTTTAACTTAGTTATATTTAAAAATATAATTTATATTTCATATAATTAATTTTGCACATCATTTCTAAATTGCATTTGGAAAAAAAATTAAGAAATGAATTCCAGCTGGACTGCTTAATGTTATTACAGTGTTTAATTATTTTGACTGTCAAGTTATTTTTTGCCTGAAGTTAAAATAGTATATTTTTGGCTGATAGCTTTCCTTTGTAATCTTTCATCTGTATTTAAGATCTGTGGAATATAATTTTTGTAGCTAGTAGATGATGAGTTATGAGTGGTGTCATTGATTTTTTTTGTTTGATATTGAAGGAACTTGTTATATCTGTAAACCTAGCATTGCTTGGTGTTATTGTGATATGTTCAGCTAGATTTTATTTTATTTGAATAGATAAAGGCTTTTTCTAGATGTTTAGGGATATTGTGATAACATGGTATATGAGTCTATATTATTGTGAAACTTTAAATAGTAAAGGATTGAAGAAAACTGTGCCATAGTCCTTTCTGGTTGGACAAAGGTGGTTCAGTTTTTTTCAAGAAAAAGGATAATTGTTGGCCTGTTATGCAATTATGGTCTTACTAAACTACCCACAGATTCATTATGATGACAGCACCTTACGAGTTCACGTATAGCAAATAAGTCAGTTAATTCAAATAAGAGTTGTAAATATCATTATCCAGTGTTCTGGTCTCATTTTAGAAAAATATAAAAGGGAAGTGAAGAGTGATGCTTTTGGACACTGCACTATTGTTGCACCAGGGTATTTTTGGTGTGCTAGTGCCAAAAGGCAGGACAAATCTCCTAGTACACCAGCAAAAGTGAGACTGCTTCCAAGAGAAGATCTGTTTTATTTTGTGTAACTGCTGCAAAAAAAACACTTTTAACTTGCCTTTTGTGTAAAGAAGTCTGATATAGCAGGCTGCCCTTGTGGCTCTAGCAGTCAAAAAGTGTTGACTGAAGGAATAAACTGACCTGAGTAGGGACCAGTCAACAGCAGTCCTCATAAATGTTTGAAAGTATGTGTGTGAAATTCTGCCTTCCTTCAAACTCCACAGCCATTTGAATTGATAACTCTAGCTCCCTGCTAGCAGCATTACTAAATGCTAATGGTAGATCCAGTATTGCATACATGTATAATAGTTTACATAACTTTTTGAGACTTCTAAACCCATTCCTTTTTTGTCATCCAATAATTTCAATACTGTATTACATTGTAAAGTGGAAGAATGTTCATGACCATTACAATCACAGTTTAATGGTATAAATGCTTTCAAAGAATAAAATACATATTCTCTTTACCTCAAGTTATCTTATCTTAATAACTGATTAATACACCATACTTTATTGATCTGTGCTAACAATTGAAAAATAGCAGTCCAAAATTTCATCTTTTAGGTTTGGTATTTGATTTCTTCCCTTCCTGTTTTATAGGTCTTGTTGCACAATACAATTAGCCCAAGGACTGGATGTGCAGGCAACATGCTTCCAGGCTTCTGCCTGTGCAACTGGAGGTGCACAAGAGTATACTTGTGTGAGAGTGACGCTGTCTGAAATTTTTTCTTTCTCCCTCTCTGGAAGTGTTCAGTGTCTGTTTGTGGCCTCTAGCTGATGACATGAATGAGATGAGTGTACAGGGAACTGAGCGGGAACCTGCATCCCTCCAGTCTTTGGCACAGCATGTTAGAGTCCCCATCCACTTTTTATATTTCATCTCAGTAACCATATTTAATGCTTTCTTATCAGCACTTGCCCACATTCTATAACATAGTTGTGATTTTGTTTTATTTTGTAGACCTTAACTGGCATTTGTAATTCAGTTAGCTAGTTTGACCATTCATTGAGATAAATAGAGGATACATTGTGGATTCTCATTGGATAAAATTCATTGAACAAATTGATTACAAGTATGGTTATAACTTTGAGTTCACAAGTTATAAAGGAATATATCCAACACTAACCTGCTGCTGTTTGTGATATATGCAACTATATATTTCAGAATATGACTATGCAGCTACATATTTTGGACGATGACTAAGAGGTGTGACGCTGCCTTTGGCTGATTAGCTACATGGAAAACAGGAGGAGAGATGGGTTCACATTGTGGTTTATGATGTCTATTAATTGATTTTTATTCCTGTTCTTGTGCCGCCTTCTAGTTCATGTCAACAGTGTTGTGGCATTTTACATCTTCGTTTGATATTTTGGGATCTCTAATAAAGTGGGTTTGCACTCTGTTGTTTAATTTGTAGGACCAAGTTTTGAATCTATTTCAGATAAGTGGTAAATGGTGAAGGTCCTACGTGAAATGTGTTTAGGCAGTTTCAACCCAGTTCTTTCTGGGGCACATTGCTCAAGGTTCCTATAAATGGGCGCTCTCACTTAGGCTACAGGGATAGCTGGTGTAGGAAGTGGAAGCATTTTAAACAGGTACGTTGAGATGACCTCCTGAGTTGAATTTGAGGCATGTTATTGGGGTAATGCAAAGGGAGTTCTAATCTCCAGCTGATTATGTGCTTCCTGACCTGGGAGTGCTTGAAGTTGGTACCATGACAAAAGTAGAACAATATTCCATTCCTAGCAGTAACAACTGTCACCTTGAACCAAAAAAAATTGCAGAGACAAAAAACTGAATATACTTACAATTTAAAACTATGGAAGTGATGTAAAACTGCCATTACTTAGACGGGCTGTTTTGTCACCAGCATTTCATTACATTGTAATAGTGTGTGCATGAAATTCTCATACTATGCCTCCTTACTGAAAACACCCAACATTACAATTATAGATTTTTTTTTTATTCTTCCAAATTGAAGTTATGTCGGGAGATGAAGTACAAAATGGTTACTGGTCTGTCATTGGTTGTGGTGGGATTGATTTGAGGTGAGGAATTACAATTATCACACAACAATTGTGTGTATTGTCACAACATTAAAGTGATTAGATTTAATTATTTTTGTAGTATATTAATATCAATTTGTTAAATATGCCTAGTGACAACCTTGAGCTAGGTATCTTCATAGCAAATTTTTCAAAAGAATCTTCAGTTGGCAGGAGCTGGCTAAACAAAATTGCATTTTGGGTCAGTTGAAGGGTTTGATCATCTGGTTACATAAACCTGGTACTTTGAGCAATTAATTATGCACAATTTAATTTTTTTAGTTTAATTGGTTTTTGCGATAGGTTTAACTATCCTATAAAATATCATTACACAATTTTGGGTACTGCGACAGTTAAATGTGGCATGACTATTGAAAATTTTAATCTTGAGTTTTAAACCATCAATGTTTTCATGTTGGATAGACTTTAAATTACATAAGAATGCAACAGGCAGTACAAAATAAAATACATACGATACATCATATTGTGGGTGGTTTGAATGGATTATACACATAAATACTGGTTATGAGAAATAGAAAATGATACTTGATGTCCCCTCCCAAGATTGATTTGAAGTCCTGAAAGGTGATTATTTTTGTGCATTGATCACGTGAGGGACTGTTCTGTTTAAAAAAAATGTTAAAGAAATATTTGAGGATAAGTTTCACTTATTTGTGATTCTATAGGTGTTTTGGATTGATGTTGTTCACTAACTATTGAGGGCCAGCCTCAGGAATAATCCAACACGCTGCATCATAGAGTGGTACGTGGATCTGTGCCTGTGATTCCATGCACTGCGAGCTTCTGATTTTAAATGTGCCACACGGGGCAGTTGTCGAATAGAAGCCAGTAATTTACTTGCAGGGATGGGGGTATAAAACTATAGGATCAACTGTCATTCTGTCAAAATCATATGCCCTATAAATTGAGTAGAGAATTTTCACTTGTGTGAATGCTGGGACAGCTCTGCCTCCTTTTGCTGTCCAGTGGAACAAAGTGAGATTTACAGATGAATTCCAGCTCTGGCAACATCCCACAGCTGATGGGATGTGATTGGATGACTTTTTAAAAAAAAACTTGCATTTATATATTGTCTTTAGTGTAGCTTCATCAAGTGGGAGTCAAACCAGAGAAGAAATAGGGGAAATGGCCAAAGACATGGTTAAAGAGGGATGTTAGGCTTTTGAAAATGGAGCAAGATGTGGTAAAGTAGAGGATTTTGGAAGACAGTTCTGGAGTGCAGGAACATGATACCACCCATAGTCATGTCGAGGGAAGGGGGTTATACCATTAACCCAAATCGGAAAAGTGGAGTGAGTGTGCTTGAGAGAATGTAGGGCTGCAGGAAGTTTGCAGAAATAGGGTTGAGTGAGGCCATGGATGGATTTATAACCTGGGATGGTGATTTTGAAACAAATGTACTGGCGATGGGGAGTCAGTGGAGACCAGAGACTTACAGAACAACAGCTTTGCCAAGAGTCATCAAAAAAGAGGTGTGGACCACAAGTGGACCCTATTATTGGTTTTAATATGAGTACAACTATTTAGACCTACACAGCAAATGTATCAATTGGGAAACTTCTTGTTTATAATGAAACAATCGTGTGCTTTAGATTTGTTGAGATCTAGCTTTGATAAATTGTTGCTGAAGAGATGTTCCTTTACAGTAGCGATTTCCAGTTGTATTGAGGATTAATTTCTTCATGCAGCACAACCCTTGCATCAATTTAGTTGGCATAATGAAATGTATCCTGCTGTGCATTGTACTTGTAGTATATTGATCAAAGTGTTCTAAGTTAGGGCAAGTACTTGAGATTGTTGTGTGAAGTTACCAAAGACTCTGATTATGTCTTTAGAAGTAGAGATTATTTATAAATTAAAACAAAAGAAGCAGTTTTGTATAAATCTTGTATTTCAGCATTGGATGTACCTGGGACAGAGGACTGAACTGGGACAATTTTCCAGTCGCTATCTTGGAATAGATTTGATATTTGCATGTATTTTATAATATTCTAGCAACTTCCATACATATTCTAACTTGACTGTTTTCCATTTGTTGGATCTTGATGTTAAATGGCTGGCAGGTTAAGAATTCTAATATTAGGGTACACCAAAAAATTATTTTCAAATTTGTATTGTATCGTTCCAATATACTGTTTAGCTGAAGTAAGGGTGGCACTGGAGAGATCGGGTTTGCAGCAGCCATTCAACTATAAATGGGTGGTTCTTCCAGTAGGAATGCCAAATTGTTTAGAGAGTACATAGCCACATTCAAAAAAAATTGTATGATAAATGAAAAAGAACTGGATGCTGCCTAAACCTACCTGGGTTTGGCAGTGAAGAATTTCAAGTAGATGAAGTGCCCACTTTGTGTAAAGGAGGAAGAACCTTAATTCTACAACACGAGCCAGCAGTATCAGACCATAAATAGTACATAGGGTGCAAAATTTATTCTACAAGTATGATGTCATCCAACCAGAACTGTTAGGCGAGTCAATGGAAGTTGAAAGGAAAATTTAAGCAGCCGGGCACTTGATCTTAGCACTGATGAGCTTTTTGTGCCATTAGTACTGCACATGCTCATTCTGTACAGTTGGCACAATGCAGTAACTAAGCAATTTCACATTAGCTGTCAGCATCCACTGTGTCTTGTTGCTATGTCTGTTTTATAGCTCATTCTGTGCTGTTGTGTTGGCCCAAAACTACACGACTGAATTTATTTAAATTTAACAAAATGAAATGAAATTGAAGTGTGTGCATTGTACAAATGGTGTATGTTGCATAGCTTGAATATGTCCTACTTGTGAAGGAGATGCCTACAACTCATTTGTGACTGGTCATGAGTTCCCAGTTTGTTGTGATTAGCACTGAATTCAGCAGATTCACATAAAGATTACTGTTTATCTGCAAACTAATTTTAAAAAAAAGTCTGGATATTGTTTTTGTCCTTTATTTCATAAACCATTTCTTTCCACTCCCCAAATGCTGCTTATAGGTCTTTTTCTGCTTCAATTGTATTATCCCTTGCAATGCCTGCAGTGTGGCATGGCCCACCATAAGATTGCTAACTTTTTAGACACTGTCTTTTTATGAATTTTTTTATGCACAAGGAATAAAAAAGGATTTTCTGAAGTTAATGCATAATGTTTTGTTCCCTGATTTTTTTAAAAAGTTATTAGTTTCCTGGGCAGCTTCATATTGTATATACCAGTTTACAGGATAGATATGCAACTGTGAACATCTCCATTAATATCGCACTGTGGGTAGCTAGTAGGCTTTGAAGTGGATTCTGAGGTCAACTTATTTGCACTCAGTGCAGTGGCTGATATCTATGCTGAGATTGTCAATTAGTACTTTTTAAAGAAGCTTGAGTGTGACTATGAGCTGAGACTGAAACTTGTTCATGTTCCCAGTGTACAATAATACACCATAGCAGTGGTCTCCCATAAGACCTATCAACATGAGAGTTAAGTATTTTGAACAGGAGATGTGCAATGTTTATGAATCTAAGAATGTTGCGATGAGAAAAGGCCATTTAGCCCATCCGTCTCCTATTTCCTAATTTTTCATTTTTTCCTCCTGTGTCAAAAACCATAATAACTCTCCTCCAACTTGCTGTTGAATCATGAATTGACCTGGCTCTCCCGATTAAGTACATACAATGAAACCAGTTTTGTAAATTCCTTTCTGCCCACTTTGCATAATTCCCTGACAGGGTAAGGAAGTGTTTCTCAGCATTTGGATCTATTTAATTGATTGTTAAAGATACAAAAGAAATTATATTGAACTCATTTGGTTTGGAAAGGAATCTCAGCGAGGTGAAGAGAATTCCAAAAGAGGAATATGGTGATTGAAGGCTGTGCCATCAATGCTGGAGCAGAAGGTTAGGGTTAGACGTGTTGACCTATAGGGCTGGAGAATATTGCAGAGATAAGATGGAGAAAGGTCATGGAGGGATTTGAAGACAAAGATGTGGATTTTAAAATGAATATACTGGCAGACAGGAGACCTGGAAGTTGGCACAGATGTGATTGTGTGGGGGTCTTATTTGGGATGGGATATGGGCTGCAGCATTCTGGTTGAGTTACGATTTGTAGGCTGATAGTGCTAGAGAAATTGAGCCATTAGGTGGTGAAGATGTGGATGAGTGTTTCAGCAGCAATGGAGTGAGGTAGGGGCATAGGTAGGTGCTGTTGTGGAGGTGGAAAGTGCAAGGAAAACCTGTTTATTCCTAGGTGAGATTAATGAAACTACACGAATTCCACACTTGCACATTCTCTGCATGTAGGCAGTTCTTGGAAGCTTTCAGTATCTGTTATCTAACATCGATTTTAAAGGTTACATAAACCTGGTATTAATTGTTAATTAGAAAGGGTTGATTTTCTTGGGAAGGAACTAACAACAAAATGTGATGTTTAAACATTGTGTCATACTGTGATATACATACATACATACACATACGTCTATCTTATGTTTGCTGCTTGTGGGATTGGTACTGAATTACATTGCACAATGTTGAAGCAGCAGTGTGTTGTGATTTTGGTGAGAAATGAAAAAAAACTGCAGGAGCATAAGAGGGAAAAGCAGAGAAATAGAAAGATAAGAGAACCAAAAAAGTAAAGAAAACAAACTGATAGAAAGAAGGGGTTTTCAGATGTATGGAATCTTACAACACCAGGTTATAGTCCAACAATTTTATTTTAAAATCACAAGCTTTCGGAGATTATCCCCTTCGTCAGGTGATAATCTCCGAAAGCTTGTGATTTTAAAATAAAATTGTTGGACTATAACCTGGTGTTGTAAGATTCCTTACATTTGTCCACCCCAGTCCATCACCGGCATCTCCACATCATGTTTTCAGATGGGAAGAGTTGATCTGAGCATGAGATACAGGCATACAGATGAATATTTTTTTTATTTTGTAGGGATTATTTTGGTTCTGCACATTAATTTTAGCATTTTAGTGTTATAGTTGTGTGTTTTTCAAAGTTTTTTTTGACTTACAAAGTTTGGATGAAGAAAATGATAGCAACAGTGTTGTATGTAGTCACATGATTAACCTCATGACTGAAAATAGTTGCAAAGAAAGTGATGTTGTTGATATCACTGCTCTTAAGGCCACACCTATTGTACAATTTCCTGGTAATCAACTGGATTGTTTCTGGATATACCTTAAGTAATGCTACAGTATTTCAGCACTTTGAGTGTGATTGCACATCAAGGACATGTAACAAGTTACAGCTGCTTGTATAAATAGAATAACCCCACCCTTCGTCCCCATGAAGTTAAAACCATAATTCTCAAATAAGATATCGGGGAGTGATTTCAAGGTAATAATCTAATATGAAATGCTTCAATTTTGTTGTGGTTTGTGCTATTATATGAATTGCTTAAATCTCTATTGAATCCATTATTCTGACTATGTAAGGGGTTAATATAGTGAATATAGAAGGAGACGACAGTGTAGGTATTCACTAAAGTGCAGTCATTTTATGCTGTTTGGATGTAGAAATGTGACAGCAGCAGTGTGTTACGTGGTTGCACAGCATTTGTGATGTGTTCCTCATCAGTGATATAATTTCCACATTTTTAAATACTTTTATCCAAAGGTATACACTGTTAAGTGCACTGTTGATTTGGGAGCCATTTAAAAAGTCTGTTAAGTGATTATTGTAATATTCTTCCAGTTTTTAAATTGTGTTTTTTTTTTCCTTAGTATAGTTCCAGTTCCATTTGTATAGTGCTAGGACTTGGGACTGGCAAGTTTTGTTGGCTGCATGCACAGTTGTGGAATATTGTTAGAACTCTGCTTGTATAGCCAATTACAGCAAGAGAGCTTAGCCACTTCTCCATGACAGTCAATGGCATTACCATCACCGAGTTCCCCACCATCAACGTCCTTGGGTCACCATTGACTAGAAACTCAACTGGATCAACCACATAAATGCTGTGGCTGCTAGAGCAGGTCAGAAACTGGGTATTTTGTGGCTTGTGGGTCATCTGATTCCCCTGAGCATCTCCTGCACTTACAAGGCACGTTAGGAATGTGATGGAATACTTTCCACATGCCTGAATGGGTGCAGCTGCAACAGCGGTAAAGAAGTTCAACACCATCCAGGTCAAAGCAGTCAACTTGATCGGCACTCCATCTACTAGTTTAAACATCCTCTACCTTCTCCACTGGCATACACTGCAGTGTATGCTATCTACATGATGCACTGCAGCAAGTCACCAAGGCTTCTTTGACAACACCTCCCAAACCTGTGACCCCCACCACTTAGAAGGATAAGGGCAGCAGGTGCATGGGGACACCATCACCTCCAAGTCACACACCATCATGACATGAACATATGTCGACGTTCTTTCGTTGTCGCTGGGTAAAAATCCTGGAACTGCCCACCTAATAGCATTGTGGGAGTACCTTCACCATACAGACTGCAGCAGTTCAAGAAGGTGGCCTACCACCACCTTCTTGAGGGTAACTAGCGATGGGCAAAAAATGCCAGGCTTGACAGTGACCCCCACATGCTGTGAATATATTTAAAAAGTACATTTTATGCTCTTTATTGAGACAGCATTTTTTTCCTGATTTGAAAAGTATAATTGGATTTGGTCGACTAAGTTTATAAATGGGGAAAAGGTGAGTGTTGTACTATTGCAGCTGGCACAAAGATTGATGGAGATGTTCTCACTAAGATTGCCATGGTTGAGGTTGAGCTGGCAATGGCTGTGCTGTACTTATTAGACTGGCGTAAGAGAAATCACAGTATGACCCTTGCCTAAAATTGCATTGTTATGGGTACTCACAAGGGAGGCAATAACCCTACATGTTACAGTAGTAATATCGTGATAGTGATTCTATTAGACGACTTAAAAATAGTTCAAGATTGCTCTCCTGCCAGCTCAGTTTTGGTAGTGTGCAGCTGAGCCATACAGACCAAAAAGGTTGCAGGTTGATTCCCAGTCTGTGCCGCATTAGCTGATCTGGAGTGGTGACTGAGATACTACAGTTGGCCTCTGCTCCTGTAGGAGAAATTTGTTTAGGGTTCTCTCTCCTGATTGCTATCGAATGACCCTTACTGGAAGTGTGCATGTGCGGATAGAATCAGACTAGCTGTTAGGAACTCTCTGGTCTAAGAGAGTACTGCTGTTCACTGTCTAGGTTCATGTGAAGGCCACATGAACAGAGTAATGGAGAATGACTAGTGCCTGTGTTACCATTTCCTAGCAAGAAGCTGATGCCTTCTGCATAAAAGAATTGGCAGAACGTTCAGGATCACTTAAATTTTAAAAGTATTCATTGGCTACACTGCAGTATTGTACTTACTCAATGAGTAATGAGGTGTTAACTGACCCATTTAGATGAGTATTTAACAACGAAGTGTTTTGCAAAGGTGAGAATTGATTAGAATATTAATTTGTAATGAAGTGTACAAGTCTAAATTGCATGGCTACGTGCTTGAACAATATATTTTTTCTTTGCGTCTCTGTGAAGTTCTTTGGAACATTTTCTGCATCAAAAATGCTATATAAATGCAAGCAGCTGTGATTATAGCCAAGCAAACTGAAATCTGGATGACTGTGCTGCACTTAAATGTGATTGAGCATAACCGAGTACTGGGACCATACCCGAGATTAAGGTGTTAGCACACCCAGAAAACTAAACTGGGGGATTTTTATAAGTAGAATTTTTGTTTTGAGCAAATATCAATAAACAACTCAATGTACTGTAGAACAGAATGTAGTACAGGCAGGTTGAAGGACTTGGTGAGTCTCTTCCTTCAGCTATTTTTAGAGATAAAAAGAAAAGCATGAATGGTGTAAATTTGAAGTAAAAGCAGAAATGTTAGAAAAGCATTGTTGATTAGCAACTGGGAAAAAAGATGGGTTAATGTTTTTAATATAACCCTTCATTAAAGCATGATTTTATTGACCTACTTATATTTAAACATTTCAGAAGAGTACACTTTGGAGGGTGTTCTTAATTATTGTTAATGATTTCTATAGAAATAAATGGTAGGATGATTCTGGCTTTTAAAATCTGTACACTTAAATAATATGCACTTGAAGTAGACTAGTATATTTTAATGTACTGGGTATAAAATATTTTCTGTAACTTTACTGCGCACTGCATTAATATGGTGCCTTTCATGTCCTCAGGACGTCCCAAACCATATGAATATATATTTTGTTCAGGAGTGGATCTCCTGTGGCATTGCTCATGGTGGATTGGAGGACCTGCTGTTTTATAATAAGACTATTATGCAGTGCACTGATAAATACCAGGCAAAAAATATTTAATTGACAATCACAGGAAAAGAGGGTCCATTTTGTATCTGTGATTGTCCCAATTTTAGAGGATAAACGCTGAACAGTGTGCAGTATCAAAACTAATGCACATCAGTCAATAAACTGAAATAAGTGTCAAATAATTCAAACCAGGCATAAAATTTTGAGTTGTAAATTGGAGGAAGATAGGGCTCACCACACACGATGCGATGAGATCTGATTTTTGAGTGACCCTCTTCTGAGTGTTGAAACAGCTTTGCATTCTGAAATTTTTCGTCTTATGACGTTAACAGGAATCTGGATGGCAAGACTGCCACAAAACTGCTGCCAAGACAGATAACGTTTTTTTTAAAAACCCCTAGGAACAATTCACTACCTGCTGGAGTGAGACTTCACAGCTTAATTGTTCCCTTTCTGGGCCTCCAAGGTTGAGTGTTCTGCCAGGACCATAAATTACGTCTTTAACGGGGTCCTCCACAACATGATTCACCAGCCCTAAATGGCTGCGGCGGGAATAATTTATTATAACATCGTAAATCCAGCAATTTCACGCGAAAAGGGACTTTTATTGGCGTTGGCAATGCTAACGGCAGAGTGGCGCAAATTGTCCACAGATTTGTTTCTGGATTTTTTTTAATGAATTAATAGTGGCAAGCACCGTTGATGCGTCATTGTAATGACGTGATTTCCCAGCAATTTCTGGGCCCTTGTATCTTAAACAAATACTGCAAATCCAACATGAAGTAGAGCAAAACATATTTTTAATGTAAATAATTGGAATGTGATTTTGGAGAAAGAAGAAACAAAAGTTACTCACATCTTCAGCAAATTTTGTTAAGTGGTAGGTAAATATTATATGTGCGAGGCCTGTATCTTTCCATTATCATTACACTATGTAATTTTTTTAACCTCAAGTCAGTTATAAAAGATTTAGCTTTAGTAAATTTGCTGCAATATAAAGAAGTGAGTCACCATTACTTTTGGGTCCAGTGATAAACCTGTGGGTGACACTGTGGGACATCTAATTTGATAGAATTTTTATTCATCAATATACAAAAAAAGCACCAACCCTTTATCCCGAGAGATATGGACTTTTTGAGCTATTTAATATTTATAAGAGAGCAAGAACTTGCATTTATATAGCACCTTTCATGCCCTCAAGGTGTTGCAGAATCCTCCAGCCAGTGAATTACTTTTGAACTGTAGTCAATGAGAATACATTTTAAAAAATTACTATAACTTAATTACAATTAAGAAAGCTGGAAGATTCCTTTTTTCATTGGGCTGTTGCTTATTTTTTGAATTTATTTTATTCACTCAGAAGTAATCTGGCAGTGATCCCTGTATGCGGATTTGAAATGAAAACTTACTAAATAGACTGTTGCAAAATAATTCAAGTATAATTTATCAAAATAAAACAGTAGTACGGAAATTTAGTTCAACCATTTGGGAATATGAGTACTTTCTGTACAATGTCAAAAATAATTGAAGCCTGCTAGGCATTTTCAAACAATGCAAGCTGCTGTTCCTAAAAGGGCTTTGTAATGGCAATTTTCAATTTTTTTTTAGCGTGTATCTTTTGTCGAGACAATCATGTTTAATATTCATTGCTTCAGTTTAGAGGGATAGAAGGGAAAATACATGTTTTTTAAAAAAACTCTCATTCTTCTAAACTCTAGAATATAGGTCCATTCTACCCAATAATCAATAATCCTACTCGCCATCAGGATCCACATAAAAAAGTCAAAAATAGGATTTGCTGTAACAGCCAAGATATTTTTAAGAGCACCCACAAAAACTGTTGGAAGTTCTCAGAGAATTAAGTTAGGTATGAACCACTCTGTGGGTGCTCTTTTCTTGGATGTTACAGCAAATCCTATTTTTGACTTTTTTAATATGGGTCCTGATGGTGAGTAGCATTATTGAGTAGAATGGGCCTATACACTCGGTTTAGAAGAATGAGAGGTGATCTCATTGAAACATATAAGATTCTGAGAGGACTCGACAGGGTAGATGGTGAGAGGCTGTTTCCCCTGGCTGGAGAGTCTAGAACTAGGGGGCATAGTCTCAGGATAAGGGGTCAGTCATTTAGGACTGAGATGAGGAATTTCCCCCCTCAGGGTTGTGAATCTTTGGAATTTTTTATCCCCGAGGGCTGTGGATGCTCAGTCATTGAGTATATTCAAAACTGAGGTCAATAGATTTTTGGACTATGGGAATCAAGGGATATGGGGATAGTGTGGGAAAGAGGAGTTGAGGTAGAAAATCTGTCATGATCTTATTGAATGGCGGAGCAGGCTCGAGGGGCCGTATGCCCACTCCTGCTCCTATTTCTTTTGTTTTTACGTGAAACTCCATCTTTATAGGGATTGTCTGATTGAATTATATTGAAATGCTACAAAAGCGTTCCTAATCGAGATGGGCCTAAATTCATGTGTGCAACCGGCCTGCGATCACGCTTCTGTAGTATTTCAATATAATTGAATCATTCCAGTCCTAATCATTTGTGAGGTTACAGGTCTATAAATTATAAATAGAAAAAAACATTAAATAGCACTTTATTGTGTTTCTCAAATGTCCCAAAGCACTTCAGATAAAGCTTTTTGAAGTGCAGTCACTATTATATAGGGAACGTGCAGTTACTTTGTGTAGGTTTCACAAGCAGGAATGAGATGAATGACCTGTTTTTTTTTCTCTTTTGGTGTTTTTGGTCAGGACACCAGGAAAACTAGCTGGTCTGTTTCAAATTGTGATCTATGATGGTGAATTACAGAAAAATTTAAAAATGGTAATATTATCAAAAATACCCTAGTAATACTGGCGATACAACACAAACACTGATATTCCTTTTCTGGAGGACTGGTCATTGATTTTTGGATTTATTTTATGCATTTGGAATCAACCTGGCAGTGATCTCTCCATGCTGATCTAGGAACAAAGCTTTCTAAATACAGTTCTGCAAAATAGCATTTCAAACAACTTTACCACCCCCCCAAAAAGCACAAGTGATGCAGTCTGTCACTGATTTGTGATGATTGAAATTACAAATCCTTCCTGAGGCATGCTCCTGCAGTGGTAAAAATAGATATATTGCCACGGTTTTAAAAAAAAATAAAAATTCACTTTTAAAAATACTTTACATCACAGTGAATTGAAGATAGTAAACAGACCTTGGGGTTCAGATGATGAGAAATTGTGTTGGCTTTTATCTTATGCTTTAAACCATCTTGTGAACCCCTCCAATTCTTGCCTCTTGCACATCGCCAATTTTAAGCACACCACTATTGGTGGCCATGCCTTCAGCTACCTAGGCCTTAAACTCTAGAATTCCCTCCCTGAACCTCTCCACCTCTACCTTTCCCCCTTTTAAGACGCTCCTCAAAACCTACCTCTTTGACCAAGCGTTTGGGCACCTGTCCTAATATCTCCTTATGTGGCTTGGTGTCACATTTTGTTTGATAATGCTCCTGTTAGCCGCCGAGGACTTTTTACTATGTTAAAGGCGTTATATAAATTCAAGGTGTTACTGTTGTTGATTGGATTGCCACCTTATAATTCAAGCAGAAGTATCCAGTATCCTTTTGAATGGTTACTGTTTTGGCCCAAAGAAGATGGGTTTTATTTACAATTTTATTTGTCATACTTTGTAGGTTACGGGAATGTCTGAATTCCCTCATAAATTAAAGAAGGTATTTCACGGTGAGAACACTTCTATATGATTTTGATTTTTAATTATTAGCATTATAACATTATTTTCCTTTGTTTGGAATTTTTTTTCTTTATCTTGTGTGTTGATAACATTGAAGGTGCTGGCTTGAAGGAGTTAATGAGCCTGACTGAGGAAGTTGAATTAAGATAAATACAGTCACATGCCTGATGATTCAGCATCAACTTTAATTTCACTTTGTTGTCCAATCATAGCTTAAACAAAAATGTTTTCAAATTGACTAAGATGAGCAGAACGAAATAAAAGGATGTAAATGTTCAAATTCTTCAGCTGTTTGAATTTTTTGAAAGATGATTAGATATTAACCACTTCTTGGAGTTTTTTTACATTAATTTTAGGATACCTCATTCCTTCCACCTGTATTTAAGTTGCAGAACAATAATTACTCTAATTAAAGAAATTGGAGTAGGAGTTGGTACTTGTACAGCAGTTCCTAAAATTCTCAAGATATCCCCCACATACTTGACTTCCAACAGGACATTAGAACTCAAGCTCTGTGGCTGCCAGTTAAACTGCACTGGCTTGCCTCAGTAGGGTGGGTGACGTCATTTATTGTCTGGTTTCTTGACGTAATGCTAATAAACAGCAACTATGCTACTGGTATTCTGTATAGTACCCTGAATTTCTGCTACCCTTTCATTTGTAGGATTACAACCCACTGGAGTTTGCATGGAATACTAAATTTGAAATTTAAATAGTGTAATGTTCTGCATTCACAAGTAAATCCTGCCTCTGACTTGTAATGATGCTTCCAATGATATGTTTACATGGTTTGAAACTGAGTAGAATTTGAACTAAATTCCCCCAGCTCAGAAGCAATAGCTTCCATCCATAGCTTCTGGTAGCTAGAAATAGATGATAGGTCTTCATATAGATTTCAAACTTTCAAAAATGAATTTCTATTACTCTGCATCAAAATACATCTTAGTTATCTGCACTTAACACTGCTGTTACATTGCCAATTTGGTGTGAATTTGCTGGCATAAATTATGTAACAATTTGGTAGCATTAGAATTGGTAATTTGAAAATTGACACTGCATGCTAGAGCCATGAAAGTTTGGAATCTGCACAGTAACATTTTGTCAGCTTTAGTATGTTCTGAATCTTGCAGAGTCACTGTGCAGATACACAGGATTGCAATGTTGTATATATGCCTGCACGTGTGCAGTGGTACTTTGAATTTTGGGTGGAATTGGAGAATCACTGACTATTGATGAGTATAACTTAGCTGATGATGGTGAACCAGCATTCTTTGAAATGCCTTATTCACATTAACTATTGTAAACAATTTTACAACACCAAGTTATAGTCCAGCAATTTTATTTTAAATTCACAAGCTTTCGGAGGCTACCTCCTTCCTCAGGTGAACGATGTGGAAATGAAATCCTCGAAATGAAGTCGCATTTATAATTCACAGAACAATGATTGGTGAGTACAGACAGTTTTTTCAACTGCCCGTTGCCAAGGCAATCAGTGTGCAGACAGACAGGTGTTACCTGCCAGGTCTCACAGAATATACAAATCACCAAAAAAAACAACAAACAAAAAAAAACAGAGATAGAGAGGTAGAAACATAGAAAAGACAGCAACTGACCCGTTATATTAAAAACAGATAACATTTGTTCGCTGGTGGGGTAACTTGTAGCGTGACATGAACCCAAGATCCCGGTTGAGGCCGTCCTCATGGGTGCGGAACTTGGCAATCAATTTCTGCTCGACGATTTTGCGTTGTCGTGTGTCTCGAAGGCCGCCTTGGAGTATGCTTACCCGAAGGTCGGTGGCTGAATGTCCTTGACTGCTGAAATGTTCCCCGACTGGGAGGGAACCCTCCTGTTTGGCGATTGTTGCGCGGTGTCCGTTCATCCGTTGTCGCAGTGTCTGCATGGTCTCGCCAATGTACCATGCTCTGGGGCATCCTTTCCTGCAACGTATGAGGTAGACAACGTTGGCCGAGTCACAGGAGTATGAACCATGCACCTGGTGGGTGGTGTCCTCTCGTGTGATGGTGGTATCTGTGTCGATGATCTGACATGTCTTGCAGAGGTTACCGCGGCAGGCTTGTGTGGTGTCGTGGACGCTGTTCTCTTGAAAGCTAGGTAATTTGCTGCGAACGATTGTCTGTTTGAGGTTGGGTGGCTGTTTAAAGGCGAGTAGTGGAGGTGTGGGGATGGCCATAGCGAGGTGTTCGTCGTCATTGATGACATGTTGAAGGCTGCGGAGAACATGGCGTAGTTTCTCCGCTCCGGGGAAGTACTGGACGACAAAGGGTACTCTGTTGGTTGCGTCCCGTGTTAGTCTCCTGAGGAGGTCTATGCGATTTTTTGCTGTGGCCCGTCGGAACTGTCGATCGATGAGTCGAGCGTCATATCCCGTTCTTACTAGGGCGTCTTTCAGCGTCTGTAGGTGTCCATCGCGTTCCTCCTCGTCTGAGCAGACCCTGTGTATTCGCAGGGCCTGTCCATAGGGGATGGCCTCTTTGACGTGGTTAGGGTGGAAGCTGGAAAAGTGGAGCATCGTGAGGTTGTCCGTGGGCTTGCGGTAGAGTGAGGTGCTGAGGTGCCCGTCTTTGATGGAGATTCGTGTGTCCAAGAAAGAAACTGATTCTGAGGAGTAGTCCATGGTGAGCTTGATGGTGGGATGGAACTTGTTGATGTTATCGTGTAGTCTCTTCAGTGATTCTTCGCCGTGGGTCCATAGAAAGAAAATGTCGTCGATGTATCTGGTGTATAGTGTTGGTTGGAGGTCTTGTGCAGTGAAGAAGTCCTGCTCGAACTTGTGCATGAAAATTTTGGCGTATTGGGGTGCGAATTTGGTCCCCATGGCTGTTCCGTGTGTTTGGGTAAAGAACTGGTTATTGAAGGTGAAGACATTGTGATCCAGGATGAAGCGGATGAGTTGTAGGATGGCGTCCGGAGATTGGCTGTTGTTGGTGTTGAGTATTGATGCTGTCGCAGCAATGCCGTCATCATGGGGGATACTGGTGTAGAGTGCCGAGACGTCCATCGTGGTGAGAAGTGTTCCTGGTTCAACTGGTCCGTGGGTACTGAGTTTTTGTAGGAAATCTGTAGTGTCGCGACAGAAGCTGGGGGTTCCCTGTACGATGGGTTTCAGGATGCCCTCGATGTATCCAGAGAAGTTCTCACACAGGGTTCCGTTGCCTGATACGATAGGACGTCCGGGTGTGTTGGCTTTGTGTATCTTTGGGAGGCAGTAGAAGTCTCCCACGCGGGGAGTACGTGGGATGAGAGTGCGTAGGATGCTTTGAAGGTCTGGATCGAAGGTCTTGATCAGTTTGTTGAGCTGGTGGGTGTGTTCTTTGGTCGGGTCTGTGGGTAACCGTCTGTAGTGTTCCTGGTTGTCCAGTTGTCGGTATGCTTCTTTGCAATAGTCTGTTCTGTTCTGTATGACTGGCTCCTCCTTTGTCCGCTGGTTTGATGACGATGTTGCGGTTGGTCTTGAGAGCGTTGATGGCGTTGCGTTGTGCTCGGGTGACATTCTGGACTGTCTTCTGAGTGCGGCTGATGAATCTGGCATTGACGCATTTCCTGACAGCTTGAGCATACATGTCCAGCTGAGGGCAGCGACCCTCTGGAGGAGTCCGGCATCACCACATCACCGGCATCGCCACATCACATTAACTATGGCTTTGTAAGAGTTTTTGCCTATGTATGATTTTTATGATGGCAAGATTTTTTTTTATTCGTTCCTGGGATGTGGACGTTGCTGGCAAGGCCAGCATTTATTGCCCATCCCTAATTGCCCTTGAGAAGGTGGTGATGAGCCGCCGCCTTGAACCGCTGCAGTCCGTGTGGTGAAGGTTCTCCCACAGTGCTGTTAGGAAGGGAGTTCCAGGATTTTGACCCAGCGACAATGAAGGAACGGTGATATATTTCCAAGTCGGGATGCTG
Source organism: Heptranchias perlo (assembly GCF_035084215.1). NCBI lineage: Eukaryota > Metazoa > Chordata > Chondrichthyes > Hexanchiformes > Hexanchidae > Heptranchias > Heptranchias perlo. Next base: position 29,753,427 of record NC_090353.1, read on the forward strand.
TGTGTGACTTGGAGGGGAATGTGCAGGTGATGGTGTTCCCATGTGCCTGCTGCTCTTGTCCTAGGTGGTAGAGGTCGCAGGTTTGGGAGTTGCTGCAGTGCATCCTGTGGATGGTACACACTGCAGCCACTGTGCGCTGGTGGTGAAGGGAGTGAATGTTTAGGGTGGTGGATGGGGTGCCAATCAAGCGGGCTGCTTTGTCCTGGATGGTGTCGAGCTTCTTGAGTGGTGTTGGAGCTGCACTCATCCAAGCAAGTGGAGAGTATTCCATCACACTCCTGACTTGCACCTTGTAGATGGTGGAAAGGCTTTGGGGAGTCAGGAGGTGAGTCACTCGCCGCAGAATACCCAGCCTCTGACCTGCTCTTGTAGCCACAGTATTTATATGGCTGGTCTAGTTGTTTCTGGTCAATGATGACCCACAGGATGTTGATGGAGGAGGATTTGGCGATAGTAATGCCGTTGAATGTCAAGGGGAGGTGGTTAGACTCTCTCTTGTTGGAGATGGTCATTACCTGGCACTTGTCTAGCACGAATGTTACTTGCCACTTATTAGCCCAAGCCTGGATGTTGTCCAGGTCTTGCTGCATGCGGGCTCGGACTGCTTCATTATTTGAGGGATTGTGAATGGAACTGAACACTGTGCAATCATCAGCGAACATCCCCATTTCTGACCTTATAATGGAGGGAAGGTCATTGATGAAGCAGCTGAAGATGGTTGGGCCTAGGACACTGCCCTGAGGAACTCCTGCAGCAATGTCCTGGGGCAGAGATGATTGGCCTTCAACAACCGCTACCATTTTCCTTTGTGCTATGACAACATATCCCTAACAGTTATGAAAATGGAAAGTATAATCGGGTGGCTTAGAAATGGTAGTGAAAATTTTACTAAAACCATGGCCGTCTTGTTAAAAGTGAGCAATTTACTGTAAAGAATCTCAAATGTTCTTCCAGCAGCCTGTTTGATCCATCTTTCCAGTGTTGGCATTAGTTTCTCCACCAAATCTATCCAATCCCATTTCCCTGCTCTTTCCCTGTATCCTGAATATTTTTCTTAGTGTTTATCTAATTCCCTTTAAATGTTGTGATTGACTTGGTTTGAATATCTCTATTTGTGGAATAGCGTGCCACATCCCAGTAACTGTTTGAATGAAAATAAATCCCTCTAATTCCCACCCTTTATGCTCCTGGTACTAATCTTGAGTTTATACTTCCTTGTTATCAATTCACTGATGAATGGAAATATGAACCTACATTTCACTTTTTCTGTGGCTGTAATATACTTTTTGTAATGGGGTGCCCAAAACTGCATTCAAAACTCCAATTGGATCCTAACCAGTGTTTTGTACAGATTTATTGTGATTTCCTTGTTTTTGTATTCAAAACGATTAAATATAAAATCCAGAATCCCATTTTCCTTTTTTTCGTGGCTTTTCTATCTGCAGTCTTGCTTTTAAAGATCTTTTATATCGATACCCCTTGTTTAACTGCTTCTCTGTTCAATTGAGAATTTTATCTTTTAGGGTATATTTTCATTCTCCATTCACATTTCCAAAATTGGACAAATAAAAATCTTTTTGCTCCCTGCTTTCTGTACTTCATCCATTCTCCATCCATGCTGATATTTTATCTTTAATACTGTGGACCCTAATCTTCTCAACAAATCTCCTATGGGATATTTTCTTAAATGCTTTTTGAAAGTCTAAATATACCCTATAAACTGCATTCCCTTTGTATAAGTATTCTACAATTTGCTTGAAGAATTTGCCCTTCTTGAGAGAAAACTGTACATCAGACCTGTCACTCAAAATCTAACCATGCAGTTTTCCCATTAAAGTCTTTTTCATGACAAGTACTTTGTTGGGACTGAATTTTGGAACACCCGTTGCAAACAGATTCCTATCCTGATGTACTTAATTTAAAAAAAAATTAATATTTTAATTAAAGCAACTGGTAGAATGTGTAGCATAATTTGATGTTTGATAAAGACCAAAAATGTAAGGGAGATGAATTAATATAATTAGGTCTGCTTATCAACCAGAGTGGTCATTGATTATGGTATTTCAGCAGTATATCAATTGAGTACTCGTGCACCTTTGTGGTCAGTAACTCCCCTGAGCTAATTCACAAGATGTCATCTGTACACACTGATCACACAAAAATCAAATGATCAACAGACATAGAAGCAAGTGATTTTTTTTAAACAATAATCATAATTCTTTGCAATTGTTTTCTAAAGGGCAGACTTTTTAGTGAGACTGCCATTGAAATGACATGGTGTTCATCTTTATTTTGTAGCTTTATCAAATGTGGAGTTTTGTTTACGGGCTCACTGTTTTCTCTTCCTGTGCTTGAAATTATCAAGGTGGAAGAAGAATTGAGTGAGAGCATGTGAAAGAAGAAAGAACATGCATTTGTGTGACTCCTTTCACATCCTTGGGATATCCCAAAGTGCTGTTCGGCCAATGAAGTGCTTTTGAAATATAGTCACTGTTGTGTACGCAAATGCAGCAGCCAATTTGAGCATGGGAAGGTCCCATAAATGGCAATGAGATGAATGACCAGGTAATGTGTTAGTGGTGTTGATTGAGGGGTGAATGTTGGCCAGGACCCAGAGAGAGCTCCCCTGCTCTTCGAATAGTGCCATAAGATCTTTTTGTTCACCTCAAAGATGGCACCTCCGACAGTATAGCACTCCCTCACTACTGCCTAGATTATGTGCTCAAGTTCTGGAGTGAGGCTTGAAGTCAAAACCTTCTGACTTTGAGGTGAGAGTGCTACAACTGAGCCAAGGCTGGCATCAAATGTGATTAATTGACTCAAAGGAGGAAAGATCAGGGCAGCACCTGCTATACAATTTACCCCATTTTTCAATCTCTGAAAACAAAAACCAGCCTATTTTCACTTCTGTGCCATGTTTTCTGTTTCTCATGATGGTTGGGAAGAGGAAGAAAAGAGCACCATGGCTTTTGTGTGACGACATGGCGTCTATTTGTTTTCTTTTACGTGTGTGATGAAATCTTCAATATTTGCTCAACTGTCAACGTGGGAGATTGCAATTTCAATGTAGCATCTCCTAATCTATATGACACTGACTATTGATGTCACACTCATTAAATTTTCAGTGTGAATGTCTTGTCAGTGATGCAGAGCATATTAGCAGTTGGTATTGTCAATGACAGCTGCTGCCAACACAAAGCAAGACCTAAACTGAATAAAACCACCCCATAAAATTAAAACTCTGCATTTGTTTTAAATTATTATTGCTTGGGCTTTGGTTTTGCATATTGCTTTCCTTTAAACTCCTTTTTTTAATTCTGTGGTATGGCTTTACTTTTTCTAGATATTTTGGGCCAATATCTTAAATATTAAAAATGCTTTACAACTCGATCTTTATTTGCCCCACTTCTTCCAATATAACGGAGTATAGTTTCTGCTTTGGGCGCAAGCAGGAAATTGCACCCAAAGTGCGCTCAAAATTGAACTTAATCGAACGTAATTATTTTCTTTCCATTAAAAAGTATTCCTTGATGTAATTAAGAGTGGTAACCTGGTTGTTTTAGTAATACAACTGCAAATGGGTTTATCACCAAAAATAAGGATTTTTAATAAGAGTTTCCAGTCCTCCCCCTGTTTGTAACCTGAAAATGGATTTAAAAAACTATACTGAACCATTTAGTAGTTTCATTGGTGTACACTAGTCAATTTCTTAGTAAATTAAATATTTTTTGTAATAAAAGAACGTTTAAATGTGCCTACTAGTGCTTGTGCGGCTACGAAATGAGCGCAATTTGAATAGCCTTCCCTCATCAGCGCAGTCGGCGGAATCTTGGAGTTTTGACTGGGGGGTGTGGAGTTTTGTGGGCAGGGCCTGATCCAGGCGAATTGAATCTTGAAACAGCGTAAAAGTTAGTGGAAAACATGAACGTAGGTGGGTTTGGGCATAACCCACGTTTAAAATTCCCTGATCTTTTGTGATAGTTCAGCGGATTCTGCCCAGATTGTGCTGATATTACTAGCGTAAACAAGCGGAAGCTCTACCCCAAAATGTTTCCAAGGTGAATATTATCAAACAAGGATTTAATTATTGGTAAAGCTTATGTTATTTTGGTTCTGCAAAGGTAAAATCAAGTGAATTTATGTTGTTCATGTGTCACTTGAGTTAATGGCTTTCAAAGCCATTTACTTACTTTCCTATTGTCAATTTATTTTTTATTGGAGAGTGAGCGATGATTCATATTCCTATTCAAGAATTAGCAATTACTGTAGGAAATTAACTTTAGTTTGTTAGGAATTGATCAGTGTATTCGATTTCATAAGGTTAAACACTGCATAGTATCCTGTCTGTGTTACTAATTTTTTCCTCAGTCAATGGGTTATCATTTAGTTTGATCTAACCTAACCTATTCTTAAATGCTGACATGACCTTTGCTGCAATCACTAACTTCGGTAGTGCATTCTACATTTTAAAAACCCTCTGTTTTCCAAAAAAAAAGTTTCTACTGCTCTTTGTACTAAATCTATATCTATGTCTCCTCATTCCAGACCTCTTAATCACTGGAAATTGTCTGGATCTATCTGCACTGTCCTATCCTTATATAATTTTAAACACATCTATACTGCCCTGTATTTTTACCAAAATGTACCCTGTAGTCTCCCCGTTCTAATAAAGGCAGCCCCAATTTGTCAAGTCATTCTTCGTATTTGTATAACCTTGCACCATGCAGCATCCTTGTGAATTTGTCCTGTACCCTCTCTTTTGCCTCAACATCCTTCCTATAATGTGGAGCCCAAAACTACACACACCACTCCAACTGTGGTCTTCCTAAGGTTTTATATAGATTTGCCATTACATCTAGATTTTTAGATTTTATACCTCTTGCCGTAAAACCGAGTATTCCATTAGATTTTTTTTTACGGCCGTATAAACTTGTGCTTCATTTAAGGTCTTGTGAACCTGAGCCCTCAAATCCTTCTGTACTTTCACATCACCAAGCTTATCCTCATTCATTATTACAGAACTTATATTTTTTTTACCAAAATGTACATGTCATATTTACTGACATTAAATTCTATCTGCCACTTTTTTGCCAATTCCACCTTGTAACTTCTTTTGATCTTCAGAATTAATTACTTTGCCTCCTATTTTAGTATCTTTTGCAAATTTGGACAGTGCTTCCTCTAGGACAGCACAACTTGTACAATTGCATGGGGCCTCAAGCCAATAAGGGGCCTCAAGTGGATCCTGCCCCCATAAGCAGCTGCCGCTGCCAGCATTGGTCAGTCCAGACAGGCTGAGCTGTCAGCCTAACGTACTCCGTTTCTGCACGATTAGTCTGTGTAGATCTTCCCCAACATACTGTTGTGACTGCGATGGGTTAGACAGCTGCTGCTTCTACTCTGAATTTTGTCCTGCAGTGGAGTGAGTTCAGAACTAATACGTTGCAAAACTGCTTCAAGTAGCAATGGTTCTACAAAATATATGGGGCATGAATATTGATGGGTATAATGAAGAACAATGTTTAGGTGGCTGCTCTCCTACTATGCATACATCAGCTGAAGCTGTTAGTGCAGCAATAACAGTTCAAGTGCTGTCAACAGCAGTGCATCTGAGCTTGTCTACCGGAGGAAGCTTGGGAACCATGGGCAAATAAAGTCACACTGTGTGGACATTGCTGTTGTTAGCTGAATAGGGGTGGATTCGTCAACTAGTGATGGGACATCCAGCCACGTGCTGTTAGCTGGCGATCAAGTTGCAATTAGCTGGGAGGTTCCCCATACAATATTTCAGCTTTTCAGTTGATATGCTAACTTGTCCTGGTCAAGATAGCTCAAGGACATCCGTCTAACCTGTGGCTTTAAGGTTCAAGAACCAGTGCTGAAGAATCTCTTTTTTGCGCTTGCCTAATCACACATTTCCTGTAATGTGGTGACCAGAACTATACGCAGTACTCAAGCTGTGGCCTAACCAATGTTTTATACAGTTCTAGCATAACCTTCCTGCTCTTATATTCTATGCCTTGGCTAATAAAGGAAATTAATGCCTTTTTTAACCACCTTATCTACCTGTCCTGCTATCTTCAGTGATCTGTGGACATGCACTTGATTGCACATGACAATTGATTTATGTATCAAATATAAAATATTTTTCATTATTAAATATAGTCAGGGTGCAATCCTCCCACTAGTTTCTGTAATTACACTGGATTTTTCTGATTTTCCTTCCTATATATTTGTGCTGTTGAGATCCCGACATTTTGCCAATTGGGTTTGAAAGACAACTATTTTCTTTATTGAAGTTTCTGACTCGGACCAACATGGAAATTACATTGTGACCACATTTTACAGTGCTGTTCCTAATTGAAGATGGCTTCTTTGTGATACTTACATATATTACTGTACAAGTATAGTTTGGATTGTATTATTTTGAAACGACACCCTGCCCTTATCTCCTACTCTGTTTCCTCCTATCTAACCAGTATTTAATCCAATTTGCTGTCCTCATCCTAATTCTATATCCCTTAAACTTCTCCAATAGTCTCCCGCATGGTACCTTGTCAACAGATTCCTGAAAACCTATGTATGTTACATCTCTCCCATCCGCCATACCTGTCTTCTCTTCAAAGAACTCTATCAGAGCATATTTTTAAAGAAACGTTGTTATTTATAAATGAAATTGCTGCGAATGTACCGCGTGCTTCACGCCTTTAATAAAGAGGGCAACCTTCAAGTTGGCTCTGACCATGTTCAGAAAAATGCATTAACATAGAATTACATTCAGTCAACTGGTCAATGTTTATGTTCCTTATGAGCCTCCTCTCACCTTACTTCATCTAACCCTTCATAACCTTCTATTCCTTTCTCCTTCATGTAGCTTCCCCTTAAATGCATCTATGCTATTTGCCTCAACTACTCCACATTCTAACCACTCTCTGGGTAAAGAAGTTTCTCCTGAATTCCTTATTAGATTTAATAATGACGACATCGTTTTTGATTTCCTCAAAGCGGAAACATTTCCTATATGTCTACCCTATCAAACCCCTTCATGATTTTAAAGACATCTATTAGGTCTTCGCCTCAGCCTTCTCTTTTCTAGAGAAAAGATCCCCAGCCTAGTCAGTCTTCCCTAATAGTTATAACCGCTCAGTTCTGGTATCATCTTTGTAAATCTATTTTGCACCTTCTCCAGTGCCTCTGTATCCTTTTTCTAATATGGAAATCAGAACACCGTGGGTCTGTAGCTTAGTGATAAAGCACATGTTTTTTTTTCTAAATGGCGAGAAGTTAGGAACTGTGGATGAGCAGAGAGATTTAGGAGTCCAAGTACAGAAATTGCTAAAAGCTAGTGGACGGGTACAAAAAATAATTAAAAAGGCTAATGGAATGTTGGCCTTTATGTCAAGAGGGTTGGAATTCAAAGGGGTAGAAGTTATGTTACAGCCGTACAGACCTTTTGGTTTGACGCCATCTGGAATACTGCATTCAGTTCTGGACACCGCACCTCAGGAAGGATATATCGTCCTTGGAGGGGGTGTAGCGCAGATTCACCAGAATGATACCCGGGCTGAAAGGGTTACGTTATGAGGACCAGTTGCATGGACTAGGCTTGTATTCCCTTGAATATAGAAGATTAAGGGATGATCGAATTGAAGGATTTGGTAGGGCAGATAGAGAGAAGCTATTTCCTCTGGTGGGAGAGTCCAGAACAAGTGGGCATAACCTTAAAATTAGAGCTAGGCCATTCAGGGATGATTTGACAAGGGTGTTGGAAATCTGGGTATTAAGGGTTATGGAACCAAGGCAGGTAGATGGAGTTAAGATACAGATCAACCATGGTCCAATTGAATGGCGGAACAGGCATTTGGGGCTGATTGGCCGATTCCTGTTCTGTGTTCCTCGAACAGTGCACAGTACTCCAAGTGTGGTCTAACCAAGGTTCTGTACAGATTTAAAATAACTTTTCTGCTTTTCAATTCTATTGCTCTAGAAATGAACTCCAGTGCTTTGTTCAGATTTTTTATGCTCTTGTTCACCTGCATTACTACTTTTAATGATTTGTGAATCTGTACCCCAGATCTCTTTGCTGCTCTACCCCATTTAGACTCTTGTTTTCCAAGGATGATGTGGCCTCCTTATTCCTTATGCTATTGTATGTCTTAGATTTTAGCAACACAAACTGCAGAAAGCTTGCATTAGAAAATTCCTGTTCAGTTTTGTCAAACAACTGATCCACATTTAAGTAGGTAGATGGTAATATTTTGTTTACCATGAAATCTGACGTGTAGGTGTTTGTGCCCTCAATATAGGCAAGTGATTTTGGAGAGTCTGGAACTAAGGGCTTAGTCTCAGGATAAGGGGTCGGCCATTTGGGACTGAGATGAGGAGAAATTTCTTCACTCGGAGGATTGTGAATCTTTGGAATTGTCTGCCCCAGAGGGCTGTGGATGCACAGTCGTTGAATATATTCAAGACTCTGATCGATAGATTTTTGGGCACTAAGGGAATCAAGTGATATGGGGATCGGGCGAGAAAGTGGAGTTGAGGTTGAAGATCAGCCATTCTTATTGAATGGCAGAGCAGGCTCGAGGAGCCCTATAGCCTACTCTTGCTCCTATTTCTTATTTTATGCACCATTTTGACTTCTGATATCGAATTTAAAAAAAAATGTTGGACTAAACTTTAAACTGGTAGGCTTTAATGTTGCAGTGCTTCTTTGGAATAAATATTACTAAAACTAGCAATGTTTTTTTTTTCCCTGAAACATTTTTGCAGGGGTACTTGTAGTTTGGAAATCACTATTCCCATCAAAACTGCCTGAATGCTCCATTAGATGAAGAGCGATTTCATATTGAGATCCTGCATCAGGAGAGATCTGGACAATGCAGTGCATTGGCCTTTGACCTTTGGGTCCTGGGTTCAAATCTAGTCCACACTGATAATGAAAAACTCCTCTTTTGGGATTATTCCCATTTGGGCACTACTTTGGGAAGTCAAGAGCATGGTTAGGAGTAGAATATTTGCACAAGTATTAAAGTGTTAAGGATAATTTGAAAGGAGGATAAATTTGTCTGCTAGGGAGAGTGTATAATTCTTTAGCTGAGTTTCCTTTTGAGATCAAGCTTTAAAGGCATTCAGAGGTAGTCACTAGCTATATTGTTGTGATGAAACTGAATCTTAAACATGCTAGTTCAAGCATTGTGGATATGAAGTGTGCTAAAGACCAGCAATCTGTATGTATGCAGTCTAGTGTTTATTGGTCTAGGTAGATGTAAAAGATGTCGCCTGTGCCCAAATCTGGTGTAGCAGGGATTTAGATATTATTTTGCAAGCCAGGCTATGTGAGGTTCAGGAAAAAATTAATTTCTTGAAATCAGAGGCTGCTTTTTTTTGAAGTAGCACCCACAGATGTATGTTGGAAAGATAAGAACATTACATATACACTGTAGACTTGTATTTAATGGGAATATGTACAATTACAAACAAATTGAGACTTAATAAAAAATTCATCAGATTTATTTCTGATTTTGCAGTAAGTTCAACATTAACTTTTTCTTCTCTTGGGCCAGAGATGTACAGACATTCTTAGACTTTACAAATACAATTTTGTTACTCATTAAAAATAGGATTTTCTTTTCTCTGGTTTCCTGCATATGTTTTAGGATCTATTTTTTAAAAAGGGTTTTGGCATCTGTCATCTTGCAAAAATCAGACTGGTACTATAATCGTATTAGACAGATATACTAATTCAGATCTACGTGACTTTCAGCACTGCCCTGTTACTGTGTAGCATGCTTAAACTTTGAAAATCTGTTTCTGCTTCTTTAACCCATTCCCTTCTGACCAATCTATATTTTCTTTGTCTGCTTTCCAGGAAATGACCACTGTCAACAGAATTCAGGAAAAGGGGGAACTAGGTGGCACAGTGGGTTACACATTGAACTTTTACCTCTAGAACCTAGATTCCGATTTAGGCCAAACTGATGGGTTGAAAGTAGTCTTTCCCTGCAGGCTGTAAGGATCCTATATGAAATGAGTGTAGGTCGTTTCGATCCAGTTTATGGTGGGTATGGGCCTAAAGCACAAAAATGCTTCTAATTGTCAGTCTCTTGGGTGGAAAAAAAATCAAACTAGTGCATTTGAGACATACTTGTGAGTTTGGGCTGAGGCACATTGTTGGAGCAGTGTAGAAGGAATTTTACTTTGTTTCTTGCTGTGCTTGATGTTGGCACTAGATACATGTAAATGGAAAAGTTCACTCCCCAACAGTGACAACCTTCACCTTGAGTACAATTTTAAAAAAATTTATATATAAAAAATGTTTTCATTCTCAGTAAAATTCTCAGATTTGTATTCTTGACTTTTTGCTCAGTTGCTTTAAGGGTGTTGGGAAAATTTGTTTTCTGTATTTGGCAATTCTACCTGCAGTTATTTGCTTAGTTGAAGAGGTCAAATTAATTGGGGAAAGTCCATGATGGTCCAAATTACCCAAGGTCTGGAAGGACCAGATTTGATAAGTTAAAAGGACCTTTCTCTTAAGGCAATTATGTTTCTACATGGTTTTGGATGAGACATTATTTTGAGGCCCAGTCTGCCTGCTCAAGTGGATGTAAAAGATCTGATGTCATTTTTTGAAGAAGAGCAAGAAGTTAGTCTGAGATCCTGGCTGACTTTGTTCCCTTAACTAACATCACCAAAAAACAGGTTGACTGGCCATTCATTTGATTTACTATTTGTTGGGCTTTTATTGTGTGCAGATTGGCTTACATTTTCCCACAGAATAACAATGACTAGTCAAAAAAAATAACTGTGGTTATGAAGTGTTTTGGGTTGTGATGAGGTGCTACGTTTGTTTTTTTTTAAGTGAAACATTGACTTACATTTGGATGAATTTATTTAGTGGGTTTTGATTTGGCATTCCACTTTGAACAGCTTCAACAACAACAACTACTTGCATTTATATAGCGTCTTTAATGTAGTAGAACGTCCCAAGGCGCTTCAGAGGAGCGTTTTCAAACAAAATTTGACACCGAGCCACATGAGCTATTAGGACAGGTGACAGTCACGGAGGTAGGTTTTAAGGAGCGTCTTAATGGAGGAGCGAGAGATAGCGAGGCGGAGAGGTTTAGGGAGGGAATTCCAGAGCTTAGGGCTGAGGCAGCTGAAGACACGGCCACCAATGGTGGCGTGATTAAAATCGGGGATGCGCAAGAGGCAAGAATTAGAGGAGGGCAGAGATCTGAGGGTTGCAGAGCTGGAGGATGCTACAGAGGTCGGGAGGGGCGAGACCTTGGGATGATTTGAAAACAAGGATGAGAATTTTAAAATCGAGGCATTGCCGGATGGGGAGCACAGGGGTGATGGGTAAATGGGATAGTGCGAGTTAGGATACGGGCAGCACAGTTTTGGATGAGCCCAAGTTTATGGAGGGTGGATGATGGGAGGCCAGCCAGGAGAGCATTGGAATAGTGAAGTCTAGAGGTAACAAAGGCATAGATGAGGGTTCCAGCAGCATATGAGTTGAGGCATGGGCGGAGACTGACGATGTTACGGAGGTGGAAATAGGCGGTCCTGGTGATAGAGCGGATATGTGGTCAGAAGCTCATCTCGGGGTCAAATGGGATGGGAAGGTTGCATACGGTGTAGTTCAGCCTCAGACAATGGCCAGGGAGAGGATGGAGTTTGTGCTGGGGACCAAAAACAATGGCTTCGTTCTTCCCAATATTTAATTGGTCTTCTATTCAGTCTACTTATGGTTTGCCAATTGATTCATTGCCTATAAAATGAAAGGCACTTGGGCACTTGTTTGGGAAAATATTAATGGTTTCTTTTCTGTTGGAGGGAAGGCAGTTGTTCAAAAAATTATTAATGGTGTCCTCTTTGTCAGTGGAGGCACTTAATATGTAGTCTGGTGGCATTGAGTTTTGCCCCATAGATAAGTGGTCCGTTCCAAAATACTACCCATTTGCCATTGGGTGTATGTGTGTACATGTGAGCAGAGGCCAGAACAGAAATGGAAACAAATTTGGATATTAGGAGAGAAAGATTGACGGAATGGATCTGCACATACTTAGTGTCTAAAACTGATACACTTTGATACTGAAAGAAATAAGGGCCTAAGTTGCTAAGTGCAAATAAAGTGGTAGATAGAATTATGCTTTTTTTTAACGTTGACTGAAAAGTACAAACAGTACTAATCAGTACTATACTTCCAGAAAATTGATTACATTTTCAGACCGTGTACCTTTGTTTATAAATGCAGTGACATTTACATTTAATTCTGCTCTGGTGCTTTTAAAACTCAAGTACTGAAGTTAATTTTGCATTGATTTGACAGAACATGTTTAAAAAAAATGCTGCATATTTCTGACGGGTAGTTCCCAACTGGCTATCACTTTTATAATTGTATTGACATATTTGTAGTAAGGAAGATTATTTTTAGGGACATTATTTTGTTAGCTATAGGGAGGAAATTACCCGTGGGGCTGGATTTTGTTGTGAATATAACGGTGAGGCTAACAGTGCTCACCACTGTGCAAATCGGACAGTAACTTCCGCCGACCGCACATGCAGTTATACACCAAAATACGGAAGTTGCTGTTCGCGATGCCCTGCTCCTCCAAAAGCTGTGCGAGAATGGCATCTCGCCAGCTGACTCACTGTTCAAATTTATTGAACGGCGTGAAGTTCTTATACTGACGTCGTACATACAGCCTAAACTCACTTTTTAAAAAAAGTTAGGGCTTATCTATTCCAGTGTAAGTACCCTTTTAACAGCATGGTATGTCTTAATTACTGCCAAACAACCTCTCTGGTACTGAAAATAAAATTTTACGAGTGTAGAGTCTCATTTCTTCAGGTATTAATTATTGTTGGACATTTTTATAAAATAAAAAGTGAATAAAAAATGTTTTTCTTTTTTCTTTGTCTCTTTCATCTCTGTCTGTTAACCCAATCTTTCTTTCCCTCTCTTTATTTTGCTTGCTGTACCTGATTTGACATTGAACTCACTATTCTAACTTAAATTTCCTGGCTCAGTCTTTGAGCTGCTCTTCAACGATTCTTCAGTCTGATTAGTTAAGGAGATACACAGCTGCTTATCCTGTGCACACAGGTCCCAGATGCCCTGCAGAGGACACCACTTCATTTGGCTGTCCCATTGATAGCAATTTGCCGTGCAGAAGCTCATAGAAAGCTGGTGCCATTCGTTCGCCACTCACAGCAAAATACGACCCATTGTGTATCTATGCGTACTCATTTTCATTCAACCATTGGTAGTTATCAAGTCTACCTGTGGACTTTTCACTTTAAGCTGAAGTATGGTAAAGGGTTGTCATGATAGTGACTGATCTGGTTCCTGCCCTGAAGGGAAGAAAGGAGGCACCACTTTCCATTACCACCTTGTGCTGGGACTATAGTGGAGTCTTGATCTCTACCAAGATAAACTGGATTGGGACCCGTTTGGGTACTTTTTTTAAATGTGTTTTTTAAAAAAAATGTTTTGGTCTTTTAAATAATTTAAAGGTACTGTTTTTTTAGGCATAAGTGTCAAAAAAGTGGTTAAAGAATTCCGTAAATAATTCAACACTAGTGTTACACGAGGCCTTAAAGTGAATGAGAAAGTAACTGAGGTTAAGATTCTTGAAAGCTGAAAAATTTTAGAAATTTCCCGATTATGGTACTGTAATGGTAGCTTTTGCCTGTTGCTAGCATTGATACCAAGTTTGTGGAGTGCTTCTTGCTTTGTTTATAACTATTGATACAAGTGTAACCTTGTATCCATAGTGAAGTACAGGAAGTTCCCTGACTGCTCTCTCTCACCCAGAAGGTTTTGTATAATTGATAGTTGCATGTAGTTAGTTGAAATGGCTGAGCAATAAAGAACATGTTTGCAAGCTTTGAAGTCTTTTCTAGTTTTTTACTGGCTGAACTTAATAAATGCTACATGCTGTCAGAATTAGAAATAGCTCAGTATGAATTTACCAGAATGTTTTAAAAGTGTTGTCCAATACATTAGCCACTAGCCACATGGGCATCCAGATGTGGCTAATTGCATTTCTGATCGGTAAATAAAAAGTGAGTACTAGAAATGTGGTCTTTTTGGTCTTAATACTGTGCTCAGTACAGTGTATGTATTTGTACTTTAACCTTTTTGTGTATTTGTTGGCAAAATGGTACGACGAAAAGCAGTGTGCTAGTATTTTGTTTTGATCGTTGAGTGCTTTACTTGGTTACTGAACAGTAGTAGATGTTTGTTAAGTAAATATACCCGTGAAGTACATTTACTTGTGTTATGTGAGTGTATCTAAGGCATTTTCTACTAAAATTGTTGCATGTGACTTAAAAAGCTGTAGTCGTCACACCTGTGGCTAGTCAGTGATTCTTATTGCACAACACTGTTTTAAAAGGAGATTCAGAAATATAGAGGGGGGGATGGGGGTTGGGGGGTGATGGTGGGTGGCAAGAAAATATTTGAAGCTAGAAAGGAGTCTCTCCTGTTTGGGGTCAGAAGTATAATGCATTTAGAGAACAGAACTGTTTCTCAGCCAAGTGTTCAAAGTTCAGAAAGTGGAACAAAGGGAAACAGTGACTATATAGTGTAGATTAATCTGCTTGTGACTCAGATGAAGGTCACTTTCTCTTGCTTAAGGTTGGGTCTGTAGAAGACCAATGTGCTGACAAATAATATGCCGCCATACTTGTAAACAACAAGCAAGTCAGATTTTAGCTATTCTGTGATCCTACTGTCTAGGTGTTACCTCCATCCCAAAGACCACATGGTTCCCCCTCTGTAACATCAGTTCAACCCATCTCCTGCTTAAGCTGTCATCTGTGCCTTTATCACCTTCAGCCTCAACTATTTCTATCCTTCATCTTCTGTAAACATCAGCTCATCCAAAACTTTGTTGTCTGCACCCTGTGCAACACCAAGACCTGCTTGCCTATCACAGCTGTTCTTACAGATTTATAATTCTCATCCTTGTGTTTAAATCCCTCCATGGCTTGATCCTCCCTATCTCTTGAACCTTCTCCACTGTTACAACCCTCTGCCCCCACCCCAAACTCTCGAACAGAACTACTTTCATCCCAACATTGGTGGCTGCCTTCAACCACCCATGCTCCTATGCTGTGGAATTCCCTTTCTAAACTCCTCCACTTCACTGTCCTTTTAGGACCCTCCTTAAAATCCACTTCTTCGACACAGTTTTTGGTCGCCCTTCCTAATTTCTTCTTGGGCTCAGTGTTCATTATTTCCTTTGTGCCTCTGAAGTGCCTTGGGATGTTTTTGTACATTAAATGCATTATATAAATGAAAGTTAATATTGAGAAAGAATACCTGAGACTGTTGGGTGATCCAAGTGGTAAAGTGCTTCAGGATTCTAACACTTCACTGCTTATATTTAAACAAATTAGAAATGAGCCATTTGGGAAAAGAACCCATCAGTGTTTGAAAACTCCCAAGAACGGCAAAAAATTTTGTTTTAAGTTTCAAATAGTTCTTAATGATGTAGGCCTATTCTAGGTACGAGTCATTCAACAAAGTCATTGGGAGTTTCATGACTGAATCACAAGAGCAATCGATGGAGCATTTACCCAAACATTCCAAACAAGATGTAATTGTCAAATAGCAGGGTCTTTTTAAAGGTGGGGGGGAAGTTAGAAGGCATTCTGCACTTTCAAATGAATCCCAAATTCCCACAAATGCTAGATAGGAGATGACCTCTAGCTGTAAAATAATGTATCAAGAAGCATATTAATGAGCTTGCTGAAACAAAAGTTCTTGTATCGGGTAGTGTCCCAATTTATTGGGTCTCTTCGGTGGTGGCGTTAATCAAAGGGAATGATGAAGCTTGCACGTGTATTGACCCAAAGCCACTTGACAAAGTCCTCAAATGTAATCACTGCCCACTTCAAACCTTGTTCTGCCTGATCCAGTAAAAGGAAAATAATTTGCCATTGTGGATGCAAAGAATGGGTTTGGCATGCTGTACCAGATGAAGAATTAGCCTGCTGACTACCTTTTCAACATCATTTGGAAGATACAGATAATAGCGTTTCCTTTTTTAAATCTTTCCAGCCCCTGAATTTCAGAGACTATTTCGAGAGGCACTAGAAAATTTGGAAGAATTGCTGTGGGGTGGATGACATTTTAATCAGTGTTCCATATGGACAGGACGATGATCAGAAACTGGAAGCCAACAAAAAGGTATCAAACTGAACAAAAACAAAATGAAGTTCAAGGAGTGAGAAATTACATAAAGGTCATCGACTCTCTGTTATAGCCAAAGCAATGTTTAAGATGCCTTCTCACACTGTCAAACAAGTTATCAAGAGAATTCTTGGACTAACTAACTATCTGCATCAGTATTCTCCAAAGTTATCAGGGTCTTTGTGACCTACTGAAGAAAATTGACATTCATGTGACTGTCAACTTGGGGTGTGGATGTGGTCAAGATCATCATCTCTCAAGTGCCAGCATCAAAATACTTTGACATCAGTAAGGATGTACTTTTACAGTACAAAAACATCTCTCAGGAGATACACTTAGTCTTTTAAGAAGGTCATTCTGTGGCTTATGCTTCGAGATTCCATCTGAAACAGAGATTAATTATGTTCAGATCAAAGAAGAACACTGTCGTTGATTTTGGTTTAGAGAAATTCAAATGGTATGTCTTTAGAAAGAAAATTACTGTGGAAAGTGATCAAAAACTGTTTGAAACTACTCAGATTATTTGGTGCACCTGGAAGGTTCCAGAGAATGAGGTTATGTCTTCAAAAATATGAATTTTATGTTTTCTATAGGAGTGGTGAGGAAATGTGTTTTACTACCATACTGAGTAGGGAGTTTCCATCTTACATGATCGGAAAGATTGACAACAGTGAAGTCATATCAGTTGATGCACGAGACAGAAAAATAAATCAAAACCATTAATGTGCTGCAATACTGACTCCTGTCTGAGGATGAAATGCTGAAGGTTCAGCAAGCTACACTAGAGTAAATTATCTGAAATTAGTGAGTGACAATAAACAAAAAATGACTTCATGGAAGAGAAATGCCATTTCATATTGCTGTGGATTTCAACATTAGAGAAGAACTCTGTATACAGGATGGAACTACAGTAAAGGGAGATTAAATAGTTGGACCACTTTTAGTATGAGAAGAGATGAACCACAGAGTTCACTCAAACCACATTGGAACCCAAGGTTGTCTTCAGAGAGCTGGATTCTGCAAAGGGATATAGACAGGTTAAGTGAGTGGACAAGAAGGTGGCAGATGGAATATAATGTGGGGAAATGTGAGGTCATTCACTTTGGTAGGAAAAATAGAAAAACTGAATACTTTTTAAATGGTAAACTATTAAATGCTGGTGTTCAGAGGGATTTGGGTGTCCTTGTACATGAAACACAGCAAGTTAACATGCAGATATAGCAAGCAATTAGGAAGGCAAATGGCATGCTGGCCTTTATTGCAAGGGGGTGGAGTACAAGAGTAGGGAAGTCTTGTTGCAATTGTACAGGGCTTTGGTGAGATCACACCTGGAGTACTGTGTACAGTTTTGGTCTCCTTACCTAAGGAAGGATATACTTGCCATAGAGGCGGTGCAACAAAGGTTCACCAGATTGATTCCTGGGATGAGGGTTGTCCTGTGAAGAGATATTGAGCAGAATGGGCTTATACTCTCTGGAATTTAGAAGAATGAGTGGTGATCTCATTGAAACATATAAGATTATGAGGGGGCTTGTCAGGGTAGATGCTGAGAGGCTGTTTCCCCCTGGTTGGAAAGTCTAGAACAAGGGGACATATTCTCAAGATAAGGGGTCAGACATTTAGGACTGAGATGAGGAATTTCTTCACGTAGAGGGTTGCGAACCTTTGGAATTCTCTACCTCAGAGAGCTGTGGATGGTGAGTCGTTGAGTATATTCAAAACGGAGATCGATAGATTTTTGGACTCTAAGGGAATCAAGGGATATGGGGATTGGGCGGGAAAGTGGAGTTGAGCTCGATGATCAGCCATGATCTTATTGAATGGTGGAGCAGGCTCGAGGGGCCGTGTGGCCTACCCCTGTTCCTATTTCTTATGTTCTTATTGACCGCTGAACAATGTCATCAAGGTATGCATATCTAGGTGTGATATGTGCAAGCAGTTTCAAGCAAAACAGCAAAAGAAACTGCTTGTTAGCTACTAAGTAGCAAAAAGGTGCTGGGAGAAAATGGTACATGCTATATTCAAGGGGATGGAAAAAACTATCTCATATTTTCTATTATTCTAATTTCTTTGAAATAGATACTAATTAAAAAAGGGAAAGAAATCATAGCCAGCATTAAAGCTAATTTTGTATTCTAGTGTAAAATTAGATGTTTTACTGCAGCCCAGTATGCTTGTTCAGGTGGACATAAAAGATCCCGTGGCACTATTTGGAGTAGAGCCGAGGAGTTGAACTGGTGGATTGTCCAACCAACAATGCCAAGACAGATTAACTGGTCATTTGTCTCATGGTTAAACTTGCTATGTGCAAATTGGCTGCTGTGTTTGTCTGCATGGCAACGGGGATAATACTTCAGGGGTAATGCATTGGTTGTAAAGGGCTTTGGAGTGTACAAGTTCATAAGCTCTTCACTTTATATGAGGACAGGATTAGGCACAGATGTCAAACAGATGGAATCATGTAAAAGAACAATCACTTGAGCCAAGTACAGGGATTCGATAGGATAGATGCAGCAAAACTGTTTCCTCTGGTGGGGGACTCCAGAACAAGGGGGCACAATCTTAAAGTTAGAACAGGGTTATTCAGGAGTGGAATCAGGAAGCATTTTTTCCACAGTGTAGTGGAAATCTGGAACTCTTTTCCCGCAAAAGGTTGTGGATGCTGGATCAACTGAAATGATCAAGATTGAGATCAATAGATTTTTGTTAAGTAAGGGTATCCAGGGACATGGGCAAAGAGAGGTAAATGGAGCTGAGGTACAGATCAGCCATGATCTAATAGAATGGAACAGGCTTGAGTGACTGAATGGCCTACTTATGTTCCTATGCCACCTACTTATCGGTCAACAAACCACCATTGAAGTTCAGGGAATTTCAACAGTTTGTGTAACAATATGCATTCATTCATGTCAGCAGCTGGCCAAGGTATCCATAGTGAGATCGTGAAGCAGAGAATACTGTTAGATGCTCCAAAACCAAGCACCGGACCAAATCAGACATTTATCTCGCTTTTCTCAACCATAGAATCATAGGTTACAGCACAGAAGGAGGCCAGTCAGCCCATCGAGTCTGTGCCGGCTCTATGCAACAGCAATCCAGCTAGTTCCACTCCCCCGCCCTATTCCCGTAGCGCTGCAAATTTTTTCCTTTCAAGTATTTATCCAGTTCCTTTTTGAAGGCCATGATTGAATCTGTCCTCACCACCCCCATTGGCAGAACATTCCAGATCATAACCACTCATTGTGTTTAAAAAAAAATGTTTACCTCATATCGCCTTTGGTTCTTTTGCCAATCACCTTAAATCTATGTCCTCTGATCTTGACCCTTCCGCCAATGGGAACAGCTTCTCTGTCTCCTTTGTCTTGACCCTTCATGATGTTGAATATCTCTATCAAATCTCCTCTCAACCTTCTCTGTTCCAAGGAGAACAACCCCAGCTTCTCCAGTCTATCCACATAACTAAAGTCCCTCATCCCTGGAATCATTCTAGTAAATCTCTTCTGCACCCTCTCTTAGGCCTTCACATCTTTCCTGAAGTGCGGTGCCCAGAACTGGACACAGTACTCCAATTGTGGCTGTTTTATAAAGGTTCATCATGACTTTCTTGCTTTTGTACTCTATGCCTCTATTTATAAAGCCCAGGATCCTGTATACTTTTTTAACCACATTCTGAACCTGCCCTGCCACCTTCAACGATTTGTGTACGTAGACCCCTAGATCTCTCTGTTCCTGTACCCCTTTTAGAATTGTACCCTTTAATTTATATTGCCTCTCCTCATTCTTCCTACCGAAATGTATTACTTCGCATTTTTCTGCGCTAAATTTCATCTGCATGTGTCCGCCCAGGCCACCAGCCTGTCTATATCCTCTTGAAGTCTATCACTATCCTCCTCACTGTTAACTACCCTTCCAAGTTTCATGTTATCTGCAAATTTTGAAATCGTGCACTGTACACCCAAGTCCAAGTCATCAATATATATCAAGAAAAGCAGTGGATCCTGGTACCAACCCGTGGGGAGCATCATTGTACACCTCCCTCCAGTCCAAAAAAACAACTGTTCACAACAATTCTCTGCTACCTGTTTCTTAGCCAATTCTGTATCTCTGCTGCCGCTGCCACTGCCCCTTTTACTCCATGGGCTTCGCTTTTGATGACAAGCCTATTATGTGGCACTTTATCAAATCCCTTTTGAAAGTCCATATACACCACATCAACTGCCTTGCCCTCATCTACCCTTTCTGTTACCTCATCGAAAAACTTTATCAAGTTAACCTTTAACAAATCTGTGCTGGTTTTCCCTAATCAATCCACACTTGTCCAAGTGACTAATTCTGTCCCGGATTATCATTTCTAAAAGTTTCCCCACCACAGAGGTTAATCTGACTAGCCTGTAGTTGCTGGGTTTATCCTTACACCCTTTTTTGAACAAGGATGTAACATTTGCAATTCTCCAGATCTCAAGTACCACCCCGCCCCGGTATCTAAGGATGTTTGGAAGATTATGGCCAGTACCTCCACAATTTCCACCCTTACTTCCCTCAGCAACCTAGGATGCATCCCACCCGGACCGGGTTACTTATCTACTTCAAGTACAGCTAACCTTTCTAGTACCTCATTTTTATCAATTTTTAGTGCATCCAGCATCTCTGCTATCTTTCTTTACTGAGACTCTGGCAGCATTTTCTTCCTTGCTAAAGACAGATGCAAAGTACTCATTTAGTATCTTGGCCATGCCCTCTGCCTCCATGAGTAGATCTCCATTATGGTCCCTAATCAGCCCCACCCCTCCTCTTATTACCTGTTTACTGTTTACATGCCTATAGAAGAACCGTACCAAACTTCCAATTTACGTAAGGCCCATCCCCTGCGTGCTCTAACACGTCACGTGCCAACTCATCGTTTCTGGAGCTTAATTCCTGAGCAAGAGGGTGTCACTCTCGCAGCCTTTAGCTACTCTCCCCACAGGTAGCAAGATAAACAAAAAGGTGTGATTTGAACCAAGACTAGAGATGCTTAAGAGCCTCAAATATACCAAGTAAGATTGTGAATAGCTTACCAGATCAGAGACTATGTAGCAGAACAATGAACACGATACTCTTTACTGCAAGCTCGCCTCAAATGGAGGCTAGTAAGTGATCTAAAAGAGAAGCTGTAACTTCAGAAGAGTCAAACAGGCCCAATTCTGCAATAGTGATACCAAAGAGCTCTAAGCTTAGAGAAGAAGTTCTCAAAATTCAGCTGAGGGAAGGGGAAATAAATGCCAACACAAGTGCAACAGCAAGTGGATATCAGCAACAACAACTTGCATTTATATAGGGCCTTTAATGTAGTAAAACATCCCAAGGCACTTCACAGGAGCGTTATCAAACAAAATTTGATACCGAGCCACAGAGAGATATTAGGACAGGTGACCAAAAGCTTGATCAAAGAGGTAGGTTTTAAGGAGCATCTTAAAGGAGGAGAGAGAGGTAGAGAAGTGGAGAGGTTTCTGGAGGGAATTCCAGAGCTTGGGCCTTGGCAGCTGAAGCAGATCCCGCAATGTAAGAATGGGAAATGGAAGGATCTTCAGGCAGAACTGGCAACACTTACAGAAAACAGCCATCGTTTGTGGAGAGTTCTGAGAGTTTGTTTTACGCACTCTGCAAACCAAGTGGAGCTACGCACCCAGTCCACGTTAAACTAACTGCAGCCCGAATAAGAGACCACGATAGATACAAAGACCTTGGCAGATAATCAATTTAACTGTAAGCGAGCACCACAGCTGGAACTTCAGATAGTAAAGGCTCCCATCAATGCTATGAATAACAAACTTGCTACCCTAACAACAAGATAGAGTGGTGTGAAAACCATGAAACCATTTTAATTATTGGTGACTAGTATGAACTGTTAATACTAGAGCTATTGCATTTAATAGTTGATGCAGATTTCTTGCATTGTTTAAGTGTTCAAAGTTTTTCTTTTGAGGAGGTAGATGTATTGATATTGGTGCAAATTTGAATCTATAATCAAGGACTTGGAGGGGGTACAGCAGAGATTCAGCAGAATTATACCAGGTCTTGAAGGGTTAAATTCTGAGGACGGGTTGCACTAACTTGAGTTTAAAAGGTGGAGGAGTGATCTAATCGTGGTCTTTAATATGATAAAGGGATTTGATAGGGTGGATACAGAGAAACTATTTCCTCGTGGGGAACCTAGAACAAAAGGACATAATTTTAAAATTAGAGCTGAAACATTTAGGAGTGATAACATGAAGCACTTTTCAGTCAAAAGCGTAGTAGTAATCTGAAACTTTCCCAAAAGGCTGTGGTTTCTGGGTCAGTTGGATTCTTCAAGACTAAGATCAATGGATTTTTGTTAGGTAAGAGTACCAAGGTATATGGAGTTAAGGTACAGATCAGTCATCATCTAATTGAATGGCAGAAAAGGTTCAAGGGGCTGAATAGACTAATCATGTTACTGTGTACAGAAATTTCTCTGTGGCCTGGAAGTGTTTGGTGCATGTGGTTAACTAAAATGGCTGTGCAATAAACAGCATATTTGTAAGCTTTGAAGTTGAAGAATCATAGAATGGTTACAGCATAGAAGGAGGTCATTTGGCCCATAGAGCCTTTGCTGACTCTTTGTACGCGCAATTCAGTTGGTCCCATTCCCCTGCTCTTTCCCCGTAGCCCTGCAATTTTTTTCCCTTCAAGTATTTATCCAATTCCTTTTTGAAAGCCACGATTGAATTTGCTCCCACCACCCTTTCAGGCAGCGCATTTCAGATCATAACTACTCGCTGCGTAAAAAAGTTTTTCCTCATGTTGCCTTTGGTTCCTTTGCCAGTCACCTTCAATCTGTGTCCTCTGATTTTTGATCCTTCTGCCAATGGGAACAGTTTCTCTTTATTTATTTCTTCTAAACTCATGATTTTGAACGCTTCTATTAAATCTCCTCGTAACCTTCTCTGCTCCAAGGAGAACAACCCCAGTTTTTCCAATCTATTCACACAAGTCTTTCCTAGTTTGTTACTCACTGAAAGTAACACGTGCTACAGTAATTTGGATGACTTTAGACATTTTTTTCCGATTAATTACTTTTAGTCGTAGGGTTGCTGAAATACTCCTGTTAAATATGTGGTTTTCAGTAATGGTGCAATAAGGAAGTATGTATCTACATACCGAATAAACCACAGTAGTTTCACTTCTCATGTTTGTGGTTTTCCTGCAGAACATATTGTGCAATTGATTGTATTAATGCTCGTTTCTTTTACTTACTTCGAGTATATTTTGCAATTTTTGATCACAGGTATAATGAACATTGCATTATATTCTCCCCAACCCCCAAATTTTCTGTTAGATTTCTCTTCCCTATAATTGTTCTCTACTTAAACCCCACCCCCACCCCCGGCCCCCAAAAAAAAATGCGGGTAAGGAAATTTATGAAAGTGGGTGCTGTGCTATTAAACAGATCGCAAAAAAATATACAAATTCTAATAAACCTTTTGTTAAACTGGTTCTGTATTTTGGATGGTCTGAAAATCCTAAATATTTGTATTTTAACACACAGATTTACCTTCTGCATTGAAGGTGAATGGATCACCTTTTTTAAAAAAAATTATTTATGAACTTTAATTTTGGACTCCCTCACAAGTAGAAATATTTTCACTACGACAACCCCATCAAACCCTTTCATTATCTTAAAGACCTCTATCTAGTCACCCCCTCAGCCTTCTCTTGCCCCAACCAAGTTCAACCTTTCTTGATAAGTATATTCTTTTAGTTCTGGTGTCATCCTTGTGAATCTTATTTGTACCTTTCCCAATGCCACTAAATCCTTTTTATAATATGGGGACCAGAACTGTTCATAGTTCTTCAAGTGTGGTCTAACTAAGGTTCTATACAAGTTTAACTTCTCTGCTTTTTAATTCTGTCCCTCTAAAAATGAACCCCAGTGGTTGGGTTGCTTTTGTTATGGCCTTAGTAATCTGTGTCGCTACTTTTAGTGATTTGTGTATCTATACCCCATTTAGATTCTTATTATCCAAGCAGTATGTGGCCTCCATGTTCTTCCTACCAAAATGCACCTTCTCACACATCTATATTGAAATTGATTTGCCAATTACACGCCCATTCTTCAAGTTTATTAATGCCTTCTTGCATTTTGATGCATTCCTCCTTTGTATAACTACACCCTCCAATTTGGTATCATCTGCAAATTTTGAAATTGTACTTCCGATTCCCAAGTCCAAATCATTGATATAAATTGTGAACAACGGTGGTCCCAACACCGATCCCTGTGGAACACCACTTCCCACCTTTTGCCAGTCTGAGTAGTTACCCTTAAACCTTACTCTCTCTTCTGTTTTGTAGCTAGCTTGTTATCCATTCTGCTACCTGTCCCCTGACTCTACATGCTCTGACCTTAGCCATGAGTCGATAATGCAGTACCTTATTGAAGGCCTTTTGAAAATCCAAATTTTTTACATCTACATTACCCTTGTCTACTCTTTCTGTTACTTCTTCAAAGAAGTCGATAAGGATGGTCAAGCATGACTTTCCTGTCTGAAATCCATGCTGACTACTCTTTATTATATTTTCATTTTCTGGATATTTTTCATAGAATCATACAATGATTACAGCACAGAAGGAGGCCATTCGGCCCATCAAGTCTGTGCCAGCTTTCTGCAAGAGCAAACCAGCTAGTCCCACTACCCCACCCTATCCCTGTTGTCGTGCAAATTTTTTCCCTTCAAGTACTTATCCAATTCCCTTTTGAAAGCCACGATTGAATCCGCCTCCACCACCCCCTCTGGCAGTGCAACCCAGATCATAACCACTCGCTGTGTTTAAAAAAAAAAGCTTTTCCTCGTGTCGCCTTTGGTTCTTTTGTCAATCATTTTAAATCAATGTCCTCTGGTTCTTGACCCTTCCGCCAATGTGAATAGTTTCCCTCTATCTACTCTGCCTAGACCCTTCATGATTTTGAATACCTCTATCAAATCTCCTCTCAACCTTCTCTGTTCCAAGGAGAACAACCCCAGCTTCTCCAGTCTATCCACATAACTAAAGTCCCTCATCCCTGGAATCATTCCAATAAATCTCTTCTGCACCCTCTAATGCCGTCACATCCTTCCTCAAGTGCGGTGCCCAGAACCGGACACGATACTCCCTGTTGTGGCCAAACCAGTGTTATAAAAAAGGTTCATCATAACCTCCTTGCTTTTGTACTCTATGCCTCCATTTTTATAAAGCCCAGGACCCCTAAGCTTTCTCAACTGCTTTCTCAACCTGCCCAGCCACCTTCAACAATTCGTGCACATATACTCCCAGATTTCTCTGTTCCTGCACCCCTTTTAGAATTGTACCCTTCAGTTTATATTGCCTCTCCTCGTTCTTCCTACCAAAATGTATCATTTCACACTTTTCTGTGTTAAATTTCATCTGCCACATGTCCACCCATTCCACCAGGGCCGTCTGTCCTCTTGAAGTCTATCACTATCCTCCTCACTGTTCACTATCCTTCCAAGTTTGGTGTTATCTGCACATTTTGAAATTGTACCCTCTACACCCAAGTCCAAGTCATTAATCTATATCAAGAAAAGTATTGGTCCTAGTACTGGCCCCCGGGGAACA
Source organism: Heptranchias perlo (assembly GCF_035084215.1). Taxonomy (NCBI): domain Eukaryota; kingdom Metazoa; phylum Chordata; class Chondrichthyes; order Hexanchiformes; family Hexanchidae; genus Heptranchias; species Heptranchias perlo. Next base: position 29,779,249 of record NC_090353.1, read on the forward strand.
CCACTGTATACCTCCCTCCAGTCTGAAAAACAACCGTTGACCGCTACTCTCTAATTCCTGTCACTTAGCCAATTTTGTATTCATTCTGCCGCTGCCCCTTTTATTCCATGGGCTTCAACTTCTGTTACATCTTTGAGTAAAAATTCCTACCACCGATATTAAGCTAACTGGTCTATCTCCCTTTTTAAATACAGGAATAATGTTAGCTGTCCACCAGTCCGCACAATTCCTTTTTCTAATGAGTTTTTATATATCGGTAGTGGTGCCTCTTCCCTAACTTCTTTTAATATGCGCAGATGCAATCCACCCGGACCAGGGGTTTTATCCCCTCGAAGTTTGATTAGTTTATCAATTATCTCCCCCCCCCCCCCCCCCCCCTTTCTATCTTAAATGTCTTTATATGTTTTTTGATCTCTTCTTCGAATGTCATGCCCACCGTGTTAGTCTCCCTGGTAAGAACTAAGGCAAGGTAACTATTCAATATTTCTGCCATTACCTGTGAGTTTATCTTGTGGTTTCCTTAGTGGCCCTATCTCTATCCTGATTTTTTTTTTGTTATTTGTGTCTGTAGAATACTTTACTATTTCTTTTTCATGTTCCTTGATAATTTAATTTCATAGTTCCTCTTTGCTTTCCTCATTTTTTTTTACTTCTTTCTTAACCTCTTCGTATATTCTGTTTTGGCATCCTCCTTTATTGTCTATGTACTTAAGAGTATGACTTTTTTGTTTAGTTTCAGTTTTACCCATATCTTTATTCATTCATGGTCTTTCATTATTGGTGAGTTTGTTCTTGTTTTTTAGAGGAATATATTTCTCCTGAACTCTTGATCACCATTTTAAGTATTTCCCACAGCTGTTCTATCTCTGTCTGACAATTTTTTTCCCCAGTTTACTGTCCCAAGTTCCATTCTCATCCCTTCAATTTTAGCTTCTTTCCAATCTATTATTTTAAACCTTATTATGTTATGATCGCTATTGCCTAGCTGTTCCCCTACACTTACTTCTCTACTCCTGGTTCATTTACCGTTACTAGATCCAGCAGAGATTCCTCGCTTGTTGGGCTTCTCACATACTGGGTAAGAAAGGAATCCTGTACACGTTGTTAAAAACTCCATTCCTCTTTCCCCTTTCCCTACCTTTTGCCAGTTTATTTGGGGGTAATTGAAATCTCCCATGATTATTTGGTTTTTTTTACTCATTTCATAGATTTGCCTACACATTTCTTCCTCCACTTCCCTTCTACTGGATAAGAAGGGATCGATCACATTAATAGGTATATTCTACAGACCACCTTCTTTTTCAATCCATATGGATTCTGTTTCTATCTTATTATTTATGTCCCTTTTTTCTATTGCCATTATGTTGTCTCTTATTAGCACAGCTACCCTACTCCACCCCTCCCCCCTCCACCCCCCCCTCCAAAATATGTAATATCCTGCAATATTTAACTGCCAGTCCTGTTCTTTATGTAGCCATGTTTCAGTTATCCCTACTATATCTGGCTCCTCGCTATGAATTATTGCCTCCAGTTCCCCCGTTTTGTTTCAGATGCTGTGCACATGGCTTTACAGGCAATTTGTTTTTAATAATTGTTCTCCTCACTTTATTTTTAACAGTCGTTTTGTACTTCGGTTCTACATCTGTATTTGTTCCCTGACCATTTATGTTACCCTAATTTCATACCTTGATCTGACCTTTACTCTCACCTCCCATTTCTTTTATCTTCAGACTTATGTTATTTTCACCAGATCTCTTCCCCCCCCTCAGCCATCTTAGCAGTTTAAAGTCCTATCCACAGCCCTATTTATCCTTTCTGCTCAGACACTGGTCCCATTCCGGTTCAGATGGAGCCCGTCTCAGCGGTACAGCTCCTTCCTGTCCCAGTACTGGTATCAGTGTCCCATGAAATGGAACCCCCCCCCCGTTCCCACACCAGTCTTTCAGCTTTGCATTCACCTTCCTGATCTGTCTATCCCTATGCCAATTAGCGCATGGGTCAGATCGTAATCCCAAGATTACCACCCATGAGGTCCTGTTTTTTAATTTAGTTCCGAACTTCTGATATTCGCTTAGCAGAACCGTCTCCCTCCCTTTTATTTCCCATGTCATTGATCCCAACGTGGATCACGACAACTGGATCTTTCCCCTTCCTCTCCAAGTTCCTCTGAGATATCCTTTACCCTTGCACCACCCTGGACTCTCGGTCGCGACTGCAGAGGATGATATCTATCCCCCTATGACTGCAACCTTTCTATTCTGCTCCCCCTCCCCTCCCCTTCCCTTCCCTTCCCTCCCCTTCCCTCCCCTTCCCTTCCCTTCCCTCCCCTTCCCTTCCCTTCCCTTCCCTTCCCTCCCCCTCCCTTCCCTTCCCTTCCCTCCCCTCCCCCTCCCTTCCCTTCCCTCCCCTCCCCTTCCCTTCCCTCCCCTTCCCTTCCCTCCCCTTCCCTTCCCTCCCCTCCCCTTCCCTCCCCTCCCCTTCCCTCCCCTCCCCTTCCCTCCCTTCCTTCCTTGGACTGCCTCCTGCTCCACTGTGCTATGGTTAGCATTCTGGTTGTCCACCCCGCAGCCTGCATCCTTTATCCTCATGGGTAGCAAGTACATTGTACCTGTTGGATAGGACCATTGTCTACGGGACTTCCTTCTCTACCTTCCCTCGGTTCCTCTTACCCTGTTGATTAACAGTCACACTCTCCCCTTCCTGTACTTGTGCTTTCCCCTGAGGTGTGACTGTACTCTGGAGAAAACTATCCAAAAATTCCTTCCCCTCCCTTATGTGTCAGAGTGTCTCCCACTCGCACTCCAACTCTCAAACTCTGAGCTGGAGTGTCTCAAGGCAGAGACGTTCGCTGCAAATGTGGCAATTCGGGATTGTCTCACTGTCCACAAACTCCCACATATCAAAGGCCTGCACTGCCATTTATAGTTTTTATTTATTTAATTCTATGTATAATAGAATTACTTGAGAACTAGATTATATTTAGTAGATGGATTTAGCTTGATTTCAGATTAATTTGGAACTAATTAGTCTTGTTTATTAACTTGTTTATTTTAGTATCCTCTCAATTCCTATTAATTATGTATATATTCCAAATTTTTATTTAATGCAATTAATTTTTATATAATGCAATTTGAATCCCTTTAATGTTGGTATCCTCTATTTCGTTAATTTATCCCCTTAAGATTTAATTAATTACTCTACTTACTTACTTATTTATTTATATATTTACTTATTTACTGTTGTCCCTTGGTTTAAATCACTTAGCACCTTCCCCCTCCTGCACTGAATTCCCACTCTCTCCAAATTCCTATCATCACTTTGTTTAGCAAGTCACTCTGTTTAGTAGATTCACCCTACTCTCACCAAGCTCTGTGCTTTTGCAGATATCCCTCTGATATATACCTTCAGAAACAGACTAGTTACAACTGGTGAGTCAACTCCCAGCCACAATAATTAATACCTAGTCAGGGACCCACTTACAGCTGATTGACTGTTAACTGCCATTGACTTGCAGTTTTTTAAAAGTTAGGAAACCAAGTTAGATTTCAGTTTGATAACACTATGTGCTACTCAACCATACTAGTGAATTCGCACTCTCCAAATTTCCGTCATCACTCTGTTTAGCAAGTCACTCTGTTTAATAGATTCACCCAACTCTCACCAAGCTCTGAGTTTAAAGCGCTGTGCTTATGTTTATTTACTTCTCTGACCTTGGCCACAATATCAGCAACCTGTGATCAATTTATAATATGATGTACCTGATGGTGACTGCCAGAACTAGAAATATGAACGTCTTCATTAAATAACAGATGTATAGTCTGGTGAAGTGCTTGTCACAGTAGGGGATATGTTTATTGAGCACAGTTGAAGGGTTACATTGGTTCCAAGCAAACTGGTTTAAATTGATGTATATGCATTTTCAAAATAATTCTGTGACTGACGTTTATGGGAAGAGCATTTTTTCATTGGCCTGTACATTGCTTCATTCAAACACTTAAAATTAGATCATCTCCAAATTTAAAATAGTATCCATTTGTCAGTGGAAAGTTACTAGTAAATGAATTGCAATTAGCAAGAAAAAAATACTAATGCTGTTGTTTGAAGTAACCTGTCAACATTTGAATGTGTCAGTATTGATTTTTCTTTGTTTTATTTATGCTTTCACTTCATTAGAATTTTAGTTCTCTTTCTGCTGTGACCATCATTTTAAAATAATTAGTGTTTCACATCATTTTTTTTCTTTTATTTTCCCTGATCTGATGCCAACAATGAATGTCAAAGTATTGAATATTAGGATTTTACTGTGTGAGGGACTGTTTAACATTTGGGTTCGACTCATGGCAGAGCACTCACTGATTTGGCTCCTGGAAATACGCATCAGATTACTTACCTTGCAAGTACATTAATTTTATCAGTTATTTACTACATTTAATAACTTCCTCACATCAGTGATGCTCATGAAATATACATTGGTCATTAGAGGACTGAATTTTTATTTTGCTTTCAGTCTCTTAAATTTTTGTTGCTCACCTGGCTGTCAGTTGGCTTTTTTGCTTCCTTTTCAGCGTATTCACATCCTTTCCACTGCAGGCCAAATCCTCAACCTAAACAAAGCAAGGATTTTAGTCAAGGTAGTGTCTTTTTTTATTAGAGCAACTTGATACAAATAATTTTATATTCTTGGGGTGAAGAAAACAAAGTCTCTGTGACCTGCAGATTGGGCAAGGTGCCAAAGACCAGCAGCTCCAGTATTTCCTTGATATCAAGGTCCACATCGATGATCTGATCCAGACCAGAGATCTCTGCAGCAGCAACATTAACAACTTGCATTTATTTAGTGCCTTTTTTAATGTAGGAAAGCATTCTAAGGCATAATCAGACAAAACTACATGAAACCAAAGGAGGAGATATTAGGGGTTACTAAAAGCTTGGTCAAACAGACAGGTTTTAAGGAGGTACTCTGGATGGGGGACTTCAATGTCCATCACCAAGAGTAGCTCGGTAGCACCACTACTGACCGAGCTGGCAGAGTCCTGAAGGAAATAGCTGCCAGACTGGGTCTGCGGCAGGTGGTGAGCGAACCAACACGAGGGGAAAACCTACTTGACCTCGTCCTCACCAATCTACCTGTCGCAGATGCATCTGTCCATGACGGTATTGGTAGGCGTGACCACCGCACAGTCCTTGTGGAGACTACGTCCCGTCTTCACACTGAGGACACCATCCAATGTGTTGTGTGGCACGACCACCGTGCTAAAAGGAATAGATTCAGAACAGATCTCGCAGCTCAAAACTGGGCATCCATGAGGCGCTGTGGGCCATCATCAGCTGCAGAATTGTATTCCAGCACAATCTGTAACCTCATGGACCGACATATTCCTCACTCTACCAATGCCAACAAGCCAGGAGACCCTGGCTCAATGCGGAGTGTAGAAAAGCATGCCAGGAGCAGCACCAGGCATACCTAAAAATGAGGTGCCAACCTTGTGAAGCTACAACTCTGGGCTACATGCATGCTAAACAGCAGAAGCAACATGCTATAGACAGAGCTAAGCAATTCCACAACCAACGATCAGATCAAAGCTCTGCAGTCCTGCCACATCCAGTAATGAATGGTGGTGGACAATTAAACAGCTATCGGGAGCAGGAGGCTCTGTCAATATCTCCATCCTCAATCATGGCAGAGTCCAGCACGTCTGTGCAAAAGTCAAGGCTGAAGCATTTGCAACCATCTTCAGCCAGAAGTGCTGAGTGGATGATCATTTTGGCCTCCTCCCAATATCACCACCATCACAGAAGCCAGTCTTCAGCCAATTTGATTCACTCCAGGTGATATCAAGAAACGTCTGAGTGCACTGGATACAGCAAAGGCGATGGGCCTCGACAACATCCCGGCTGCAGTGCTGAAGACTTGTGCTCCAGAACTAGCCAGGTCTCTAGTCAAACTGTTCTAGTACAGCTACAACACTGGCATCTACCTGACAATGTGGAAAATTGCCCAGGTATGTCCTGCCCACAAAAAGCAGGACAAATCCAATCCGGCCAATTTCCCGCCCCATCAGTCTACTCTCAATCCTCAGCAAAGTGATGGAAGGCGTCATCGACACTGCTATCAAGCAGCACTTGCTCACCAATAACCCGCTCACCGATGCTCAGTTTGGGTTCCGCCAGGACCACTCGGCTCCAGACCTCATTATAGCCTTGGTCCAAACATGGACAAAAGAGCTGAATTCCAGAGGTGAGGTGAGAGTGACTGCCCTTGACATCAAGGCAGCATTTGACCGAGTGTGGCACCAAGGAGCCCTAGTTAAATTTAAGTCAGTGGGAATCGGGGGAAAACTCTCCAGTGGCTGGAGATGATGGTGGTTGTTGGAGGCCAATCATCTCAACCCCAGGACATTGCTGCAGGAGTTTCTCAGGGCAGTGTCCTAGGCTCAACCATCTTCAGCTGCTTCATCAATGACCTTCCCTCCAGCATAAGGTAAGAAATGGGGCTGTTCGCTGATGATTACAGTGTTCAGTTCCATTCACAACCCCTCAGATAATGAAGCAGTCCGTGCCCGCATGCAGCAAGGCCTGGACAACATCCAGGCTTGGGCTGATAAGTGGCAAGTAACATTCGTGCCAGACAAGTGCCAGGCAATGACCATCTCCAACAAGAGAGAGTCTAACCACCTCCCCTTCAACGGAATTACCATTGCCGAGTCCCCCACCATCAACATCCTGGGGGTCACCATTAACCAGAAACTTAACTGGACCAGCCACATAAATACTGTGGCTACAAGAGCAGGTCGGAGGCTGGGTATTCTGCAGCGAGTGACTCACCTCCTGACTCCCCAAAGCCTTTCTACTATCTACAAGGCACAAGTCAGGAGTGTAATTGAATACTCTCCACTTGCCTGGATGAGTACAGCTCCAACAAAACTCAAGAAGCTCAACACCATCCAAGACAAAGCAGCCCGCTTGATTGGCACCCCATCCACCACCCTAAACATTCACTCTCTTCACCACCGGCGCACCGTGGCTGCAGTGTGTACCATCCACAGGATGCATTGCAGCAACTCGCCAAGACTTCAACAGCACCTCCCAAACCTGCATCCTCCACCACCTAGAAGGACAAGGGCAGCAGGCACATGAGAACAACACCACCCGCACATTCCCCTCCAAGTCGCACACCATCCCGACTGGAAAATATATCGCCATTCCTTCGTCATCGCTAGGTCAAAATCCTAGAACTCGCTACCTAACAGCACTGTGAGAGAACCTTCACCACACGGACTGCAGCGGTTGAAGAAGGCGGCTCACCACCACCTTCTCAAGGGCAGTTAGGGATGGGCAATAAATGCTGGCTTTGCCAGTGATGCCCATGTCCCATTAACGAATTGGAAAAAAAAGGTTCTTAAGGAAGGAGAGGAGGAGAGGCATCAAGGTATAGGGAGGGAATTCCAAAGCTTAGGGTCTGGACGGCTGATGGCATGGCTACCAAGGGTGGGGCAGTCAGCGATGCATAAGAAGCCAGAATTGGAGGAACGCATAGTTCTCGGAGGGTTGTAGGACTGGAGGAGGCTACGGAGAGGTTATAGGGAAGTGCAAGGCCATGAAGGGAATTGAACACAAGGATGTGAATTTTAAATTGGAGGCATTGGGGAACCAGGTGCCAATGTAGGTCAGCGAGCACCGGGGTGATTGGTAAGCGGGACTTGCTGCAGGCTAGGATAGGGATAGCAGAGTTTTGGATGAGCTGAAGTATATGCAGGGTGGAAGATGGAAGCCAGACCAGAAGAGCATTAGAATAGTCAAGTCTGCAGGTGACAAAGGTATGCTTGACGGTTTTGGCAGCAGATGGGCTGAGGCAGGGACGGAGATGGTCAATGTTAGAGGTGGAAGTAGGCGATCTTTGTGATGGAGAGGCTATGGAGCCGGAAGCTCAGCTTAGTGACCAGTCGAACACTGAGGTTGCAAACAGTTGGCTCTAATCTGAGAGTGTAGGAGGGGAGGGGTATAGAATTGGTGGCGAGGGAATGGTTTGTGTCGGGGGAAGAAGATAGTTGCTTTGGTCTTCCCGATATTTAATTGGGGGAAATTTGCATTCAAATCAATGGAAATGAAAATTGAGCGGTTTCTATAACTGGTCAATCTGTAACAGGACGCCAGTTTTATGCTTAGTTGGCAATTTGAAAATCTACCCCCAAAAGTGCAAATTATTCTAACTATATGTGGTCAGCCTTGGCTCAGTGGTAGCACACTCGCCTCTGAGTCAGAAGTTTGTGGGTTCAAACCCCACTCCCGAGACTTGAGCACATAATTTGGGTTGGCCCTTCAGTACAGTACTGAAGAAATCCTGCCTTGTCGGAGGTGCCGTCTTTTGGAGAGTTGTTAAACCAAGGTGTAAAAGATCCCATAGCACTATTTGAAGAAGAGCTGGGGAGTTCTCCCGGTGTCCTGGCCAATGTTTATCCCTCAACCAACACCTAATATAGATGATCTGGTCATGTATTTAATTGCTATTTGTGGGAGCTTGCTGTGCACCAGTTGGCTGCTGTGTTTCCTACATTACAACATTGACTACACTTCAAAAGTACTTCATTAGCTATAAAGTCCTTTTTGGACTTCCTGAGACGGAGAAAGGCGCAAGGTTTTCTATAAGAATCCATATTGTTTTAAACTTTCCTACATCAATATCTTGTTTGGAGCTGTTGAGTTGTTCTTGGTTTGTTTTAACTTAGTTCTCTGTGGCCTGCAGTATGCCTTGAGAAAATTAAAATAAGGATTTGGAGGATTGGGGCTGGGCTCGATCATTTGGGAAGAATGTTCCAATCGGATGCGATCGAATAAATTGCCTGTGATTTAAGAGTGACACACAAGTTTTGTAGAATAATGTTGCAGGAAGTTTACGATGCAAGTCTTTCAATATATTAAAATAGTATATGTGTGTGTGTGTAAACACTACCATTATTTGATAGTTTTGTCCTGCGAAGGCGTGTGATATGGCAGCCCCACTAAACAAGTTTGTAAAGGAGGCTTACCTTTGGGATTGTGCAGTGTATACTTTTCTGGAAGTTTGAGTGCGTAGGTTTTGTGTGTGTAGATAGTGTTATTTTATACATGCTGTGAGCTATTTGCATCTGATTTACATGATTATGAAGGCAGTTTTTGCATACCTGCATTGGCAAAAGAATGGTAGGGCAGATGTAACTTATGCTAAAATTTGTTCTAATAGATTATTCAAATATTACTGACTTTTATCTATGTCATGCTGTGGAGATGCCGGTGATGGACTGGGGTTGACAATTGTAAACAATTTTACAACACCAAGTTATAGTCGAACAATTTTTATTTGAAATCTACAAGCTGACATTTACCTGACGAAGGAGGAAGCCTCCGAAAGCTTGTAGATTTCAAATAAAAATTGTTGGACTATAACTTGGTGTTGTAAAATTGTTTACAATTTATCTATGTCGGCAGTGTTTCAAGTTGATTACTCCTGTATTTTTCCAGTAAATATCGATAGTCCAAGCTTCGAAAAGACAGTGTCATCTGCTCAGATATTTGTGTACAGGAACTGAAGTAACACGCTGGTAAGTTTAAAAAATAAATACAGTACTCAGTTTCCAGAACAACTAAACTATGATAAAGTTGCAAATTCCATTATCTGCCCCATGGATGCTAGTTGTAAACCTCGAGCTTATGTTATTAATAAAACGTTTTGCATAAACCTATGTAGATTGGTGCAAGCTCCTCCTTTATTTCTGAGGATATCCAGTTTCAGTTAAAGGCAGTTTCTGCTACTAAAGCCAAGTTGTAAATATCAGCCCTGAATCCGGAGTTTAGATGTTCTTTGGGAACAACATATATATTTGCAATGCTAGTGAACATTTCTTTATGCAAATTTTGTCGGTGAGTATTTAAAATCAACTCGCTTTCCTCCTACTGCAAATTTTGGCCTTGCTTACCAGTGAGGTTGTTCGAGGATGAAAGCTTTGTTTTGTTTGAGTTTGACCAGACTCTAGGGTTTCTTAGGTAGAATTTGAAAACTTTTTTGACAAATGGTCCACACCCAAAATGTTAACTCAACTGTTGTCTACACAGATGCTGCCTGACCTGCCTAGAGTTCCCACCATTTTCTGTTCTTGTTTCTGATTTGCAGCATCTGGAGTTTTTTCATTTTGTTCAAAATTCTTAGTCTTATCTAAAGATGACCTATTTGCTATCAATTGTAGAACCTGTAATTTGCTGAGAATTAAATTTGACTTGGTTTTTATCATTGAAATGAAGGGAATGGTGGGGGCAGGAAGAAGTGTTTAGCCATCATGGTGTGGGGCAAGCTTAATGGACCAGCTGGTCTTTTCCTGCCTGTTAATTTTGTATGTTCGTATGAAAGACAGGTTGTCACCACCTTGAGTTTTGATTTATTTAAATTTGGGCATACACATACAAAATTAAAGGTGATGTCAATGGGTAATGTGGTAATTCGATGTGCTGCATATCAACGTGCAGTGGTATCAAAAGAAAAATACACCCAGCATATAGTTGAAACCAGATCCAGCACACTATTTCCTAGGCTTCCTCTTAATTCAGCCCATCAATGTATCCTGTTAAGGCTCTGACTCGGTGATTGCACCAAATCACCCTAACACCGCTGCCACGTCTCATTCAGTTTCCAGGGTTATTCACAACCTAAACTACTCTGTAATGCTAACATGCTATTGGATTGTAATACATGACAATGTGCTGTAACCAAAGAACTACTACAACAAAAATATCTAAACTAAAAAAAGTAAGTTGGGTAAGACAAAGGTTGCAACTAAAACAAGGTGAAGTATCATCAAATAGCAGGCATTATGATATTGCAAGGTAATCATTCATAGTTTGGGGACTACTTTCACTTTTTGTATATTGTATCCCTCTAATTAGTGTTGTGGGATACCATGACTTCTCTACTCGTATTTTTTACCGCAGTGTAACCATTGAATTAAGAATGCAAAACTTGCTGAACCAAAATAATTCTGGAACATACATTAATATGGTTTAAAGGTAAAATAAATTGTCCCTTATTTGTACACGTAAAGGATATTCATAGCAGTGATAATGTAAGGATATTTCTTTTTTATAACATGAATGCCCGTGGCTTTACTACATTGAGCACATGACCTTGAATTGTTTTTTTATTTTTGGCTTAACTGGTAACCTAGATTTCTTGCTTTTCTTGAGTCTGTGCATTAGAGTTCAGTTCTCTCCAATCAATCATCCATTTTAACAGATTCAGTTCATTCTGTCAGCTGTTTATATAAAACAACGCAGGGGTTTCCACATGTTCAGAAAAATAGCATTTCTAGTTTTCTGTAGCAAGTTTTCATGTTACCATATGAACAGAAGTAGGCCATTCAGCCTCTTTAGCCTGTTCTGCCATTCAATTGGATCATGGCTGATCTGAACCTCAACTCTGTACCACAACTCTATTTACATGAGAGTTCCAGAATCCTATAACCCTTTGTGAAAAAGTGGTTTCTGATTTCACTTCTAGCTCTAATTTTAAGATTATGCCGTCTTATTGTGAATTCCACCACCAGAGGAAATAGTTTCACTTTATCTACCCTATCAAATCCCTTTTAAATACCTAGATTAGATCACCCCTCAACCTTCCAAACTCAACATAGGAACAGGAGTAGGCCATTCAGCCCCTCGAGCCCGCTCCACCATTTGATAAAATCATGGCTGATCTGTGATCTAACTCCAAATACCTGCCTTTGGCCCATATCCCTTAATACCTTTAGTTGGCAAAAAGCTATCTATCTCAGATTTAAATTTAGCAATTGAGCTAGCATCAATTGCTGTTTGCGGAAGAGAGTTCCAAACTTCTACCACCCTTTGTAGAAATATTTTCTATTCTCACTCCTGAAAGGTCTGGCTCTAATTTTTAGACTGCGCCCCCTAGTCCTAGAATCCCCAACCAGCGGAAATAGTTTCTCTCTATCCACCCTATCTGTTCCCCTTAATATCTTAAACTTCGATCAGATCACCCCTTAACCTTCGAAACTCTAGAGAATACAACCCCAATTCATGTAATCTTTCCTCGTAACTTAACCCTTGAAGTCCGGGTATCATTCTAGTAAACCTAAGCTGCACTCCCTCCAAGGCCAATATGTCCTTCCGAAGATGCGGTGCCCAGAACTGCTCACAGTACTCCAGGTGCGGTCTAACCAGGGTTTTGTATAGCTGCAGCATAACTTCTGCCCCCTTGTACTCTACTCCTCTAGATATAAAGGCCAGCATTCCATTAGCCTTATTGTTAATTTTCTGCACCTGTTCATGACACTTCAATGATCTATGTACCTAAACCCCGAAGTCCCTTTGGACATCCAATGTTTTTAACTTTTTACCATTTAGAAAGTACCCTGTTCTGTCCTTTTTTGATCCAAAGTGGATGACTTCACATTTGTCTACATTGAATTCCATTTGCCACAATTTTGCCCATTCACCTAATCTATCAATATCCCTTTGTAATTTTATGTTTTCATCTACACTGCTTACAATGCCACCAATCTTTGTGTCATCGGCAAACTTAGATATGAGACTTTCTATGCCTTCATCTAAGTCGTTAATAAATATTGTGAATAATTGAGGCCCCAAGACAGATCCCTGCAGGACTCCACTAGTCACATCCTGTCAATGTGAGTAGCTACCCATTATCCCTACTCTCTGTCGCCTTTTGCTCAGCCAACATCCTAACCAAGTCCGTACTTTTCCCTCGATTCCATGGGCTTCTATCTTAGCTAACAGTCTCTTATGTGGGACTTTATCAAATGCCTTCTGGAAGTCCATATAAATAACATCCATTGACAGTCCCCTGTTCTCTACTTTAGTCACCTCTTCTTCAAAAAATTCAATCAGGTTTGTCAGGCACGACCTACCTTTCACAAATCCATGCTGATTAACTGAAAATTTTCACGGTGTTCAGTCGCCCTATTAATTATAGAATCAAGAGAATACAAGCCAAGTTTATGCAACCTATCCTCAAAATTTAAGCATTTAAGCCATGGTATCCTTCTGGTGTATCTGCACTGTATCCCTTCCAAGACGAATATATCCTTCTTGAGGTGTGGTGCCCAGAACTGAATGCAGTATTCCAGATGGGGTCTAACCAGAGCTCTGTACAACTGAAGCACCATTTCCTCACTTTGGTATTCCAACAACCTTGAAATAAAGACCAACATTCCATTAGCCTTTTTGATTACAACTTGTACCTGTGCACTAGCTTTTAGTGATCTGTGTACATGGACACCCAAATCCCTCATTTGAGCACCTCACCTCTGCAATTCTATCCTTGACCATCCATTGCCATCTTTTGCCCTTTCTCCCTCAATCACTTCTTATACTGCTTAAGCACCCCTGGCTCTAATAGTGGGTGCATTTTAGCCCAAAGCACCAATTCAAGCTCAAGTTTAAATTCCACTACCCACACCTGACCACCCCCCCCCCCCCCCCCCCCCAGACAATGTTCTTTGTTTTCACTGTGCTCTTTGCAACTTCTCGATTTCTCTGCCATCAGGGTTGCACTAAGACTCCTCTGCTCTGCTACTTCAGTCATTGCAAGTTTTAAGTTAACTTTTTCTAGCCTACAGCTCATCCCTCACCTGCTGTTATCTGCTGAGCTTCTGACTGTACTTCAGTCACTGTTTGTTCTCGGCTTCATTTTGCTGCTGCATGGGTCCTGAACAGAAATCCTCTTTATCCTGGGTCGAAGCCCATTTCTCCGTTTCTGGACTTTATAGTGAACTCCAATATCGCTGCTGTTTCGATTCTAGTATCTGGCCTGCTCCAGCGCCCTCAGTTTTCTGTTCTGGGAATTTTTCACTGAGCTGTGCTAGCTCTGATCTGTTCCTATTGGTTTGTATTCTGCTCCCTGCGACTGAATGACATTTGCTCTGCCACTTTCCGCCTGTTTCCCATTCATCCCTGCACTGGATACGTTGGTGTGCACTACTAATCACCAAGGCCACAATTCACTTCTGCTGGACCTGGATAAACTGATGCTTGCTCATGGTCGATTCTCCATGCCTCCTCGGCTCTCCATTTTCTCTGGGTGAACGAGCAGCGCACCCACCGATTACTCTCTCCCGCAAACTGCTCTTGTAATCACTAGCACTCCACACATTTCTGAACCTGGACATCAGTTTGTTGTTGCTTTAAGCTGACTCCACCCATCTGAAAGTCAACTTCATCCTACCACGGGGCCTCTGACTTGAACTTTGGACACACTCTTATTGTCTCCTCCCTATCCTCTATTTACAACCAGGACATATTTGTCCTAATCTTTGTCATGCCCATGTAATCTAAATTTCCTCTGTGCCAATCGTGTGTGGATTTTGACTGATGCTCTGGACCCAAGCCCATTACTTCTGTCTCCCTTTTTCTTTCTCCTCCTTAACCCTTGGGTCCTTCCTGTCATGTTTGCCTTCATTTCTCGCCCAGGGACTTTGCACGCCCCATCCCTACCCCAACCCTTCACCATTCGTCTGCCGTCCTGATTTTCTGCCGCCTCTGGCTTGATTTTGTATTGGATAAGCTCACAGCTTCCCTCTGTGTCTCTCTTGGCATTCTCTGAAGGACCCATAGAGGCAGTCATTACTGCCTCCTTATGGCCAACTGTCCCATCCTCCTCTGACCAACCTTTCTGCCCACGGGGTTAATCTTGCCAACTTCCTTCTTGTCCTGCTGACTCTGTGCACTTTGCCAGCAGATCAACAATCACCGCCCTTGTGTCTCTCCAGAATGTCAGCTCGCTTGCGAACAAGGCTCTTGCCATCCACGACCTTATTTTGCTTGAATACATTGACGACATGGCCTTGACGGAAACTTGGCATGTGGATGACATCATCTTTCCCCTTACTGAAGCCATCCTGCCTGACTGTACCCTCCATCAGCTGCCCCTTCCAAACTGCTGTGGTGGTGTTGTGGCCCGTATCACCAAATCTCACCCTGGTCTGTCCCCCTACTTGCCCTGCTGTCCTCTGCCAAAACTGGTCACTACTCTAGGGTCATCCTGGAACGCAAAGATAATCCCCAACTTCTTTTCTTCATTACCAACCATCTCCGAAACCCCTCTTCCCCTGCCCCCTCCACCCTCCCCTTCAACAACAAATGCGAGGAGCTCATGGACTTCTTTGTCACTAAAATTGAGACCGTCCATCGGCTGCCACTGCCGCATCGTTCACTTGCCCACCAAGCCAAATTTCCTCACTACCCAGCCATGAACTTGCAACTTCCTCTAATTTCTCTCTGATCTCCCCTCATGCCCTCTCCAAGCTCATCTTATCCTGCTCTCTCAACCCTGTTCTCACGAAACTGCTGACCACCCCAACGTTCTTTCCTGGCCTCCATGCCCGTGCTGTCCCCTCCCTTTCAAACCTGCCGTCACCACCTATCTCCTCAAAGAATCCACACTTCACCGATCTGTCCTTGCAAACTACTGCCCCATCTCGAATCTCCCTTTCCTCTCCAATATCCTTGAACACGTTGCCGCTTCCCAACTCCATGTCCATCTTTCCTGCAACTCCATGTTTGAACTTCTCCAATCAGATTTCCACCCCGCCACAGCACTGGAACGGCCTCTGTGACTGTGACCTCCTCGTCCTTCTCGACCTGTCTGAGCCTTTGACACTGTTGACCATGCCTTTCCTCTGTTGTCCACCTGAGTGAGACTGGTTTCACTCTTACCTATTCAGTCGTAGCCAGAGATTCTCCTACAATGACTTCTCTTCCTTTCTCTGTACCGTTATCTCGAGTCCCCCGAGGCTCTATCCTTGGCGCCCACCTATTCCTCATCTACATGTTGTCCCTTGGCGACATCAACTGAAATACATGATGTCAGGTTCCACATGTACGCTGATGACATCCAGCTTTTACTTCACCACCTCCTTTCTTGACCTCTCCACTGCCTCTGAGTTGTCTGATTCTGGATAAGGTGCAATTTCCTCCAATTCAACATGGGAAACCCGAAGCCATTATCTTCTGCCCCTACCACAAACTCCGTTCCCTCACCACCGATTCCATCCCCCTCCCTGCTCACTGTCTCTGGCTGAACCAGACTGTTCTCAACCTATTTGACCCTGAGCTGAGCTTCGGATCCCATATCCTCTCTATGACAAAGACTACCTACTTCCACCTCAGTTACATTGCCTCATCTCTGCCCCTGCCTCAGCTGCTGAAAGCCTCACCCATGCTTTCGTTAACTCTAGGCTTGAATATTCCAGTGTTCTCATGGCCAACTGCATCTTCCACCACCGCCACCCCCACCCCCAATAAGTTAATTCAAAACTTTGTTGCCCATATCCTAACCCACACCAAGTCCTGCTTACCCATCACTCCTGTGTTCACTGACCTACATTGGCTCTTGGTTCACCTGCGCCTCAATTTTAAAATTCTCATTCTCCTGTTCAGTACCCTTCATGGCTTCGCCCAACCCTATCTCAATAACCTCTTTCAGCCCTACAACCCTACAAGAACTTTGCATTCCTCCAACTCTGACCTCTTGTGCATCCTCCACTTCCTTTGTCCAATTGGTAGCCTTGGCTTTAGCAGTCTAGACCCTAAGCTCTGGAATTTCTTCCCTGAACCTCTTAACCTCTCCACTGCTCACTCCTCCTTTAAGACCCTCCTTAAAACCTACTACCTTGACCAAGCTTTGTCATCCCTGCTAATATCTCCTTTGGCTTGGTGTCAATTTTTGTCTGATTATGCTCCTGTAAAATGCCTTGAGATATTTTCCCACCTTAAAGGTGCTATTTAAATGCAAGTTGTTGCAGCTGTTGTTGCTGAACTGTTCATTGTGAACAGAGTGAGACAGACACAAACTTTGAGACATTGAATGAAAGGGGGAATGTTAGAAATAGTGATGTCGATGAACGAAGGTATGTGAAAGCTATAGGGGAGTTAATGAAAGACGAACAGAAAAGAGAAATGAAGAAGTGGAGATTGTCTCCCCATCAGACAGCTCCAGAAAGAGAGAGAGAGAATTTTTTAAAATCTTGCTTATGAACTGAGTGTGGTTAGCATTTTCGAAGATTCCCTGATATTGGTTCTAGAAAATCATCATCAATCTAAAATTTAATTCTGATTCCAGATGTGGACTGTAGTCAAGTACTCGGACCACCTGTCACGACCACCAACACTAGCTCCCGCCCCCACCCCCGCAAGGTTGCACAAAACAATCCTATAACTACACATACACCCATTGTAAACGAACCAAATGGGTGGCATCAAGTCTTGCCATTCATGATGAAGCACATGAAAGGGTGCTTTCACAAAAAGAACTCAAGAATGGGCAAGATGTGGCAGTGGTGGTGAGAATCATAACATTTAACGTGAATTTAACAAAAAAACAAATAAATGAAAAACATGACCGTCTGTCAGCCACCCTTGTGCATACCTTTGATGATTACAAAAGCTTCCACTTCCTCTTCCTTCAGCTTCTACGTGGTGCATCTCCTGTGGCTGCAGCAGAGGTAATGGCAGGTTGCTCAGATTCATGCTCTGACTGCTTAGATGCTTTTGGCCGACAACCTCTGGGTTTTGGAGCCCATGAGGGCCCCTCCAAAGACTACTCCACCTGCACCTGTGCAGGGGCAGATTTGGCCATCTGGAGAGGAGACAGCATTGTGGATACTGGTTGAGGGGGGGCAACGGGTGAGACGTGGCCGCGCTTTGAGTGGTGTCCCCACTTCCATGTCTCTTTTCGCCATCATCCCTCTCCTGGGCCAGGGCCACGTCACTCCTACCACTCTGCTGGACAGCAGTTTGGAGGACATGTGTGATGCATTATAAGGCCAGTGCTAATGTATCTGCCTGCCTGTTTAATTTGGCAGAATTCACCCTGAGTCCGCGTGGCCATTGCCGGGGCCTGAATGGACTCATTTGTGAGCCTTGCTTGAAGGTCATTGGACCCTACCATTCTCTCCATCGCAGACATTCTTGCACTTAGCTGTGCCACCAGTCTACTAATGCTGGAGTTGGACTCTTCCAGCCTCTGCGTCAAGCGTGGCAAGTCTTCCAGTACGTCGCCCAGGTGCGTCTGTGCCTCTATTGTTCTCCTTTTCAAGACTGGCCCCCAGGGTTCAGCATCTGTGCCAAGCTGAACAAAGCTTGGAGAGGAGAATGCCAACCGACATGGACTTTCCACTGTTGCCCCTGCTACCAGTGTCTGCTGATGCTCACGTGTGTGGACTTACCAGATGACAACCCAACTACCTCTCTAAAAGGACCCACCAAGGTGAATATCTGCACTGGTGCATGGCTCACTATGATGTGAAGACGTGACGGTGCGCCCTCAGAGGCAGGGAGCTCCTCCTGAGGAATCGCCCTCGTCCACTTCTTCAGTCCGTGACGGCCCTGGAAGAGAAAGTACAGCAGTATTAAGAATCATTGCAGAAGTAATGTTGTGATGAACATACAGAGATGTACAACAGGTTAATCATTGATAACATCAATACATGTCGTGTGTGAGGGATGTTAAAGTTCTGTCACAGACTTTTGCAAGGTGCCAGTCTCGGCAACCCCAACAGTCAGGCACTCACCATACAACTTAGCTCCAAGGGCGGCTATTTGTCCTCGCTCTCTCCCTTGTATTTCACGCTCTCTTCTGCAAGGGGAGAAAATACATACGAGTGAGTGAGGGTGACGTGGTGACCCGATGGATGCAATGCTTTGGGTCAGGATGACAATGAAGCACATGCATCAGAGAGTGACTATTAGACAGATTGATCACATTGCATCAGGATTGGGGTGAGTGGGAGAGGTGGGTACACAACCGGGGTGGTAAAGAAGTGCACAGAAAGTGAAGGCAACTTGACACTGAACCGTAAGTGCTTGTGAGGAGTGATGTGATGGAGTAGGCTTTGGAGGACAGTGTGAGGTGGGGTAATGTTCACCACAGAATGCAGATGAATCAGTAAATGTACTTGCATTTCCTGACCTGGTTCGGCCATTAAATCTCTTCCTGCATTGCAGCCATGACCGGGACACACTGCTCCTGCTGTTTACCTGGTCTGCTACCTCCAGCATTGCCGCCTTTGTGATAGAACCTGATTTCTTCCTCCTGTCCGGTGAATATAGGACCTCCCTCCTGTTTCTCACAGCGCCCAGTAATGTCTCCAGGGCGGTGTCTGAAAACCTGGATGTTGGCTTGCCTCTGGGACGTTCCTTACTCATTTTGCCTCCTTTCTCCTTCAAAATGCATTGTTGGAGTGGCTCTTTAAATAGTGGGCTTTAAACGCGTCATGCAGGTGCGCAATACTCCTGCTGCGCAGCTTGAGGATGCGAAACCCGGAAGTTCAGTTAAGTGGCTTCAATTGAGTCGTGACCACTCAGGACCACGCAAGAACATTTTTTCCAGGTTTCCCACTCACTTATTGACCCCCCCCCCCCCCCCGAGGTCCCGCCTCATTGTTTAAAAGCCTATAGCCTAAATTTTAACTCAGTTGTATCACAGGGTTTGAATTTAATGTTTTGACGCAATAGTAGAGGAGCTTTCAGATCTACTGTTCGATGTTCTAATTATTGGAAGAAAATTGCGCATTTGGATTCCAGCATATAATTGTATAATCTGGTACATAAATTGCAACTTTACATAATTTTTTGTGATTTCTAGACCAAATCATGTAGCTTTTTACACTGGTGGAACAGTACTCTGGATTTTAAATAATAGGTTAATTTCATCAACCTGTTCATTGGCATTTTCATTGCTTCTGCCTTTGGTGGTTACAGGCCGTTGCAGAAATTAGTTGAAACAGAAAATGCTGAAAATACAGAGTGGGTCTGTCAGCATATTTAAAGTGAAAATACAGGCTCACATTGTGGATATAACTTCATCAGGATTGTCTTGCAGTATTTGCAATTTTTTTTAAAGAAGAAAAAAGAATGACTTGTCTGTGGAAGCTCAGTTTGAGATTTTAGTCATATGGGATTTATAGTTTACAGTATTTTACATTTCATGAGTTATTTCCCACAAGTAGAATGGATGCGCTTGATTTTAGTGTTGTCTCCATAAAATGGGAGTGCTACTGGACACTAATCTGTTCACGTGTTTATATGGTGTCCCTGCGTCTAACTGTTTAGTTGAATCTGTGGTGGTCAAATTGCAGTACTGGCTGACAAAAGGATATATCTGGAACTACAATTTTATCTGTTTAGTGTATATGTACCAAAAAAATGCCCCCCTTCTTCCCCCCCCCCCCCATACTTAGTGAGCAAATGCTTTGGCAGTTCTGTTGAGCTTTCACGTTACATTGTCACTGAATTGGTATGTTTGCTTTGTGCCAGTGCATGTTGGGAAACCGAATTTGCTCTGTTTACACAGCCAGTTGAATTTATCTTGGCCAAAACTTTCAAGTGACAAGTGTAAATGAGGTATATATGTCCTCAGTAGCAATGGGATTTGAATATCTGGAAGGCTAGAGTGTGCACATACACCATACTGATTTCTCCAGTTTTAAAAGAACTAACCTCAGCATTCTTCTATTTGAAGATTTTAGATAAATGTGAACTTGTTCTGTTAGCTGTCTTAAATGTGCTGTTAATATAGCACACTTCACCATGAAAGGATTGGCTGAAGAAGATCATGACTCTATATGAAAGTAACCTTATGTGGCGAGGAGGAGTCTAGGCAGTTATATTACAAGGAATTGAGTGGTGATGCCAGCTGCTAACACAGAATGAGGAGGATTTTTCCTTAAACTTCAATTTCATCCAATCAATATTCTGCTGGTTCTCAATTTGCCTGTTCCATCCTCTGAAACATTTTTCATTAATGCTACAGGTTAAAAAAGGAACCTCCATTTATTTCAGTCCATTATTTTCTGTAATTTTCTCATTTTATGGAAATTTGTCACTATTGTTAGAAGTGCCTTCATTTATAAAGTGGGTTTTAATAAATGTAGTTCAGAATGCTAGTAGTTATCTATAGTGTTTTTTTTATAAAGGGGTGGCAAATTGACATAATAAAATACTCAAACTTTCAGTCACTTACACTGATCATATGCAATTGTTCATTTCTAGGTACTGGAGAAAGTGGCAAGAGCACATTCATCAAACAGATGCGGATCATACATGGGAGTGGATATTCTGATGAAGACAAACGGGGCTTTACAAAGTTAGTCTACCAGAACATATTCACTGCCATGCAGTCCATGATCAGAGCCATGGAAACCCTTAAAATACAGTACAAATATGAGCAAAACAAGGTAAGTTTCTAACATGCAGTGTGACCAATTTGTTTTGTTCGTCATTTGTGTACAACTGGCAGCAAGCTGCATTTTTTGCCATAAAAAAAATAGTCTGAAGCTTGCCTCTCACTCTCTCTATTACTTTCATGAAATGGTAGTCCACTTTTGAAAATTCCCTTTTTTTTGTTTTTCTGCCATTCCACACGTGAGGGTGCAGGCAGGCAGATAGCACATTTCCAGGCCTTTGCTAATGTTTTTTGTCAATTCGCTGCTAGGAGCTGTACAATATTAGATCTGAAGGATTCTCCCACTAATCTTTTCACCTTCCCACAGGGAAGAGGCACCTTGCAGCAACTTAGTGCCTTGAGTTGACAACTTAACTAAAATCAGAAACACGTTGCGTCGGTCGTTTTCGATGTGGCTAATATTTCTAATTCAGGTAGGATTAGCAATTTGATTTTCCCCGAAACAACCATCATTGGAACTGACAACTGAATTGTAATCAGCTACTACTCTATGCACATGTGACACTGATTTATTAACTTGTTGACCACTAAAGATACAGTTTGGTATTTTCACTGCAGTCACTGGCCCCAGGAGGATACCTCAAAGCATCACCGCAGGCATACAGAGTGTAGGTTATAACAATTGAAGATAACAGTAGCTGAATTGCCATGATTTTCTTGTAGTGAATTAGTCAATGTCATTTTGGTTCGGATTTTTTTTGCCCATCCATTGTTGCCTTGAGAACAAGATGGCGGGTCGCTTTCTTGAATCATTGAGCAGTTTGATGCAACTACGTAGCTTGCTGGACCACTTCAAAGAGCAGTTAAGAGTCAACCACGTTGGTGTGGGGCTGGAGTCACATATAGGCTAGACTGGGTAAGAATGGTAGGTTTCCTTCTCTAAAGGACATTAGTGAACGACTTGGGTTTTTACGACAATCCAAGAACTCATGGTCCCTTTTACTGATACCAGCTTTTTATTTCCAGATTTTTCAAACTGAATTCAAATTCTCAAACTGCATTGGTGGGATTTGAACTCGCGTTCTCTGGATTATTTGTCCAGTAGCATAACCACTGCACTTCCGTACCTTTTTAGTTGCAGAGTCTAGATAAAAATTGGAATCGAAGATTGGCAGGCAAAACTGTAATTGAACAGTGGGCGGCCTTTAAAGAAAAGATGGTTTAGGTACATTCCCATGAGGAAGAAACGTAGGGCAACTAAAGCCAGAGCTCCCTGGATGACAAAAGTGATAGAGAGTAAGATGAAGTGGAAAAGAGGCATATAACAGATGTCAGGTTGACAACACATGTGAGAACCAGGCTGAATATAGAAAGTTCAGAGGGGAAGTGAAAAAGGAAATGAGAGAGAGTATGAGAATAGAATGGCGGCCAATATAAAAAGGAATCCAAAAGTCTTCTACAGGCATGTAAACAGTCAACAGGTAGCAAAAGGAGGGGTGGGGCCAAGTAGGGACCAAAAAGGAGACCTATGCATGGAAGAAGAGGGCATGGTTGAGGTACTAAATGAGTACTTTGCATCTGTCTTTACCAAGGAAGACGATGCTGCTAGAGTCTCAGTAAAGGAAGGTGTAGTTGAGATACTGGATGGGCTAAAAATTGATAAAGAAGAGGTACTAGAAAGGTTAGCTGTACTTGAAGTAGAAAAGTCAACCGGTCCAGATGGGATGCATCCAAGGTTGCTGATGGAAGTAAGGGTGGAAATTGCGGAGGTACTGGCCCTAATCTTCCAAACGTCCTTAGTTACGGGGGTGGTGCCGGAGGACTGGAGAATTGCAAATACTGCACCCTTGTTCAAAAAAGGGTGTAAAGATCAATCCAGCAACTATAGGCCAATCAGTTTAACCTCTGCCATGGGAAACTTTTAGCAACAATAATCCGGGACAGAATTAACGGTCACTTGGACGAGTGTGGATTGATTAGGGAAAGCCAGCACAGATTTGTTAAAGACAGATCGTGTTTAATTAACCTGATAGAGTTTTTTGATGAGGTAACAGAGCGTTTATGAAGACAATGCAGTTGATGTGTATATGAACTTTCAAAAGGTGTTTGATAAAGTGCCGCATGGTAGGCTTGTCATCAAGATTGACTGAGTGACAGGAAACAGAGTAGTGGTGAACAGTTTTTTAGACTGGAGGGAAGTGTACAGTGGTGTTCTGCAGGGCTCGGTGCTGAGACCACTGCTTTTCTTGATATATATTAATGTCTTGGACTTGGGTGTACAGGGCACAATTGCAAAATTTGCAGATGACACAAAACTTGTAAAGGGTAGTGTACAGTGAGGAGGATAGTGATATACTTCAAGAGGATAGCGACAGGCTGGTGGGAAGGGCGGACACGGGCAGATGAAATTTAACACAGAAAAATGCGAGGTGATGTATTTCAGTAGGAAAAATTAGGAGAGGCAATATAAACTAAAGGGCACAATTCTGAAAGGAAGAGAGAGACCTGGGGGTATCTGTACACAAATCATTGAAGATAGCAGGGCAGGTTGAGAAAGCGGTTAAAAAAGCATACGGGATCCTGGGCTTTATAATTGGAGGCATATAGAGTACAAAAGTAAGGAAGTCATGATGAACCTTTATAAAACACTGGTTCAGCTGCAACTGGACTATTGTGTCCAGTTTTGGGCAACACACTTTAGGAAAGATGTGAAGGCCTTAGAGAGGGTGCAGAAGAGATTTCCTAGAATGATTCCAGGGATGAGGGACTTTAGTTGCGTGGATAGACTGGAGAAGCTGGGGTTGTTCTCCTTGGAACAGAGAAGGTTGCAAGGAGATTTGATAGAGGTATTCAAAATCCTGAAGGGCCAAGACAGAGTAGATCGAGAGAAACTGTTCCCATTGGTGGAAGGGTCAAGAACCAGATTTAAGGTGATTGGCAAAAGAAGCAAAGGTGACATGAGGAAAAAAAATTTTACACAGTGAATGGTTAGGATCTGGAATGCACTGGGGTGGGTGAAGGCAGATTCAATCATGGCCTTCAAAAGTGAACTGGATAAGTATTTGAAAGGAAAAAATTTGCAAGGCTGGGGGGATAAAGCAGGGGAGTGGGACCTGCTGGATTGCTCTTGCATAGAGCTGGCGAGGACTCGATGGGCCGAATGGCCTCCTGCCATGCTGTAACCTTTCTATGATTCTAATAATTACTGAGATGAGTGTAATATTTCAGTATTTGTTATTTAGACTCTGCAACTATTATGAAAGTTTTAAATTTTGCCAAAATGGTTCTGAACTTTACTCTGATGGTATAAATTGTAGTCATATGATATACAGACTGATTAACATTTGTAATAAGACATCATGTCTTCCATAAACATCTCAATGTCACTTTGCCATCAAATAACTAAGAAGTACAGTGACTTTTTTGTGGTATATACTTATACAGTTGTAACCACTCTTTTACTCTTGCTTCAGTCTTAAGAACTACAACAATTTCACCTTTTGTATTCTTGTAATACCTCCAGTCTGGAAAGAACAAATCCTAGTTTGTGTGAGAATTGATTGTGTAAATGTCATTAGTTTCTGCATTTTGAAATGTTCAGTCTCTAACACAAATTTCAGTACTAGTATACTGGATTGCACTCTTGTCAAGGGACTATTTTTATGAGCTTGTTTAATAACAGGAGAATATTTGTATTTGCTTCGGTCAATACATCCCTAGATGGGTGCCCTCAATACTTAGCTTAACTGACCATTTTTCATGTATAAGACTAGACAGTAAGTGGCATCAGGCTATCAAATCATTGGAGGTACCACAGTCAAGACATCCACATACACCCATTTTACTCTGTCCTTCAACAGCTCCTAGACTCATTTGCCCTCCTCACATGTCTCAGAACCTGAACATTAGTTCGTTGGTGCTGAAAGCTGACTCCACCCTATCTACACATACTTCATCCCACTGCAAGACCTCTGGCTTTAACTTGGACACTCTTATTGGACTGGCCTCCGGTGCATTTTGTCATGTAGAATCCTGGCTTTAAATAACCAGGGCCTTACTGTACTTCATTGTCCTTGCATTCTACCAGAAGTAAGATAGGTAATTACGGTTGATCTTGAAAGGGAACTGTCTTGAAATCTCCCGGCGCCTCAGTCCATGTGGGATGAAACTACAAAAAACAAGTCCAAGCCACTTTAGCCCCATATTCAGCTGAACTGATAAATTTGACAGGAGCACTATAAGGCATTGTACTACAATACAAATTAAAACAAGTTCTTCAGCAAAAATATTTTAAGTTTGATGTTCCCAAATAGTCTTTTTATACTTTCATACATAATTCTTCTAGTGGCAGCAGTCAAGAAATGTGTGGCATGTTACCAGGTATGCATGTTGTCTACATTTATCATATGATTGCTAAGCTGTGGGTTACAGTATGTGAGCTCTAAGCACTTGTAAGGGAATCTGTTTTGCAGGATGCCAGTGTATATATGATTAAGTCATATTCACATAATTAAATACAAAGTGAATGCACTATGCTATTGATGGTCGCTGAAACTGCTAACAATAATCACATTAAAAAGGGACACAATTTTTGTCAGTTTATCATAGGAAGTCTGCAGCAGGCACTTAATGCCATGGTAAGGGTATCCGCAACTATTGTTAATCTTAAAGGTTTAGAAGTCCCTGGATTTTCGAGGTAACTTGTCTTTTAATTGTAACACATACTTATCATCTGAACCACAGTAATTTCCTACAGTTTTTTTGAAGTCAATGTGAAATTGGTCTCTGGCTCACAGTCAGTCCGTTACATAGATTACCTGAATAATTGTGGGTGGGGTGATTATCTTAAACTTTTCCTTTTTGAAAAACTTGCTGTGATTCTATTATGGATCTGAAGCTGACAGATTTTCAGAGATAAAGGAGTCAGTCATAAGCCAGTAGGGTTCTGCTCTTTGCTTCCTCCTCAAAATATATTCAAGTATGCATAAAGTCCAGGAGCTACAAAGGTTCTAATTATGCTGTTTAGTTTCTGAAGCTTGTATGTTTTAGACCCATAAAAAATCTGAACATTTTTCAAAAAGGAGGTTTAAAATGGTTACCCTGCCTATCATTGAACTGACCGTGCCAGAGACCAATTTTCACATTGACTTTGAAGAAAACATTACAAAATTCCTGTATTCAGGTGTTACAATTACAAGATAGATTGCCTAGAATTCCAGAGATTTCTAAACTTTTCAGAGTAAACAGTGATTGACATTTGATTTTTTTTCTTTATTTTTTTCTGTGTGAACACCCTTACTGTAACAGTAGATGCCTGCTCTAGCCTTGCTATGACAAATTGGTGTGTTATGTTCCCTTTCAAGTCATTTAAAGATTTTGGTTTTAGTAATTGTGAAAAGCAGAGTGCATTGACTTGCATTTGATCATGTGAATGTAGCTCAACTACATATTCATTGGAACACCACCACATTTGTCATTCAGGTACCCTGTGTGGCATAGCAGTTAGTAAAATGTGTTTAGCATATATTTTTCTTCAAAATCGCTAATTTCCCATGCATTTTTTATTGGGTTGATTCCTTATGGGATCTGGTCCAATGATTAGGGTCAGGTTCTGTAGACCTGAAAATGTGGGCATTGCATGAAAAAGGCACCATAGGGTGAAAAACTGGGTAAATTATTGACTTACTAAGGAGATGGTGAGGTCTTTCATTGCTGCCTCAAAGGTTAGATCGAGTTACATTGAGCCCACAGCACAGAAACGGGCCATGTGGACCAACTGGTCTATGCTGGCGGTTATGCTCCACATGAGCCTCCTCCCACCCCTCTTCATCTAACCCTATCAGCGTACCCTTTATTTCTTTCACCCTCATGTGCTTGTCTAGCTTCCCCTCAAATGCATCTCTGCTATTTGCCTCAATTGCTCCTTGTGGTAGCACATTCCACATTCTTGCCACTCTTTGGGTAAAGAAGTTTCTCTTGAATTCCCTATTGGATTTATTAGTGACTATCTTTTATATTTATGACCTCTAGTTTTGGACTGCCCCACAAGTGGAAACACTTTCTCTACGTCTACCCTTTCATTATCTTAAAGAATTGCAGAGAAAAGAGTCCCAACCTGTTCAGCCTTTCCTGATAAGTATATCCTCTCAGTTCTGATATCATCCTTGTGAATCTCTTTTGCACCTTCTCCAATGTCTCTATATCCTTTTTATACTATGGAGCCCAGAACTGTGCACAGTATTCCAAGTGTGATCTAACCAAGGTTCTGTAAATGTTTAACATAACTTCACTGCTTTTCAATTCTGTCCCTCTAGAAATGGTGCTCGGTTTGCCTTTTTTATGGCCTTACTAACCTGTATCGCTACTTTGTGATTTGTGTATCTGTACACGTAGATTTCTTTGTTCCTCTACCCTATTTAGACTCTTATTGTCCCTTATTAAAGGTGTCCCCTTTGCTGATTTTCTGCATGTTCAAAGCTCACAAAGTGGCTGTTGAAGCTCAAGTTCCCAAACAGCATTAAAGGATCTTTTCCTTTTTTGCATTTGCTCTCTATTCAACAGAACAGAATCTGTGTTCCTTCTTCCTTGCCTCCCTGCAACAGGATTTTTTTCTTTTTCTCTCTCTTTTTCTTTCACTCTCCCTCTTCTTTCCT
This sequence comes from Heptranchias perlo, assembly GCF_035084215.1. NCBI lineage: Eukaryota > Metazoa > Chordata > Chondrichthyes > Hexanchiformes > Hexanchidae > Heptranchias > Heptranchias perlo. The sequence goes on from NC_090353.1 coordinate 29,807,086, forward strand.
CCACCCCCCCCAATGTCAGACAGGTGCTATGAAAAAAATGATGCACTCATCAGGGCTAGGAAAATGGTCTCCTCTCTGAGAGTGCGCTATTTGGCACAGTGCCGGGGAGGGCGGGCGAGGATGGAGAAGGTGTGATTGCACCACCTAGTGCTGGGACAGTAGTGGGCCATGTTGGAATAGCGTTGAAGCACGCTGGAGAGTACAGTGGGAAGAACCTCTGGGCAGGATCTAGTCAGTTTATAAGGCTGTATTTATTGATGGCTTGTTTTTATTTTACAACTGAAGCTGGGAGCCAGTAGAGTAAGAAATAAAAACAGAAAATGCTGGAAATACTCAGCAAGTCAAGCAGCATCTGTGGAAAAAGAAACCGTTAATGTTTCAGGTCGATGACCCTTTGTCAGAACTGGAAGAAGTTGCAGATTAAATAGTTTTTAAGCAAGTATAGAACCGGGGGAAGGAGGGGAGGAAAGAACAAAAGGGAAGGTCTGTGATTAGGGCAGGAGTAATTAAATGACAAAAGGGATGATGGTGCTAGGCAAGGAGGGTTATAATGGGACAAGTGAAGAAACAAAAGTTGGGTCTAGAGGAGCTGTAAATGGCAACATCAGAACCATTACGAGCACTTGCTGTCCAAAAGAATGGGAGCAGCGGTTATGATCTGAAGTTATTAAAATCAGTGTTGAGTTGAGAAGGTTGTAAAGTGCCTAATCACAAGGTGAGGTGCTGTTCCTCGAGCTTCCGTTGAGCTTCTTTAGAACAGTGTGAGAGGCCAAGGATAGAGTTCAGAGTGGAAATGGGACAAGGAATTAAAATGGCAAGCGACTGCCAGGTCAGGGTCACTCTTGCAGACTGAGTGGAGATGTTCAGCAAAGCGATCATCCGGTCTGCGTTTGGTCTCCCCAATGTAGAGGAGACTGCATTGTGAGCAGCGAATACGGTATACTAAATTGAAAGAAGTACAAGTAAATTGCTGTTTCACCTGGAAGGAGTGTTTGGGGCCCTGGACAGTGGGAATGGAGGAGGTGAAAGGGCAGGTGTTGCATCTGCTGTGCACACACTGGAAAGTGCTGTGGAGAGGAGAGTGGGTGTTGGGGGTAATGGAAGAGTGGACCAGGGTGCCACGGAGGGAACGGACCCTTTGGAATGCTGAAAGGGGAGGGGAAGATGTGTTTGGTGGTGGGATTGTGCTGGAGGTGGTAAAAATGGCCGAGGAAATTACGTTGAATGTGGAGGCTGGTAGGGTGGAAGGTAAGGACATGGGGGACGTTATCATGGTTCTGGGAGGGAGGGGAAGGGGTGAGGGCGGAAGTGCGAGAAATAGGAAGGACACGGTCGAGGGCCCTGTCAACTACAATGGAGGAGAATCCTTGGTTGAGGAAAAAGGAAGACATATCGGAAGCACTGGTATGGAAGGTGGCATCATCAGGACAGATGTTACCGAGAAACTGGGAGAAGGGAATAGAGTCCTTACAGGAAGCGGGGTAGGAAGAAGTGTAATCAAGAATCAAGATAGCGGTGGGAGTTGGTGGGCTTATAGTAAATATTAGATGACAGCCTATCCCCAGAAATGGAGATAGAGAAGTTGAGGAAGAGAAGAGTTGGAGATGAACCATGTGTGAAGGAGAGGGAAGGGTGGAAAATGTAAGCGAAGTTAATTAAATTTTCCAGTTCAGAGCTAGAGCAGGAAATGGCACCGTTACAGTCATCGATGTACCGGAAAAAGAGGTGAGGGAGGGGACCTGAGTAGGACTGGAATAAGGAATGTTCCAAGTGTCCCACAAAAATGCATGCATAGCTTGGACCCATGTGGGTTCCCATTGCAACACTTTTTTTATTTGGAGGAAGTGAGCAGAGTCAAAGGAGCAGTAGTTCAACGTAAGAACAAGTTCATCCAGGCGGAGGAGGGTGGTGGTGGATGGAGACTGGTTGGGTCCCCGTTCAAGGAAGAAGCGGAGGGCCTGCAGGCCGTCCTGGTGAGGAATGGAGAAGTAGAGGGACTGGACGTCCATGGTGAAAAGGAGACGGTTAGGACTGGGGAACTGGAAACTGTTAGTGGCTGAGGGCGTCGGAAGAGTCGCGGATGTAGGTCAGAAGAGACTGGACAAGGGAAGAAAAAATAGTCAAGATAGGAAGAAATAAGTTCCTTGGGGCAAGAACAGGCTGAAACAATGGGTCTCCCGGGACAGTCCTGTTTGTAGATCTAGGGAAGAAGGTAGAAGCGGGCTGTGCGGGGTTGGGGTCTGAGGTTAGTGTACGATCTCCAGAGGAGATGAGGACGTTGCGGTCTGGGAAGCTATGGCTTGATGTTCGGCGGTGGGGTCATGGTCCAGGGGGAGGTAGGAAGAGGTGTCAGAGAGTCAGCATTCAGCCTCCACAAGGTAGAGGTCTGTGCACCACTCAATAACAGCGCCGCACTTGTCAGCAGGTTTAATGACAATGTCAGGGTTGTACCTGAGAGAACAGAGTGCTGCAAGTTCAGAGGGAGATAGGTTAGAGTGAGTGAGGGGAGTAGAGAAATTGGGACGGCCGATGTCACGTTGGCAGTTTGTAACGAAAAGATCGAGAGGGTAAGAGGTCAGCGGGAGGGGTCCTGGTGGAACGAGAATTCTGAAGATGGGCGAACGGGTCCGCTGTGCTGGGGGGGGGAAAGACTGCTGCCAAAGAAGTGGGTGCAGAGGCGAAGGTGATGGAACAAGAGTTCAGCATCGTGCCGAGCTCGAAATTCATTTAGGTGGGGGCGTAAGGGGATGAAGCTGAGGCCTTTGCTGGGGCTGATCGTTTGGGGTCAGAGGGGATAGTGAAAATACAACAAAGGGTGAGATTGGAGGGAGGGATGGGGTCAGAAGAAAGTGAAGGGGAAGAAGGATCAGGAGCGTCGTTGGTATCTAAGAGTTGTTGAAGCTTACGGTCCTTGACCCCTGAAAGGAAGAAAAAAAGTTTTTTGTTCAAGTGCCGGATGAAGTGAAGGATGAAATGGAACTGCGGAACAGGACAACTCTGAAATAGTGAGTCAGTGCTGCTGGAGAGAGTGTTCATGTGGCGGTGCATGGCATTGACTGGGAATCTCAGGAAGTGGCGAGAGCAGTGGTTCGAGGAGCGCTGAATATCATGGAGATATCTGTAATCATGGGTGGATCCGAAACATTAAGGGTGGAATTTAAGTTGGAATCCACATGGAATGAGTCGGCGCTGGAGACAGTTGCTGAGGAAAGATGTGGCTGTGAAAGCATGAAAAAAAATATATTTTTATTTCAGCTCAGGATTATTAATTTTCTGAACAAAAGTTAACTTGCTAAGACAGCTTTCAGAGGGGCCTGCATCTGCCCAGTAGTTTTGAAATGGGGACTGCATGTTGCCTTGCAAAGCCACAATGCTGTGCCAATAATGTATTTCTGGCACAAATGTTCTTTTGACAAGTCTTTTAACCTTGTAAAGGTCTATCATAATGTCAACTGCAGGTAGATGTTGACACTTTTCTCCTAGCAAAATCCATTGTAAGAGCCTGACATAGGTGTTTTGAATGCATTTTGAAATGGAATGCTGTGACTCACTTATCAACTTGAATTTTTCTTTCATTCCTGGATGTAGACATTGCTGGCAAGGCTGTCATTTATTGCCCATCCCTAACTGTCCCTGTTACTAGGCTACTTCACAGGGTAGTTAAGAGTCAGCTACATTGGTATGGGACAGGAGTTACATCTAGGCCAGTTAATACTCCCTAAATAATAATAACCTAGTTGGGTTTTTGCAACAGCTTCATGGTGACTTTTTACTGATACCAGCTTTTTATTTCCATTTTAAAATAAAAACTGAATACAAATTCTCCAACTGCCATGATAGAATTTGAAATCTCATGCTCTGGATTACTAGTCCAGTAACATAACCACGAAACTACCGTACCCACTACTAGTTGATCTCCAGTGGCAGTATTCAGGTCAAGCAGGGATAGAAGGTGGGGCTGATAATTGGGCGCAGACAGGGGAGGGGGTCGTACCCCAGTTATTTGGTCTAACTTTTTAATATTTATAATGCTTGTCAAATTGACTTACAGGGACAGTTTGTTGCTTCCAAATTCTTTAGATTTGACCTATTGCAAAAAGGTACCAGCCAACTAATCTACCACCAAAATACGTAATCTTACATTTAACCAAATTAAACCCATTTATCAGTTTTTGAACCAAATTCTTCAGAAACATGCTTTACCCTCATATTCTGTTAATATTGTTAGTACATTTAATTCTGTTTATATTATTCCCTCAACTAAATGATTAAAAAGGTAAGAGCAATAGACCTAGGAATAAGCCCTGTGAAAAACCATGAGTTGCGGCTGCTTGAAACTTTACTCTTTTTGTGGGGGCGGGGTGGCATCAGGCAATTTTCTGTGTAGTTCATCAACTTTTCCTTTCACCCAACCTATAATATCTCTTTCTTATGCTTTTATCAAGTCATGCTGCGTTTGGGAAATTTAGGTATACCCTGTAAAACATTATTTGGGCTTTTATTAATAATAGTAACAGAAACAACTTGCATTTATATAGCACCTTTAAAGTAGAAGAGCATCTCAATTACCTGATCCTATGCTCGTAGCTGGGAGTTAAACTTGAAGGGAGTGCAAGTTGAAGAATCGGCTACAGTTTTGTAGCTCGCTGCTTGGCCTGTGCGACTGGTGATCACATGAGATCACAGAATTGCCCCTTTAAACTCAAAATTATCAAATCAGTTCATCGGTTTTAATCTCCTTTTCAAAATACATGCTGACTCCTTATTAAATTAATTTTTGCAAGTGATATGCTGTTGTTTCTCATAACTGTCTAGCAGTTTGCCCACAACAGAGGTAACATTTAATGGCTATGGTTATTGTCTTGTATTTTTCCAACTTGGAAGTTGTAATTCTTTTGATCTTTAATTTCATTTGTTTTGAATCAAGGTCTTTGCCAAGCCACCAATTGTATCCCTCAAAACTGAGATTTGTGTCATCTAGACCTAGTGCTTGGTCTAAATTCAGTGCATTTAACCTAGTATTGATTTCTTTTATATCATTAAAATGTTGTTCTCAGTAACCTGTACATTTTAATTGAGGATCTACAATGTTTGTGACAAGATCAATGATACCCACCTAACTATTTTGGAATTAAATCATATCATGTACATCAATCTTCAAAATCTGATGCTAATGAGACAAATCAAAAACACATTGAGGCATTCTATTTCTATAGAACAGTTTAAATGTAGACCATTTGCAAATTAAGGTATCCAGAACATAAATATGCAGAATAAGCAAGTGGAAAAAAATTATTTATGGTTGAAAGTACCAATTTATATAATGGATTGTATTTACGGTGTTTTGACTAATTTAGAATTGGAATAAAGATTCCATACAAATGCTAAATTTTTAATCCAGAGTTCTGAAATGGTCACGAGGAACCCATCAACACGTGAGTTATTACTATCTAAAAGAAAAAGATACAGTTGCTGAATACTATCCAACAACAACTTGCTTTTATATAGCAGTTCTTGTAAAATCATATATTGTAAAAAGATATATTCGCCTTGGAAGGGGTGCAGTGCAAAGTCACCAGGGCTTAAAAGGTAAAATTATGGTTGCATGAACTTAGCTTGTATTCTCTTGCGTTGAGAAGGTTGAGGCATGATCTGATCAAGGTGTTTACAATGATAAAGGGATTCGAGTAGAAAAAGAGAATCTACTTCCTCTGGTGGAGGAATCCAGAACAAGAGGGCATAATCTTAAAATTAGAGCTAGCCCATTAGAAATCAGGAAGCACTTTTTCACAAAGGGGAGTGGAAATCTGGAATTTTGTCCCCCCCTCCCCCTCCCCAAAAGGCGAAGGATGCTGGGTCAATTTAAATTTTCACGACTGAGATCAATGGATTTCTGTTAGGTAAGGATGCTACGGGATATGGAGCAAAGACGGATAAATGGAGTTGAGGTACAGATCAGCCAAGATCTAATTGAATGGCGGAACAGTCTCGAGGGACTGAATAGCCTACAATTGTTCCTATGTAAGTCAATTCTTGAGGTGGTGAAAGCATAGATTAATATTTCAACAATGATGGGGATGTAAGCAAGCAATATTCTAAAGCTGGAAGAATACAATCTTGATAGGCTGGATGGTAAAAAGCTTAGCTTGGAGTGGAACCGCGCAAGATTGCGTGCTACCGGATTTAGCCTGAGAGGACAACTGGGAGATTTGTGAAATAGGGGCCAAAGGCACATAGGTGTGTATAGTTAATTCAAAAGCCTTGTAAAGGAGTAGTAGTTGGAGATAATAGCAGTAGTTACAGAAAATACAGGAGCTGAGTGTGGGATTTTTAAAAAGAGGGAGGGATGGAAGGACTTTTCAAGACGTTCGGGACATGTCAGGGATAGAAGTGTCTGTAACCATGGGGCCAAGAGGGAGGGCGGTGGAGGGGGGGGTGGGGGATGTGGGGAGTGAGTTGATTAGTTAGTGTCTGGCTCTGGTCGGGTCAAAGGAACAGGCCATTGCCACTCATCTTACAAAGTTTTAGCATTGGTTTTGGTGGTAGGTAATCAGTGGTTTATGTATTTAACATGGATAATAATGACAATTTCTTTTGTGAGATCTTGGGTAAGAGACAAGCAGAGAACAAATTATACTTTTGTTTTTTATAGGCCAATGCACAATTGATTCGAGAGGTTGATGTAGAAAAAGTAGCATCGTTCAGTAGTCCATATGTAAGTGCAATAAAGACTCTGTGGAATGATCCGGGAATTCAAGAGTGCTACGACCGAAGACGAGAGTATCAGTTGTCAGACTCTGCTAAATAGTAAGTACGTGACTTGTTTTGGACCATGTTGGGTAAAACCAGAATACATGACTCCTAATTTAATCTAAATCAAATATAATCTGTGAATGTTTTGAATACAAAACAAAGGTGTATGTGTAATTATGCAGATATATATATTTGTAAATGCTTTTGTTATGTCTTGTCTCATTTTGAAATGAATAGATGTTTGATTTGGATTATGCACTGATTCAACAAATTATGAAACCCAGTGTGATTTGGAATTCATAAACCTGGAGTGGTTCAAACCTGTTCTCACTGTTTCAATAAATGGAGATTGCAACCAGACTTCATTTGGCTCCAAATTCTGTTTAAGCAACAAAATCCATTTTAACCATTGGATGATACTTAAGACTGATGAGTGTAGCTATTAACTATACTATTATTGAAATTCTGAATTTTTCCATATCATAATGTTAGAGGAAAAGAGGTACCCAAGTTCTGAATAATTTTCTAAAGTTTTCTGTTTGAATTAGTGATATCCTATTCCTTTGTTTTTCTTTTCTTCTCAAATCCCCCACGCCCCCTTTTCTTGAAGAAGGTGACGCCTTGCTTTGGGTACAATTTCAGTGGTGCCAGATAACCCAAGGTACCTCGTCCAGTTGGCCATTATTCACGTGTGAGCTTTGACAGAGTGCTGGTAGTTATTTGTCCATGTAATCATCACAACTGAGCTTCTTCTGGTCCCATCCAACGTCAGCTGAAGTACTTCAGACAGAGATCACTCAATTGACTATCAGGAGCTGTAACCGTGGTCAATTTCCATTCCCTAAAGCAGGGAGCTGCTTCTTTGGCTCACCTGTTTCAATTATCTCTCTGCGTATATTGTGTTCCTTCTGGTTGGAAGCTACCAAATATTGTGCCTATTCACAAGAAGGAATCAGTCAGACCATGAAAGCAATAGAAGTGTATCAATTACCAATAGCAGTAAAGCTCATTAAAAACAGTCATAGTGAATAAGAAGTTACTGCAACATCATGATTAGAACTTGCTGTCTGGTTGTCACTTGGCTTCAAATCTAATCTGTTGATTTGAGATAGTTAATCTCGTCCAAAAATGAAGCGATTCTTCTGATGCCTTGAACAAAGAGCAGTGAATCTCTAATTCTGAAATCTTTGATAGTGTGTGACTTATGTTTTTAGGGCTTCATCAGATAGTTTTCTTGTGCTCAGTGCGAAAGACTACTCAAAATAAATGTCCATTTCTTTTGTGAAATGCTCTGCGGCACTTATTAAAATCATAGAATGGTTCAGCACAGAAGGAGGCCATTTGGCCCGTCGAGCCCGTGCCAGCTCTCCAAGAGTAATCCAGCTAGTTCCACTCCCCTGCCCTTTCCCCATAGACCTGCAAATTTTTTTCCATTCAAATACTTATCCAATTCCCTTGAGAGAGCCACGATTGAATCTGCCTCCACCACCCACCGAGGCAGTGCATTCCAGATCATAAACACTTGCTGCGTAAAAAAAAAAAGTTTTTCCTCATGTCGCCTTTGGTTCTCTTGCCAATCACCTTAAATCTGTGTCTTCTGGTTCTTGATCCTTCTGCAAATGGGAACAGTTTCTCACTATCTACTCTGCCTAGACCCCTCATGATTTTGAACTCCTCTATCAAATCTCCTCTCAACCATCTCTGCTCTAAGGAGAACAACCCCAGCTTCTCCAGCCTATCCATGTAACTGAAGTCCTTCATCCCTGGAACCTTTCGAGTAAATCTTTTCTGCACCCTCTCTCAGGCCTTCACATCCTTCCTAAAGTGTGCTGCCCAGAATTGGACACAATACTCCAGTTGTGGCCGAACCAGGTTTTTAGAAAGGTTCATCATAACTTCCTTACTTTTGTACTCTATGCCTCTATTTATAAAGCCCAGGATCCGGTATGCTTTTTTAACCGCGCTCTCAACCTGCCCTGCCACCTTCAACGATTTGTGCATGTATACTCTCAATTCCTGCATCCCCTTCAGAATTGTACCCTTCAGTTTATATTGCCCCTCTTCGTTCTTCCTACCAAAATGTACCACTTCGCACTTCTCTGTGGTAACTTTCATCTGCCATGTGTCCACCCATTCCACCAGCCTGTCAATGTCCTCTTGAAGTCTATCACTATCCTCTTCACTGTTCAATACACTTCCAAATTTTGTGTCATCTGCAAATTTTGAAATTGTGCCTTGTGCTCCCAAGTCCAAGTCATCAATATATATCAAGAAAAGCAGTGGTCCTAGTACTGACCCCTGGAGAACACCACTATATACCTTCCTCCAGTCCGAAAAACAACTGCTGGTCTGTTTCCTGTCATTTAGCCAATTTCGTATCCATGCTGCCACTGCCCCTTTTATTCCATGGGCTTCAACTTTGCTGACAAGCCTATTTGTGGCGCTTTATCAAATGCCTTTTGGAAGTCCATATACACCACATCAACCACATTGCCCTCATCAACCCTCTGAGTTTTTTGATGACATACCAATCAAGTTAGTTAAACACGATTTGCTTTTAACAAATCCATGCTGGCTTTCCTTAATTAATCCACACTTCTCCAAGTGACTGTGTTAATTTTGTCCCAGATTATCATTTCTAAAAGTTTCCCCACCACCAAGGTTAAACTGACTGGCCCGTAGTTCCTGGGTTTATCCTGACACCCTTTTATGAACAAGGGTATAACATTTGCAATTCTTTAGTCCTCTGGCACCACCCCCGTATCTAAAGATGATTGGAAGATTATGGCCAGTACTTCCACAATTCCGCAATTTCCACCCTGACTTCCCTCAGCAACCTAGGATGCATCCCATCCGGACCTGGTAACTTATCTATTTTAAGTATAGCCAGCCTTTCTAGTACCTCCTCTTTAGCAATTTTTAGCCCATTCAATATCTCAACCGCCTCCTCTTTTACTGTGACTTTGGCAGCATCTTCTTGGTAAAGACAGATGTAAAGTACTCATTTAATACCTCAACCATGCCCTCTGCTTCCATGCGTAGGTCTCCTTTTTGGTCCCTACTCGGCCCCACCCCTCCATTTGCTACCTGTTTACTATTTATATGCCTGTAGAAGACTTTTGGATTCCCTTTTATATTCGTTGCCAGTCGATTCTCATACTCTCTCTTTGCCCCTCTTATTTCCTTTTTCGCTTTCCCACTGAACTTTCTATATTTTGCCTGGTTCTCACTTATATTATCAACCTGTCATCTGTCATACGCCCCCTTTCTCTGCTTCATCTTACTCTCTATCTCTTTTGTCATCCAGGGAGCTCTGGCTTTGGTTGCCCTACCTTTCCCTCTTGTGGGAATGTACCTTGACTGTACCCGACCCATCTCCTCTTTAAAGGCTGCCTATTGTACGATTACAGTTTTGCCTGCCAATCTTTGATTCCAATTGACCCGAGCCAAATCCGTTCTCAACCCACTGAAATTGGCCCTCCTCCAATTAAGTATTTTTATTCTAGATAGCTCCTTGTCTTTTTCCACAGTTAATCTAAACCTTATGACACTGATCACTGTTCCCTATGTTTCCCTACTGACACTTGCTCCACTTGACCCACCTCATTCCCCAGAACCTGATCCAGCAATGCCTCCTTCCTTGTTGGGCCAGAAATGTACTCAAGAAAGTTCTCCTGAACACACTTAAGTTCTTCCCCCTCTGTGCCCTTTACACTATTACTATCCGAGTCTATATTAGGATAATTGATGTCCCCCCATTATCACCATTCTATGGCTCTCGTACCCCATGTAATTTCCCTGCAAATTTGCTCCTCTGTATCTTTCCCTCTAGTTGGTCACCTATAGAATACACCCAGTAGTGTAATGGCACCTATATTGTTTCTTAAAATTACTCCTTACATTAAAGGTGCTGTATAAATGCACATTCTTGTTGAATTGGTCAATTTCTGTAAGTTCAACATCCTACCATGACTGTGTACACCCAGTGATTGAATATTGACGCCCCATTTAGCATACCACAGAGAAAACCTTGCTCTTGGATTCTGTGTTCTGATAAGTGCAATGCCGTACTGACCACTATGTGGAGATGCCGGTGATGGACTGGGGTTGACAAATGTAAAGAATCTTACAACACCAGGTTATAGTCCAACAATTTTATTTGAAAATCACAAGCTTTTGGAGATTACCTCCTTCGTCAGGTGACTGACCACTGGACAGGAGAGGCCAGTTCCATGCCAGAGTCCATCCTCGACAACACTGGAGGAATGCAGCTGGGTGTCAGTTTCCTACAAGCTCCCAAGTAAAACTAACCTAAAGGCAGATTTCTACATTTATGCCTAGAAAATATTAATTGCTGCAGCTGCACCTCAAATTTAACTGTCCAAAATTCTATTGATAGAGTAGTGAGAGATCAGGTTTCTGTTTTTCAGCTTATGGAGCAATTTCCTAGAATATTCTCTTTGCTGGAACTCAGTCTGTTAAATGGATATTTAGTCCTTCATATACATATTTAATAATCACTTAGTGTACCACAGTTCTTGCACCCATTAAGCTATGATAAACTGACTTGCTTACTGGTACCACAGTATCATCTTTCCAAGTCTTTCTGCAATCTGAACACTAAAAGGCTCATATCAATTTTGTGAAGCATCTCTCTGAATTGGTTGTTTTTGGCTCCAACCAATTACTGTCTACCAAAATTGATTACTTGGAATTTAACGGCAGGACCGCATTTGGATTTTTTTTCTCCGTCTCCTGGCCGGCAGCCAGCCAGATTGAGAGGCTGGCTGGCTGTTGGCCGGGAAGGCCTGTGCTGGAAGGTTGCAGCCAGGTACCGGAGAGGAGGGAGTGATCAGAGGGGGTGTTGGATTGCGGGTAGGCCTGGAGATCGCCGGGTTGTGGGGGGGTGGTCAGCGATCGTGGGGACGGAGGCCGATCGCGGCAGGTTAGCTAAGGGGCCGGGGAGAAGCACTCCTGCTTCTGCCCACAAGCAGTCCTGGAAACTCACTTACCTGCTGGATCCGGCAGTGCTCATCTCCCTTCAGCTATCGGGTTTCCCGAGCCCTAGGAAACCCAGCCTGCAGCTGTTAAATCTAAAAGGATGCTAAAATCTGAGGCATGCAACCTTATTAACTTATTTAAATTACTGTCCCGTCCCTCGAGAGCAGGTTACTTGCACCCCCCCCCCCCCCAACCCAATCCATCCTGGTTGACCCGGAAGTAGGCGCGTTCGTGGTGGGTTGGGGTCAGTTTCAGATTTTTAAGAATTTAACCCCCAGCCCCTCTCCCGCCTGGCCTGGGAGGGAGGGGAGGTCAAAATTTCCCCCCCCCGTTAAGTCTGATTCAAAAAAATTCTTGGGTTGAATTTTGGATATACAGTAAATATTTTAACGTAATTGGAATTAGTGGTGATTCTATTAATGTGGAACTTGATTTCAGATAGGAAATCCATGTTACAATCTATTTGATATGTTTTGTAATTCAGAGAAAAAGAAAAGGGAGAGAAAGACAATATGGGGTATGGTTTTCCTTGTATACATGTTTGTTTTCATTGTATTGTCTTTTTATGAAGAGGGTAAGGAAAATAAGGCTTTTTGTACTTTCGCAAAAAAAAAACAGAATTGATAGTCCTTAAGCAGAAGTTCTTAATTGCATATCTTGACTTCAGATTCCTTAGTTGAGAACACAGATTGGTTATCCACAAATTAAGAGTATTTGCTAAAATGTAACTGAACACTGTCCATTGGGTACTTTGTGATTAACTTGTCACCTCTAATACTTCGCTGCATTCTAATCAAATTTTACTAAGTATTCTCCACTCTTTGGATGCCCAGTTTATTTTGGAAAATGGCCATTCTGAGAACTGTCCATATCTTGTCTACCACCCTCTTACATGTGATGTCATCTCATTATCTTAAAGAGCAACAAAACTGAACATTCTGAACTTAAATGCAACTGAGGTAATAAATTAACTTGAAACAAGTTAAATCAAATTTCAGTAATCATGTAAAGACATATCCGATTCCCTTGGTTCCTTTTGGTCTTGGTCCAGCTGGAAACTGCAACTCCATGTATTTAAAAGCACAGGCACTGATTTTAGATAGCAAGCTGGAATTCAAAGACAAGTTAACAAAAAATAACTTCCTTATAACTGGAATTGTGTTTAAAAATTTTGCATGATGGGATTTGTTTTTGTGCAGAATCACACATGTAATTACTGTACAGAAATATTTGTGTCTAAAAATCCTGACTTTTCACTTCTGACTGAAGCTATATTTTTCTTGCTATTCAGATCCAATTTTTTGCTATCTGCCTTGCATCCTTTAAATAATCCTATGCTCTACACTTAAACTAAACAAACTTCAAACTTTGTAAAATGACATTCACTCAGACTCCATTTCCCATACTGCAGTACTTATAGAATTGATTCATGCTTACAGCAGAGTGCATATGTGTAAACAAGTGTAGCAGTATGGCAAGCAAATCTTGAGCAGAGTTCTGTCATGTTATGATCCTGTTTTACATATAAATTGTTCTGTTTAGATTTGTAAATATTTCATTTGTAATACAAAGAACTTCAAAGGGGCAATTCTTAATTCCCTATTGCCCCACAAGGGTGCTTGAAGAGGAGGTAAGGAGTAGTCCTAGGAACATAGGAACAGGAGTAGGCCATTCAGCCCATCGGCCTGCTCCGCCATTTGATAAGATCATGGCTGATCGGTGATCTAACTCCATATACCCGCCTTTGGCCCATATCCCTTAATAGCTTTGCCAAAAAGCTATCTATCTCAGATTTAAATTTAGCAATTGAGCTAGTATCAATTGCCGTTTGCAGAAGAGAGTTCCAAACTTCCGCCACCCTTTGTGTGTAGAAATGTTTTCTAATCTCGCTCCTGAAAGGTCTGGCTCTAATTTTTAGACTGTGCCCCCTACTCCAAGACCAGCGGAAATAGTTTCTCTCTATCCACCCTATCCGTTCCCCTTAATATCTTATAAACTTCGATCAGATCACCCCTTAACCTTCGAAACTCCAGAGAATACAACCCCAATTTGTGTAATCTCTCCTCGTAACTTAACCCTTGAAGTCCGGGTAAACCTACGCTGCACTCCCTCCAAGGCCAATATGTCCTTCCGAAGGTGCGGTGCCCAGAACTGCTCACAGTACTCCAGGTGCGGTCTAACCAGGGTTTTGTATAGCTGCAGCATAACTTCTGCCCCCTTGTACTCTACTCCTCTCGATATAAAGGCCAGCATTCCATTACCTTATTGATTATTTTCTGCACCTGTTCATGACACTTCAATGATTTATGTACGTGAACTCCGAAGTCCCTTTGGACATCCACTGTTTTTAACTTTTTACCATTTAGAAAGTACCCTGTTCTATCCTTTTTAATCCAAAGTGGATGACCTCACATTTGTCTACATTGAATTCCATTTGGCACAGTTTTGCCCATTCACCTAATCTATCAATATCGCTTTGTAATTTTATGTTTTCATCTACACTGCTTACAATGCCACCAATCTTTGTGTCATCGGCAAACTTAGATATGAGACTTTCTATGCCTTCATCTAAGTCGTTAATAAATAGTGTGAATAATTGAGGCCCCAAGACAGATCCCTGCGGGACTCCACTAGTCACATCCTGTCAATGTGAGTAGCTACCCATTATCCCTACTCTCTGTCGCCTTTTGCTCAGCCAACTTCCTAACCAAGTCCGTACTTTTCCCTTGATTCCATGGGCTTCTATCTTAGCTAACAGTCTCTTATGTGGGACTTTATCAAGTGCCTTCTGGAAGTCCATATAAATAACATCCATTGACATTCCCCTGTCCACTACTTTAGTCACCTCTTCAAAAAAATTCAATCAGGTTTGTCGGGCACGACCTACCTTTCACAAATCCACGCTGGCACTCTGATTAACTGAAAATTCTCGGTGTTCAGTCACCCTATCCTTAATTATACACTCCACCATTTTCCCCACAACAGATGTTAGGCTAACTGGTCTATAATTCCCTGGTTTCCCTCTCCTTTCTTAAAAAGCGGAGTGACATGTGCAATTTTCCAATCCAGAGGGACAGTTCCTGAATCTAGAGAATTTGAAAGATTATAGCTAGGGCATCCGCAATGTGCTCACCTACTTCCTTTAAGACCCTGGGATGGAAACCATCTGGTCCTGGGGATTTGTCACTTTAATGCTATTATTTTCTTCATTACTGTTGCTTTACTTATATTAATTTTATCGAGTCCCTGTCCCCGATTCAATATTAGTTTTCTTGGGATTTCCGGCATGCTATCCTCTTTTTCTACTGTAAATACTGACGCAAAGTAATCGTTCAACATGTCTGCCATTTCCCCATTGTCAATGACAATATCCCCATTTTCAGTTTTTAAGGGGCCAACACTGCTCCTGACCACCCTCTTTCATAATGTAACTATAAAAGTTCTTCGTATTTTGGTATTGGTCCTGTGCATGCTTGAAGGAACTTTAGTTTTTCCACCAATGATTGAAGATCATAATACTTTTTTCTGATGTACACAATTGCAGCTTTCATGCAACAGACACTAGAGGTCTGTAGAAGTGGAAGACTGGGGAGATTTATATTTATTTGCACCAACCCATTGCCGCATAGTACTGTGTTAATGGAAGTTGGTATTGAAACAGGAGAAATTGGAGTACAAAACTTGATGAAAGAGGGGAACCCACACACACAAATCAGAGCTGGGAATGAGTAGAAGATATGGAGAGATTTGGCTGAGGTCTGAAAAGAAGCAGAAAAGCAATCATATTAAAGGGCAGACTTTAGTAGTGACTAAATTACAAAATACTTAGAAAATAGAGAGGGGAAGTCGGGTACAATTTGAGAGATAGGCAGTACTTTTCAGTAATTTTTCAATAACCAATATTTGCATCTTTAGGGCTGGATCATCAAATTTCAGAATTGGAATTAAACTTCCTACAGTGTTGCTCACTTTCTAATGGTGCTGCTTGTGGTAATATTGACGGTCATAAATGGTTCCTAAACTTTTCTACTTTTATGTTTTGAGTGGAAAAGAGCAAATTAATTCACTACAGTGAAAGAAACAATGCATCGTTCTTAATTAAAAGAAAAACAGTTTCCAACTAGCTTTGAAATCACAAGATAGTTGCAGATGAGGACGGGCGTTTGGCTCATCTTAATTCATCTATCCACAATGATCCTAAAGTCCCCGCGTTGCAGCATCCATTGGGTTCTTAAATGATTCCAGGGTCCACTCTGTAATACGACTCCACTGTCACTCCTGAAGATGCAATGAATACTGTAGTCATCACTTTCTAAGACATTAAATGTCAATGTGTAGATTTGGTTACTAACTAGAGTTAGGACCAGTCTTCTACTATTTTAACCAAACTGAAAATAAATTACACTATTGATTGGCAAGTGGCTTGTTTGCAGTATCCATGCAACATTAGGCCTGTTATAATACAGCATATTTCTGTATTTTCCTTTCACTTCACAAGATTTTTTTCCAAGATTGTTATGATTGTCTGTGTTGGCTCATAATATCTCAGCCTTGGTTTGTAGAAATATATTAAATATGAAGGATATTATGTCTGTGATTTTTTTTTCCATTGGTGTTTCACTTTTCATTGGGTATGGAAATAATAAAACCTGTGGCAATCCAGTCCATTAGTTTTGATATATTTCAACATTCCTCATTCAGAACCCAGCATCGGGATAGAAATAATGTATAACATAAATGCTATGAGATTTTTTTTCTGGCTGTATTTTAATTCTAAATGGATAAAAGTTGTTAGCACAGAAGTATCCTCACAATTCATAAAATGAAGATCAAGTTGAGTGCAGAACATTCAATAGTATTTTAGGATTGATAAGAATTTATGCTTGTGGCTTTCTGTGACTTTTTTCACTAATTTAAATGAGCTCGTTCTCAATTATTAAGTTAACTTATTGCATATATTTGTTTTTTTAAATCACCTAATTAATGTGGGCCGCAGTATATCCAAGCATGAAGGTGCATTATAAATTTTTTGCACTTGAAAAAGAAAACTTAACGGATTGGGATGTGAGGTTTCACATCCTTGTCCATTCTCGGCAGTCTACTCTTTATTCAAAGTTGCTTAATTCATATCATCTGGTAATTACATTTTTCACCAAATTCCCACTTTGCTGTATTATTTACATTGCTTAATTCAAGTTATTGAATAATTCAAATTTTAGTGCCCAAATGACACAATTATCAGGTATTAGACTTCAGTCTCATGCATGAAATATATTTGAGGCTGCAGAGCCCAACATAACTCGCTAAAATCACTATTAAATATTGGGGGAAAACTTGTTAACTGAGCATTTATATGCTCAGAAGTGGTAATTTTAAAAAAATAAACGGTTGTTGCAGTACCATTTTGTTTGCTGAGAAACTGAAGTGTTCTCTTGTAGCTAGTTAATCCCACCCATAAAATCACAAAATATTGAATATGTGAAAAGGGGTGCTACAAATTTTATAGAATTTCTTATACTGGTCTGCAAACAGTGGAATTTCAACAAATAATTTTCCCCGGTGTAAATTTCTACAGTTACTTTTAATATAAAGATCTTCATTTGCTAAAAGCGAACATACAACATATAAATGATTACACTGGTTGGGGAGAAAATGAAGTGGTCCCGGAGAACTTTATCCTATAAATTGCTTTCTCAGTTTCTTCAAACAATAAGCTAATGCATTGGGACATGGCTATCAATGAAGAAGGCATAAGTCCAGCCCAGAAGAGTGTTATTAGATAGGCTTGCAATGCTCCTGAAAAGCATTTTATTTGTTTTTAAAATTGTGGGAAAGCTTTGAAAAAGGATAAAGAAACCTGCAGAGTTTACTGCTGACGACAGTTCCTTTTTAATCTTGATTCAGTGCTGTACTTAATTAAATGTGATTTTTGAAGTAAGAATGATGTGAAATGTTATGCTAAGCATATAAATACTTGATTTGAAGAAAACCATTTCTCTTTTAAGTCTCCTTCATATACCAAAGGAGGTAATCCCAGCTTGAATGGTTCTGGGGAAATTGTAATATGTCATTAAAACGTTGAAGATAAGTGTTGCCTCATGTAGTGGTCTACTCTCATGTCCTGCAAAGCCCCAGGACCTGTGCCATAACACCAGTTGTTTCTCCCTAGCTAAAAATATGTTTATTACTCCACATGTTCCATCTCTCATTGTTAGGTTGGAACATGGTTTCAGCCTCTTGCAGGTTAGATTGGACAGTCCTTTTAGTTTTCCACAATTGTGCACTGCCAGTCTACGTTTTCCCTTTTTCCTGGTTTTTATCCCCAGGGTGTTGACATGCTTCTAAAACCGCATCAGCAAAATGATACTCTGATACTTCTTCAAGCCTTTCACCTTGTTTCACCTATCTCACCTCTTTTTAAAGTCCTTGTTGTCGACTGCGTCATCCCAGGTTTCTCACTGAGGTAGGCCCCACTATCTTCAGCTGCTTCATCAATGACCTTCCTTCCATTGTAAGGTCAGAAGAAGGATTGTTCATTGATAATTGCACAGTTCAGCTTCATTTGCAATCCCTCAGATAATGAAGCAGTCCATGCGTACATGCAGCAAGACCTGGCGTGGGCTAATGTGGCACGAAACATTTGCGCCACACAAGTGCCAAGCAATGACCATCTCCAACAAGAAAGAGCTTAACCACCTTCCCATGACATTCAATGGCATTACCATCGCCGAGTCCCCCACCATGAAAAGCCTGAAGGTCACCATTGACCAGAAGCTCAACTGAACCAGCCACATAATTGTTGTGGCTACTTGAGCTGGTGAAGGCTATGTATTCTGAGGTGAACAACACATCTCCTGACTCCCCAAAGTGTGTCTACCACTGACAAATCACAAGTCAGGAGTGTGAAGGAATACTCTCCACTAGCCTGGATGGGTGCAGCTGCAACAGCACTCAAGAAGCTCAACACCATCCAGGTCAAAGCAGTCTGCTTGGTCGCCACTCCATCCACAAGCTTAAATATCCACTACACCCCGCCCCCCCCACCCCTGCAACAACAGTGTACCATGGCTGCAGTGTGTCCTATCTTCAGGATCTACTGCAGCAAGTTGCCAATGCTTCGGGAACATCTCCTAAACCTGGGACCTCCATCACCTTAAGAACATGGGCAGCAGGAGCATGGGAACAACATCACCTCCAAGTTACCCTCGAAGTCACCTCCCTCCTGACTTCGACATATATCACCGTTCTTTCATTGTCGCTGGGTCAAAATCCTGGAACAAAAGCATTGTAGGAGCACCTTCACCACATGGACTGCAGCTGTTCAAGAAGGCACCTTATTGACTTTGGATGGGCCATAAAGGCCGGCCTTGCCAGTGATGCCCACAGGAAGCTTGTATGCATGGGAGGAGACGCAGACAGTAAGCTAGTTTACCAAATGGTAGGATATTTCACATAATAATGAAGCTGGTAATGCTAGAAGATAATCCATCTGAAAGTTTGTTTTCTCTCACTCAGCCCTGAGACAACTGGGATGAACAAGATAACTGCTCTGCTATTTGGCCACTCTAAATGTTTTATCAAAATTACTGCTACTTCATCCGTTTTTGTTGTTGGTCTGCCCCCACATAATTTTGCTCATAATTGATGTTGGTTTTGGCCAAAAGCTAATTTTCCATTGAGTTTTTTGTGTTACTGTCGCATTTTCTTGAAATATGTTTGCTTTTTGGAAAAACAAAAGGAAAATTTTAATGTCATGCAGATAAAAAATTAGATAAAACTCTTGTTTTTTTCCCTTTCATTCAACACAGTACCGTCAAGGTAACTGTCAGCTGTGATGGAGTATGTGGCTGCAGGTGAAACAAAATGTGTCGAACAGTCATCCTGAGAGAAGACTTAGTGTATCATGGGAAATATCTGCACAGTTCAGTGAGATATGGAGGTCACTAGGAAATAGATTCCACCCCCACATCTCACAGAAAATAGAATAGCCCCAAAGGGTTATTCATCAATGTGTGTAGGGAAGCACGATGGTGAATTTATCCTTAGGGGTTCACATGCTGTCATTTTTATATTCATGTGTTTTTCCCTTTGTAGCTATCTTAGTGATTTGGATCGTATATCGGATCCTGCCTATCTACCCACCCAACAGGATGTCCTTAGAGTTCGAATCCCAACAACAGGGATCATTGAATACCCCTTTGACTTACAGAGCATCATCTTCAGGTAGAAGAAGGTTACTGAAAATCAGTAACTCATTTTATGTCTGTTGCATTGCATTTTTCTGCACATTGAATCTGGAAAAGTGAGCATTTTAACTAAAATTTAGTATATTCCTTTTTATTTCAAATTTGAACCCTTAGAATAATCATAAAAGTTGATTGTGGGATTAATTTATGTCGTCTTCTGTGTGGGTTTTTTTCTTTTTATATAAGTTGGTTTGTTTAGGTTAAAGTTGATTCACATGCTTGTTAAATTTACAGTTCTTAAAAATAAATTTTTTAAAAGTTCAAGGACAATTAAATGTTTGAACAAATTAAATTAAATCTAATTTAATAAAAATGTTCATATTTGTAATAGTTTGTAAATACTGCAATGAGAAGTTGTCTGTAGTGTGGATAAGTAGGGCAGACCTCCATAGAAAATGAGGTCGTTCAGTTTGCAGGAGTGTTATTTTGGTCTACCTCCACAAGACATCATTTGTCAAACTGGTGAGCTGCCATGTACTAAACACCAGAGACGAAATGAACTGTGCCCAGAACCTTTTTTTGTAAAGATAGTTACTGAAATTCCCGTCTTCTTTGACCTTAAAGCTCTTGAAGTGCTAGTTTTAATTTTATCTTCAGTTTTTTTAGGAACTGCTCCTTGAATTTAAAATAATTTGGACAAATTAGCTTCTTGTAGCAAGGTAATGAAAGTTTAATCCACCATCTTTCATAATGAAAATGGGTGGGCAGTGTTGTTATTTTGCAAAAGTCAAAAAAAATTATTGATGGTCCTTCTCCCCATCATAAATAGCACTTGAAGAAATTTTAAATTGCAGGACCTGACTTTGTGCCAGATTTTGTTGTTTGAGAACCTATATTAGTTTAAGCCACTGCCCCTCTGTGTTCCATATATGAAGCACCAGCTCTTGAGATACTAAAAAATAAATTAACTAATTCCTCCTTTAGTCTGCCTATAATGTAACTTAAGTTGCATTTTTACAAAAGTGCCAAGATCAATAGGACATTGTTCCATCTTTATTTCATTGTGAAAGAATTACTCTCTGCCTCCCCCCACACACACTTCTTAGAAATTTTCATAATGACTATGTGAGAAAAAGCACTTTAAGTATCAGTATCTTTTTTAAAAAAAAAGCTAGTTGATTATCAGCACAACTGTAAAGTAATTCATTTTTGACTAGACAAAAAATGAATTTTAATGGAATTTTAACTTTAAAAAAACATCATTCAATAGCAATTAGGTACTTGTTTTTTGATACCTCCAAGATTAAATAAATTTCTGTTTTCTTCATTAGATTTTGGGGACTAGAGAAAGCTGTATAAGCATTTGACTTTTTTTAAACTACCTCCAAAAAATATAGACTTCACACACATTTTTGTTCTTCTTTTTTACACCTCCATTAGATGTTGCACACTGAATAAACTTGATATAGCACAGTCAAACTAAGCCATACCATCAACATTGTTATTGAAATTTTTTTTATACACCAACTGTATTGATTAGACATTTGATTTTAAATTTTCCAATCAATGTTATTCTAATACTGGCAGTAATTAAATTCACTGTCAAAATAATGCCTTTCAGAACATCTACAAATTGGTGATTGAACAGTATAAATATAGGATGCATAGATTGTTGGTACTGACATGTAATGGCACCATCTCCTATGCATTTTGATGTTTGCATTTTCTTGAGTATCTTCAGTTGAAGTTTTGAGCAATTTGTGAGGAAGTATCACAATATGAGGCTGGTAGTAGACATGAGCCAATTGGTTCTACCCCAGTTACTATAAGTAATAGCAACAATTTGGGAAGACTTATCAATTTTTTTCTCACTTTTGCGAGAGCCCTCTTTTTTAAGACCTACTTTATTTCCTTTCCCTGCCTATTGCAGTTTCCTCATGGCATACAGCAAACTGTGACCGAAGATGGTCTGGTTTTGAGTCAGCTACTAAGAAATGAGTAGGCTGCTAATGACCCTTATGATTTTTTTCTATCCCTCTTGTGGTAAAGTGCTTGGTCCTCCAGTTGGTGTTTCCCTTGACATAGGAATTCAGTGATATGCAGCTCTCCACTCTTTTCTAAATTCACCGCCCTTCATGCCACCCTCCATTCTGACGCTTGTAAATAGCCAATCAATTAAATCAAAACAACAACAACTTGCATTTATATAGCACCTTTAACATGGTAAAACATCCCAAGGTGCTTCACAGGAGCGCAATCAGACAAAAAAACATTGGCAAGAATGTTTTATAATGTAACTACACAGGTGTTTGTACCATAAGACTTATATGGCTTCAACTAAGAATTGCTAGAGCATGCATTAATCTATGGAGATATGTAACGCCACTGCACTTTCTCAGGTTTTATATCCTCCCAGGACCCACCAAGGTCAAATTTTGATATCTATGCTGCTTGCAGCTGTTCTTGGCTGCATGGTGTTATACCACCTGATTTGCTATTGTCATTTTTCACATTGTTAAAAACTCCTGTTAATGCAAAAGCAGTGCAAAGATTATATTTCTCTTGCAGGAATGCAGTAATCAAAAAAAAATTAAGGATAATGGGATTTTGACAGCAGCTGCTACTGTTAATGTAATGTGTTGTATTTTATGTAAAATGCCTTGCCCAGTAAATTTCTCTTACACTGCTGGTTGTAAAATTAATTAGCTAGTAACTTGTCCTTTTTATTGCTGAAGATACAAACATAGTCCATTAAGAAATGTAGTTTCCATACATAAACATATAATTCTGGTATCAAACAATCTAAATATATGGAAATATGTGGAAGTTAATACACGGAAACTGGTCAATTGTCCTAACCAGTCGTGTGGGTCTTTTCCCTCCATACAAGCAAATAGCCCTAATCACATTTACCCACCCTGTTCCCATATTCCTTCAGCCCCTTTTTCTTCATCCACTTATACGCTCTGATCTTGAGTGTTGGCATAATTTCTGCCTCAATCGCTAACCCCAGAAATGAATTCCACGGTCTCGCTGTGTAAAGAAGTTTCTTGTGCCCTCTATCTAAATCTCTTATATTTAATCTTGTATTCATGGCTCCTCGTTCTTGACCCCTCAACCACTGGAAACAGTTTGCTTCAATCTGCTCTGTCTCATCCTTTCATAATATACACTTCTATCGTATCATCTGTATTTTTCAAGTCTTTCTTCGTATTTATATTTCCTCATACCAGGCATCATAGTGCAGCTGCAAAGTACCCTCTCTAAAACCTCAATATTTTTCCTGTAGTGTGGAGCCAATACTGCACATGGCACTCTAACTGAAGTCTTAAGATTTCATATAGGCAAATGTTTTTTATGTCTTTTATGGAAAAAAATGTAAATTAACTGAGCTAATTAAAATATTATTTTTCACCTGTGTCAAGTGACAGCTATTTCTGGGCAAATCAGTCACAGAAATATTGTGCAGAGTGTTTTTTTAAAAAAACTGATCAATCATTATATGTTTGGTAAAATACTTAAGTCCTTTTACTTAGTGTGTTGCAGGATGATGGTTGGTAACAATTTTTTATTTTAAATATTCCCAAGTACCAAGTGTTACTTCAGTATACTTTGTATTTTCTTGTTAGAATGGTGGACGTTGGAGGCCAGAGGTCAGAAAGAAGGAAATGGATACATTGCTTTGAAAACGTGACATCCATCATGTTTTTAGTAGCACTTAGTGAATACGATCAGGTTCTAGTAGAATCTGATAATGAGGTGCGTGTACTTTTAAAGAGTCAGTATTCAAAGCAGTGTTACATTTGAGATCAAAATATTTGTTGAATGTCAAAACTTAATTGAGAAGTGCTTTAGTACATTGGAAATATTAAAGTATGTTGCAAAGTGTAGAATAGTGCAAAAATACAAGAAAATCATTTGCAGTGTGGTGCTGGTAAATTTTAGAACTTTTCCTACTTGAATATTTAAATTAATGAAACTGTTTTGCTATAATTATAATTGTACTAAGTTTTGAAAAGATTCTTGTTACTAGAAACCTTTTTCGAAAATGTTGTGCAAAAGAAATGTTATATTACTACTAAAGAACGTTTGTAATCCAAAACATGATTTTCAGTTGAGTATAGATTGAACTGCCAGCAACATTTTTGTGTAGCTTTCAGCAGTTACTGTGATAACTATCTTTCCAGAATCGAATGGAGGAGAGCAAAGCACTATTTAGGACGATAATCACATATCCCTGGTTTCAAAACTCCTCAGTCATTCTCTTCTTAAATAAGAAGGATCTTCTGGAAGAAAAGATCATGTACTCCCATTTGGTTGACTACTTTCCAGAGTTTGATGGTGAGTAGTGTGTTCTTGGATATCAATTTTCTTTTGTGGGTTTGGGAAAGTTGGGGGAAGGACAGTAGCAGTCTTGAGCAAGGGGTGGAGTATTCAGAATTCAAAGCCTGGATGTTTTGCTCCATGTGACATGATTACACAGCGCTAAGTGGGAGACAAAATGATACATTCAACATTGCATAAACTGATAGCAAGCTTGCCAATAGCAGGTATAAAAACATCAATTCAAAGGTTGAGCACGGATGATAAATTTCAGACCCCAAACAAAAGTTCTAAGATCTTGAGTAAGTCTTAGTTTTGTCATGTTTTTTGAATGAGAGTTTGCTTCTACTGCAAATTTTGCGTGAAGAATCTCTTTTCAACTTGAAGTAGGAATTAGTTTTGAATCATTAATGCTTTTGTTTATCAGCTGTTTTTTGCTCCATATAATCTTGGCACTAGTCGCCTAGCATCTGTTTGTACTGTTAAAGCTGTAGGCATATTAACTCCCATTTTTGTGGCATTTTTAAAACTGGTATAGCATTTTTTTAAAAAGACACTTGTCTCACTAATTCTTTGGAAAATAATCAGAAAATATTGTATAAAGGACTTTATGTGGCTTCTAAAATTAATATATTTTAATAAAACTGCCATAATATTATAGAAGCAGTATTGTCCAATAGAAATCGCTGACTGGCCACCACAGTCATGGCTATAGTGAAAATGCTTTACCTGATGCACTAATTTTAGTAGAAAACACCTTGCACACAATACAAGTAAGTGTGCTCCATGTGTATATTTACTTAACAAACATCTACTACCATTGAGTATGAAACTTTGCAGTCTTCCTCTTTCACCAATATTTTGAATTTTTGCCTGAATTTATCAGTCACAGCATATCTAAGTGCACATCTAGGTGTTTGCCCAACAATTGCGAGCAGTACTTAGACTTCATTAGAGTAATTGTGCAAGGCAACATTCTCAGCAATGAGAGGTGCCAGACCTGCCCTCCTTCTCCATCCAGAACATAGTTGGTTGCTGCTTGCCCTTTGCTAAGACATGTCCTGTTGGAGCTGCTTGTTATTGGTTAGGCTTGCTTTCTTTTACTAACCTGCAGAAAAGAAAATTGTGTAAACCACAGACTCATCCCTATGTATCCCAGTTATCACCTTTCCCAAGTTCAAGTGGCTGACCTATACTTGGTTTATGCTGAAGCTGATGATGGTGGGGGGAAATTACAAGCTTATCATTGGGTTTCTTTATTGGATCACAGGATGGAAATTGTATTAATTCTGGCACAACTGTTTGTATATTGAAGGCTGTTGTTTTAGAAATGTCAGAACAGTATTTTGTTGATTTATAAAACTAGCTTATTTGTTTCATATATGGAATACTGATTACCCATGATTGAGGCATTCAGTTGAAATAAATCAAGACTGAAATTCAAGTAGTTTATAACTGCAGTCTAAACTTCTAGATTATATTCCTGAGATTACTTTCTAGTATCATAATCTTTGAAAACATCAAAAGTGTAAGGGGATAGTTGTCTTTTGCCAGCAGGGGCATTCCATATCCTTGATATAAGACAACTCTAGCTTTTATTTTGGTCTTTGGCCACTGAGTGTCATGCAGATGATGGTCACATTAAACTAGACTTGCTGGCATTTGTTTAGGCCAGGAAGGCTTGTTTTCTTACTCTGTCTTCCTGATGCTGCAGGTGACCTTGGGGCCAGTAAACTTGCTGCTCTGGTGGCAGGAACGCACATTGGTGACGTTGTCATGCATGCACACTGCTGTTCCGTCTACACTGATGTCACTATTCTACACCTATGCATTGGCCAAAGTGTTGCATTTAGCCAGTTTGCACATGAATGGAGTGGCTGGTCCCAACAGTGCACTGGTTTACAGGAAAACCAGCTGCACATTAGAAAGGTAAATGAGAGACCAGTAGTCAGCTCAGCTTCCCACGGCCTGGACTGCAGTATAAAAGCAGTGACAG
Source organism: Heptranchias perlo (assembly GCF_035084215.1). Taxonomy (NCBI): domain Eukaryota; kingdom Metazoa; phylum Chordata; class Chondrichthyes; order Hexanchiformes; family Hexanchidae; genus Heptranchias; species Heptranchias perlo. The sequence continues at coordinate 29,833,345 of NC_090353.1, forward strand.
TAATTTAATTGAGATGGCATTTCGGCACATTAAGAAATTATCAGTTGCTTACTAAGCAATATAATGTTCAGTATATAGTATTTTAGAGTAATACAACCCTCTTGTCTTGATAAGTTTGTAGACAATGCAAGATAGACAGTTGCCACTTTTTTGTGTGTTTTTGTAGGTCCACAGAGAGATGCACAAGCAGCCCGAGAATTCATTCTGAAGATGTTTGTTGACCTGAACCCAGATAGTGACAAAATCATCTACTCTCACTTCACATGTGCCACAGACACGGAGAACATACGTTTCGTCTTTGCCGCTGTCAAAGATACAATCCTACAGCTGAATCTGAAGGAGTACAACTTGGTCTGACCAGACCAAAGCAGAAAAAAAAGGAAAAAAGAAGAAAATTTAAACCATAATGACCGCAATTGTTATGATCTGTGAAGTTTGCAAACTGCTAATTGTCATCCTGGATTCTTGTCTGTGTGTGTCCACAGAGTTGTAGCTTCTTTTAAAACAAAAATGGTTTTATTCAACAATGTTGGGTGGGGGAGGGGCAGGGGACACAACATTTTTAATGTGCATCTTTTTTGGTGCCAATCGACATTTCCATTTTTTTTCAAATATCACTTAATAACTAGCTGTATAACAGATAGTTGGCTTGAGCTACAATCTCTTTAATGCTTGTTCAAACGAAGAATAGCAGGTGTTCTTCCACTTGCCAAATCAAAATGCAATGCCATCCCCTCTCTATGCTCTTTTGGTTATGCTGACCTCTACTGGCTGATCACAGATATGCTCTGTGGTGCACAGTGATGATGTTTCAGGACTCTGTCTGACAGAAACCAAGCCATCACTTGCATAATTGATGTACTGTTTCTGGTTTATTTGTTTTTCCTGATCAATGAGAAAGTATTGATACTGTGATTTTTTTTTGATTTTTTTTTTAAAAATAAATTATTGATGTTATACATATAGTTTGCTACTTGCTGTACTTCAGCCATGGACTACAAAGATGGGAGCTCACTAAGCAATAGCAGGTTGAGCAAATATCATGGGGAGAGGGAGGGGGGGGAAATTTGCTCAAGTACTTAGAAACCTGAGATGTGGAAATAATGATTACTTGGCAAACAAATGAAGCCAAATCTAGTATAAAGAAATAAGTGTATTTATCTAATTTATGGACCAGTATACTTAGGCTTGATTTCAGATTAGAATGTTTCTGTATGAGTTGGTTTACAGATACTCAGCTGTTGCCAAACTTTGATTTTTTTTTACTGCTGTACACTACAGTGGCAAGTTTTGGAGTTTTTTTTTTAGGATGACTTGCTAAACTTAAGTAAGTTGACAGTTTATGCTAATTTTAGTCAGATGAGGGTTTTTAACCTTGAAAGTTTTTAATAGAAGGATAGTTTTATGCAGTCAGGTACTTTTACAGAATTTTTTTTTATATAGGTATGATATCAGGCCTGTTTGAAAAGAAAACCTCTCTGTGTTTTATAGGAATGCAGGTGCCAAGAAAGTTGCACTACACAGCTCTTAATTTGTGTGATTTCTCTATACAAAGGTGAAAGGATGGCTTTTATAAATGCTGCACAGTGCCATAAATATACTGTACCTTACGTTTAAAAGTTTTGACCTCACCAAACGAATATCGGGACTACTTGTAATGTTAAAAGTTGAAAGTAGCCTTTCTGATATAAATGCTTCATCCCACAGTAGTAAATTGCTTTTTGTGGTATAGCAGAAATGGCATGTTCAGAAGTAGCTGATATCTGTGCTTTTCCTATTCCTTTTAATGCAGTTGGAGATATGTATTTTTCCTGCATTCAAATCATCATGCTGCTACTCACTCAGTATAGTCAGTAACTTTCCTTGATGACAGTTCTGCATTGTAGCTGCTGACTTCACCAGCAGGAGGTGCCCTGTCATTTGCTCTAGGTATTTGCCAACAAAGGGGCTCCAGATCCATAATTGTGATAGTTGATTTAATACAAATGGATCCTCTCTCACTAAAGTAACTGGGATAGATTAAACAGACTAGAACACAAGTTAGAGCAACTATAGTGTATAATTTGCAGCATTTTACATTTTATTGTTTTATATAATCTAATAAATGCTTTTTCAAGTATTGCTGACTGTTCAAAAGTGTAGTTTTAGCTAATTGATTTTTGTTGTAGGTTTTAATAATGGAATACTAGGCTGATGATCCTGAACTAAGAAAATCTCAGTATGATTGTTGACATTATTTCAAACGTGGTTGAAAGTGCAATTTGGTCAGCTGTGGATTTGATATAATGAAATGAGTCATGGTGAGACTCATACTCCGGTCCCAAAATTTAATCTTGACTGCACATAGTTTATCCAGATTGTGTGTTAGTAAGAACAGACAGCAGATGCTAAAGATTTTGATTGGCAGAGCTGTGCTAAAACTGGCGGCAGCAAAAGGCTGTTTCTTCAACCCCAAACATTACTTCGTTTTTATTTTTTTTAAATTAAGATGCTTGAATCTCAAAATCTAATAATCTCAGTTATGCGATGTTCATATTACAGACACTTATTTTTGGTTAGTAGTGTGATTTCACCTTCAGTTATATGGAATATAAATTCAACCCCCTTTCTGAAAAGGGACTTTTAAAGTTAGAAGTATACCATATCTCAGTGAGTGGGTATAAAGAATAAATGGGGCACCATTAAATTAACACACCTTGTACAGATATCTCGTGTGTTCCTACCCTTGAGAAATCTAAGCAATTTGAAAACTCCAAAATTAAATTTTTAGAGAGTTTGTAAATGTGGAAGTAATGCCTGCAGTATACATTTGACTTCATTTAAAATACCTTCAATGTCAGGTAAGACTGAAGGAGAATTTTGATTGTGTTTTTACTAAGATTTTTTAATCCTTTTATTTTCTTGGTCTACTTAAGCTGTTGTTAAAACAGTTAAATGTTCTGTTCACTACAAACCATTACCAAACACTCCAATGTCCTGCAAAAGATTCTTGTTTCTGTTTTTAAAAAACTAAATTGTGTAATGCCATTTTTTTAATGAACCAATATGGTAAGGTGGCATTCAGTTTCCTAAACTCTAAGTTTACATAAAAGGCCTAGGAAGTTTTGATAGGACTAGACTGTATGAAAAAAGATTTTTTGGATACTTAGGTTTGCTCTGTGAAAGCAAAAGGACCTTACACTTTTTAAGAAAATTGACTAGGGGAACGTAAAGAAGAGGGTGTTTCTATCTGAGTTGAATTTTCTGGCAGTGAAGTCAAGCAGAGAGTGCCTTACCTAATCCTAAACTGAATTATTTGCCAGTAATGTACACACTTAAGTTTTATTGTATAGGGCTAGAACAAAGATTGTCAGCTATTGATCCATCCTCTATTCCCCTTGTGTTTAACACTTGTAAGTTTTTATATTTAACAATCCAAAAATTGATGTTTAATAACTGCGAAAGATATCTGTGTAATTCAGGAGTGTAACCAAAATGCCATGAAATCTTCATGAGGGATGGGGGGAATGTTACAGCTCCTCGTAGAGATTTAGGGAAAGCTGGGTTTGCTGAATAAAGCTTCAAAGTTGATTAAATGTTGTGTTAGCCTGAATGAGTAATGTCGAAAACTGATCATATAGTAGAGTAAAAGCTTTACTTGAAAGTGTGTGGTATGATCCAGTAAGCTGCCCTTTATTCAGTTGCAGCTAAATCTGCCACATAATGGAATATGCATACAGTCAGTTGGGAATACTGTGTAGATATTTGCCCATGTGTTACTTGTATCCACTTTCTACAGCTGAAGTTATTTAATAGAATTTAATACAGAATGAGCTCATTTGCCCCATCATGCCCCTGCTAGTAGTAGCCACCAGCCCCCCACCCACATTCAGAATAAATGATTTAATTATCCCAAAATGAGCACCTTCTGTGTATCATGCATTTACCTTTGCCTGAATGATATTGGACAAATATGAATTTACAGTAGATAATGCAGCTCCAGATCACTGGTATAGTGTGTCTGGAGTAGCATATTATAGGTTCTAAACTTTTCAATATCTCATTTTTCAGAAAGAATGTAATTTTTGCCTAATTAGCTATTTGTCTTGGAGGGATAAAGTTAGCAAAATTCTGGAACTGAACTTTTTGTGTGCATGCAGTTATCAAATGTAACACTGTTTTATTTTAATCTCAAAGGGGAGACATCATTGTTATTGAATGATAATCTCATTTTTAAATAACACTAAGCAATTTTATAGTGTGGACTGTTGGCAACCTTTTAGATAAAAGTGACTGACTATCTCCCCAAGTCCCTTTAGAATTGAAAAACTGACTTTTTAATAGTTTATTTACATTGGTTGTGGATTTGATAGATAGTTGCAGAACATGTAACTTTTGAACATGTTACTCTTCTTTAGCCAAGATTAGCCAGTTGAAGACCACATATGTTATATCAGTGGAAATTCAAATCCAACATTTTCAAATGTAAACAAACCATCAACTTTTCACTCGTAAGATTTGACAAAAAAAAGTATAGCTTGTTTTGACTTTAAAGCCAACCAGCCTGTGTAAATAAGATTTTGATTCACTTTATACCCTCTGCCATCCAGAGTCTCCAAGGGAAAGTCCCTTTCTCTTTGGATGAAAGAGTTTTAAAAAAAAACACTACATTAAACTTCAAAATAACTGGGTGATCCATATTTGGCCCTGGGTTTTGTGCAGTTTTCAGTATGTTATGCATACCGTACGTGTATGATGTTAAGACCATGGGCCCATAGTCAGAAAAAGGTACACAATGCATAGTGTTGGGATTCCAATTTACGCTTTTTGCACATTTACTTTTGTGAATATGGGTCCCAATGTGAGGAGAAATAATTTACCAAATTGAGGGTAGTAGTAGTTTTAACTTTTACCCAGATTTGCAAAAAAAATGTATAAAATGTATGTAGCATATGCTTGCATAATATAGGAAAGTAAAAATGGGAAATGCCTCTTTGTATTGTATTTAAACCAGGGGACCAAGCTTCTGTCAGGAATCCTATTTTAATTTCAATTTTATTCCTTGTGGAGGACTAGAAGGCTTCTTGATTTTTAGTATTGGCATATTAGCAATTGCATTATAGTAGTAATATTCCTAGCTATCTGTTCTACAGTATTGAGAGCTGTCAAGGCTATTTTTCCACATAGCTTTCACTATCACAAGCTTCTGCTTTTGCCAGTATCCTACAAATATTTTGGGAATACAGGTGGGAAATAGGAGATTGAGTGGCCATATTAACCTGAATCTACCAAGGTTGATTATTTTTGCATCTTTGATATCCAGTTTAAGTGGTGGAGGAAACAGTTTGTGCTGTTTGTATAACAGTGATGGTGTACAGGTGACCAATATAGGACCTGGGACAAATTCTGAAACACATTTACAAGCATTTACTACAACAGTAAAATCAGCTGTGTAAGTCTTTTTATTCCTTGATTCAGAGGTGCAGTTTATTGGACTAATTGATTTTTTGTCTTTTTTAACAAAAAAAGGCAACCCTAAATAAGGGGGCAACATATAAAACCTATTTTACAGTGAATTATTTTGGCTAACATTTTTCTGAAATCTTAATTTTTTATCTTCATATGTCTATCTTGCATTGTTAATGATGAGTGTCAAAAAAAATCCTTTTTATTTAACTAAAATGCCATGGATAAATAATTACTGCTGGAAAAAAATCAGCCATTTGGCCATCTACAGGCAACCTTAAACACTGGTTAATCGCCCCTCCCCCACCTCCATTTTGGCTGTTCCAGCAGGAGTGAACTTGAATCAGTTCCCATGTTTAATTCATGTGCATGAAGTTGTGCTTACAAATTTTAAATAGATGAATGTTTCACTGTGTGTACTTGATGGTAATGTTTATAGTGTAACATAATATGACATTGTTCTGTGAAAAGATATTTACAAATAAAGTGCCAAATGGTATTTTAGAAAAGGGGTTGCTAACTTTTCATCAGGGTTCAGAGCGCTGCATCAGAGTGTTAGGATGTTGGGCTGTACCTGGAGTTCCCCATGTTCTTGTTATCTTGTATGCTGTTATGGGGAGTGCCCAAGTGACGGTCCAGCAATTCTGCCACTGGCAGGAGTGAAGGAAAATATAATGAACCTGTTTGACTTGTATACAGCTCGTAGTGACCCACAATGGAAAGGTTTTGGTGGAGCCTTGGGACTAAGCGCAAAGCCCATGTTCTTGCATGGAGAAAATATGTGATATAGGAGAGGAAATGAAAAATCTTGGTGAGGGTGGGGGGACAGCATTCACTCACTGTTTCTACTTCTCATTTACTAAGTGTCATCTTTCCACCAAGTTTTCTTCTCTTTGTGGTATCTTTGTTTTTCCAGTCTCCTCCCTTTTTACTTTGTGTCATCTCTACATTCCTATATTCTTTCTTTCTGGCTAGATAATGGGATTTAGCATTGGTCTCTATTTATTACCAATTATTATTACTAGGGGGCCTAGCTATCCTAGCAGTGGAATTAAAAGTGCTCTACTAAAGTTAGAGGTTCAGTATTGTTTTAATGGAGACCTTTCGGTTGTATTGTGGATACTAGGATAACCTGTTTTGTAATTGTATTTTCTTGCTATGTTGGAAAGGAACATGACAACATTCCAACAGGTGTGCAAGCTATAAATGGAGGCTCAGAATGCTCAAACGCAGAATGTCAAGTCTGTCGAGGGCTGAAAGTCAGAGAAAGATGGGGGCTGTACTGTGAGTGCCACTGTTTTAGACACTGTATTTGAGAGAGCAGAATATGTGGATCTTCTAAACTAACAATGTTGTATCTGTCTGCACATCTCTGCGCCATGAAGTTGAAAAGTTAAAGGTTGCACGTCATTTTGGTGAGCCATCGAGGAAAGGGTTGGTGGGAGAGATATCCAACGAAACATCTCTGGCAGTTTTTAATGGAGAAGGCGACTTTGATTTCAACTGCAGAGCCACACAATGACTAGTTTGTGTAAGTTCTCAAAATTGCGTTGCTCAATGATGATACATTGTGTTTTAGCAAGCAAGAGAATAGGGTTACTGGAAGATTTAAATTTTCCATCGTTAGCATATTTCCAAGTTGATAGATAAAGCCAATGGGGCATCATTGTCGTACAGATATTTGAGGGGGAAGGGAGACTCTGGAAGCAACAATTTTACACGATTTTGCCTAAACACAGTAAATCATATAGAAGCATCCTTGCTATAATTAAGGTACCAAAAGCTCAATGTGGAAAAATAAGCCTGTTCAGTTGTTTGGGAAAAATGCATTTTGAGCTGAAAAGTCATCTTAAGCTTCAGTATGGTTGTGTATAGAATGAATATTATACCTCTGTAGATGTCCTGCCTTCATGCAAAGTAACTGTTCTGTCATAGGTCTGGGATGTTAACATTTTAGTATTCATTTGGTGGGATATTCAAACTTCATATTTTGTTGTGTATTTCTATGCTTGTAACTTTTTGAAGAAAATTGAAGCATGGCAGCCATCAGCAGTGGTGTATTGAACTAAAATATGTATTACTGATCTTTCACTTTTTTTTAAGTAAACCAAATGTAAATTATGTAGAATAATGAATTAAAGTGTGCCAAGTCCCTTCTTTGTAGTGCCAGACTCTCTACAAGTGCCAATGTGGTGGAAATTTAGGTTGGACTTGTATATTAGGTCCTGTTAAAAGGAAACTTTAAACTATTTAAGAGCTATAACTGCTGTTTTTAAATTGTGTCATTTTAATGCATGTATTGTTTGGGGAGGGGCATAGTTTTTGAAAAATAAAAAAAAATCTTGTATAATAATTCACCCAAGAAGGGTCTTACTGGTTATTAATACAGTATTTTTTGGCCATAATTTTGTAATAGTTTCATTTGACCTCTGTTGCTTGACCCTCATGGAAACATGGACTTGATTTTCATATCCTTATCCTGAAATTCTCTGTTTGAAATTGGAATAAACTTTGTTCCTATATCGTTTGCACTTTGTCGTTATTTACTGCAAAATACAGTGTATAATCAAGTAACACGTCAGCGCTTGTTGATCAAAAAGAAAGAAAAAGATTTCCACTTACAATTGTGCCTCCTTCATCTTGTCGCTCAAACATCCCAAAGTGTTATGTGGGCACACAAGTTGATTTCATTGAAAAAGTTCTCATAACATAGGATTAATTATGGATATTTATTTCTTCATGTTGCCATTAGCTATCTCACCGATAATTATTTTTCTGACAACTGTATCTTGTAATTGTCTTTTTCATTAAAAAAAATGTTGTAGACATAGAATATTTAAAAAGGAAATTATTTTGAAATTTCCTCCACTGATGGACCACTTCTACAAAGCTTTTGGCCATTGCTATCATTAGAATGCTTCATCTTGCTGTTCTAAACTCTTATCCCTCGTCCAGTCTTAAAGATTGCCTATTGTGCTCACTTCACTTCCTCAAATAAATAAATAATCTTACGAGTATGATTTAGTACACAAATAAGCTCTGTTTCGCAGGGAGTGGAGCTCAGTTATGGATAAAATTGAATTGCACGTTTGAAATATGCTGCTTGTAATGTAGATGACACTTTTAAACAAAGCATCTGTTTTAATTGGAAAGTTACTGATGACATTAACTTCGAATATCTGATAAATATCCCTACTACTCTTCGGTGGTGAGTTAACAATTTTACAAAAAAATTACCCAGTCTGGCTAATTCTTGCGTTTATTCTTAAGGTTTGATGCTGCTCAGTGATGGAGTTCCTTCTGGAGGTCAAGTTTGAGTCTGCTGAATTTTCTGCCACAGCATTTTACAATATCCTCTGGACTTCAAAAAAAAAAGTAACAAACTCTGGAACGTCAGTGGTGGGTACATTTGATCTATTGCTCGTAATAAGTTGACTTGTATGACCCTCCCAAGTTGACATGAAATCTCAGCAAAGGTGAAATTGAAAGCGAATTGGGAGTATTAATAGATTTTGTACTTCCATGCCCTGTCACCATGGAGCAACAACCAGCAAAGCAAATAGAATACAGAATTACTGAACAACAGCCAAAAAAAATAAAGTATGAGTCAGAAGATGTCATAGTACTCTGATCAAACTACATCTTGAGTGTCTAGTTTTCACCACCAAGATGCAAGGGAAATAAGCCGTGGAGGGCTTGCAGTGCAGAGACTAATCCTGCTGCCAGGGAACTGGGTTATAAGGAAAGACCAGAAAGTCCTGGCTATTTAGCAGTGAATAAAAGTGACTAAGAAGGGACTTTGTACAGTTGATAAAATGTACTTAAAAGACAAATGGAGAACAGTGATAGTAGAATGAAAGGATACAGATTCAAATTAGCAAAAGCCAAATTTAGGATTGATGTCGAAGTTCTTCACCGAATGATCAAAATTTGGAATAGAATGGGTAGGATAGTGGAGGAAGAATACCCTAGAATCGATTGAGACACACATGCTATGATGTTTGGATTGTAGGTTCTCTGTGGAAGGATGAGCTGTTTGTCACAAGCAGATAAAGCTGTGAGAGAGTCCCCTGACTGAAGCTGTCAACTTGGCTTTTGAACAAGACAAATTAAGGTTTCAAGGTTCTCGGGTCATCAAGAAGATTGCTGTTTTCCACATGTAGTCTCTGAACCTTTGCATTACAAATGAATGTTTTGAGATATGGTGAATTGATAGACAACTTAAGCTTCCATCATGCGAATAAATACAGTTCTTGAACTACATCCAGGAATTCTTAGATACAAGCCTTAAATTAATTGCACCACAGTACACGATGTATGCGTTTTACTCTTCACCTCGTAGGCCCAAACAAACTCCTTGGGACTAAATCCCTCCATGTTAAGAAAAAGGCTTGATAAACTAACCTGCATAACAAGACCTTTTCTCCCAAAATGTAGTAATATTGTGAGGAAAGAACAAATATAAACTATCTTTGAGTCTATGGTTTATACATATTTTTAGTCTTTTTAACTGAAAATAAATCTAGCTTTAGAGCTATAGTTTCATGCAACAGATCTTGGTTGTTGACCAGCCTTGCATCGTAGAGCACAAGAATGGCGCACCCTGTCCATACCTTAAGCATTTGCTCAAGTAAGATTTCCATGATTCAAGAAGTCTTCATTCCATCTTTTTATTCAGCATTAGACACGTCTGAGAAAATAAATACTGTATGATATGTCAGGTGAAGCATTGTTTTTATGTGATTTAAGTTTATGTTCTATGCAGACAAACAAGTTCCTCAATATCCAAGCAATGTATTACTCTTTGTTACCAGACGATGGGGTGTGGTTCTTATAAAGGACAATTGAGCACAGCAATAGCCACTTTGTAGGTTAATCTGTGTTGGGTTAGGTCGTAGAACATCTGCCATGCATAGGATAACTAAACACATTTATTTGCTACCGAGAACAGTCTGGCAGGGCTGTTCTCTTCAGCCGTTTGTACATTGCAGGTGAAAGCATCTGCCTCCAAGAAATACAATAGGTCATAAATGTTATGTGGAACATAAATGGAGATAGATGGGACCATATTGTATCTCTTGGGATGTTAGCCTAATTATCTTTGTGATGTTATATGGCAAACTATTGATGTATTGTTTTTCAAATCTATTTGTATATTGGCTTCCAAGATAAGGTTCTTGTGAGTAGATCAGGATATTTCCCAAAGGCAGTCATACCAAAAAAATGTGAAGTTATGCATGCATGCATCCTTAAGAATAGCGACGTCAGCTCTTCTTGACTAGTGATGTATGTCCATCCAAGGAACAACTTTGTGCAAATGATAAGGTCTAGTACTAGAACAGAGTATAGTTTGAGACATTTCACAGCCAACTAATATGCCAGTCAAATTTAAACAAAAACTCTGGAGTGGTCCCATTCTATAAAGAAGAACAAAAACTAAAATTAAATCCATGAAAGCATGCCAGAAAACTGAACACTTGGTGCTAGCAAACAATAGAAGGAATAAACCACTTGCTCACTATGTAATATAAATGAACAAATACCGACAGAACATAAGGAAAACATTCCTAGATTGGCAAGATGTAACAGTTAAAATTAAAGCAAGCTTTTTCAAGGATTGATGAAATAATTTTAACAAGTGTATAAACTTTAAAAAAAAATCCTATCCTTTTATACTGTTCAGGGTTTCCTACTTCAATTCAACCGACAGATAATCAGAGAGAGAGTCAATTCAGACTCCGTATTGGGTTTCATGACAGCATTGGTGAAGGCCTGGAAGTTGCCATGCCTGCTCCTTAAGCCTCAATATGTCTGGCCTGGGGAGACCAATAGAAGAAAGCAAGGTGGGAATCTGGCCCTCCAACAAAAGTACATAATGAAAAAGTCACCATTATATAAACAACTTAATTACAATTTTTAAAATGTCCACTTTTCTCATTTAGAATCTTGCATTGATCTGCTGATGAAGTGTTTGTTTAGATGCATTTGCCACTATACACTGATAAAAGGGGTTTCCACAAAATAAAAGCTGAAGAAAGTTGAAGAATCTAATCATGGTTACAAGGATTGGAAAGCCAGAAAACAGTGCGGAATCCAAGGCTTGCTTTTTCTAACATACCAAAATCCAATATGTTGTCTTTTTGCAGAGGGGAGAGCGGTTTAGAGCAGTAGTAAGGATGGATTGAACACCATACAGCAATGTAAGCGATCCTCACAGTTTTTTCTCCTTCACATATTTTTACATTGTATGAACACACAGGACAATGTCATGGTATAATAGGTTCAAAAAGGTAATAGTATCAGAGTGGCACTCTTGCTTCCAAGATTGGATCTCAGTTTATCCAAACAAGAAGTACAATAATTAATTTAAGACAGGAAATGAACAGTGAATCCACCAGCATCTGAAGTGAAGATGAATTAATGTTTTGGGATAGGAATACTGTCAGAATTGGAAAGGGAAGGTAGGTGATTTCCTTTACCCATTTTCTCTCGTCAGTTCTATAAAGGCCACTGGTCAAATATTAATAAACAATAAGTGGTTAATAAGCTTTCAGCCTGGGGAGAGGAAATGCTGATTGATATACAAAGGTCATCACAGTCTATGAAAGGGTATTAGAAAGACAAACTGCATGCAAAACACTACTGACTGGGCTTTTTTGAATGAAATCTGTTTTGTGTAAGCAACCAACTGATATGGTGCATTGATATAGAAAGTCTGCAATGGGATAGTGGAACCTTATCTCAACATTGATTCCTGGGGGCATTTTAGGGAGACGGTAAAAAGATCAGAGCGCAAGTTAACCTGCATTGCTCTTGTGCCTTTCCTAGCATCCAATTCAAGGGCAATATTGCTGGAGGTCTGAAGCGCCTTTTTGCAGCAAACCTTTATACATGGTAGTTGGTAGGAATTTTCTTTTGGTTAGCCAGCTGTCTGACACAAATGGAAGCCGATCACTGTAAATCTCTAAACCAAGCTATTGAGAAATTCACAGAAAAGAGATCCTGTTTGCTTGAGGTGAGGTGAGGTGCTCATAATTTTCCCTTTAGGGATACACCCCGCTTGTCTAAGTGCACACAAGGGTACTGCTGAAGCTTAATTAGCTAAAATTGTGCAGCCTCTGAGGACTGAGCAGTGGTAAGTTTCCCACTGCGTGTTCATCCAGGACTATCGTACATGTTAGGGTAATGGCTTGCAGGGTTATCTGGAGATGAGTGGGAAGAAGCTCAGACCCAGTCACGGGTCTTGCCCTCCAAACTGCATTAAATGAGTGACGCTTGCTAGTCGATGATACAATATCCTGCTGAAGATCTGCCAACCTCACGTTATTCAGGTCTACCACAAAGGCTTGACTTGGTTCTGAGATCATCATCTACAAAACACCTAGACTCCAAAAATGTCTAGACTCGTCTGGATTGGTTAGTAGTTTGCAGTCCCCGATGGCTATGCTACTAGTAAGTATAGACTGATAACTTGCTTGTACTTTCTGTCTATTAATAAAACAAACAAGTTGATTTATCTCTGGCGTCTGTACCTATATAATTTGGATTAATCTACTCAGTTGATAAAACAGTCAGCAAGTATCAGGAGTTCCTCATAAGTGACATGTTGATCTGTACAGTTCTTGACCACAGTATAAATACTCACTATACTCCATTAAATGGTGGTTCTACTCTGAATTGCAGAGCATTAATAGTGTCTGGTTAACCTCTTGGCAACCTAATCATGTTAGGTACCGAACCCTGGATATACCAGCTTGTGTCATCATACCTGGCCTCGACGTAACGCCTTCCAGCAACTGTTGTTTCAAGCTTTCTCATCAGCAATGTAATGAATACCTGCTTTCAGCCTGATGGCAGGATCCATGCACCTTGGTGTTCCAGACACCCAAGTCAAATGTTGCATATCAGACTTGTTGCCTTCACAATTGGAGCTTTAGCTGACTTCAGGTTGGTGTGAGCCTGAGCCCTCCCTCACTGTTTCCCCTCACATGCTTAAGTTTTAATCCCCCATAATGTGCTGGAGGAAGCCTTTCTGTTGCGTGTCTAGGAATTGTGAAATGTAAAGGGAAACTGTTTGGAACGCATATTGTATGTCACAAGCTTAACCTAGATTGCGACATTGCTGTTATTGAAGAAAGCTGAACACGAAAGAAAAAGATCTTCCATTTATATAGTGCCTTTCACGACCTCAGGAAGTCCCAAAGCGCTTTACAGCCAATGATGCACTTTTGAAGTGTAATGTAGGAAATGCAGCAGCCAATTTGCACGCAGCACCATCTTACAAACAACAGACCAGATAATCTCTATTAGTGATATTGGTTGAGAGATAAATATTGGCCAGGACACCGGGGATAACTCCCCTCCTGTTGTTCGAATAGTGCCATGGGATCTTTTATGCCCACCTGAGAGGGCACATGAGGCCTCTCTTTAATGTCTCATCCAAAAGATGACACCTCCGACAGTAAAACACTTCCTCAGTACTGCACTTCAGCCTGGGTTAGTGCAACTTGGCTTAGAGGCGAGAGTGCTACCAGTGAGCCCGGGCTGAACCCTGGATAAGACCAAAGTGCCCTGCATCCCTTCTCGGCGTGGTCCCAAAGGACTGGTTCCAAGCTGAAGTTGGCATCCACCAGAATCCCCAGATGCCAATATGAATCAATAGTTAGAGCAAATGACCCATATATCTTCCAATAATATCTTTTGATATCTCTTGAGTTATGCAAACCTATAGTACTGCAATTGGGGGCATTCACTGCCACATCCTGCTGGTTAACCCATTGTTCAAGATAATGAGGGGTACAAGACAACACAATATCATTGCTGAAAAGACTTTTTTTTAGAAATATCCAGAACAGGTGTTGTGAGATAAGAAAATATAAACAAATAAGATGATAATATAACCGATGCAAATAGGAAAGAGGTTGCAGAGAAAATATAAAACTTATTTCAAATGATAAACATGTAAATTCATTCACTAAAAAGTACAAAATGTTAATGCCAACAGAATTATAGAAATTATATGTACAATATATATAGTACCTGTACAAAATATATGTATGGGCAAAAAGGCAATGGAGATTTGTAGCCAACAGATGATAAAAGGTGTGCTTCAAGCATAATTTTTATTTTTAAAATAGTTAATCATTGTGTTCGGCCCTAGAGCAGGTCCTAACTCAAGTCTTACACGTGAGATTGATGAGCCACTTACAAGGAAAGAATAGCCAAGGTGGTTTCCTGTTCCCTTCCTCGTGGTTTTTTATATTTGGAGTACCTTCTAGGTGGGCTGCAACCAAGGCTAAAGAGCTCCACCCACCCTTCTGATGAGATGAAGCACCCACAGCCATCAGACACAAGTACCCCAGGCTGGACGTCAATCCAGTATTCAGAGCCGGCACTCCATCTCCGCTTGCCGGGGCTATCATGAGTGGGGCCCAAATCCAACCCTTCTGACTCAGAGGCAGGAATACTAACACTGAGTCACTCCATCTGGACACGAGTACCCCAGAGATCACATTCTAGTCTCCACTTGCCTGGAATGTCTGGAGTGGGACTCAAAGCCTTCACCTTCAGACTCCGAGGCAGGAATGCTACCACTAAGGCAAATCTCATTTCTAAAATAAAGTAAATTATCAGAAAGATTAAATGCACCAATAGGCCGTATGGAGAAAAATTGAAGTTGGAAATATCCATCTGTGTGCTTTTTTCAGGTGTGTTTTTCTTGCGTAAATCAAAAATTGTGTTCTAAAAATTACTTTATAAAGGACTCGATGAAGAATAGATGTTCCTTTGCAAATATAACATAAAAAAGGCCAGAGCCAGAAAAAACCATTCAGCCCATCAAACTTGTACCATCTATAGTTGATGTATGTATATTTTATTTCTTGTTTCAATTCTGACAAAGGGCCTGCACTTGAAACTGTGCTGGAGAGCTTAAGTACCATAGGGCACAAGTTTAAAAATGAGGAAGTTAGTAGTAGGAAGGGAATAGGTAATCAATTTGCAGAAAGAAAGAAAGACTTGCATTTATATAGCATCTTTCACAACCTCAGGATGTCCCAAAGCGCTTTACAGCCAATGAAGTACTACTGTAGTCACTGTTGTAACCCATCTGGTTCACTAATGTCCTTTAGGGAAGGAAATCTGCCGTCCTGACCCGGTCTGGCCTATATGTGACTCCAGACCCACAGCAATGTGGTTGATTCTTAATCGCCCTCTGAAATGGCCTAGCAAGCCGCTCAGTTGTACAATCTCGCTACAGAAAGTCACAATAAGAATAAAATCAGACAGACCACCAGCCTCTGACCACTAGGCACCGGACATGACAAAGGCAAACCAAGCCCAGTTGTCCCTGCAAAATCTTCCTCACTAACATCTGGGGACGTGTGCCAAAATTGGGAGAGCTGTCCCACAGATTAGTCAAGCAGCAGCCTGATATAGCCATACTCAGAATCATACCTTTCAGCCAACGTCCCATACTCTTCCATCACCATCCCTGGGTATGTCCTGTCCCACGGGCAGGACAGACCCACATGAGGTGGCGGTACAGTGGTATACAGTCAGGAGGGAGTGGCCCTGGGAGTCCTCAACATTGACTTCGGACCCCACGAAATCTCATGACATTAGGTCAAACATGGGCAAGGAAACCTCCTGCTGATTACCACCTACCGCCCTCCATGTTAAGCATCACTTGGAGGAAGCACTGAGGGTAGCAAGGGCACAGAATGTACTTGAGGTGGGGGACTTCAATGTCCATCACCAAGAGTGGCTCGGTAGCACTACTACTGTCCGAGTCCTGAAGGACATAGCTGCCAGACTGGGCTTGCGGCAGATGGTGAGGGAAAAACCTACTTGACCTCGTCCTCACCAATCTACCTGTCGCAGATGCATCTGTCCATGACAGTATTGGTAGGAGTGGCCACCGCACAGTCCTTGTGGAGACAAAGTCCTGTCTTCACACTGAGGACACCATCCAACATGTGTGGCACTAGTACTGTGCTAAATGGGATAGATTCAGAACAGATCTAGCAACTCAAAACTGGGCATCCATGATGTGCTGTGGGCCATTAGTGACAGCAGAATTGTATACCAGCACAATCTGTAACCTCATGGCCCCGCATATTCCTCACTCTACCATTACCAACAAGCCAGGGGATGAACCCTGGTTCAATGAGGAGTGTAGAAGAGCAAGCCAGGATGAACCTAGAAATGAGGTGCCAACCTGGTGAAGCTACAATACATGACTACATGCATGCTAAACAGCGGAAGCAACATGCTATAGATAGAGCTAAGTGATTCCACAACCAACGGATCAGATCAAAGCTTTGCAGTTCTGCTACATCCAACCATGAATGGTGGTGAACAATTAAACAACTAACGGGAAGAGGAGGCTCCATGAACATCCCCATCCTCAATGATGGCAGAGTCCAGCATGTGAGTGCAAAAGACAAGGCTGAAGCGTTTGCAACCATCTTCAGCCAGAAGTGCTGAGTGTATGATCCATCTCGGCCTCCTCCCGATATCCCCACCATCACAGAAACTAGACTTCAGCCAATTCGATTCACTCCACTTGATATCAAGGAACGGCTGAGTGCACTGAATACAGCAAAGGCTACGAGCCCTGACAACATCCCGGTGGTAGTGTTGAAGACTTGTGCTCCAAAACTAGCTGCGCCTCTAGCCAAGCTGCTCCAGTACAGCTACAACTACAACACTGGCATCAACCCAACAATGTGGAAAATTGCCCAGGTATGTCCTGTCCACAAAAAGCAGGACAAATCAAACCTGGTCAATTACCGCCCATCCGTGTACTCTCAATCATCAGCAAAGTGATGGAAGGTGTCGTCGACAGTGCTATCAAGCGGTACTTACTCACTAATAACCTACTCATCGATGCTCAGTTTGGGTTCTGCCAGGACCACTCAGCTCCAGACCTCATTACAGCCTTGGTCCAAACATGGACAAAACAGCTGAATTCCAGAGGTGACTGCCCTTGACATCAAGGCAGCATTTGACCGAGTGTGGCATCAAGGAGCCCTAGTAAAATTGAAGTCAATGGGAATCGGGGAAAACTCTCCAGTGGCTGGAGTCATACCTAGCACAAAGGAAGATGGTAGCGGTTGTTGGAGGCCAATCATCTCAGCCCGAGGACATTGCTGCAGGAGTTCCTCAGGGCAGTGTCCTAGGCCCAACCATCTTCAGTTGCTTCATCAATGACCTTCCCTTCATCATAAGGTCAGAAATGGGGATGTTCGCTGATGATTGCACAATGTTCAGTTCCATTCGCAACCCCTCAGATAATGAAACAGTCCGTGCCCGCATACAGCAAGACCTGGACAACATCCCAGCTTGGGCTGATAAGTGGCAAGTAACATTCGTGCCATTCAAGTACCAAGCAATGACCATCTCCAACAAGGGAGAGTCTAACCACCTCCCCTTGACATTCAACGGCATTACCATCGCCAAATCCCCCACCATCAACATCCTGGGGTCACCATTGACCAGAAACTTAACTGGACCAGCCACACAAATACTGTGGCTACAAGAGCAGGTCAGAGGCTGGGTATTCAGCAGTGAGGGACTCACCTCCTGCCTCCCCAAAGCCTTTCCACCATCTACGAGGCACAAGTCAGGAGTGTGATGGAATACTCTCCACTTGCCTGGATGAGTGCAGCTCCAACAACATTCAAGAAGCTCGACACCATCCAGGACAAAGCAGCCCGCTTGATTGGCACCCCAGCCACCACCCTAAACATTCGCTCCCTTCACCACCAGCGCACAGTGGCTGCAGTGTATACCATCTACAGGATGCACTGCAGCAACTCACCAAGGCTTCTTCAATAGCACCTCCCAAACCCGCGACCTCTACCACCTAAAAGGACAAGGGCAGCAGGAACATGGGAACACCATCTGCACGTTCCCCTCCAAGTCACACACCATTCCGACTTGGAAATATATCGCCGTTCCTTCATCATTGCTGGGTCAAAATCCTGGAACTCCCTACCTAACAGCACTGAGGAAGAACCTTCACCACACAGACTGCAGCAGTTCAAGAAGGCAGCTCATCACCACCTTCTCAAGGGAAATTAGGGATGGGCAATAAATGATGGCCTTGCCAGCAACGTCTACATCCCATGAACGAATTTAAAAAATGTCAGCACTATCGGGTAGGGAATTAGTAACAGAGAAAT
The DNA here is from genome assembly GCF_035084215.1 of Heptranchias perlo. NCBI lineage: Eukaryota > Metazoa > Chordata > Chondrichthyes > Hexanchiformes > Hexanchidae > Heptranchias > Heptranchias perlo. The sequence continues at coordinate 29,851,977 of NC_090353.1, forward strand.
AGATATGCAATTACTAAGGTGATGGGGAAGAGTTTATGTATATTATAAAAGTTCTGTTCTTTTGAGCACATCATAAAAGTTCTACATGTGAGTGTCAGCTTGGTTCAGTTGTTAGCACTCTCAACTGAGTCTAAAGATCATGGGTTCAAACTTCACTCCAAGATTTGAGCATGTAATCTAGGCTGACACTTCAAGAGCAGTACTGGGGGAGTGCTGCATTGTTGGTAGCTAGTAGTGTTTTCTAGATGAGATGTTGAATTGTCTATTCAGGTGGATGTAAAAGATCTGATGGCACTATTCAAAGAGGAGCAGAGAGTTCTCCCAGTGTCCTAACCAACACTCCTCCTTCAGCCGTCATTAAAAAAAATGATTAACTGGTCATTTTCTGTTTGTTGGACCTTGCTTGTTTGCTGAATTTGCTTACATACAAAATTAACTCATCAGCTGTGAAGCAGTTTGGGATGTGATAAATACTAAGTAAATGCGAGTTCTTTTTCTTTGTTGGAAAAAGGCCCAAAGAAAAAATGTTCTTACATCACCATCTTGTGGCAAGAAATAATCTTACAATAAATAGGAGCTTGAATGGGCTGACCACAAAGTTAACAGCTTCATGTGTTGTGACTCACCATCTTTTGGTGATGCAATTTTCTGCAATTGGGAATTTAAAACTTTAATTGATCACACTGATACATTTTATACATACTTATGTGTACTATATAATCAGAACCAGTATTTAACCTTATACACACTTGGAGTTACGTACAAAAAAAGTACTGTAAAGCGCTTTGGGACATCCTGAGGTCATGAAAGGCACTATATAAATGCAAGTCTTTTTTCTTTCTTTCAGTGTCTAACTTCTGCTGCAAACTTCAAAACCTTTTATTTGGTCTCTGACAGGCGCAGAAACTGATCAACAACTGTTAAGAAATTCACGTAAGAAAGAGTTTCCATTTGCCTGACAGAGAGCATGTGCTCTCACACTATAGGGGCAAACTCTGTATTCCTCAGCCCAGGGAACTTGGGTGCAGGTTGTCAAGAATCAGAGCTTACCTCCAAGTGTGTGTAAGGTTAATAAACTAAAATAACACCAATAACCAGCACTGAGGAGTGGTAAATTTCCCACTTGTCTAGCTTGGACCATACTAAGGGCGCTGGCTTGTACAGGAGGCATCAGTGATTGTACCATACAGGAAAAACTTTTTTTAAAAACTGAATAAATAATACTTGCACCCAATCATGTTGAAATGCCTTAAATCAATTAACATAATGAATTGCTTTTGGAATGCAATTATGTCAGCATTCAATGCCAGCGACAACCCAGGAATAACAATGAGATGAGCAGCGTGAATTGTTTTGGTGATGCTGGTTGAGGGAGGAATGTTGGTCAGGACACTGGGAGCACTCTCTGCTCCTCTTTGAATAGCGTCACAGGAATTTTAATGCAATTCTTTAAAAGGGCAGACATCTGTTAAGAGGGCAGATGTTTAACATCTTATCTAAAGATCAGCATCTCTGACAACGCAATAGTTTGCCAGTAATGAATTGGAATGTCAGTAAAGGTTATGCGCTTAAGTCATGGTTAGAGACTCAAACCTACAATTTTACGATTAAAAGACATTTCAATCCCCGCAAAAAAGAACCCCACACTTCATTACGTTGGAAGTACATTAAAAAAAATCTAATTAGTGCTCCTTCTGGCTTCACAAAAATGAACCCCCCAGAATCGCCTCTCCCTCCTCCTCCTCCCCCTCCTCCTTCCCACTCCCTCCCTCTCCCCCCCTTTATTTTTCTTGCAATTTGTTCCATCTTTCCTGTCTTTTCTTCAGTACATTTCACAGAAGTGCAGAGGATGTTATCTGAAAGTATCTATCTATAATATACAAACTACATGCACGCACTACACCGCGGTCCATCACAGTACAGATGTCACGCACTGTCCAATGCAAATTTCTGTGGCACTTTTAAAAAGATGTAAAGAAACAAAGACAGTCATTATCAATGTACAGAAAAACTCTTCTGAAATACAAAATAATGGAACCAAAATGTTTTCAGGTTCTCATTTGAGCTTCCCATATACGAAACCACTGATCACAAGCCTGAATAGCAAGTAACCTTTCAATAAATTCACTCAATGTTTACTTAGTATCAATTAGAATTTGTAGCCTTAAAGAGAAACACACACACTTTAGCATCATAATTGTATGTTATATGGTATAATGTGCCTAATATAAGCCGCAGGTAATTTGTTGCTATAAATAGAAACATAGGAACAGGAGTAGGCCATTCAGTCCCTCGAACCTGTTCCGCTATTCAGTTAGATCATTGCTGACCTGTATCCCAACTCCATTTACCCACCTTTTTCCAGATCCCTTGATACCCTTACCTAACCAAAACCATTCAATGTCAGTCTTGAACATTTCAATTGACCCAACATCCACAGCCTTTTAGAGGAGTGAGTTACAGATTTCCACTGCTCTTTGTGTGAAAAAGTGCTTCCTGATTTCACTCCAAAATGGCCTGGCTCTAATTTTAAGATTGTGCCCTCTTGTTCTGGATTCCCTCAGAGGAAATGGTTTCTCTGTATCTATCCTATTGAATCCCTTAATCATTTTAAACACCTCAATTAGATCAACCCTCAACCACCTAAACTCAAGGGAATACAAGCCAAGTTGATGCAACCTGTCTGTATAATATAACCCTTTAAGTCCTGGTATCATTTTGGTGAATATGGTACCTTTTTCAAAGCCAAAATATATTTCCTGAAGTTAGGTGCCCAAAACTGAATGCAGTACTAAAAATGGGGTCTGACTAAGGCTCTGTACAACTGAAACATCACTTCCTCACTTTTGAATTCCAATCGGTTTGCAATAAAGGCCAACATTCCATTAGCTTTTTTGTTAACTTTTTGAAAAGTAAGATTTATGATTGGGAATAATTTTTCTTGCTAGGATCCACATATACCCACTGGCCAAAACCAAGAGCAAAGCAACGCAACTGCACAATAAAAGAATATTTTCATAGTTCCACTAGAAATCCTAGAGAATTGCTTGTCTCTATATATATTCCCATTAAGAACCTCATAAAGTGAAGGAATCCCCATAGAGGTGGGAACACTGATTTTCGTTCTCCATACAATGAACTTGGATTTAATAGCAGGATTCAATAACTGCGTGCAACCTACTGACTTCTAAAATATTGAATAAAAGAAATTACTCTGTTTGCCCACTAAAATGAATTGCTTTCAATAGCAGCAATACGAACGATAGGGGAATAGAGCTGAGAAGGAGCACTCCTTTGTATTTTTGAAAGAGATCTTGTGGGATAGAGAAGATGGCACTTCTTATGTGAGGTCTCACTCCAGGACAGGCTTCTCCACCTCAGCAAGTGCACCTACTAAACATAAATCATTCCTAGAATACCAGTCTGTTCTTGATGTTGGTTTTTTATCCCTTACTGTGCTAATTGCATATGATGAATATTTCATGAAGATGGCATCATGATACATGTGATAAGTATGATTTATATTTAGCAGGTGCATTTCCCTTAATATAGTTCGCAATCAAAATCAGGGTTAAGCCTAGTCAGCCAGTGAAGGAAATTAAATATTCTTTTAATATTTTTTTTAGTCATTGACCTTGGCTGCATGACCTTCTCCATGCAATGTCCTATATAAGGACGTCTCTGGGCAGACTTGGTCTCACCCCCCATTGTGCTACAGTTGGTTTTATGTTGATCATTGTATCAGAAAGAACTGGTGAGCCTCAGCAGATTTTCAGCTTTTATTCAATTAAACTCTTTCGTTCAACAGCTTCACCTTCTGAAGAAAATGACATACAGATTTAATTTCAGCAAGAAGTGCACAAAAACATTTTTGTTGCTGATGAATATGACTACATTTTTAAGATGCTTTTCCCAGGTCATTGTGGTGACATTTCATGTTAATGTCATACAGCCGGGATTGATGCTTCTGAGAAGGTGCCGAACAGAGGCTGGGCCTAGTAGTGGGAGAGGAAAGAGTCAGGGGGTGGGGGAAGTGTATATTATATCCTGAGAGAGCATTGCCAGCAGCCTAGAAGCAAGCCATGCACTCACAGATGCAGATCATCAGATCAGGCAGACAAAGACAGGGAGAAATTAGAGAACAAAATGCGGGAAACTTATCCAAAATTGCCTTCGAGCAGAATCCAGAGTCAATTGAAATCTGCTGGAGTTTCTGTCCTCGAGATTGTTAAGAACTTCAATAATGTGGGAGACGATCCTTGGAGAGTATTGTCACAATGGGGAGCTTAGGGAGTTAACTCAAAGTAAGCAAGGATAGAATTATTGGAATAGTTACAAATTAAATATTGGATGACAAAAATGGACTCTTGCTTCAGCCTGAATATTTACAGCAGCATTGATATCTCTCTATTCGATTATTTCCTTTTAATCACTCCCATTTCTTTATTATTCTCTATGTGATTATCTCCAGCTATCAGTTATTCTCTCTCTACTTAAAAATTACAATTTCTTAAAGTAAAAATCTTTTTTTTTAATTTTCCTCTCTAATTTTCTCCCCATCTCTCCTGAAGATTCATTCACTCATTCTGGGCACACGGGCCCTGGGGAAGAGGAACAAAAACCAGTAAAACACTGCCATCTGTGGAGAGAAGAGATGAGTTAACATTTCAGGGTTCACAGCTGAAACGTTACCTCAACTCTTCTCTCCAAATGCTGACTATACCTGCTGAGGATTTCCAACATTTTCTGTTTTCGTTTTAGATTTCCAGCATCTGCAGCTTTTTCTTTGCTTTTTGCTAGGGAAGAGGGGAAGGTTTAGGGCCATTAACCTTACTGACATTATTTTCTAGACCTGGGCAACTTTGTTTAGGTTACCACCCCATTATTGGTTGTTGCAAGGGGAAGTCTTTTCTGTTCCCTATTTGTAGCGGGCATATTTTTAGAAGCATGTTTAGGATTTTTATATATAAAGCATATATGCAAATAGTTGCCATGGTTTTCTAAACAAGTTAGTGTTTATGATACAGCATGCAGTACGTTACTACGTCATTGACTCTCAGTGCTCTCTGAAGTGGCCTAGCAAGCTACTGATTTGTGAAAAAAAAACAAAAATTGCTACAAAGCAGTAAGGCGAACCTCTGCCACCTTCTTAGGACAACTTGGGATGGGCAATAAATGCGCCCTCACCATTGGGGCCTGCGTCTTGAGAACAAATAAGAAAAGGAGTAAAACCTTACTCCCGTGCTCTAAGAGGGGGAAGCTGCGCTCAAAGGGAATGCAGTCCAAGATACGGCTACAACACTAAAGCCCCAATTCTCAGACCCGCACTCCCTTCAAGCATAGCTCCCGGCTGGGCACATGGGATTGGGGATCTATCCTTGTATGCAATTGTGGAAAATCAGTTATAGGTGTGCGATTGTGGTGGTGGTGGGGGGGTCGGGTGGGGCAGGGAGATGGGTTGATTTCCTCTGATTGCCACGTGCTAATGTTATTATCACAAAGGGGAAAATTATCTGTGCTCAGTATTTCCAACAAAGTCATTAATGCATTCTAAAAGAACGATAGAAGTTGCAATCAGAGCAAATATTCTTGCTGTGTTTGTGAGGATGCTAACATACAGCAACTGGAGGAAATTCCCCTCCCCCCATTGTCTGCTATAGAACAATAACCTTTAATAATGTTTCTTAACTATTTAACTCTGGGAGGGCAAATTGCTGGACCTCTCAAATCCCAGATGTTCACATATAGTTGCTGCCTCCCACACCACACAAGGGAATTGCTCAACTGTTAAAAATAGTATCACAGAATCAGCCAGTGTTCCCCTTTCTTGATTACTATCTAGTGACGCCGCTGGTGTTATGTGTGTGTGTGTATGGGGATGTCTGGTGAGTACAGGATTGGGTTTGGCTGTAAAGCAATTCACAATGAAAAAGCTTGCTGTTATTCACTGTCTAGGCTCACGTATGAAGAATGTCCACTTGTACAAGCTATAGCATGGAAGGTACCTCGACAAGCATAAGCACCTCTAGAGGAGGAAAGGAGAAAAATTGGGAGGGAGATAAAAAAGTAATGGAGACAACAATTAAGTGGGCAGGAGTCTGAAGCCAAATCAATGACCACAGACTGGAGATCTTGATCCTAAATAATGTATTAATATTGGCATTTTGTAGGGTTTCCTGTAGAATGTCAATGATTAGAATGTAATGGGATTGGAAGGATGGATTAAAACTGGGACATTTAGGAGTCAACAAAAACCCCCATTGCACAAGAACGTCTGGTCAGCTTAACCTACAATAAAAGAAACTTGGCAACAGGTTGCAAGAAAGATGATAAAAGCCCAGTTCATATTACAGAGAACTATGACTCAAACAGTCAAAACTAAAATCTGTAAAATTTTGTGGACTTACTATATGTATATATTGCTGTGCCAAAATCAGATATAATGTATACTCACTGAAGAGTTTCCCAAGAATCAACTGCAAATTACTTGCAGTAAACTAACAGTGGGTGACATCACAATCATCAATATTTCAATGTGAATGTTATTACGTGTTACTGGCAGTTTATGTCTGTACTAGAAACTACTCTACGCACAAAATATTGTTGTTTTGCACAAACTGGATGTAACTAGCCCAGTAAAAAAAAATTGACCAACATCCTGGATTAATTTCAAAGCTGTAATCTAGTGCTGTGGATGACGGTTGTAAATTGCTCAAGCTTTGTTCACTTCATTTTTAACATCAACTGTCCCTCCTTTTCCCCAATTAGATTACTTCCCTGTAATTCTTTCTCTGCTAATAGATAGGTAGTGCAGGGCCTGTAGCTTACAACTGTAATAAAGGACAAAAGAGTTTGTAATTTATAGAGCATGTTTGCAAGGTTTAATCTAGCTACCGATCAATAACAACAATTTGCATTTATATAGCGCCTTTAATGTGGTAAAACGTCCCAAGGCGCTTCACAGGAGTATTCTGACAAAGATTGACACCAAGCAAAAGAAGGAAACATTAGGAGAGGTGACCAAATGTTTGGTCAAAGAGGTAGGTTTTAAGCAGTGTCTTAAAGGAGGAGAGAGAGGTGGAGAGGTTTACGAAGGGAATTGCAGAGCTTAGGGCCTAGACGTCTGAAGGCATGGCCGCCAATGGTGGGGTGAAGGAAGTATCAATGCCTATCACACTCCTTTTCATAAAATAGAGAACTCCTCGTACTCCTTAACATATTATATTGATATTAAAACACTTTTCTTTAAGGGCCTTGCAACCTAACAAAGTGATCATAACTATCTAGTGGAGCTTGAAGCTGATGCCCCTGCATGTTGCATGCATTCTTTCACTCAGCACTCTTCCCCATGGCCTGACATCACCCAGCTGCTGCTATTTGCAGAGAATCATTCTAAAGATATTAAGATTCAACTTCCCAGCAAAAAGAAAGCCAGTCGCTGCAGGTGAAAATCAATCTAATATGTTTTTTTCAGGATGTCACAAAATCCTTTTAACAGGATTTGGAGTGGAGCTACTGCACTTGTATGTGTAGAACAGGAAAAAAGAGCAGAGGCCTGGATTGTGTCAGGGTACCAGAGTAGATGTTTTACTGGAGTGAGTGAACAGAATCAAGAACTTGTGACAAGATGTCCACTCACAGAGTGCACCATTGGGATGTCCGATTGCCCCGCTACCTCCTCAGAGCAACAGACAGTGAGGTTTATCCCTGATAGAAGTACTGATGGAAATGAATATTAGTACGCAGAATTAGTTGCTCAATATTAGGGACTAGGACAGAATCCAATTCCTTAAGAGTCTCCTGAAGGGGAAGAAAAGATTTCTGGTGTCCGATCTGCTTTGTAGGCAGATTCCATCACTCGATCCTCCCATTGAAGCTGGAGACAATGTCCTAGAAATTTGATGGCACCATGCCAGTTTTCTGAGCACTAAACAGTGCCTAAGCCTCCAATATGGCAGGTCGGAAGGACATGCTCATCACAAGCCTAAAGTGCGCCACCCACTTTATTGGTATAGGCAAGAAAATAGGCATGCAGGATCCATGCCTGAAACAGGTGTTAATGCCTTTGCATATGTAAATAAGGGGCCTAACGCTTGTTTGAGGCCCCGACGGCAATATAGTTTGCCCTGAGGCATGTGGCCTAACAGGCCCTCCTTTAAGGCACCGCTGCAAGCCACCACGAAAAAGATAAATTTGTTAAAAAAATACTTACCCAAATGTGGTGCCGGGAGGAACAGGAATGTTCCTACTGAACCCCCATTAAAACCGTAGGCTGTTGCCAGCCACCGCTCGCCTCCCCTCCCTGATTGCCGCTCGCAGGTCACCGTGAATGAATTTCTAGGCCCACGTGTTTCCTTTTGATAATTAGACTTGTAGGTGTAGCTTATTAAAAGCTCTTTACTTTAAGAACCTTGCATCATTATATACCGAAGCTTGTCGCTTAGGCCATTGCACTCACTCAGCGTCCCTCCACACTGCCCTGACATCACCCACCTGATGCTGCTGTCAGTATCGCTGATGATAAAACCCCGAAGCATTTACAGCCTCTCCCTGAGCAGAGTAGGTGACGTTCTAGATTTAATGTTATGTTCAAAAAACAAATTCCAAACATTCCAGAAGCTGAACTACAAATTGAGTATCATCAAGAAGGAAGACATTCAGACACCATTTGCTAAACCTTCTCAGGAGCCTTTGCACTATCACAGTTAGAATCACTGGAGCATGATCTGAAAACCCAATTGAGCCACTGTTATGAGCCTTAACTTAAGACTTTTTAGTAGTTGAGGATTAAAATAAATCAATCCTTACAAATTAGAGTAATAGAAACTATCGAGCTGTGTTATATCATTTTTATGTGGCTTTAGATAAAGCAATCTGTTTTGAAATTGATGTCAGTTAGCATAGCTGAGTCATAAGTGTAATTTCACGCATCCCACACTTTCACTAGGAAGCCATCAGAGCCTCGCTGTTACACTATTGTCGCCCCACCTCCAACTCGTGCTTCATTCAAGCATAGCTCCCGCTGACACTCCAGGATCAGTGAATTTAGCCTATAGAATTCTGTTGCCTTGGTGCTGGAGAGAAAAACAAAATACAAAACTCTCTGGATATAGGGACTTCTGGCTTGGCTAGTTCCCTGTAGTAATGCAGTTGCCTTTTCTCGTAAGTTATTTGCGTCAGAAATTACCTCATGTTTTTTGAAATGTTAACGTTTGCAAACTTGCACTAAACATTCTGGATAGCTTCTCTGGAGATCAGGGCCCCGATTTTAAGTGGGGGACTGGGACGGAGGGTGCGATGACGGAAGTGGGCGACGAGTCTGCAACTTCGGGAGGCGTGGGAGCCTGGCCGATTTTAACGGCCAGGCCTCGTTTGCATAAGGCTTCCGAGTTTCTCGGCCACGTGGCGCACCTGCCAGTGTCCTGCCCACCCGGATGATGCAATCTCCAGTGGTAGCCTCGGCCACTATTAAAAGCACCAGTGCACTTCTTCAAGGGAGGCTGCATTCAGCCAGAGCTGAAATCTGTGTGATTGTAAATCGCTGGTGGAAAGTCTCTATGTGCCTGTAGTTGTGCCTTCTCTGCTCCCATGCAGGTGGAAGCTAGCTTGTCCAACTTAGGATCTTCAGCTAGTTCATGTGGCATGGTGGAGGGATCAGTTGTACTCCTTGATAATGTAGCAGTAAAGGAAAGAAAGCATCAGACAGTCATTGTGCAGGACTCACTGCCTTTGAAGTGGGAACTTGACATGTTCTGATGCACTGGTCTCATATGATGGACAGGCTTCTGGCTTGCATTCAAATACCTTATAGCTCACGTCCCCTATTTAGGCCACTGCTGGTGAGTAACTGTTCATGGCTGCCAGAGATCAGTCTTCATATATAGAATCAAAGGTATTGCCTCAGAACTGACCACATTTACTTCCCGAGGTACTTGGGTCACAAGATTTCCATTGCAGATGCCGTGTTGGTACCATTCCCTCTCTGGTAAACATGGTTGGTTTAGCGCATCAGCCATGCCAGAGACGGAGCCACTCATCTGAATTGGAAGTATTCATCCAAGAGAAGATCTCCCCACCTTGCCCAGCCACTCATCCAGCACCCTGTGTATGGTGGCCAGGACATTGTGCATATTGTTTTGGTGTTCAACTTCCTCACGTAGTAGGTGGAGCCACTGATCTCTTCCGACCTTTTAGGAAAAAGTCGTTAAATTCCAAAAAAAACACAACACTGACTACAAAGTCACAGCCCGCAATACAGTGAAAGACCACAGTTGCAGTTGTATTCTCAATGTGGCCCCTTTACATCCAGTATACCGAATAGTGCCGATCCAATCCCTCCAGAGTCCCCCTAGTGATGTTTCCGACCTCTATGTTTCCCCTGCTGCAACAGTTAAAATAACACCGAGGTCCTAAATGCATCATAGGACCCTGATGTATTTATGAGCCTCGCGCCTCTCCATAGTGGGACACTCGTCGGCCCCGATACTCACCGCTGGTAATACCGCGGTGGCCGGGAACGTGGCGGGTTGGGGTGGGATCGTAGTTTTTAACCCCTCGCCCGACCCTTTCCTGCCCAGGGTGGGGGGGGGGCGCGGAGCAGGGTGGGGTGATGGGGGGGGGTGTTAAAATCGAGGCTTAGGTGTCAACAGTAAATGAGTCAACAGTCTAAAGGCTACTGTTCACACCTCACTACTTGAATGGTAGAAATGGCTGAGGGCACTGGGATTGTCTGAAATTGACAATGAATTTATTTGTTGTCTGCTTATAGAAACCGACTTTTTGCTGTGAGTACATTACGATGTATTGAGAGAAAGCCCAAAGTGTAACAACCAGGCCCTTACATCTGCGATGCAAACCCACAGCCATACAATTGGGGGCCAGAATTAAATGACCAGACATCTCACTATTTTGTTTGAAACAACAGAGTGGCATCAAGTTCCCCCAATGCCACAAAACAATGATAATTTCCTGACAAGTACCCCCTTCTACAAGGGGGAACCAGTAATGCAACTGGTTCAAACAAATTAAAAAATAAGTTAGAATATAATTTTGTCCTGATTGTCAGTAAAGCACCGTATGTCCAACGGTGCCCACCAGAGGCAAAAGACTTTCCAATGGCGACGTTCGCTGTTGCCGATTTGTAGAAAGTTTCATGACGGAATATCTGGGCAGAAGGCAACAGCGAGGAAATGGAGAATACACAGCAGCATCTTGTACAGGAAATCGCTCCATGCAGAGTGGAATGGCATGAAGGGAATTTCCAAGAGAAGGCTCAAGTTGTAAGGCTCCTCAGGGAGGTTTCGGTGCCTCGCACTGATGAATAGCTCCGTCTGAACGGGGGTGAGATCAGACGGGGCCGCCCCACGAATTGAGCCTCCTCAAAACACCATGTCGAGTTAGGACCTAGCACACACTTTGTTTCCTGGATGAGGCGATGCCAAGAAATACAGGCAGCTAATGTCGTTGGCGATATCCAGCCCATCCCATCGCCATCCAGTATCTCCCTGACTCTGGTTACTTTCTCAGCAAGGGCTCTTTTCCCCACCAGCCTCGTGCTACTAAACCCAAACCCGCGCAGCTGAGCGTTTCGGAGGAGCGGCTCTGCCAGAATTGCTGCCACCTCAGCCGGGCAAGAGGCCCTGTTAGAGTCAACTAAATTCCAGACCATTAATCACATTCATCTGAGGTTGAAGAACCCAATTGAAATCCCCATCTATCATTGCAGCAGGGCACATCCATGGTTGAAGCAAGAGAAAAACCTAGAGGTAGAAGTGGGAGAGCCACTGCTCGGGGCACAAGCGTTTAATAAAGTATTAGACATGCCAGCCAGCTGGGCAAAGACCTGAAAGAAGCAGCTCTGTTCACCTGCCAAGATGCCAGCCATGGCTCAGTGGGTAGCACTCTCACCTCTGAGTCAGAAAGTTGTGGATTCAAACTCCACTCCAGAGACTTGAGCATGTAATCTAGGCTGACACTCCCAGCGCAGTATTGAGGGAGTGCTTCATTGTCTTTCGGATGAGATGTTAAACTGATGTAAAATATCCCATGGCTCTATTTCGAAGAAGAGCAGGGGAGTTCTCCCTGGTGTCCTGGCCAATATTTATCCCTCAACCAACATCACTAAAACAGATTAAGTGGTAATTATCACATTATCGTTAGAGGGACCTTGCTGTGTGCAAATTGGCTGCCACATTTCCTACATTACAACATTGACTACACTTCAAAAAGTACTTCACTGGCTGTAAAAGCACCATGGGACGTCCTGAGATGGTGGAAGATGCTATATAAATGCAAGTTCTTTCTTTAAGATATACTCAACTGAACCTGATGAAAGTGGAAATCATTGCCACAATAAACATACGATTATCATTGCACAAATGAGGAACAGGCCTGTACAATTGCTCAGCCTATGATCTCTATGATGACCTCAAAGCATACAAGGGGTTTTGTTTGTTGTGTGGAACCACCAGTCCCAACATTGGTGCCTGTTGAAGGCTGTGTTCTTCTGCAAATAAAAGAACAGTTGCATAACGTGTGATTTTGCAGAAGGAAGTGAAAGCTGCAGAACAATATGTACATTGCTAGGCCTAGTCCAATAAAACACCAACTACCTTACCTTAATTTTGTCAGATCTATCTGTAGATAAGGATGGTTTGTGAACAATCTTTTTCAACTGCTTTTTGTAGACTGTTGTCATTACATCTAAAATGTCCTCGTTATCTCTATTTTGTGCTCCACTTCCTGCAGGGTATTGGATAAATTGGTGATAATAATATACCACTGTGAAACTCTTCAGGCAAGCGTGGTTGACACCTGCAACCTCTTTGGATGCAAGATAAGTGGCAGTTGTACCCACACATAGAAATGTATGATGATTGATCGTTACATCCATGTATAGCACTGTAAGATAATTCACAGCAATCCTCATTACTTACCTCGACACTTTTCTTTAAATCAGACTCTTTCTTCCATACATCCTTCCAAGTGTTTGGCGGGGGAGGGTGGTGGAGGAATAATGGACACTGTGTTCGCCTCCCACTAGACTGGCTCTCACATCTCTGTTTAATGGTGCGTTGGTCTTCTGACCCACAGAAGATATGCATTGTTCTCTCACATACTCCACAGTGATCTCCAGACCATCGCCTGCAAAGCTTTTTCTTTGCGATCTCCTTGGCCCCTCCATAAGTTCTAAATTCCACAGCTTACGACTGAGCTGATGCACTGAGGTTTATCTATAACATTTATTTGCCATTTTAAGGCTGCTAATAGATGATTTAGCAGCAAATTCTGATTAGCCGTTCAGCTGTAAACTAGTTCTAACGCAGCTGAGCTCCAAACAATTGCTGTAAGTAAACTTGCAAGTGGGCTCCAAAAAAAGAGGAAAAAATAACTCTCATTTAATGCGCAATCAGTGTAGAGGAGCAAATTAAACCTGATTATATGGCTGCAAGTTTCAAAGTAGCAATTTGGTGCAAAGTTTTAACCTGGCATTATCATTATGGTTCTCTTTTTGAATTTCCTGTGTTTTGCTCGGTTTGATTGTGTAGCACAGGTGTAATTTTGTACATAAGGGTTACTAAGTCATTCTTTCCTGCTGCATACGGTTTATATCAATAAAGGATTTGCATATATATAGCACCTTCATATCTTCAGGGTGTCCCAAAGTGCTTCACAGCCAATCATGTACTTTTGAAGTGTAGTTAATTTGTAAGGTAGAGAAACACAGCAACCAATTTATACACAGCAAGGTCGCAGTGAGATAAATGACCAGATAATATGTTTTTAGGGCTGGTGGTTGAGGAATAAATATCAGCCAGCACAACAGGAGAACATCCTGATCGTCTTCAAGTAGTGCCATGGGATCTTTTACATCCACCTAAGAGAGCAGGCAGGCCTGTGGTTTAACATCTCATCTGAAAGATGGCTCTGCTGACGGTGCAGCACTCCCTCAGTACTTCACTGAAGTGCCAATCTAATCTCTGGAATGGGCCGTAAACCCACAACCTTGTGACACAGAGGCGAGAGTGAGCCAAGGCTGACACCTTGCTGGGGCACTGTGTACTTCAAATGTTTTTTTGAGCTGAACATGTAGTTCACACCAGAAAGAGTTTTTAAAAAAAGTCATAGAGAACTGTAAACACAACTACCAAAAGTATTGAAAAGAAAACTGTCAGTTGTGTCCTGTATTCCAAAGGCACATTCCAGCCAACCTTAGTGACTACTTATCTTATTAAAACAATTTTAATTATTTTTCTGTGATTGGTTGTCAGCACAAGAAACATCTGAAGTACACAGTGCCCTAGATGTTCAGTTTACTATCAGTAGGAATGTTTATTGTTTAGCTGGATAATTAAATACAGACAACATATTCAAGGTAGTAAATAACCTTATATCTGACGCAGAAATCTGAATAGTTGTACCAGTGATGTGATGTAGTATCATGCACTTGCTTATGTTATAACCACTTGTAATATATGCCTCACTGGTGCTACTCCAAAATAAATAGAGGTAATTCAAGATCAGTAACAAAGAATATAGAATTAGCATTGTCATAGTTTCAATTAAACCCTTTCTCTATAAAGATGACTTAGTGGGGTTAATTTCCCCCACTGGCAGGAGGGAACCTCATCTGTTGGCTGCGCATATTGGAAATTCACTGTCAACAATCCATCACAGAGGCCCCGATTTTAACCTCACTTACCCGCTGGGAATGGGGCAAGTTCGGATCGGACGCCTGTTTTACACCATGTCTGATCTTACTCTCTACTGAAGTCAACGGTGAGTGAAATCAGGTGGTGCGTAAAACAAGCAGCCGACCCGAACCCGCCCATTTCCCACCTGGCGGGTTAGGTTAAAACTACCCCCAAATAGTGTAATGTTATAATAGAGGATCCCTCTCTGCATCAAGGAGCCATTAACATTGTGTGTTACATCAGAATGTGTTATATTGAGACGCTACTGTATTAAAATATGTGCTAGCTAGGGGACTGGTGGTGCAATGAGTTAGACGCTGGCCTGGCCTTTCACCTTGGGGACATAACTTTAAATGATAGGATGAAATCCTCCTCAGTTTGCTGGCTGGCTGTAAGAATACTATACAAAATGTGTTTTGGCAAACCATTTCCTTCCCTATTCCCAATTGGGGATAATTTTACACAAAATTGCCCTGATTGGGCACTAGAAGAGTCCAAAACACAAAGGGGGTGAAATTCCTCAGGGTTTTTCCTGCTCCAACACCGCAACTTCGGTGAGTGAACGGGGTTTCTGGCAAACTTCCGCCAAAATTACGGCAGAAGAGCAGGAGTAGCTCCAAGGAAATTCAGGCCCAAGGTTACCCCTGGATTGGGAACCAACAGAGAGCTCAAGAGAGGGTGATGAGTAAAGTGGAAAATGTCACAATGGCACAGTAGAGGGCACTCTTCTGAACTTGGAGCATGTTGTTATGACAAAATAGAGAGACTCCAACATTTCAACTCTGTTGTACTTAACCTGGAAGTGCTTGATGCTGACAATGGGTGTCTGAAATGGATTTTTTTTCTTATTCACAGCATTAATAACATCATTCACCCTGACAAAGTTTACACAAAAGTGTCATTAAAACATGCACTAGCAATCAAATTTTCCAGTAATCAAGTGCAAGTAATTTCTTTCAAAATGATTAATCTTTCGGTGTGGGCATCACCACACATTGAATTATGTACAGAGAGGTTCATATGGAGTGAACACAGCACTGAAATGATATGACTCAGAAGATAATCTTCTTCCTTACTTTCTCAACACATCAATCTCTGGTGCAGTGATGTTGCAGCAGTAGTATTAGAATTTGCAAAGTTTCCAAAATAAAGCGGGAATAATGTGCAGCTGATTTACTAATGTGGTATTCACTGTAAAGGTACATTCCTGTTGTTCAAGGGTAAGGAATCATTTAAAAACTCCACAAATACATTAACCATGCTTGGCACCAGTAGATAAGAATGTCCATTCAAAATCTGGAACAAATTTGGATGAAAGAAAATTAATAAAATGATCCAACATTCACAGATAAGAGTCATTCCCTATCATGAACAGACTGGTGGCAGCAAAATAAAACTGAGGTTGTGTTGAATATCCGTATCCCATTAGTAGGATGTCTTTAGTAACAGAGTATACAGGAATTTCTCTTCTTCCTTCCTTCATCCTTACTGTGTTGAAATCATTGCATTGACGCTTACTGCAACTCATTCCTTTCCAAGGTCTCAAAAAATGTGCAACTCACCTCATTCAGACTTATCTTGCTCCTACACTCTATAGGTTTTTCAGCTGTTACCACTGAGCCAAGGTGCAGCACTGAGGGAGCGTTCACTGAAGAAAATGACGTCCTTCAGGTGAGATGTTAAACGAAGAGGTTTGTCCTCGAGGTAGGTGCAAAAGATCCCATGGCACTATTCAAAGAAGAGCAGTGAAGTTCTCCTGGTGTTCTGACCAATAACCAAAATCACTAAAATACATTTATCTCATTGTTGTTTGTGGGAACTTGCTGTGTGCAAGTTGGCTGCCATGTTTCCCCACATTACAACAGTGACTACACTTCAAAAGTACTTTATTGACTGTAAAGTGCTTTGGGACATAATGAAGATTTGAAAGGTGCTATATAAATGCAAGTTCTTTCATTCTTCTTTCTTTTAAAACCCAAGCTTGGTGTTACCTAACAGCACTTGTAATTTACCTCATCTTCTATCCTACTCTTTTCAACCTTGGTGCTCCTGAACTATGGGCCTTGATGTTTCACCAATATAATAATTATTGAGAATGTTTGAAAAATCTACCTAGTAAAGACAAACCGAGCAAACATCTGCACTATACGGACAACATTCAGGACAATAAATGCCTCCCTCACTTTGCAAAGACACACCTTGCAAGTAACACACCTTATGTAGGTCACTGTGAAAAAATATGGGAAGCACAGCCAACTCTTAAAGATTTCACATAGGAGGTTCAACTATGAAAATCAGGTACAAGTCCTCACATATCCTGCTCAACCAGTTTATGGAGCAAAACCTTACAAAACTTGAAAATCAACTTCTTATGTTTGGAGATTTATTTTTGCCTTTCCTTTGCATCATTGGTTAGGAAGGTGAAACATGATCTATGAGAATTCTGTAATAGTTTGTTAAAACTGCTGAATGTCCACTGGCTTTGCACATTGAGAAATCATTGGTGCGCTGCTCGTTATTATAGCCATTATTACACATTAAAGGGAGGGGTTTATGAGTGCCTGCCATCTGTGCAGGTTAGGAAATCACAGGCACATTGCCCCCGGTGGAAAATTGCGGGCAGTATTCTCACAATTTCCCAATGTACATGGGAGGCAGACATTTGTAAAATCCTCCACTATCCATTATAAAACACCACATTAAAAATGTACTCCAGCTGATTTACTCATGTACAGTGATACAGTCTGCAGTATAGGAACTGTAACTGAAATGATAAACTCTTATCTTGGGAGTACCATGTCATTAACTTCGATTGAACAATTGTAATTATTCTTTCACAATTACAGAAGAGACATTCCTTAAAGAAGAGGAAATGGCAATACTTCATTTAGCTAGTCACCTTCAGGACTGATCCACACTGGTTGTCTGAGGACTGTTGAAATTCATGTTGACACATTAAAATAAGAGTGGCTATGGTGGAGCGAATGGCTTTGCTGATATCTTTATCAAGTGGGCATTCCACATATTCTATTTCTTTAGGGTCAGAATGGTCTGAAACAGCCTACACTCTGTTAGTTTTAGTTCATTCTAAGGCACCTGACAGGGTTGCCCTTTTGTCACCCTTGCTGTTGGCTCTGAGTGATTTAAATTCGTGTGGTGCAGAGCCAGAAAAAATTGGATATTCAAGGGTTTCGTGCTGTGGGATTTGAACACAAAATGTAATTATATGCAGGTGGTGTGCTGCTAGAGACTTCTGATACCATAGTTAACCTTCCATATGTGATGGTTTGCATCAGAGATTATGGTCACCCATCGGATACATGCACAATTGTACCCAGAGTGAAGCCCTGATAGTTGGTGCATCACCCCTTTGGAACCTTTATAACGAGAATCAGAAGCAGTGGGATCAGCAACCAAGGTGGAGCGTGGATATAAGATGTGGGAGTCAGAGGCCCGAGAATCAGAAGCGGTGGGACCAGTGACCGAGGCGGAGGGTGGATATAAGGAGCGGGAGTCAGAGGCCTGAGAATCAGAAGCGGTGGGACCAGTGACCGAGGCGGAGCGTGGATCTATGGAGTGGGAGTCAGAGGCCTGAGAATCAGAAGCGGTGGGACCAGCAACTGAGGTGGAGCGTGGATATAAGATGTGGGAGTCAGAGGCCCGATAATCAGAAGCGGTGGGACCAGTGACCGAGGCGGAGCGTGGATATATGGAGTGGGAGTCAGTGGGACCAGTAACCAAGGCGGAGCGTGGATATAAGGAGTGAAAGTTGGTGGGACCAGTGACCGAGGTGGAGGGTGGATATAAGGAGTGGGAGTCGGGGGGACCAGTGACCGAGGCAGAGGGTGGATATAAGGAGTGGGAGTCGGGGGGACCAGTGACCGAGGCGGAGTGTGGATATAAGGAGTGGGAGTCGGGGGGACCAGTGACCAAGGCGGAGGGTGGATATAAGGAGTGGGAGTCGGTGGGACCAGTGACCGAGGTGGAGTGTAGTTATATGGAGTGGGAGTCGGTGGGACCAGTGACCGAGACGGAGTGTGGATATAAGGAGTGGGAGTCGGTGGGACCAGTGACCGAGACGGAGTGTGGATATAAGGAGTGGGAGTCGGTGGGACCAGTGACCGAGGCGGAGTGTAGTTATATGGAGTGGGAGTCGGCGGGACCAGTGACCGAGGCGGAGTGTAGTTATATGGAGTGGGAGTCGGCGGGACCAGTGACCGAGGTGGAGTGTGGATATAAGGAGTGGGAGTCGGTGGGACCAGTGACCGAGACGGAGTGTGGATATAAGGAGTGGGAGTTGGTGGGACCAGTGACCGAGGCGGAGTGTGGATATAAGGAGTGGGAGTCGGGGGGACCAGTGACCGAGACGGAGTGTGGATATAAGGAGTGGGAGTTGGTGGGACCAGTGACCGAGGCGGAGTGTGGATATAAGGAGTGGGAGTTGGTGGGACCAGTGACCGAGGCGGAGTGTGGATATATGGAGTGGGAGTCAGTGTGACCAGTGACCGAGGCGAGTGGAGTGAAATCAAAAACAAAAAACAAAAATGGACAGCAGGTAGGCGATTGGTTGGTGGGTATTACTGTATATTTTGTCTCTAAGTTAGGGCAATGGTTTAAACTAAGAGCTGGGAAACTTCAACTTGCTATTGCTTTAATAAGTTAAACGAGATAATCTAATTAATTAATAAAACTAAAAATAATCGAATGAATAAAAACTTTAACTAATTAAATAAATAAAACAAGGTTTCATTTAGCATGCTTAGCAAGTGGGAGTTTGTGGAGAGCAGTGTGATCCCAGGCGACCATATCTGCATTAAGTGTCTGCAGCTGAAGGAACTTCAGCTCAGAGTTGTTGAGCTGGAGTCCGAGGTGCAGACATTGCGATGAGAGAGGGAGTGAGATATCTGGACACTTTGATCCAGGAGGCAATCACACTCCTTAGGTTAGGTAGTAGTTTAGAGTTGGTCAGTGGTCAGGGACAGGAGGATGTGACTGCCAGTCAGGCAGATATGGGGACCCAGGATGCAGTGATGGAGGAGCCTCAGCCTATGACCTTGTCCAACAGGTACGAGGTACTTGCTACCTATACGGATGAGAACAAGGGCCGCAGGGAGGACGGGCATACTGACCACGGCACTGTGGTACAGGAGGCCATTCAGGTGGGGGGAGTAAAAAGGAATGTGGTAGTGGTAGGGGGTAGAAGAGTCAGGGGGATAGATACTCTTCTCTGCAGCCGCAACCGGGAGTCCCAATTGCTGTGTGGCCTGCCGGTGCCAAGAAAAGAACTTGGAGCATGAGGGGGAGGATCCAGTTGTCATGGTCCACATAGGAACCAACGACATAGGTAGAACTAGGAATGAGGTTCTGCTGAGGAGCTAGGGTCTAAATTAATAAGCAGAACCTCAAAGGTAATAACCTCTGGATTACTGCCTGAGCCACGCGCAAATTGGCATAGGGACAAACAGATCAGAGAGTTAAATGCGTGGCTCAAAGAGTGGTGTGGAAGACAGGGGTTTCAATTCATGGGGTACTGATACCAGTACTGGGGAAAGAGGGAGCTGTTCCATTGGGACGGGCTCTACTTTAACTGGGCTGGGACCAATGTCCTGGCGAATCAAATAACTAGGGCTGTAGATAGGTTTTGAACTAAAAAAAAAGCCGGGGGGGGGTGGGGTGGTGGGAATCAAGTGAGGGGGAATTTAGAAATCTAAAGAGAAAAGTCAAGGGAATGGAGCATTGTAGCGATTTGGGTAAAGATAAGCAGAGTGTGTCAGGAAGGGACAGAGAGTTTAACGGTAATAGTACATCAGTAAATAAGGTCAAATTTGAATGCACAAAGCATTCATAACAAGATAGATGAATTAATGACACAAATAGAGATAAATGGGTTTGATCTAATAGCCATTACAGATACGTGGTTGCAAGGTGGTCAAGGTCAGGAACTAAATATTCCAGGGTACTTGACGTTTCAAAAAGACAGGCAAAATGGAAAAGGAGGGGGTGTAGCTCTGATAATAAAGGATGACATAAGGACACTAGTGAGAAAGGATCTTTGCTTGGAAGATTAGGAAGT
The DNA here is from genome assembly GCF_035084215.1 of Heptranchias perlo. NCBI lineage: Eukaryota > Metazoa > Chordata > Chondrichthyes > Hexanchiformes > Hexanchidae > Heptranchias > Heptranchias perlo. The sequence goes on from NC_090353.1 coordinate 29,872,743, forward strand.
AGAATCAGTATGGGTGGAGGTAAGAAGTAACAAGGGGCAGAAAACACTGGTGGGAATAATTTATAGGTCCCATAACAGTATTAATCAAGAAATAATAGGAACTTGTAACAACTGTAACAATGCAATAATTGTGGGGGATTTTAATCTTCATATAGACTGGACAAATCAAATTAGCAAAGGTAGTTTGGAGGACGAGTTCATGGAATGCATTCGAGACAATTTCCTAGAACAATACGTTGTGGAACCAACCAGTGGACAGACAATTTTACATCTTGTCTTGTGTAATGAGACAGGGCTAATTAGTAATCTCATAGTAAGGGATCCTCTGGGGAAGAGTGATCATAATATGATAGAATTTCACATTGAGTTGGAGAGTGACATACGTAAGTCCGAAACTAGAGTCTTAAACTTAAATAAAGCCAATTACATAGGTATGAGGGGCGAGTTGGCTAAGGTAGATTGGGAAATTAGATTAAAAGGTATGACGGTAGATAAGCAATGACAAACATTTAAAGAAATATTTCATAATTCTCAACGAATATACATTCCATTGAGAAATAAAAATTCCACGGGAAAAGTGATCCATCTGTGGCTAACTAAAGAAGTTAAGGACAGTATTAGATTAAAGGACAAGGCTTATAATGTTGCCAAGAAGAGTAGTAAGCCTAAAGATTGTGAGAGTATTAGAAACCAGCAAAGGATGACCAAAAAATTGATAAAGAGGGAGAAAATAGAATATGAGAGTAAACTAGCAAGAAATATAAAAACAGACTGTAAGTGCTTCTACAAGTACGTAAAAAGGAAGAGAGTAGCAAAAGTAAACCAGAGTCCCTTAGAGGCTGAGATAGGAGAAATTATAATGGGGAATAAGGAAATGACAGAGACGTTAAACAAATATTTTATATCTGCTTCACAGTAGATGACACAAAAAACATACCAGAAATAGTGGGGAACCAAGGGTCTAATGAGAGTGAGGAATTTAAAGCAATTAATATTAGTAAAGAAAAAGTACTGGAGAAATTAATGGGACTAAAAGCCAAAATTTATCCTGGACCTGATGGCCTAAATCCTAGGGTTCTAAAAGAGGTGGCTGCAGAGATAGTGGATGCATTGGTTGTGATGTTCCAAAATCCCCATAGATTCTAGAACGGTCCCAGTGGATTGGAAGGTAGCAAATATAACACCGCTATTCCAGAAGGGAGAGAGAGAGAAAACAGGGAACTACAGGCCAGTTAGCCTGACATCAATCCTCGGGAAAATGCTGGAATCCATTGTTAAGGAAGTGGTAATGGGGCACTTAGAAAATCATAATATGATTAGGCAGAGTCAACATGGTTTTATGAAAGGGAAATTGTGTTTGACAAATTTATTGGAGTTTTTTGAGGAGTATATTTTGTAGTATATTTGGATTTTCAAAAAGCATTCGATAGGTGCCACACGAAAGGTTGTTAAACAAGATAAGGGCTCATTAGGTTGGGGGTAATATATTAGTATGGACAGAGGATTGACTAACAGACAGAAAAGAGAGTAGGAATAAATGGGTCATTTTCAGGTTGGCAGGCTGTAACTAGAGGAGTGCCACAAGGATCAGTGCTTGGGCCTCAGCTATTTACAATCTATATTAATGACTTAGATGAAGGGACCGAGTATAATGTATCCAAATTTACTGACGATACAAAACTAAGTGGGAAAGTAAGCTGTGAGGAGGACACAATGAGTCTGCAAAGGGATATAGACAGATTAAGTGGGTGAGCAGGAAGGTGGCAGATGGAGTATAATGTGGGGAAATGAGAGGATATTCGCTTTGGTAGGAAGAATAGAAAAACAGGATATTTTTTAAATGGTGAGAAACTATTAAATGTTGATGTTCAGAGAGATTTGTGTGTCCTTGTACATGAAACACAGAAAGTTAACATGCAGGTGCAGCAAGTAATTAGGAAGGCAAATGGTATGTTGGCCTTTATTGCAAGGGGGTTGGAGTACAAGAGGAAGGAAGTCTTGCTACAATTGTACAGGTCTTTGGTGAGACCACACCTGGAGTACTGTGTACAGTTTTGGTCTCCTTACCTAAGGAAGGATATACTTGCCTTAGGGACGGTGCAACAAAGTTTCATTAGATTGATTTCTGGGATGAGAGGGTTGTCCTAAGAGGAGAGATTGAGTAAAATGGGCCTATATTCTCTGGAGTTTAGAAGAATGAGAGGTGATCTCATTGAAACATATAAAATTCTTGGAGGGCTTGACAGGGTAGACGCTGAGAGACTGTTTCCCCTGGCTGGAGGGTCTAGAACTAGGGGGGCATAGACTCAGGAAAAGGGGTCGGCCATTTAGGACTGAGATGAGGAGAAATTTCTTCACTCAGAGGGTTGTGAATCATTGGAATTTTCTACCCCAGAGGGCTGTGGATACTCAGTTATTGAGTATATTCAAGGCTGAGATCAGGGTTTGCAGAAAAGCCAGGCTCAATAAAGACATCCTATAAAATTGCAATAGGGAGTAATGGATATTTCACTGAATCATAGAATCATAGAAAGTTACAGAAGGAGGCCATTCGGCCCACCTTGTCCCTGCCAGCCAAAAAAGAGCAATCCAGCTTAATCCCACTTTCCAGCACTTGGTCCATAGCCCTGTAGGTTACGGTACTTCAAGTGCACATCCAGGTACTTTTTAAATGAGTTGAGGGTTTCTGCCTCCACCACCTTCGCAGGCAGTGAGTTCCAGACCCCCACCACCCTCTGGGTGAAAAAAATTCTCCTCAGCTCCCCTCTAATCCTTCTACCAATTACTTTAAATCTATATCCCCTGGTCATTGACCCTTCTGCTAAGGGAAATAAGTCCTCCCTATCCACTCTATCTAGGCCCCTCATAATTTTATACACCTCAATTAAATCTCCCCTTAGCCTCCTTTGTTCCAAAGAAAACAACCCCAGCCTATCCAATCTTTTCTCATGGTTAAAATTCTCCAGCCCTGGCAACATCCTGGTGAATCTCCTCTGTATCCTCGCTAGTGCAATCACATCTTTCCTGTAATGTGATGACCAGAACTGTACGCAGTATTCAAGTTGTGGCCTAACTAGTGTTTTGTACAGTTCTAGCATAACCTCTCTGCTCTTATATTCTATGCCTCAGCTAATGAAGGAAATTATCCTATATGCCTTTTTAACCAGCTTATCTAACTGTCCTGCTACCTTCAGGGTTCTGTGGACATGCACTCCAAGGTCCCTCTGTCCCTCTACACCTCTCAGTATCTTCCCATTTATTGTGTATTCCCCTGCCTTGTTTGACCTCCCCAAATGCATCAGTTCACATTTCTCCGGATTGAATTCCATTTGCCACTTTTCTGCCCACCTGACCAGTTGATTGATATCTTCCTGCACCACGTGGCCAATTTTTGTATCTTCTGAAAACTTCTTGATCATGCCCCCTACGTTCAAGTCCAAATCATTAATATATACCACAAAAAGCAAGGGACCTAGTACTGAGCTCTGCGGAATCCCACTGGAAACAGTCTTCCAGTCACAAAAACACCCGTCGACCGTCACCCTTTGCTTCCTGCCATTGAGCCAATTTTGGATCCAACTTGCCACTTTCCCTTGGATCCCATAGGCGTTTACTTTTTTGACCAATCTACCATGTAGGACCTTGTCAAAAGCCTTGCTAAAATCCATGTAGACTTCATCAAACGCGTTACCCTCATCTACCCTCCTTGTTACCTCCTCAAAAAATTCAATCAAGTTAGTCAGACACGCCCTTCCTTTAACAAATCCATGCTGACTGTCCTTGATTAACCCATGCCTTTCTAAATGACGATTTATGCAGTCCCTTAGAATTGATTCCAATAATTTGCCCACCACCGAGGTTGGACTGACTGACCTATGATTACTCTATCAATCTCTTTCTCCCTTTTTAAATAACGGTACAATGTTAGCAGCCCTCCAATCCTCCGACACCACTCCTGTAGCCAGGGAGGATGGTCAGAGCCTCTGCTATTTCCTCCTTTGCTTCTCCTAACAGCCTGGGACACATTTCAACTGGGCCTGGCAATTTATCTACTTTCAAAGATGCTAAGCCCTGTAATACTTCATCTCTCACTATGTTTATCCCATCCACTATTTCACACTCCTCCTTCTCCTTAACCATAATCTCTGCATGGTCCCCTTCTTTTGTGAAGACAGATGCAAAGTATTTATTAAGAACCGTACCCACCTCTTCCGCCTCCACAAATCTTTTTGGTCTCTAATAGGCCCTATTCTTTCCTTAGTTTTTTTTTGCTCTTTATGTATTTATAAAACATCTTTGGGTTTTCCTTGAATTTACTTGCCAATACTTTTTCATGCCCTCTCTTTGCTTTCCTAATTCCTTTTTAATTTCACCCCTGCACTTTCTATACGCCTCTAGGCTTTCTGTAGTATTGAACTCTCGGTATCTGACATAAGCTTCCCTTTTTTGCCATATCTTACCCTGTAATGCTCCTCGTCATCCAGTGGGCTCTTGATTTGGCTGTCCCATCCTTTTTCTTTGTGGGAACATGTTTGTTCTGAACCCTCACTATCTCTCCCTTGAATGCCTCCCATTGCTCTGACACTAATTTATCTTCAAGTAGCTGTTTCCAGTCCACTTTTGTTAAATCACTTCACAGCTTAGTAAAATTGGCCTTTCCCCAATTGAAAACTTTTACTCTTGTCTATCTTTGTCCTTTTCCATAACTATGCTAAATCTAACTGAATTATGATCACTACCAGAAAAATACTCTCCCACCGATACCCCTTTCACCTGCCCAGCTTCATTCCCTAAAACTAAGTCCAGCACTGCCCCCCCCCCCCCCCTTATATTTGGGAATAACCAACTCAGCAATGCTCTCAGTGAGTGATTCCGATGACACGCTATGCAGTGGATGTGGCATGGTGTTGTCACTGGAGCATTAAAGCAGATAAAAGTCATGGGGACACGTTTTCTTCCAATTCAAAAAAATATATAGTGATAAAAATATGCCTTGGCAAGTTCCTCTCAGTTGGTTAGGTCAGTGGGTAGCCGAGCAACACAGATCAGAAAGGTTTCATTTTCAGTCACCAGTCACCAAGTTAGCTGATCTCAGACAGAGTGACAGAAGAGTTAATACAATTGTCTCCAACCACCCTTGGGTTAGGGAGGGGTATTTATTGGTCAAGACTGCTCATGACTGCTACCAGCAACCCCTATACTGTGCATTTGTGTCAATGTTGGATGAGAATAGCTTCAAACTCGTCAGTGGAGTTCCCTGCAGTGGAGTTCGCTGACAATCACATGTTAAGAATGGTTACTTGGGTAAGACAGTGGAGTTATCTGTGGAACTGTTCTCCAGCAAGGAGTCAAAGATTTCAGGAGAAGACGAAGGGTGGACAGAAAAACTTATTGGAAAAAGGAGGGAAAAAAGGTTTTTAACAAGTAGCATTTTCTCCTGACATTGTATGGCAATCAGCTGGCAACATGTTTTTCTGGTGTCAGCAGGCCAGCATTGGGATCAACTCACAGGCCAGTACAAAGCGTTAGTTCCCATTGCAATCAATGGCACCATTCAGAAATGGATATAGTTGCTTTCCATCAGTAATGCAATCTGGAGGCTAACATGGCATGTCTCCATTGTGAAAAAAAAACACGTTTTACAAAATGACATGATATATCAATATAATTGAACTACAGACCGGTTAGCCTAACGTCAGTAGTAGGGAAAATGCTAGAGTCTATTATAAAAGATGTGATAACAGGACACTTAGAAAATATCAGCGGGATTAGACAAAGTCAACATGGATTTATGAAAGGGAAATCATGTTTGACAAACCTACTGGAGTTTTTTGAGGATGTAACTGGTAGACTAGATAAGGGAGAACCAGTGGATGTGGTTTATTTGGAATTTCAGAAAGCCTTCGACAAAGTTCCACATAAGAGGTTAGTGTGCAAAATAAAAGCACATGGGATTGGTGGTAATATACTGGCAGGAATTGAAAATTGGTTAACAGACAGGAAACAGAGAGTAGGAATAAATGGGTCTTTTTCGGGGTGGCAGGCAGTAACTTGTAGGGTGCCACAGGGATCAGTGCTTGGGCCCCAGCTATTCACAATATATATCAATGATTTGGATGAGGGAACCAAATGTAATATTTCCAATTTTGCTGACGACACAAAACTAGGTGGGATTGTGAATTGTGAGGAGGATGCAAAGAGGCTTCAAGGTGATTTAGACAAGCTGAGTGAGTGGGCAAATGCAGTATAATGTGGATAAATGTGAAGTTATCCACTTTGGAAGGAAAAACAGAAAGGCAGAGTATTATTTAAATGGTGATAGATTGGGAAATGTTGATGTACAAATGGACCTGGGTGTCCTTGTACACCAGTCATTGAAAGCAAACATGCAGGTGCAGCAAGCAGTTAGGAAGACAAATGGTATGTTGGCCTTCATTGCAAGAGGATTTGAGTATCGGAGCAAGGATGTCTTACTGCAGTTATAAAGGGCTTTGGTGATACCATACCTGGAGTATTGTGTGCAGTTTTGGTCTCCTTACCTAAGAAAGGATATACTTGCCATAGAGGGAGTGCAGCGAAGGTTCAGCAGACTGATTCCTGGGATGGCAGGACTGTCATATGAGGAGAAATTGGGTCGACTTGGCCTGTATTCACTCGAGTTTAGAAGAATGAGAGGGGATCTCAGTGAAACATTTAAAATTCTGACAGGGCTAGACAGACTGGATGCAGGGAGGATGTTTCCCCTGGCTGGGGCATCCAGAATGAGGGGTCACAGTCTCAGGATACGGGGTAGGACATTTAGGACTGAGATGAGGAGAAATTTCTTCACTCAGAGGGTGGTGAACCTGTGGAATTCTCTACCACAGAAGGCTGTGAAGGCCAAATCACTGAATATATTTAAGAAGGAGCTAGATAGATTTCTAGACACAAAAGGCATCAAGGGGTATGGGGAGAGACCGGGAATATGGTATTGAGATAGAGGATCAGCTATGATCATATTGAATGGCGGAGCAGGTTCAAAGGGCCGAATGGCCTACTCCTGCTCCTATTTTCTATGTTTCTATATTTATTCTGAACAGAAAATGGGGAAGTACTTTGAATAAAAAGTACTTCTGTAGATTTTCTTTCCAATTTAGCAGTGGTGATATAACTATTCTAAGTTTGTCATCTTTGACTCATAGAATGATACAGCACAGAAGGCTCTTTGAAAGAGCTATCCAATTAGTCCCACTCCCCTGCTCTTTCCCCATAGCCCTGCAAATTTTTCCCCTTCAAGTATTTATCCAATTCCCTTTTGAAATTTATTACTGAATCTGCTTCCACCGCCCTTTCAGGCAGTGCATTCCAGATCATAACAACCCATTGCGTAAATTTTCTTTCCCTCATGTCACCTCTGCTTCTTTTGCCAATTATCTTAAATTTGTGTCCTCTGGTTACTGACCCTTTTGCCACTGGAAATAGTTTCTCCTTATGTACTGTATCAAAACCCTCGTTAGTCCTTGAACGTGTTGTTGTCTCCCAAATCCGTGCCCATCTTTCCCGCAACTCCATGTTTGAATCCGTCCAATCAGGTTTTCGCCCCTGCCACAGTACGGAAACAGCCCTTATCAGTCACAAATGACATCCGAGGTGACTGTTACGATGGTCAACTATCCCTCCTCATCCTTCATTTGATAAAGTGCCACATAATAGGCTTGTCAGCAAAATTGAAGCCCACGGAATAAAAGGGGCAGTGGCAGCATGGATACGAAATTGGCTTAGTGACAGGAAACAGAGAATAGCGGTGAACGGTTGTTTTTTGGATTGGAGGGAGGTGTACAGTATGTTCCCCAGGGGTCGATACTAGGACTGCTGCTTTTTTTGATATATATTAATTATTTGGACTTGGGTGTACAGGGCACAATTTCAAAATTTGCAGATGACACATAACTTGGAAGTGTAGTAAACAGTAAGGAGGATAGTGATAGACTTCAAGAGGACAGGCTGGTGGAATTGGCGGACACGTGGCAGATGAAATTTACTGCAGAGAAGTACGAAGTGATACATTTTGGCAGGAAGATTGAGGAGAGGCAATATAAACTAAATGGTACAGTTCCAAAGGGGGTGCTGGGACAGAGAGACCTGGGGGTATATGTGCACAAATCTTTGAAGGTGGCAGGACAGGTTGAGAAAGCAGTTAAAAAAGCATACGGGATCCTGGGCTTTATAAATAGAGGCACAGAGTACAAAAGCAAGGAAGTTATGTTGAACCTTTATAAAACACTGATTCAGCCACAACTGGAGTATTGTGTCCAATTCTGGGCACTGCACTTTAGGAAGGATGTGAATGCCTTAGACAGGGTGCAGGAAAGGTTTACTAGAATGGTTTCAGGGACAAGGGACTTCAGTTCTGTGAATAGACTGGAGAAGCTGGGGTTGTTCTCATTAGAGCAGAGAGGGTTGAGAAGAGATTTGATAGAAGTTCAAAATCATGGCGGGTTTAGATAAAGGAAAGAGAAACTGTTCCCATTGGCGGGAGGGTCGAGAACCAGAGGACACGGATTTGTGTGGCAAAAGAACCAAAGGCGACCTGTGGAAATACTTTTTTTACGCAGCGACTAGTTATGATCTGGAATGGGCTGCCTAAAAGGGTGGTGGATGCAGGTTCAATAGTGGCTTTCAAAAAAGAATTGGATGAATATTTGAAGAGAAAAAATCTGCAGGGCTACAGGGAAAGAGCGGGGGAATGGGACTAACTGGATTGCTCTTAAAAAGGGCTGACACAGGCTCGATGAGCTGAATGGCCTCCTTCTGCGCTGTAACGATTCTATGATTCTTGACATGGTTGATCACACCATCCTCCCCCAACGCCTTTCCTCCATCATCATCCAGCTGGGTGGGACTGCGCTTGCCTGGTTACATTCTTATCTATCCAGTCATAGCCAGCAAATCACCTGCAATGGCTTCTCTTCCTGCTCCTGCACCATTACCTCTGGAGTTCCCCAAGGATCTCCCTCCTATTTCTCATCTACATGCTGCTCCTCGGCGACATCATCTGAAAACATGACGTCAGATTTCACATGTTCGCTGACGACACCGAGCTCTACCTCACAACCACCTCCCTCAACCCATCCACTTTCTCTCATTTATCACATTGCTTGCCCGATGAGCAAAAATTTCCTCCAACTAAATATTGGGAAGACCGAAGCCATTGTCTTTGGTCCCCGCTGCAAACTCCATTCCCTAACCATCGACTCCATCCCTCTCCCTTGCCACTGAATGAGGCTGAACCAGACCGTTTGCAAATTTGGCGTCCTATTTGACCCTGAGATGAGTTTCCGACCACTTATCCATCCGCTCCATCACCAAGACCGCCTACTTCCACCTCCGTAACATCGCCTGTCTCTGCCCATTTCTCAGCTCATCTGCTGCTGAAACCCTCATCCATGCCTTTGTTACCTCCAATGGTCTCCTGCCTGGCCTCCCATCTTCCACCCTCCATAAACTTGAGCTCATCCAAAACACTGCTGCCCATACCCTAACTCGTACCAAGTCCTGTTCTCCCATCACCCCGTGCTCGCTGACCTACATTGGCCCCCGGTTTTCTCATCCTTGTTTTCAAATCCCTCCATGGCCTCACCCTTCCCTAAATCTGTAACCTCCTCCGGCCCTACAACCCTCCGAGATCTCTGCATTCCTCCAATTCTTGCCTTCTGCTCATCCCCGATTTTAATCGATCCATCATTGGTGGCCGTGCCTTCAGCTGCCTAGGCCCTAAGCTCTGAAATTCCCTCCCTTAACCTTTCCACCTCGCTACCTCTCTCTCCTCCTTTAAGACGCTCCTTAAAACCTACCATTTTGACCAATCTTTTGTCATCTGTCCTAATACCTCCTTATGTAGCTTGGTGTGAAATTTTGTTTGATAACGCTGCTATGAAGCGCCTTGGGACGTTTTACTACTTTAAAGGCGCTATATAAATGCAAGTTGTTGTTCTTGTGTGATATACTGTAGTTAACGCAGGAAAATAACAGTCAGTACATTAGGGATTAATGATGGGGCAGAGAAATGACATGAAAATCCCTTCAAAGGGTTCAGATGATGTCATCAGTAGCGACAGAGAGGCTTGAGCAGTTCCTTGTCATCTGAGCCCTGATATGAGATTATTTTCACGATAATTGCCTGCATCCAATCATTATTGTTTTCTAAAATTCACTCTGACCCCTTGTTGGCATGTGCTTGTTGGCGGTGGAAGGTGTTTTGTTTATTATTTTTGGCAGAAGGTGATGTCACGATGTTCTATTCAGTGAAACAAAAGTAAAACACTGCGGATGCTGGAAATCTGAAATTAAAACAGAAAACGAGCAGAGGAGGTGTGGGCTGGTGCTCGGGGTGGGGGTCACCCATTCGTACACAGCGGACTGGTGAGGGGGGGGGGGGTTCCACTCCTCTTGGAGTCTACCTGCCTTTCTTCCCCCACATTCCCAGGCAATGGGAGCTTTCTCCCCTTTTCCAGATTTTGCATGCTTCCCTCCCCCCCCTGATGATCTGCTGTAACCATTTACATCTCTGGACCCATCTTTTGTTTCTATACTTGTCTCATCACCTCCTTTTGCCTTGCACCATCATCACTTTTGACATTCAATCACTCCAGCCTATCACAGATTTTGTTCTTTCTCTGGCTCTGTATTTGCTTAAAAGCTGCTTATCTCTAACATGGGATTAAAGGGACAATGGGAGTGTGGATACAAAATTGGCTAGGGGACAGAAAGCAGAGAGTAGTGGTGAACAGTTGTTTTTCAGACTGGAGTGGTGTTCCCCAGGGGTCAATATTAGGACCACAGCTCTTTTTGACATATATTAATTAGCTGGACTTGGGTTTAGAGGGTATAATTTCAAAGTTCGCAGATGATACGAAACTCGGAAATGTAGTAAACAATGTGAAAGATAGTAACAGACTTCAGGAGGATATAGACAAACTGGTGAAATGGGCAGACACATGGCAGATGAAATTTAATGCAGAGAAGTATGAAGCGATGCATTTTGGTAGGAAGAATGAGGAGAGGCAATATAAACTAAATGGTACAATTTTAAAGTGGGTGCAGGAACAGGGAGACCTGGGGTGCCAATACACAAATCTTTGAAGGTGGCAGGACAAGTTGAGAAGGCTGTTAAAAAAGCATGTGGGATCCTGGGCTTTATTAATAGAGGCATAGAGTACAAAAGCAAGGAAGTTATACTAAACCTTTATAAAACACTGGTTAGGCCTCTCCAGGAGTTTTGTGTTCAATTCTGGGCACCACACTTTAGGAAGGATGTCAAGGCCTTAGAGAGGGTGCAGAAGAGATTTACTAGAATGGTTCCAGGGATGAGGGACTTCAGTTATGTGGAGAGACTGGAGAAGCTGGGATTGTTCTCCTTAGAGCAGAGAAGGTTAAGGGGAGACTTGATAGAGATGTTCAAAATCATGAATGGTTTTGACAGAGTAAATAAGGAGAAACTGTTTCCAGTGGTAGAAGGGTCGGTAACCAGAGGACACAGATTTAAGGTGATTGGCAAAAGAGCCAGAGGCGGCATGAGGAAACACTTCTTTACGCATTGAATTGTAATGATCTGGAACGCACTGCCTGAAAGCATGATGGAAGCAGATTCAATAGTAACTTTCAAAAGGGAATTAGATGAATACTTGAAGGGATATAAATTACAGGGGTATGGGGAAAGAGCAGGGGAATGAGACTAAATGGATAGCTCTTTCAAAGAGCCGGCATTAAGTCTGATTCACTCTCCATAGATGCTGCCTGACCTGCTGAGTGTTTCCAGCATTTTCTGTGTTCTGTTCTGTTGATGTGTGATACATCTTCACTTAAAGGATAAGGGAAGTATCAGAACAAGTACTTCCCAACATTATTAGTCATGTTGCCTTCAATAAGAACAAATATAAATATTTGCCTTATCTTTGTTTAAGGAACACCTCCCTAGGTGTCATCATTTAATCTATTGACATAGCGATGACATCTATTATGGGAATACAAGTGTGAATATTTCCTGTCTGACACTAAAGTAATTGTAAACAATTTTACAACACCAAGTTATAGTCCAGCAATTTTATTTTAAATTCACAAGCTTTCGGAGGCTACCTCCTTCCTCAGGTGAACGATGTGGAGGAAGGAGGTAGCCTCCAAAAGCTTGTGAATTTAAAATAAAATTGCTGGACTATAACTTGGTGTTGTAAAATTGTTTACAATTGTCAACCCCAGTCCATCACCGGCATCTCCACATCATGACACTAAAGTAGGCAACAGAGGCAGCTGATTTGCTGCCCAATGTGATGACAAAGTGCTTGTATATATCTACAATATCACCTTATCACTGGCAGAACTACCTGCCCACATTTATCTGTAAGGAAATCTTCGCAAGTGCTTTCAGCCTGTCTGGAGTGGCCTGGTGCTGTGCTAGTTTTCTGCCTCGTATGTGGTGGGCCTCAGATGGATTCTCCAGTGAACAAATTCACTGCAATATGAGGTTAATTGTAGACCTGGGCTACAGCAACTCATACAGGGCAGAGAATCAAGAGGCAGGTTTCAGTTCATAAGAAACTGGGTTTGTGAAAGGGAACTGTAGCTATCAACGTGAGAAGCACTTTAGGAGAAAAGTCCCAACAATCAAAATATCTCAAAGTGCTTTCACATAATGGATTAACTTTGAGAGTACAGTTGCTGTTTTTATCAAGGGAAATGTCTACACCAGCAATGTCCCACAAATAACAATGAGGTAAAGGACCAGTTCATCCAATTTTTGGTGGTATCGGACAGCAGCGGTTCAAGAAGGCGGCTCACCACCATCTTCTCAAGGGCAATTAGGGATGGGCAATAAATGCCGGCCTCGCCAGCGACGCCCACATCCCATGAACGAATAAAAAAAAATGTGGGTCACAGCACTGGGAGAACTCACTCCTTTTTTCCAATAGTATCCTAAAATCTCTAAAATCCATCTCAACAGGCACAGAATGGGGCCTCAGTTTGATGTCTCCTTCCTCCTTCCCCCCTCCACACACTATTTTCTTAAGGATTATCTTGCATCTGTAACAAAATGTGAGGCGCACTCTGATGTACCATTTGAAATATTATAAGAAAAACGTGTGTGTGCTTTGACTGTATTTTACTGCCAAGGCATCACAACGAGCGAGTTACAGCAAAATATTCTACAATGGCAGGAGGAAACCATAAGACCATTAGCAAATTCTGGTGATGTTTAACTTGGATCTTGAAAACAAAAAAAAAGGTAGCTTCTCGCCCAGTTTTAATAGTTTACCATCAAGTTACCGTGCCTTCAATATTTGTGAAAAGTAGTATTTATACGTTTTATTTTGATCATTTTTCGCAAAACTCTTGTTAATATTGACTTCCCCTGTCTATTCGTGAATTTCTATTTTATATAAAGTCCCACACAATATAGTGTCAGGCAGTTGGTGGACTGAATAAGCCTCTTCGTTTATGCAACCGCAAATTAAATATGATTTCATAGTGGGCGTGCCACAGATTCTTGGCACTTTAGATCTTGTGAAACTCTTGCGGGTTTTCTTCCAATCCGCGAGTTTCAAAGGAGATAGACTCCGATTCTTCCTCACTTACCCCCTTTTTTTGCTCGCACTGATTTAGAAGGAGTCAGCTTTGCGTGATGATGGTAGATTGACAAAAAAAAAACCAGACACAAGTCTGTTCCTATTTCAGCAGTCGCTTAAATTCAGTTTTCAGGCAAGTTTCGCCTTGAGGTGTCTGGTCAGTTTCAGGGAAGTTTCGCCTTGAGGTGTCTGGTCAGTTTCAGGGAAGTTTCGCCTTGAGGTGTCTGGTCAGTTTTCAGGGAAGTTTCGCCTCGCAGGTCTTTTTGGTTTAGTTTCAGCTGCGTGTGAACGGGAAGGGCTTTCAAACCCGGGTATGGCTTCGTGCTGGCGTTGTTTATCCCGCTGTCGCTGTTTCTGTTGTCTATCGGAGGACGAAAAAGTATCGTTTGATATCAACAAGAAAATCAACCAGGCGTTAAAGCAGCAGAAAAAGAGACGGAAGAAAGAACTCAAACTTCTACTGCTAGGTAAGTGAAGAGAGATGCAACCTCTCTGATTCAATTATTTCATCCCCAGACTTAAAACGCTTCCATCTACCCATTTATTTATTAGTAATGCTGCTTAATATTTTATAAGGACTTCTGAAATGTGTCCACTAAACGTTTTATCTAACAGGGGAAGGAGTTCGATAAAATGTCACTACATTTTAAAAAATCAAATGTAAGATGATTATTTTCAGATTTTAGAATTTCACCTTGTAGTGACAATTTTAAGGATTTTGTGGGAAATTCGGGCGCAGGATATTCTGTCCATTTATGTTAGTAGATGCTGATCCATTGATTCGGTGCCCAAAACTCCGAATATACACCCCCAATAGGCGAAACAAGAGAAAAATTGTAAGGTTATCCTTATACCGAATAAAATTGACGCTAAAAGAACTTGGATTTTTATAGCACCTTTCACGACCTCAGGATATCCCGAAGTGCTTTACAGCAGATGAAGTACTTTAGAAGTGTAACCACTGTTGTAATCATAGCAGGTACAGCACAGGAAGAGGTCATTTGGTCCTTCCTGCCTGTGCCTGCTCTTTGAAAGACTTATCCATTTAGTCCCACTCCTCTGCACTTTCCCCATAGCCCTGTAAATTTTTTCCTTTGAAGTATTTATCCAATTCCCTTTTGAAAGTTACTGTTGAATCTGCTTCCACCACACTTTCAGGCAGTGCATTTCAGATTGTTACAACTCACTGCCTAAAAAAAAAATCCTCCTGTTGCCTCTGGCTCTTTGGCCGATCACCTTAAATCTGAGTCCTTTGGTTATTGACCCTTCTGCCACTGGAAGCAGTTTCTCCTTATTTACTCTATCAAAACCTTTCATGATTTTAAACACCTTTATCAAATCTCCCCTTAACCTTCTCTGTTCTAAGGAGAACAACCCCAGTTTCTCCAGTCTCTCCACATAACTGAAGTCCCTCATCCCTGGCATCATTCTAGTAAATCTCTTCTGCACCCTCTCTAAGGCCTTGACATCCTTCCTAAAGTGTGGTGCCCAGAATTGAACACAGCTGAGGCCTAACCAGTGTTTTATAAAGGTTTAGCATAACTTCCTTGCTTTTGTACTCTGTGCCTCTATTAATAAAGCCCAGGATCCCTTATGCTTTTTTAACAGCCTTCTCAACTTGCCCTGCTACCTTCAAAGATTTGTGCATGTGCACCCCAGGTCTCTCTGTTCCTGCACCCCCTTTAAAATTGTACCATTGAGGTTCATGTTGCCTCTCCTCATTCTTCCTACTTCACACTCCTCTCTGTTAAATTTCATCTGCCATGTGTCTGCCCATTTCACCAGTCTGTCTATGTCCTCCACATTGTTTACTAGATTTCCAAGTTTCGTGTCATCTGCAAACTTTGAAATTATATCCAAGTCCAGGTCATTAATATATATCAAAAAGAGCAGTGGTCCTAACACTGACCCCTGGGGAACACCACTGTATACTTCCCTCCAGTCTGACAAACAACCGTTCACCAACCACAATGTAGGAAACACAGCAGCCAAATTTGCACACAGCAAACTCCCACAAACAGCAATGTGATAATGACCAGATAACCTGTTTAATGGTGTGGTTGAGAGATTAAATATTGGCCAGGACACCAGGGAGAACGCCCTTGCTTTTTTTTTGAAGTAGTGCCATGGGATCTTCCACGTCCACCTGAGAGGGCAGGCGGGATCTCGGTTTAACGTTTCATCTGCAAGGCGGCACCTCTGACAGTGCAGCACTCCCTCAGTACTGCACTGGAGTGTCCACCTGGATTATGTGCTCAACTCTTTGGAGTGGGACTTGGACCCACGACCTTCTGACTCAGAGGCGAGAGTGCTACCCACTGAGCCACGGCTGACACATAATTGAATGAGCGTTGATGTTAAAAGTAGCCTCGTAAACCCAATTGCCAGGTCTTGATCTGAAACCCAACCTTACTAGAATCAAACAGCGTAGATCTTCTCCTAGAGCTTGATTGATTTTGACTGCCTATACTGTAACTCTGGCCTGGCATGAAGCCATATTATAAAGATCCATTGAATAATCTGTGACCTATTAAAACATTGTATGGAATATTTTTTAATGTTTGGACCAAGTGTAGTACACCCACCCCTCTCATCTAATGTCAAAAAAATAAGTCATTGAGGAATGGAAATTCTGATCATATATTAAAGCACACATGCACATCGGTGTTGGTTAGGCTGAGGCCCATTTACCTTACAAGAAAGGCTGGCAGAAACCATTCTCAGCTGAATGGCTGCAGCTTGGTTGCAGCTTTAATTCCCCTTCTCTTTACTTCCTGGAATGTGTCAGGTTGGAACTTTGCAGTCCCTGTACGGTGGAAGCTGCTACTCCACCACCACCTGCTAGGAGGCACAAACACAGCCTGTGGGGTGCCACACAGCTGGGCACAGACACATGCCTGTGGCAGAGTGCAGTGCCACACAGCTGGGCACAGACACATGCCTGTGGCAGAGTGCAGTGCCACACAGCTGGGCACAGACACATGCCTGTGGCAGAGTGCAGTGCCACACAGCTGGGCACAGACACATGCCTGTGGCAGAGTGCAGTGCCACACAGCTGGGCACAGACACATGCCTGTGGCAGAGTGCGGTGCCACACAGCTGGGCACAGAAACATGCCTCTGGCAGAGTGCGGTGCCACACAGCTGGGTACAGACACATGCCTGTGGCAGAGTGAAGTGTCGCACAGCAGGGTACAGACACATGCCTGTGACAGAGTGAAGTGTCGCACAGCTGGGCACAGACACATGCCTGTGGCAGAGTGAGGTGCCACACAGCTGGGCACAGACACATGTCTGTGGCAGAGTTGAGGTGCCACACAGCTAGGCACAGAAACATGCCTGTGGCAGAGCGAGGTGCCACACAGCTGGGTACAGACACATACCTGTGGCAGAGTGCAGTGTCGCACAGCTGTGCACAGACACATGCCTGTGGCAGAGCGAGGTGCCACACAGCTGGGCACAGACACATGCTGTGGCAGAGTGAAGTGTCGCACAGCTGGGCACCTAAGACTGTGGTGAGGGAGCCAGTCAGTAGAGATTTTCTGCTTTCAGTGATTTTTTAGACTCTGTAGTAGACTGGAGTCCTCAATTTAACAGGCATTTTTATTTATTCATTTTGCTCCACCAATCTGTTCAGATTTAAAAAATTCTTATTTCACATCCATACAATAAACCCCTGCCTTTTTAGCCAGAACATCGCATTTACCTTTTAAAATTAACCTTTATATAACTACTAGAAAATACCTGTAACTACTGCAAAAAGACTAATTTTTAAAATTTTTTTTTTTGTGCCTTCTCCCTTCCTCCTACCAGGGCTTTTGACTCAGCCTGGGGTGTGTTTCATCGAGAGCCCTCAGGTACTTCACCCTTCATGTCTGAGTCAAGGCGGTGAATCTTGGCAGCTGTTCGACTGTAGGGAGTCACACAGCAAAGCATAAACCAGCCCTCGCCCATGTGTGTTTCCCAGCAGGGGAGGGGGGAGGGTCATAGATCGCAATGAGAAACATAAGCCTGGACCAGTTTTCTCTCTCCGCCCACCCCCATCCCTCGCCGCCGTCCTAGCTCAGCAAGCTGAAGCCATTTGGGGCACTCCAACAGCTGCTCTTGTTAGGATCAGTTGACTCAGCACAGATAGGGATGAAACCTTTCTAACATTAATAACTCAGTACACACAACGAGGGCTGCCAACCCTTCTGGATTGTCCTGAAATCTCCCAGAATAAAAGATTAATTGCGAGCAACCCGGGAGAAAAGGGTTGCTCCACTTTCTGATTATAATGTAGGCGATTGTGGCGTTTATAGCACCAGAATCACAAAAATAAATTTCACACGAACTTCAGGTCCTTCCATGTTTCCAGCCAGACGCACAACAAAGTTGAACAAACACTCCCAGGGTGCACTGCGGCCCTGGCACAGACGCAGTTTAACCGGTAAATGGATAGAGCTGTTTCTGGAGCGCAAAGGATTGTGGGTATTACAGCCACAATTAATGACTGATTGACACAAGGGTGGACGTGTTGGGCGACCAATGGCGGAAGTGTGCGGTTATGGGGTGGGGGGGTGGCAGTTGAAGGTGGGGAATCGTGTGATGAAACTTCCCGGGATATGTCCGACCAGAGTTGGCAACCCGACACACCACACCTGCATTTAAGAAAGCGTTCTGTCAGTTTTGTAGTCGAGGTGCGTGTCACAACGTGATCAGTAACAAAATATCTCCATGTTGCAAAATGCAGCTGTTCCAAAGACTTTGTTCATTTAAAAATTCAGAGCGAAAGAAAACAGACAAAGACAAGAAAAAAGATTGCTCTTCTGTATGTCTGGAATTTGCAGCAGTCTAGACTTGCTCCAGCAGCCAATGTGGCATTGTTTCAGCTGAGTCTTTACAGGAGGCTGCTCCTCAGCTGCAATCGCCTCAAGACTTTCCTATACAATGATAATGTCCTTTTAAAACTTCTCTGGCTGAGTGCTAACAAATATGTCCAAAACATTTGGTTTTAATAATCAAAAAGAAAGTAATTTATTCTGTCCAATGTTGCTGCAGTTGTTCTCTATTTGTTTAGCTGTACTGTAAAACAACCAGTAAATTGAATTTTCTTCTTAATTTTTTTTACTTTATGATGGTAGGCGCACCAGATCTCCCATTCTCAGCTGCACTCCTTAGTGAGCTACATGTCAGCCTTGGCACAAGGGTGGCTCTCTGACTCAGAAGGTTATGAATTGAAGCCTTACTCAGACTGGTATGAGACAACCTCTTGGATGAGATCTCATGCTGTTTGATTCAAGTAAGATTGGGTTTACAAGGCTACTTGGGTTTCCAAGGCTACTTTTCACATCAACAGTCATACAATTATGTGTCAGCTGTGGCTTAGTTGGTAGCACTCTCGCCCTGAATCAGAAGGTCATGGGTTCAAGCCCTGCTCTAGAGGTTTGAGCACATAATCTAGGCTGACACTTCATTGCAGTACTGAGGGAGTGCTGCAGCGTCAGAGGTGCCATCTTTCGGATGAGACGTTGAACCGAGGTCCTGTCTGCCCTTTCAGGTGGATGTAAAAGATCCTACGGCACAATTTGAAGAAGAGCAGGGGAGTTCTCCTTGGGTTCTGGCCAATGTTCAGCGTTCAACCAGCATCACTAAAACAGGTTATCTGGTCGTTTTGTCTCAATGCTGTTTGTGGAACTTTGCGGCAAATTACCTGCCACATTTTCTTACATTACAGCAGTGATTACACTTCAAAAATACTTCATTGGCAGTGAAATGCTTTGGGATGTCTTGAAAGGTGCTGTATAAATGCAAGGTCATTCTTTCTTTCTAGGTGGAAATGATTGCATCATCAGTGTCTATTAAGCTACCATTGGGCCAAGGCCAGCTGTTACTGTAAATGAAGTGTGGGAGGTGGCCCCCATGTTTACATGCCATTTAAGCAATTAGATATCCACATCACATAACAGAGTTCAGTAACATTGCAGGATGTAGCACCTGATGTGCAAAAGGTCACCCTGAAGAGAGGAGCAATTAGATAGTGTAAAAGTGCCCTTAGAAAGACACTGAGTTGGGGAGAGAGAAACTGGGCCTGTTGGAGAATGGCACTGGGAAGATTGGCAATAGAGATGGGGACACATTCAAAAACTAAAGGGAAAGACGAATAGTGAAACAGAAACTTATGGGGAAAAAAAAAGAACACGGAAAGAACTGGGAGTGCCTGAGAAGGCACAGGGGGAGATAATGCACAAGTAAAATGGTAACTTTTTTAACATTTAATAATCTAGTGGTATGCTTTATAACTGCAGCAAAGCCAATAACTTACTTTGATCTCACAAGGCACTGGGACCTTTTTCTGAACATCACCATTTTCAATCAACCAATGTGAGGAACTGATGAGGCAAAAGTTTGAATTCAATTTTAAAATACAAAATATTTCTGTATTGTATCTTTTCATTTCATTGGTAGTTGGGTCTTGACATTGGGATTTTTAAAATAAGTGATGGCTGCTGTTTCTGATAGAATTTCTTTTGCTCTTGCCCTGAGCACCTGAGGTTAGAGAGACTGCAATGCTGGATAGGGGCAGATGTGAGCTAATTGTCAATGATTGCTTTAGCTTTTAAAGGAGGTATCAGGTCACAAGTTCCATTAGACTATGTTTCAAGTCAGAACTGGTAATTGACTCATCAGTTCAATCTACTGGGCTGATAGAAATAGTTAATATTGATTACCTGCTTGTTGGGAAAGGATCTGGGGTTCTTGAAATATCTTGCTTATTGAGGAAAAGACCCTTTTGATCTGAGGTGTGATAAGCTGCCAGAACCAGATATAATTATAATGCTTTTCTCCATGTCTTTATGTCACTCAGCTAAACTAAGCAACTGTGGTGAGACAGAGTTCTATAATCATAGAGACATACATTTATGTAAAAAAAACTATTCAAAAACTCAGTTTAAAGGACTCTGAGAATTCAAAATGTTTTGTTTCAGAGACAGGTTTAAATTATCAGAGAAAGTTGTGTGTTATGTTGCTATTTTATCTGCTGATTTATTTTGCTTCTATATAAGTTTTCATTTCACAAAAAATGTTACTTGTAGTTTTAGCTTGAACAACCTCATCTGTCAGCACAGTGTTTTTCCACCAATTGAAAAAATCAGGACTGGACAACCTGTAATAATTCTGCTGTACACCCCATCAGTACAAATGTGGATTGCAAACTCTGAGGCTCACCACTCTAAGGTTTAATTTTGAGGCACAGGCTAGTAAACTGTCTTCAAGTCAGTGACCAGGCGTCATCATTGCACTAAGCATTGTGACATCATCACATCACCAATTGTGACTTCATTAAATCACCAATTATGACATCGTTATGTCTCTGATCATGAAATTTCATCACCATTTGTGACATCATTACATCACTGACTTTAAGATTATCACTGATTGTGACATAATTATGATACTGATTGTGATGTCACTATGACACTGATTGTGATGTCACTATGACACAGATTGTGACATTATGATGTCACTGTTCATGACATTACATCTATAATCATGATTGTGACATCATTATAACATTGCCATCATTATATCATCGAGCACATTCCATCTTCGATCGGAGTGTCGTTACGTCCCTGTTTGTGACGTGACATTTATCATGGTAACATTACATCACCAATGCTTCATCATAGATGGTGACAACCTCACCTCATGAATTGTGCCTGACACTAACAATAAGCTCCACTGTTAAGTCTGTGCTTCTGTAAATATAGTGGAGTAGCTTTGGGCGCAATTGGGTACAAATTGCACTGGATAGGTTACAGTTCAAGTTTCCACTAAAATATATTTGCATAATGACAAATGTATTTGCATGATCACAAGCATAAAATCTTCTGTGAACCAATGCAATTGGTCAGCGTAACAGAACATAATTGTTTATTTTTTTTCCCTTGCATTACAAAATAATCATTGATCTATTTGAGAGTGGCAACCTGGTGCAGTTTTATTAATACAGCTGAAAATGAGTTTGTCACAAAAAAATAAGCATTTTTAGTAAATGTCCAGTCCTCCACCTGTGAGTAACCTAATTTTAAATCACTGAAAATGACTTTGAAAAACTATACTGAACCATTTACTAGTTTCATTGGTGTACACTAGTCAGTTTCTTAGTAAGTTATATTTTTTTAATATGTTAAACCATGCCTACTAGTGTCTGTGCGCTTAAGAAAACGAGCTTAATTTGAAGACCCTCCTTGAACGGTCACAAACGGGCACAATCAGCAGAAACTCGCCATCCTCGTTCTTTCAATCTGGGGACATGGCCATTTTTGTGGGCAGGGCCGGCTTCGGGCGCAATGATTTTTGAACCAACGTTAAAGATCGCGGGAACTTGATTTACTCGATAAAACCAGCGCAATCTAGCAGAAACTCTACCCCAGTATCTGTTGCGAGTCAAATATGCTACGTGACTTGGGTGGCAATGACGTCGTTAGAGCAAGCTGATGCTGGCTACTCCAAGACCTGCACTGGTCTGGAAACTCCCAAGTGAATAAAGTCCCTTTGGGTTGTACAGCTGTGAGTAAATCTGGATATCAATGGAATTAAAATCACATTTTACTGGTATGACAACACAATGCCAAAGTTGCATGACAATTTAGTTTCACTTGATTTTTTTATATTTTAACCATTAGACGTTCCAAAAATTTAAGGAATCTCCTTGAGATGACTGGCTCTGTTTGTTTTCTGCTCACGTAATAAAGCAACAGGATCAGCTTCGTTGCTGTAATATTCACCCTAAACTAAAAGCTGAAAACACAGTTCCATGTGAAAAGGGTGTTAACACTTCATCTATACTTGCCCTCTCTCCAGTTCTCCCTTCTCCCTTGTTAGCTCTCTATCTTGTTTTTTCTAACTTAATGTGACTCTTTTCTACAGATTCTGTTTTTGCTATTTAAGTTTAAAATGCTTAACTTGCCTTTCTCCTGCTCTCCATCAACTCCCACTGTTCATTTTAAGAGTTGAATCGACTTTTGTTAAGAATCATTTTAATTGGCTGAAAATCAGCTTTAAAGACCAGTTTCCCTATCACTGAATTTCCTACCAAATTCAAAAGATTGGTATGGCCAAATCATAAGTCACATCCAAGGACAGAAGTAAAGACTAGACAATGTCCAGACAAGTAAACTTATCCATGGGGCTTATTTCATTTCACAAAAACACTTTTTTTTTACCTGAGAGTCCTTTTAAAGTATTTGTAAATGGGATATATTGGGTAAATTAACTGATCCTGCACTCCTAGTGGGAATTTATCATCAAAGGGAACGTGGATTGGAAATAGGGCTAAAGTGCTGCACCTTTGATTCTCTGACCCATACTCTCCTTGAGTGCAAGCTCCTTCTGGGAGTACACAGTTGGTGAAATATATAAATTTATATAAAGCCAACTTTTAGATGATGAGTATTTCTGCTCAAGAGGTCAACACAATCCACTCTTGAATTGGGCACTCATGGATTATCTGATAATCCTTTCTTTTGGAGAAAGGCTATTCCTCTAGCTTTAAAAACTAATCCTGTCATCCCACAATTGTTATTTCTTGGTTTATTTCTTCTTTAAAACTTTTTTGAATTATGGCGTTATCATGCATTATGGGCCGATGGGTTTATGCTCTTTACCTAGATTTCTTAATCTAAATAAAAAGATGGTCCTGAATTGCAATCTAAAATTGAGGTAAAAATCAAAAAAGATGGATGTAATAATATCTTCAAGTACTCAACTGTGGGATTGATGCTAGTCATTAGAGTTAAATAAAGTAAGACTTATATCTATTGCATCTCTCAGAAATGTCCGAAAGCATTTTGTATACAATGAATGACTTTGAATTTCATCCCACAAACAGCGTTAAGATGAACGACCAGTTAATCTGTTTTGGGTGATGTTGGTTGAGGGAGGAATGTTGGCCAGGATATAGGCACAACTTCCTGCTCTTCAAAGGTGTCACAAAATCTTTAATAGAATCATAGAATGGTCACAGCACAGAAGGAGGCCATTGAGGCCATGCCGGCTATTTGTAAGAGCAATCCAGTTAGTCCCATTCCCCCGCTCTTTCCCTGTAGCTCTGTAAATTTTTTCCCTCAAGTATTTATCCAATTTCTTTTTGAAAGCCACGATTGAATCTGCTTCCACCACCCTTGCAGGCAGCGCATTCCACTACTCGCTGCGTAAAAAAGTTTTTCCTCATGTCGCCTTTGATTCTTTTGCCAGTCATCTTAAATCTGTATCCTCTGGTTCTCGACCCTTCCACTATGGAAACAGTTTCTCTTTATTTACTTTATCTAAACCCGTCATGATTTTGAATACCTCTATCAAATCTCCTCTCAACCTTCTCTGCTCTAAGGAGAACAACCCCTGAATTATACAGCCAAATGAATCATTGGAACAGATTGGTGGGGCCTTGGTATAGCATCTCATCTGAAGGACAGCAGCTCTGGGAATGCATCACTTCCTCTGTACTGCACTGGAGTGTCAGCCAAGATTACACGTGTTCAAGTCCTGGTAGGAGGCTTGAATTGAACAATCTTCTGATTGTGAGTCAAGAGGGCTACCAACTGAGCCAAGTTGACACTTGATGTACATGAAACATACAGCAAAATGTTTTTTTTGAGGCCACAGGTTAGTTAGCATTTAGCCCCGCTATTTTAAACACTTACCAGTTCCTGTTACTTTCAGTGCTACGAGGCAATGTTGATCTGATGTGCAGGCTCCTCCAAATTTTCCCACACTTTTCCTCTGTCATTGATGGGAAAGATGTCTGTTGTGTAAATCACACTGTAAGGGATACTAAAGCATTATCATTACTATACAGTGGTATTTTGTACAATGTAGACAGTCCCCAGGAATCAAACACCAGCAGGGTCTGAGAACTGATGGACAACAGAAATGACAATGGAGCTGGATGAATTTTAAGAGGAAGATATTCAATTTTAGGTTCGGAATGAAAAGTATCCATCATATGTATGTATTGGAGCCATACTTCAGGGTTGTTATTCTGAAGTGAAAATGCTGAACTTTGGAGGAATGACGTGAATATGTTATAACACTTTACCCTCACCACTGAGAGTTGGCCAATACCTTTTGTAGTAGGTAAGAGTAGCGCAGTCAAAACGTAAAATGATTACACAAAACCCAACCAAAATAAAATACACTTCCCTGGTGGGTTTCTGAAATTCTACAACAGAAGATGAAACTTGGACTTTGATTTCGCAGCACTATAAACTCTGGCTGTCAAAGTGAAAACCAGCAGCCAAAACAACAGTCAATATCACTAGTCTGCCTGCCTCAAGGCTTCCTACCCTTATATATGCTGCTGTTGAAGCAACTTTAACAGCACTGTGCTATCTAACAGCACAAATTAAAACTTTTTAACAATTCTGCACTTGTATTGGAATGCTGCATGAAGTAGTAGGCACCTGTGGAGTATATCAAACTTCTTAAAACATATTTTTCACTCAGTTACTTTTATACATTAGATAAAGGAACTTTGTTTCACTGACGTCAATTTGGCTGAGTTTGTAATACTTTTTCTTCAGACTTTGAAGGTTGTAGGTTCAAATCCCACTTCAGACCTTCTGGTTTAAGTGCATTCTCCAAGGGACTGTCCTTTGGATGAGATGTTAAACCGAGGCTGACTCTGCTTGTTCGGGTAGATGTCAAAGCTCGCTTGTTCTTATCTCTAGTTGTGCAATGAGCAGATGCTCAGGAAAGCAATCAGATACCCATATTTGTGGCTGCCACTTTAATCTTGAAGAAGAACAAAAATATGTCCTGGTCAAAAGTAAATTAACCTGTCATTCATCTCGTTGCTGTTTGTGGGACCTTGGTGTGTTCCAAATGGCTGTCATTTCCCCAGACATAAAAACAATCACTGCACTTCAAAGCAAAATAATTCACTGTCTGTGAAGTACTTTGGAATGTTTTTGGAATGTGATAAATGTTATACAAATGCAAGTTCTTATCTCTAGTTGTGCAATGAGCAGATGGTCAGGAAAGCAATCAGATACCCATATTTCTTGATGAAGACCACCACATCCAGTATAACAGGATGGTTTTTTTAAGCTCATTGAATCATACAGAATGAGGTCATTCAATCCATCATGCCTGTGCCAGCTCTTTGAAAGAGCTAACCAATTGGTCCCATTCTCCTGCTCTTTACCCATAGCCCTGCAAATTTTTCCTTGTCAAGTCTATTGATAACTGTCCTGTGAACTGCCTTGGGACATTTTACTACTTTAAAGGCACTATATAAAATGCAAGTTGTTATATCCAATTCCCTGGGCTTGAGGCTGAGATTGGTGAGTTAATTCATCTGTTAATGAAAAATGGGAAGAAGACTATTCTCCACAATTAATGTATTGCATTTTCAGAAATTGCATGTTTCGAAGCAGCATGTTTGCATGATTTCATCATGGACTGTTAATTATAGAGAAAAATAAGCATTCTTCCTTTATGATTCAGGGAGGAATTTCACCCTTTTTTATTTCAAATGACATTTCCAAATGTTTACGTGCCTTTGTGTACTTTGATTGCACTGATGGCTTTATCAGCAGAAAGGTGAAACTGCTGAACTGTATTAAAGCAAAATGTTAGATGAATCATTTTCAAGATACCAGAACTTTTTAATTAACAAAATAGATGTGCTCCTTCAAGCAACAGCATGCCTGTTCCAGTTTGCCAGTGCTATGAGTCTGTAACCAAAGTGAAAAACCGTTTTATAACAATGGCCCAGATTTTGCTGGAGCAGGGCATCTTGCGTCGCGCCCGTCAGTTAGACTTTTTCCCTCACCCTTTCAGCTCGAAAAATATTTGCCCTGCAAGTTGCTGGAAGTGCGAGCTGATAACAGATCAGGGACCTTAATGAGCAATGGGACCAACAGTCTAGCTCCTTAACTAATGGGATTTAAGAATTGAGAAAGAAACAGAGGAAGGATGGAGAAAGAAATAGAGTGAAGAAAGACTACATTAAGAGAGAGAGAAAAAAAAGAGACAAAGGAAAAGTGAGAAAAAAATGTAAAAATGAAAAATTAAAGTTTTTTATAATCTCTAACAATTTACAACCTGTAGGAATGAGACTCCACAGTTTCAATTGTTCCCTTTCTGGGCCGAAGTGGTTGAGTGGCATTGCAGGAACATAAATCTCGTCATTAAAAAGGTACTTACGCTGTTAAGTACCAGCCTGAACTTTCTGTGGCGAGTTTAATAGGCAATTAAAGTGCAAATGTAGCAATTTCTTGAAACTCACGGGGAGGTTGAGAGTGAGCTGCTGTTTTCGCAAGGCTAACGGCACGAATCATCCAGCAACTTGTGGCGATTCGCAATTTACGGGGCATTTCATTCTCGCCACAAGTTGCTGGATGATTTACACATTAATAACGCCGAGGGCCATTAATCTCGCCGTTATTTTAGCAGCAAAATCTGGCCCATTGTTTTTTTTTTGCTTTCGTAAAATCAGGTACTAGTACAGAAAATGTTTTTGCAGTAGCCCAAAAGATTCAAAATTGGACCCTAAGGGACTGAATTTCACTGCCTCCGCCAGATAGGAACAAGGCGTTAGCACTCTGAAAATCGCAGGACTGAACTTGCCTCACTGTTCCTGCTCCCAATCCGCCCACTACCATTTCCAACCATTCTGGGAAATTGGCAGCCTGAGCAGCTGCCTGATGTACATAGGACCATGGTGCAATTTTCAGGACCAGTAAGTGGAGTGTGCACCCTGCACACTCCACCCATTGGTATTAGGCAGAGAGCAGCCTAACCAGCTGTCCTTAAAGGGACCGCTGCAGACTGCTCTGGAAACAACACAGCTATGTTTTCAGAATGATTTTTGTAGTGCTCTTCCCACCCCACAGCAATCCTCTAGCCCACTGTCGGTCCTTTCATTCACCACTCTTTTCCCCCGCCTCCCCCCTCCCTTAAGTCTTTTGCTTTTTAGTATACACTGTTTCCACATTATCATTTTAGTAAACATTATGTTTCCTCATTCTTGATTTAGTATACAGCATCTGCTTCTCATTTCAGTACAGAGTTGTCTCTGATCCTTGTCATTTTAATGATTTCTATCTTTTCAAATTGTTTCTGCTTTCTTTTTATAATTGTGCTTTATGGTTTAACCAGCCTGCTCTTTATTTCTCTCTTTTTATCACAAAATTAGAATACAAGAATTTTTAGAAACAGGGCAAAGGTCACTTAGCCTAACTAACTCCATCACTTTGATTAACACCAACTTCACCTAACCATCTTTTCACCGTATCTCTCAACCCATTCTCTCCACAAAACTATCTGGTTGACTCTTGAGCCCATTAATACAACCTCTTCAATTACCTTTCTTTAACTTATTCCATAAGTCTATTATTGTTTGGGTAAAATCAGGCACTGTCTGACTTACGTTTTCACTCCTAACTTTCTAATTTTTAACTATAGTCCCTATTATTTGAACCCTTCACCAAAGTGAACGATTTCCCTGAATTGGCTTTGTCAATCCCAATTGTAATTTTGAAAACGTCAATTGGATCACCTCAAAGTTTTCTCTTTCCAAAAGAGTACCAACCCAACTTCCTTACTTTCAATTCATGACAGTATCTTGGTTGCTTCTCCTCTGTAACCTCCCGAGGGCAATAAAATCCTTCCTGTGATTAGGTGACCAGACTGTACACATGTACTCATACCATTCCTTGACTGAGAAGAAAAGCAGATAGCCCCACTCTATCCATGTTGCGCTTGAACTGTCTGCTGAGAGATTAGCAACAGCAGGCTAGGCAGTCTTGCTCGCTGATTTTCCTTCCATTTCTCGCTGTAGGAAAGTTTCTAGCTTCTGCATATCATGTGACTTGGCTGAATTCAGGAGCTGACCATGTGGGGAATTGCTAGCACAGACTGGCAACATAACACCCTGTGGCACAGCATGTTGGATCATCAGTACATAACACTACCTGAATGCCATCCTAACCTGCTTAACTAGAAATTGTACTGCATAATTGGGAATATTAAGAGGGCTTTGCAGTTCAAATTAAGTATTGAGCCAATGAATTACAAAATAGAACCTATTGTGAACATAGTAGGAAAGTAGTTAATGGAATGAGTGAACCAGTGGGTTGCTTCAATTAAAATAAAACTGACTCCAATCCATCAAACTTAGAATCATAACCAAAAACAATCAATATACACAGAGAAACTTCCAGTGTTAATGGTATCAAAAGGCTTTTAGAAGTTTAAAGGCTTTGTTGCTAATGTCACTGCTACCCTAGAATAAACCAAGAATCTAGCTCACACTATCAACCTTAACATAAATGACCATCTCCACTTCACCTAATGATAATCTGTTAAAGACCTTTGGTTCAGTATTTGATTCACAATCCGTGCAGCAGACTCCAATTTCGATGATTTACTCAACCAGGCCACTTCTTAGATTCCTTTCTTCTCCAGCAAACTATTTGGACCAAATTTTCTCCTCAGCGGCACCCTCAATAAGGCCTTCTTCCTGATGTTTCTTACCCTGAGAGCATCCCTTGAATGGTCATCTGTTAAACTATATCTTGCAAGGCTGCCTACCTGGGCTGTAAATCTGTGAATGTGAACAAAGCAATTGAGATCAATGCATCATTGACTTTGTCTGGGCTCATAGGTTTAGAGCATTAATAAAAATCAATATACCCAAGAAAGAAAGGAAATTCATTGCAAAAGGTTTCGCTATAGGAGATCTAAGCATCCATTGCATAGGAACCTAACCTAATGCAAAGCTACCCTAGACTTCGAACAAAATTCTCAAGGCAAGTTGTTATAAAGACTTGACTTGCTTAAGATTCTAGAGTTCAAATAATGAAAACTGGATCTCCGTTCAGGAATCTTTGGAGAGCTTGATAAATATGAAAACTCATGCAGTAGTCAGACCTCATTGTCACAAATTCATGGGTGGCTGAAAAGTGACTTGTTCTTATCAGAGATTTGTCTTGAGATGTCAGCACCTCAATTGGTTATAATAGGGTTTCATTTTAGACTAGAGAAAATGTAGCAATGAGATTCAACTGGATTCACTTATTTGGTTCAGGAATAAATGCTTCTTTCAAATGGTCCAAACTGAACTTTTTACATACAAGCTTATTGAGTTCTGACCTAGTCTCACCCAACTGACCCTGTTTTGAGCTTACTTTTTGACCCAAACTTGCACTGATCACTAGTGATTAATTGGCTTGTCAGGTTGAACTTCAGAACAGAACGGCGACCAGATGTTACTTTTTTTTGGTGTGGGTAGTGCGTGGCTGATAGGAATGTTGATTGTGATTCAAGTCCCTGTGTTGTTCTGCCAGCCATTTTGGTTGACTGCATAATGTCTGGAACAATCCAATCTGTTACCAATGGAAATACCATTTATATCATATCATCCGCTGTATATCAGATGAGAGGATATAGCCAGAAGCTTAAAATATCTTGGAAATTCACCAAGTGTTTCTCATAGTATACGGTGATTCAGGTGTTCCCTTTCGTTGTGACTGGAAACAAGGTTGTCTGTAGCACATTCACCTTACAGTTTCAGCTGTTCCAAATTCAACAGGAAACTTTTTTTTTCTCAGGATGTGGGCAATGTTGACTGCTACTTTAATTGCCCCTCTCTAGTTGCCCAACAAAGGTGGTGGGCTTTTTGGTCCCAATTGTTTTACAACTGAATGGCTTGCTAGGCCATTCAGAGGCCATTTAGAGTCAACCACGGAGTATAGGACTCGAGACAGGTGGAAGCCAGACTGGGTAGGAGTGGCTGGTTGCCTTCCCTGAAGGACATTAGTGAACCAATTGGGGTCTAAGTCAACTTGGCATCTTTCATGGCCATTTTTGTTTTTTGGTGCCTGCTCACAAATGACCAGATTTAATGAACTCATGACTTCTGTGTTGCTACTCCAGTATCAGATTCCATTACACTATTAAACCCCCTCAAATCCAATCAAGGTGATGCTTGTGCTGTTTAAAACTGCTCGCACTGGGAAATGAGGTATCATTTGAGCCTCCAATGACAGTACTACATCCAACAATAGCATACATGCAAAGCACCTTGTCTTGCTTTTTTGGCCAACAGTGGGCCAGGCATCTGAAGTATTCACCCCATATAGACCAGCAAAATGGTTTTGCTATCACTCACCAGCCAGGGAGGACACTGGCTCCAGCAAAATGTCGAAAAGTGCATTTGACTGCTATACATCACAAAGTTCAGTGAACTTGAACTTTCATCAAAGCCTAGAGATGAGATTGCTGCCTTCAAATCATCGTCATTTTATAATGCTTCCCATGAAGTTGCCCGGGCAATTATGTTTCTGTTTTCAATCTATTTCTGTTTTTTTGCTGGTGGCTGGTTTCATGGGACATATTGAAGTCCAGTATGCTACATTTAGTCTGCATGAATACCTCCATAGTCCTGAAGCAATAATGCCTATGTTGTAATCACTGCAAGTTTATTGAGTGATAATCTACAGCTGTTTTCTGGAAACAGCATAATTGGTATATATTACAAAGCAGTAATTCCGTCAAGGGGTTCAGACAATATAATCAAGGCCACCAATTTACTGCAGTTGCAGAAAATCTACCAGAATCGTGTAAGCAGCATGAATAAATGGAATTTGCGTCGGGCAACCAAAAATCATAGCATGCCAGCAAGCCTGCCTTCCTATAAAACCTCTTTGTAATTGCTGCCTGTTCTATTTTAGCTATAGCTTGCCTGCCATCCTCACCGCTTGCTGTACTTGATGCTCCTGCTGGTATCCCCAGCGGCTGCTGCCTCTAAGATTAAATTCCCTTCTGCCTATTATCTCTTTTGGCTGCTGACCCGTTGAAGTCAGTCAAGACCCACCAACCACTGCCCCTCCTGCTGCCTGCCACCTCTGCCAGAATCGATGTCCTACTGTGTGCTACGACTGCTAGAGTCAATCCCCTACTGCCTGCCATCCCCACTGTGCGAGGCTGGAATGGTTCCGAGATGGGTTTATATATAATATATAAAACCATTATATTTTTTTTGCCATTCCATTAACATATGAAGATGCCACATATATTTGAAGCTGAGATCTTAAAAAATTGTCCTCAGATGTGGACGGTGCTGGCAAG
Organism: Heptranchias perlo; assembly: GCF_035084215.1. Lineage (NCBI taxonomy): Eukaryota > Metazoa > Chordata > Chondrichthyes > Hexanchiformes > Hexanchidae > Heptranchias > Heptranchias perlo. The sequence continues at coordinate 29,904,457 of NC_090353.1, forward strand.
GCTACATTTATTACCTATCCCTAAGAAGTGGTGATTCAAGTTTGTATACTGTAAATAGTGTGAACTAGAGTCCCATGTAGGCCAGACTGGGTAGGGAGAGCAGGTCACCTTCCTTTGAAGGATATTAGTGAACCAATTGAGCTTTTACAAAAAAAAAAGGACAGCATCACGATGGGCTGCTGATCCATAACCACGAGACTTCCATCCTGATCTGAATATGCAATGTATGACCTGCAGTGCTGGGTTTGGCCATGGAGAGCTCTGGTGGTAGTTAGTGGAAATGACCATGGCTGCTCAAAAATACCTCTGGGCAAAGATCTGGGGAGGGGGAAAAGTTATCCCTTTGGCATCAGAAAAAAGCCAAATGTGTTGTACCAGGTTTATCACTGATATTGATAACCCATTAAATAAAGCCTTTGCAGGATTGTTTCCAGAGCTTTTTGAATCAACATTTCTTAGTAAAATAAACATTGTTTGAAGTGGTGCGATACTAAGTCCACAATGGAGTTCCAGTTTAAGTATGGGAGAGACCTTCTCAATATATTATCATTATTATTTTTTAAATCACTAAAATATATTTTAGTTGGAACACATTCTTCTCAATAAATACCACAGATCTGATGATGATCTGATTGTGTACACAAATACACGGTGACCTGCAAAATCCCCTCGGGATTAGTTAAAACGAAATGATTTAAAGTATGCACAAACCATTGATAAAATGCAAACAGTCTTATCTAACATGTCTCTGGTGCTCTTGACTCAATACAAACAAAACATTATCATATGCTAGGCACTTCTTCTCTCAACTCAAATCTGCAACCTCTCTCACAAGCTTTCTTGCTTCTCTATTTTATTGATAATCTGGAATGCACTGCCTGAAGGGGTGGAGGAAGCAGATTCAATAGCAACTTTCAAAAGGGAATTGGATATATAATCGTAAAAGAAAAAAAATTGCAGGGCTGTGGGGAAAGAGCAAGGGAATGGGGCTAATTGGATAACTCTTTCAAAGAGCTGGCACAGGCACATTGGGCCAAATGGCCTCCTTCTGTGCTGTGATAATACTGTAATCATTGTTTATCTGAATGTTTCTCTTTTATTCCTCCTAAGCTCCAAATATGCCAACCTATGTAATCATCCTTCTCTCTATATCTTTACTGTGTTGTGATCATGTGCATTGCACCCTCTCATGTTCTAGATCATTCTTTACCAGGACCTCCCTCAGTCTTCCCTTCCTCTCATAATCTACAGACTATTAAAACCCCTATAGATTATGAGAGGAACTTTATTTATCTCCTCTTCCTGCTAATCTCTAAACCTTAATGCTATCCCACACTTGAGGCTTTGGCTCTTCACTGAGGTTTCTGTACAAAAACTAATAATGCCATGGAATATAATGTATTACAAAATTAGTTTAGGCTTTGAGTTCAATCCTGAGCTAAGTCACTAGTAATTATATTTGGCCTTATCAATAAAGTGAAGATGTTTTTGAGTATCCCTTGTAGCTATTTTATTACATTGCATCCAAACTTTTATGAGGTACTGTGCAGGTTAGGACATTGTCCTTTCACTGTTAGGTCAGAGTTCAGATCCAGCCCAGACTGATTGCCTGATGATGATCAGACTCTGATGGCTGTAATGGTCTTAAGTGAAACCAGTTTGGCCGCTCTCAACCCAAGTTCCAGTGGATGTGACTCCACAGCACCAAATTATTATTGGTGCAAGAAATGAAAATATCCTGTTGGTAGAGTGGAGGTGTTCTTCTGATCCAGGGTAGGGGAGAGGTCAAAGCTCATTGTTGGTTCAGTATAGATTGTAGCTATTCAAGAAGGGAGGGAGAGAGAAAATAGGGAACTACAGGCTTACAGGGAGCGCGGGTTAGAGAATCAGTGCTACAAAGCTATAGTCCCATCTTGGATCAGCACTCCTTGTGAACATAGTTTCCTAGTGTGAGCATTATTGCTGTAATCCTTCCAAACATCCACCAGCTGTATAAGTTTGTATCTACAGACTGGTACTCAGTTCTTTGTTCCTGTGGTTGGAAGCCACGTCCTATTAGTGTTAAAGGAGTTGCTCTAGGCTCCATTCATAAAACGGCTGCAAGGAGTAATAATCATGTCTTTACTAAACACTTATCTTCTGAAGAATACACTGTTTGATGCATTGATCCTTAAGGCAACAAATCCCATTTAACTCATATTCTGGCATTACAATGAAAAACTCCTAACAATATGCAGCAGATAACTGAAAGGAAGGAAGGAAGATTACTTATGTGTGGTACAGTCTTTATTCTTTAAGTGTATTTTATTCTGCACATACTTACTCTCCCATAGTTTATCACTTTGAGCATTTATGACTATTACTTAAGCAAATTGTTTCTTTTGCTTGTGAAGCTGTAACCCAGTAATCTTCGGGTGGGACTATTATATATTTTATGGACCATCTCGGAGGATCCTGGATTAGCTGCAGCAGTATGACAGGTTTGTGTATAAACGATAGATTTGTATAAGCCCATATGTATTTCTGGTTAATTTCCGAAACCCCCTGGGAAATGTGTACAGGCTGGTACAGATTTCCTGCCATATCAGACAAATTTCCCAACTGATTTGCTTTTTGGATGTATTGGGAGATTTGTTAAGGACAGTGTTATAGTATGAGATTGGGGAAAGATCACATGATCCTGTCATAGATTTAGAGTACAGAGCTGCCGAGGAAAGTGCTTGCTCAGCAATTCCACCTTCTCTTTTCCCTAAAGCTAAATAACCTGTCTGTCCTAAAGATATGTAGACAATAGATTGCATTCAAAGAATGAGGGAGAGCATACCTTCTGTGACACTAATAATTTGATTTACGCAAAGAGTAATTGTTTTTGGGTAAATGCCTTTAACTCCATCAGTGTCATATTTGAACTCCCTGCTCCCTTTTGGTGACTGTTGGGAATATAATGAAGTTAAACAGGTTCTCTCTTTGTCACGCACTTGTTTGGAAACACAAAATCTTCAACACAATTGTGACTTCCTGGAAGCTGAAATCAAATGCTGACAACCATTTATTTCCTTGAGGGATCATTTGTTGTGTGAGAATAAATAGTTATTAAGCACTTCACTATGTTAGCAAAATGAACCCCAGTTTGAAAACCTATGTCTTAGATAGTAATTGATGGAAATTGGAGATAACACTTTAAAAACCTAATATTTGGCAGGCAGAGCTAGTAATGTAAAGGATACTTTTGGAATCAGGAAAGTCCATTCAGTCTATTAAGCCTGATCCTTCCTGTCCATGTACAATTTACCCTTTCATGGACTCAATCCCACCCAATATATCTCCTGATGGAAATTTCTGTCAATACCTCCTGATCTACTAAAGCAATCAAATAAGATTTGAGAATATTCAAATAATTCTCAAATCTCCACTACTCAACTGTGCCCTGCTACCTTCTGCAGCCGACATTCTTCCCTCCACCCCCCCCCCCCAACCCCACAGCAGAAAATGAACATTGCATCCAGTGATGTTTTTGATCATCTTAGATTATACTCATCCCTACAGCCTCAAAACCCATTCCCATCCAGCATCTTTCTGAAACAGTTAAACAATACAGCTTTAACTGCTTGTGCAAAGCCATTATTCTGTAGTGGAAGGGGAAGGGTTGTGGTAATTCTTCTAATCTCCTGTTGGCTCAACTTTGTTTCCACAGGAAAAATCCAAATGAGGAAATCAATTCAGGATTCCCTACTTGACAAATCCGCAGTTCCACCATCGTAGCAACCCAACAATCTCTCAAATTACTCCGAGGATCTTTGTCTCTAATAACCCTGCCTGGAAATTCATTTTGTCACTCTGTGCTTTAAGGAAAACCTCCCAGCCATGAATTTGTCTTTCACCAATTTGAACCTGTCATCTGATTCTACTGTCAAGGGTTTTCATTTACCTTTTCTATATTACACCGCGAGGCTCCCTCTCAGTCATCTCCTTTCAAGGCCGAAGAGAATCCAAGTTACTTCAGCATTTCCCAATAACTCAATCTTCTGACACTAAGGATCAGCCTTGTCGCTCATCTCTGCACCATCACCAGAGGCTGAATCTCTCCCTTATGTCTTGGTTGCAAAAGTAGTACAACAGCACTCAAAGGGTGATCTGACGACAATACTGTACAGTTTCAATATCACATCCTCCATGTGGAAGTGGAAGGATAAGAATATATCAAGTGAACAAAGATTGACCACATGCATGCAGAACAGTCACCAGTAGCAATAAAAACCCTAAACCACTTAGCCAGATGATGACGTAGAATTGTGTAAAAGGGGAAAGCAGAATATAAAAAATGGGAAGTGAATTTACATATAAAATTCTCTCTCATTTTTATGTGTGTATATATATATATATATATATACACATATAAAACAGAGTTTTCATTAAATAACATTGGCACATTCTTCAATTTTATTTCATTGCCTGTGCTGAGTTAACTGATTTTGGCCAGAGAAAGAAAGAAAGACTTGCATTTATATAGCGCCTTTCACGACCTCAGGGCATTCCAATGCGCTTTACAGCCAATGAAGTACTTATGAGGTGTAGTCACTGTTGGAAACGTGGTAGTAAGGGAGCTACAATTGACCACAGCGCCCCAGGGATGTATAAGGCACAACTGTACATAATATAATCGTTTTTACCTTAGTGCTCTATTATGGTCTGAGTCTATATATGGGTTAATGAGAGACAAGTATTATATACAATGAAGATGAGTTTTGAATTGGATTTCAAATCTTAATAAATTCATCTTATTTATTAACATCAGAACTTTGATCAGCTGAGACAATTTGGTGTCTCTATACTTTTAGAAAAGAAAAAGACCTTCAGAAATGTCCCAAGGCGCTTCACAAATGTTTGCTATAAGTTACAGTGACTGTTGTTATGTAGACACACACGATACAACAGGATATGGTCAGTGGGACATTTTCCTACTATTCTGCACTTGCATGATATCATGTTACTAATAATGCACTGAGAGTGCATTCATTTCCTTATCCTATTCTATTCTGGTGTCAATCTTTGGAAGTGCTTGTCTAACAGATAAATGGTTTAAATGATTACCTTTTTAATTGTACCTGACCCACCCAATACTTACAGTTGTTATAAGTGTGGTCAATTGTCCAGGATGGTTCTCTGTTTTTATTTTGTGGGGTAGGGGGGAGTTATGCAACAGTGGGGTTTGTTTCCCTTGCCATCTGGTTGGAAGGATTGCCACCCTCCATTCAAAACATCTGTCTCCCTTGCAGTTTGGTGGGCTGGGGCTCATTACCTTGCTCTGCGATCCCTTGCTTGCTGTAGTATACTTTTTTCATGGCTCCCACTTTGAGTTCTTTTTTTTCCCTCAGGTTGGCCCAGAGGAGTTTAGTTGAGGACCAAACCAAAGGCACTACAAAACTTTTAGTATTTCTTGTTGAGAGAATGAAAGAAAGACTTGCATTTATATGGCGCCTTTCACTGCCTCAGGACGTCCAAAAGTGCTTTACAGCCAATGAAGTATTTTTGAAGTGTAGTCACTGTTGTAATGTAGGAAACACGACAGCCAATCTGCGCACAGCAAGGTCCCACTCACAGCAATGTGATATGACCAGATCATTCAATATTAGATGTTGGTTGAAGGATCAATATTGCCCAGGGCAACAGGGTGAACTTCTTCGAAATAGTGCCATGGGATCTTTTACATCCAAAAGGACAGAGAGGGTCTCAGTTTAACATTTCAAAGCAAGACAGCACGTCCAACATTGCAGCACTCCCTCAGAACTGCACTGGAGTGTCAGTCAGGATTTTGTGCTCAAGTCCCTGGAGTGAGACTTGAACCCCAACCATCTGACTCAGAGGCAAGAGTGCTACCAACTGAGCCATTTGACACTTCAGAAGGCTAGGCCTGCATTTATTGCCCATTCATAGTCGCCCTGAGAAGGTGGTGGCGGGCCTATTTTTAGCAATTGTTTTACAATTGAACGGTGGCTAGGTCTCTTCGAACTGGCATCATATGGGGTAGCTAGAATCATAGAAACATAGAATAATACAGCACAGAAGGAGGCCATTCAGCCCATTGTGTTTGTGCCAGCTCTTTGGTAGAGCTATGCAATTAGTCCCACTCCCCTGCTCTTTCCCCATAGCCCTGTAAATTTTTTCCCTTCAAGTATTTATCCAATTCCCTTTTGAAAGTTACTATTGAATCTTCTTCCTTCGCCCTTTCAGGCAGTGCATTCTGGATCATAACAAATCGCTGTGTAAAAAATGTTTTCCTCATGTCACCTCTGGTTCTTTTGCCTTAAATCTGTGTCCTTTGGTCGCTGACCCTTCTGCCACTGGAAACAGTTTCTCCTTATTTACTCTATCAAAACTGTTCATGATTTTGAACACCTCTATCAAATCTCCTCTTAACTTTCTCTGCTCTAAGGAGAACAACCCTAGCTTCTCCAGTCTCTCCACATAACTAAAGTCCCTCATCCATGTTACCATTCTAATAAATCTCTTCTGCACCCTCTCTAAGCCATGACATCCTTCCTAAATTGTAGTGCCCAGAATTGAACACAATACTCCAGCTTTGGCCTAACCAGTGTTTTGTAAAGGTTTAGCATAACTTCCTTGCTTTTGTACTCTATGCCTCTATTTTTAAAGGCTTTTTTAACAGCCTTCTCAACTTGTCCTGCCACCTTCAAAGATTTGTGTACATACGTACCCAGGTCTCCCTGTTCCTGAACCCCCTTTAAAATTGTACCATTTAGTTTATACTGCCTCTCCTCATTCTTCCTACCAAAATGCATCACTTCACACATTTCTGCATTAAATTTCATCTGCCATGTGTCTGCCCATTTCACCAATCTGTCTACGTCCTCCTGAAGTATGTTACTATCCTCCTCCTCGTTGTTTGCTACATTTCCGAGTTTTGTGTCATCTACAAACTTTGCAATTATGCCCTATATACCCAAGTCCCGGTCATTAATATATATCAAAAGGGTCCTAATACCGACCCCTGGGGAACACCACTGTAAACTTCCCTCCAGTCTGAAAAACAACCGTACACCACTACTCTCTGCTTTCTGTCCCTCACCAATTTCATATTCACACTGCCACTCTCCCGTTATTCCCATGGGCTTTAATTTTGCTCACAAGTCGATTACGTATTACTTTATCAAACGTCTTTGTTAATTAAACAAGTTGCTTCGATTGTTTTGGACAATCCAGCAGTTTTTATGGTTATTTTCTCTGGTGCCCACACTCAAATTATAGTTCAATTTCACAACTTGCCATGATGGGAGTTGACCACTTGACCTTTGGATTGCTAGTCTAGTACTATAACCACTCCACTCAAATATACTATTGCAGATCTCAATTTTGATTCTGGTCTGGGTAGCCTGGCATCCCAGAAATAAAGGGCCATGTATTTCAATCCCAGCCGGGACGGCTTAGAAAACAATATCTCCCCTCTCTCCTCACAGAGCATCAACAGACCATGCACCTTTCCTAGTTGAGACAAGAAGCTGGAGACATGCGCCAAGGCCTCTGTCAATGCTAGCCTGAACTTCCCTTCCCTTTTGATGGAGAAAAACCTCCCTTCCACTGGCCATAACTTTCCTATGACAGGACAGCTGAAATCAGTGACTCACCATGTAGTAAATTTGGGTATAAGACAATGCAATAGAACCTAGATGTTCCTCATTGCACCTTTCCTTATCCTGTAATAAGTGAACAATCTAATTTGTGTCTCGGCACCTCTTTTAAACCAGGTACTGGAGAAAGTGGCAAAAGCACATTCATCAAACAGATGAGAATTATTCATGGGTCTGGATACTCAGAGGAAGATAGGAAAGCCTTTGCAAAGCTGGTCTACCAGAACATAATCACTGCAATGCAGTCCATTACAAGAGCTATGGACACCTTGAATATACAATACCAACAGCAGGAAAATAAGGTAAGGTCAAAATGAGTAGTGTTAATAAATGGCCTATGTGAATCTTCTGTTTTTAATTTCTTCCTTCTTTGAACTGGATTGTCTGTCTTACATAATGATGGTTCTGTCTATACTTAAACTACCGTTTCTATGAAACATTCTATATGAGCATCCTAAGAAATAAGGAAGAGGGGGGATGGTCAATTTCTAAATTCAACCTACTGGCTGGGAGCCCTTGCCTGTCAGCCACACTTATCCAGAAACAGCAGGCGGAAGAATATTAACATTGTGCCACAATTAATAGACAGAAGATCACTGGCAACAGGCCCGCAGTTTCTCAATATGTGCAGCCGGTGGGCTGGTAGTGTGAACTTGGAAAATCAGCCCTAACCTTCTGTCTTTTGAAATTGGAAGGGCGAATGTTTAGAACAAAAGAAAAGTCAGTGAGGTAAAATGCCATTGTGGCCATTGAAGTTCATTCTAGTACCCTAACTATCAGAATAGTTGTGTTTATATAACACTTTGTCCTGTCATTGAAACATCTCACGGTGCTTCACATAATGAGTGTTTTAGAGTGCTGTAACTGTTGCATAGGTAAACATGGCAGCCACTTCTTGCTAACAGCATTCCACAAACAGCAATAAGATGAATGGACAGTTAATCTTTTTTTTGGTGCTGTTGTTTGAAGGAGGAATGTTGGCCAGACACCAAGAGAACACTGCTGTTTTTCAAATAGTTACATGAGGTTTTTAACGTTCACCTGAAACAGGCAGCCAGGTCCTCAGCTCATTGTATCATCCAAAGGGCAGGACTCTCCCATTATCGTATCTAGTATGGAGCAGTTTGCTTTATCAATGCCCCTGCCAATGGACTCAATATCCATCCCCATCACCACTGGTGCATTGTGGCTATAGTGTGTATGATCTACTGGATGCACTGCAGCAACCCACCAAGGCTACTTCAACAGCAACTGCCTCCTCTGTGATCTCTACCACCAAGAAGGACAAGAGCAGCAATGTCATGGGAACACCATCACTTCCAGGTTCCTCTCATGCATTATCCTGACTTAAACATGTATTACCATTCCTTCATTGTCGTTGGGTCACTATCCTGGAATTTCCTACCTGACACCATCATGGGATCCTCATCAACAGAAGGATTGCAGCGGTTTATGGAGAAGACCCACCACCATCTTGTCAGGGCAACTAGGGACGGGCAATAAATGAGGTCTTGCCAATATGGCCCACGTGCCAATAACAATTTTTTTTTAAAAGCTGTATTTTGATCCATAAAATTGGTTACATTTTAAGATATCGGAACATTTCCTTGAACTTTGAAAAGAATGATATATAGACGAAGACTGGCATTTCACTACAGAATGTATCAATAAACAAGAGGTATTTGGAAGAAGTAGGAAGATGGGGGCCAGGGACTCTTTATAACTACAGACATTTTTCTTTCCATGTTAAGTTGCATGTGCAACAGGGAACAGAATACTGACAGAAATATTACCTGTTTGGCAGAATGAGGCATTTGCTCAGACTAAATTATTTTCCTGCCAGACAATCTCAAGTGGGTAATCTCACACCATTAATCCTCTATCTGCTTTTGCCAGTAAAGTGTATTAGGTCAGGTAGCCAGCATTTATCAGCTGTGACAACAGGCAACATGGAAAGAGAGATAGAAAGGGAAATATTTTATTTGAACCTTATTAATAATGTATTTCTCTTTTTTAAAAAAAAAAACAAATTCTAAACATTCAAAGCAACAGTAGGGCTATGTGCAAATATCACATTATACCAGGAGAGTGAAAGACATTCTTGCCGCATTTCTGAAATTATTTCATTATGTAAGAAGGATTGTGGTGGGGACTACATAAAGATAAAGCACTTAGCACCTTGAAAGGTTATCGGTGCTCTTTTGTTCTCATTATAGCGAGACTAGACAGTGCTAAAGTATATCTTTCATGTTTGCTTATACCAGGCATCTGGTACATCCAGTCAAAAGCAAGGAATTACTTTTCAAAAAACAACAAAACAGGCTCCCTGGGCCAATGGCCTTTTCCTGGTTCTCTTCTTTTCCCTGCTCATCAAGGTGAGGAATGCTAGTGTTAGCATCATGTTAGCTGAGTCAGTTATAGTACAGTACAGCTAGATGCAGTGTAAAGCTCGCTCTGCACTATCCCAACAATATGCCTCAGACCCAGCTGGAGATAAGCAATGCCTACTGCACCAGCATGGTATTTTTCCATTTCACCGCACTAACCAATCTTAGACCTGTGAGTGACATTGCCAATTAATGCAAATTAGAGTCAGTTTTAAGCTGTAGGCCCATAACCCAACAAGAACTGGATTGAGACTGCCTAAACCCATGTTGCATTGTCTCTTGTAACTAGAAGTCAATAGGGACATTCATCCCATCAATCTAGACTGGATTTAAACCCAAATCTCAGGGTTGAAAAGCCAGTATCTAGCCCATTGCACCAACCAGTTCCCTGAGCAAGATGTTATTACAACTTACATTTATATAGCAGTCGTCACATGAAAGCATCTTCAAGCCCTTCACAAGGTGGAGAGATAGAGAGTGAGCAGGAAAGGGAGGGTGTTTGGAGGGAGATATCTAAATGGTCAAAGACATGGATTTTTAGGAGGCTTTTGACAGCAGGAAGGGAGGTAGGAAAGAAAAGTGATTTTAGAAGAGAACCCCAGAGGTCAAGACTTTAGTGATTGTATAATCAGCCTCTGATGGAGCGGGAGACAAGTAGTCATTTAAATTCAGAGGATTGAATAATAGAGAGCCATGTATACCTGGAGAAGATCAGATTGGGCAGAATGAGGCTGTGGCGGGATTTGAAAAGGAGGATCTCGAAGTAGATTTCTTGTGGTACAAATAGCCAGTGGAGCTTTTAAGCGACAAAGGTGATAGGTGTATGGGACTTCGTACAGGAGAGGACAGGGATCAAGGAGTTTTGGATTTGCCAGAAATTTGTAATGGGTGGAGGCAGTGACACTAGTAAGGAGAGCATTTGATAAGTCAATCCTCGAGGTGATGAAGGCATGGCTTAGGATTTCAGTGGGGCTGGAGGGAACTAAGGGTGTAAGCAGGCATGGTTCTGAAGGTTTTGGTGACAAGCTCAGCCCATGGTTGAACAGGATGCCCAACTTCCGACCGCATATTCCTCCAATACCAAGACCGCCTACTTCCACCTCCATAATGTCGCCCGACTCCACGTCTGCCTCAGCTCATATGCTGCTGAAACCCTCATCCATGCCTTTGTTACCTCTAGATTTGACTATTCCAATGCTCTCCTGGCTGGCCTACTACCTTGCACCCTCTGTAAACTTGAGCTCATCCAAAACTCTGCTGCCCCGTGTCCTAACTCGCAGCAAGTCCCGTTCACCCATCACCCCTGTGCTCGCTGACCTACATTGGCTCCCGATCCGCAACGACCCGATTTTAAAAGTCTCATCCTTGTTTTCAAATCCCTCCGTGGCCTCGCCCCTCCCTATCTCTGTAGCCTTCTCCAGCCCTACAAACCTCTGAGATCTCTGCGCTCCTCCAATTCTTGTCTCTTGCGCATCCCCGATTTTAATCGCTCCACCATTGGTGGCCGTGCCTTCAGCTGTCTAGGTCCTAAGCTCTGGAATTCCCTCCCTAAATCTCTCCACCTCTCTACCTCTCCCCTCCTTTAAAACGTTCCTTAAAGCCTACCTCTTTGACCAAGCTTTTGATCACTTGTCCTAATAGCTCCTTATGTGCTTTGGAGCGTTTCCTACATTACAACAGTGATTACACTTCAAAAGTACTTCATTGGCTGTAAAGTGCTTTGGGATGTCCTGAGGTCATGAAAGGCGCTATATAAATCCAAATTCTTTCTTTCTACATATAAATGCAAGTTGTTGTTCTTGGGGTGGAAGGCTCAGCTCATGGTTGAACAGGATCCCAACTGTGTCTCCTAATCTGTTGTTAGAGCAGTGGGAGTAGTACACCCATTGATAATTTGACTGGAAAAATCAGTGAACACAGGAATTTCCAGTTAATATTCATGCCGACTTTTATAGTAAAATTATTAATAATACTAATTCCTCTGCCCACATTATGTACAGTACACTGCAACATGAAAATTTCTCTTGCAATTTTTGTAAATGTTTTGGTTAATTGTCAAAGAATGTAACTATTTAACCACAAAAAAACATTGAAAAGTTTCTTGTGATTTAGGAAACAAAATCTATTTGTGAAAATAGTAAAATATTAAAAGGAAATTTAGATTGAAGAAATAGAGTCCTTTATTTAAAATGAAACTTTTTTTTGTTTCGACTTCCCATATCTGTTCTTTAACAAATCATTGCTTGCCTGCAAGCAAATGCCAACAAGGTAAGAAAGAAATGTTTATATATATATAATATTTTTTTTTCTTTCAGATTCTCTGCACTTTCAGCATTACTTTTAGCACAAATTCCCTACATTCATAGTTTTCATTTTAGCTGAAACAAACTGATTACAGATCAGCTATAGTTTCTGATGCGAGTGCTGCTTTATGACACTACTAACTGGAAGCAAGTTTCCCATGGGGGGAGACCAATGGAATTTCAGGACCCTCTTCCATGGTTACCTCATATTCCAGCTGTAGGGAGTAACCAGTACCTCATATTCCAGCTGTAGGGAGTAACCAATACCTCATATTCCATCTGTACGGAGTGTCCTAGTTGAAAATTCAATGCCAGACATTTTGTAAACGTTTGGATAAGCCGGATTTCAATTAGGAATATCCATGCAAATCTGCTGCTAATTACATTAGCAGTGTGTAAAAATATGCATGAATACACTTAGCACCCCAAAAATGCACACAGAACATCAGATTCAGAATTGGAATTACTTTACTAATTGGAGGAAAAAAGCTCATGCAATATTAATCACATGTACTGAACTTCCTAAGCTTAATTAATTCTCAGCCTTATTATCAGGTGGTTGGCATGCCCACTCAAATTATGTATGTGAACTTATTTTGCTTTTGAAATTAATTTTTATAGACTCCCTCAATGGCTAAGCAATAAAGGCACACAGAAGCAGGTTTGATCCTCAGTCAGTGCAGGGTTAACTAAACTCAGCTGGTGCCATGGTAAGGGTGCCACAATTGGCCACCATATCCCTTGGGTTATGGAGGGGAAAACTGACCATTTTACAGCAACCTTCAATGGAAGTGCACCTGTAGATGTCAAATGTCGCCAAGACCCGGTTCATTAGTGATATCCTCCACAGTCGGAATAGCCTTCCAATACTCACTGTGCAGGCTCACATGAAGCATGGCCTTTTGGGTGAGAGAGTGGAGAGTGACCAGTGTCCATGCATTCCAGTAAGGGACCCTCTAATGAGGAACATGGGAACACAGGAACAGGACTAGGCCATTCAGCCCCTCTAGCCTGTTCTGGTTTTACTCATGATTTCAGGAAAGGAAGGGAAAAAAAGCACTTAGGTCAGGTGAAGCTTTGATCCCTACAACATGACAATTCCCTATGTTGCCGCAAGTGCTCTGTACTGTGCTAGTACAACTTAGCCCGTTTCCAAACTGACTATCCTCACAACCTATATTACTAACACTGGCAACCTCACAAGATAAACACAGGTGAGGAATGTAGGTGAGTAAGGATGAGATTGATGGGTGAATGGGACTTAGTTTTGGACAGGTTGGAGGGCGAAGGATGGCAGATCAGCGGGCAACACCTTTAAGAAGTTGAGAGTAATTTTCAATGTCGGGGGGGCAGAAAACTGGCAGTAGTGGACCGGCCACCCATTAAACACCCCGCTCAATTTTTCATTCTATGAAAGGCAATATTGAAAATTATTCCCATTGAGTCTCAAGGTGACAAAGGCACATATAAGGATTTCAGCAGCAGAGGCAAAAAGGGGAGCAAAATCATTCCAGGAGTCGTGTTTAAGGGGTGTATTCAGGATTTCGGTACTTTATAATATTGACTGTTACAGTTTCATTGTGAAATTGTTATTTTAGTACATTCAATCTCCCACCGGCAGGAGTGTGTCATTTTATTGTGGCAAGTTTACATAGGAAGTTCCCATTATAAATGTGGAAATAAAAATATATAATGGAGAAAGTTGACAATAACTGTGTACAGACGTAAGATTTTTAATTTATTACGAATTGATATCATTTAACATTTCACACAGGGCGTCAAGAGCAAGTGTAGTCTTTGAATGAATTACGGGTTAGAGGGCAGGATCTGGCTGCGTGGATATAATTCAGTCCCCATTTTCAAGTTATACATTCCATTCTTATTTTTATGTATTTCCATTATAAATTCCTATGTCCACATCTAAAATGGAAATGCCTATGTAAACTTGTTGCATTGTAATTATACCCTCCTACCAGAGGTGGTGCTGCAGCACCTCCCTCAGTTTAACTTCTACTTTAGTAATCATTTAGAATTCATCTAATGTACTTCATAACAAGCCGAGCAACTGAAGTCTGGGAATCGCATTTGTGCTACTTCTACCATTTACATTGTGATTTTAATTCAACAGCAAAATTCTCAGGTAATAAAGGAATTAGAAGCTTATAAAGTCACGACCTTTGAAATACAGCATGCAAATGCGATTAAAAGCTTATGGAATGATCCAGGAGTAAAGACCTGCTATGAACGACGCCGGGAGTACCAGTTGCTTGATTCTACAAATTAGTAAGTCTTATTTTCTTTTCCTTTCAGATGATTATGTTCCGTTGTGTACAGTTCAGTTAAAATTAATGACTACCTCAGTCTTTGCATTTTAATTCCGTTTGTCTATTCTGTATGTTTTTTGATAATGCATGAACATAGGAAATTTGGTCCAGCAATTCCACTGTACTCTTGATTGAGCACAGCATCCAGCAACATCCCTCAATCCCGTAATTCTCCAAGAATGCATCTAGCTGTCTTTTGAACTGACTTGTATTATGTGGTTTAGTGGTCTTCCATAGTAACTATTTCCATGTATCTATTAGTCTTTGTGTGAAATAGTTTCCCCTGAATTCCTTACTTGCCCCTAATTTAAATAATGGGGCTGATTTTCATCTCACTAGCACCCTGTTATTAGGCATAAACAGGGTGATAGCCGATTTAACCATGGGCAGTTAGCCCGTTCCAATTTTCAGCCAGGCCTTGATTTAGGCAATCAGCGCTCCTGCTGGAATCAGGCAATGGCCTCATTAACACATTTAAATAGGGGCCAAATTACACGGTTAGGACCCCTGTGGAATTCTGGTGTCAATCAGCACCGCCACCCCTGCGTACTTAGCCCACCCACGAACCATAGGTGTTACATGTTGGGAGGCGACCATTTGCAGTGCTACTTAAAAGGATCGTAAGCTACAGTCAGGCGAAGCTGGAGGCAGATCTGGAAATGACTTTTCTTCATTCTTTTTGGGACTTTTAAGCCTTGGAGGTACCCAATGTACGGCAGCTACAAACACTGACCCAATGTCTCCATGGAATGTTTAGACATTTTAAATGAGATTCCAACTTTGGCACTCCCCTTTAAAAAATCTCCCCTTTAATTTTTGATAATTACTCTCTTTATAGTGTTATCCTAGCTTACTCTGTTGGCTACTTGCATCAAGAAGAAATAGGGGTTAGTCTATGCATTTTGAGAAGGGCCCATGGCTGTCATCAGATGACAGAAAGCAGAGCTCTTAAAGATACATCTTTCCATTGATTTCCCTTGTTGAGCAATGGGTCCATCTTTTTGTTTATCCATGTTCTATGGTTGAGGAGACTATGCTGCTAATATATCGTTTAAATCCTATTAGTGCCCCAAGAATTTGAACTCAAGTTAGTGTTTTTTTTTGCAGTTACCTGACTGACATTGATCGTATTGCAGCTAGTGATTATATACCAACAGATCAAGATGTACTGAGGGTTCGAGTACCAACGACGGGAATTAACGAATATTCATTTAATATGCATAAAGTATCCTTAAGGTATTCAGAAACCATTTTATGGGGAATGGGAAGAAAAGCCTGCAGTAGTGGGAGGTACATGCTCCTTGCTCACTAACGTTAGCAAAAGAGGTTTAAAAAAAACAGCTTTATAATCTCTCTGATTTGTTTGCTGACAGTAGTGATTGGAGGAAACTGTATCCGGTAGTGCAGAGCTGACCAGTGTTTCAAGAACTGGAAAATGAAATTGTGCACAAATGTGCACCAAACACCAATGTTTTAAATATAGTTTTCCAGTGTGCGCACTGATAACTCTTACAGTAACTAAACTATACCGTGCAAGGATGCTTGAAACCTAGCCCACCAATGTAGCTTTTAACATGCTTTATTTCTATTGACTTGAAGGTTGTATTCCCTCTCTCTTTCATTCTCATTCTTTCTCACTCACTCATTCTTTCTCTCTCCTTGTCACATTTCCCATCTTTCCTCCTTGATACCCTCTCTCTCTCACATACTCTCTCTTACATTTCCTCACTCTTAATACTTGTCATTCCATTCCCCGCATTCCTTCCTTTCTGTCTGTGTGACCTACCCTCTCCCTGTCCCTCATCCCCTCTATTTCCTCTCTTATTCTCTCTCTCCTTCATTCTCTCTCTCATTAACTATATTTCCCATTACCTCTGTTACTTATAACTTCTGTCCGTTTTTTTCTCTCATTCATTGTCTCCTTCTCTGTTCCTCATTCTCTTCCTTTAAGTCTATCTCCACTTGTTTCTCATTCCCTCTTTTTTCCTTTGGCCATTCCATCTTTCCTCCTACCTTTCATTCCCTAGTCTTGTCTTTTGCTTATTATCTCTTTCTGTCTCCTTTATTTCCTCGTTCTTCTTCTCTCATTTCTACCGTCTGTGTTTTTCTCTCTCTCGTTCATTCCATCTCTCCTTCCCCTTTTCTTTCATGCTCTGCATAATCAATAGTACAATTCACAAAAAATTATCATCTGCTCCTTTCACTTCAATGACAGTTACTTGGGTTCCTGCCATTTAACTTCACACGGGGTAGATGTACAAATAAATATGAGTTTATTGGGAAAATAGATGAAAGATTCAATTGCTAAGTAAACTTTTCCCCATTGATGAGTGGTAAGAAGAAAGTAAAGAACTTGCATTGATATAGTGCCTTTCATGTCCCAAAGCACTTCACAGCCAACAAAGTACTTTTAAAGTGTAGTTACTGTTGTAATGTTTGTACACAGTAAGGTCCCACAAACCGCAATGGGATAGATAACCATTGATATGTTTGTAGTCGTTTGAGGAGTAATAAATGTTGGCCAGGACACTTTCCTGCTCTTCTTTGAATTGTGCCATGGGATCTTTTACACCTACCTGAGTAGGGGTCAGTTTAAGATCTCATTTGAAAGACAACACCTCCAACAGTGTAGCACTCCCTCAGTACTGCACTGAAATCTCTCTGGAGTAGGGCTGAAACCTTCAACCTTATGACATGGCGGCAAGAATGCTATCACTGAGCCAAGACTGATACTAATAGACACATTCATTATTGGGTTTAAACGGAGGTTAAAATCCAACACGGCTTTATTGGTGATATTTAAATCTGATCTGCTTTAGAATAGCTGTATGGGATGATGTAAAGTTTCTAGTCTGACATTTGCACTGTGCTCTGTAGTTATAAGCAGATCAGCAGATTATAGAAGTCTGATTAAACAATTTCTCTGGTTTGTGGCAGGGTTTTAAAATCTGGATCAGCTCTCTGATTGCACCAGGAATGTCCCATAGTAGTATCAGCCTTCATGGCTGCTCCTGGGCTATCTGTTACCCGCAATTAAACTTGCATAAAATTAACTGTCCTGGATTTATTTAACTGCATATTGGATAAGGTTCCACTAAATCTGACTAGAGCCGCTAAGTGGAATTTAAGGAATCTTGCAACACCAGGTTATAGTCCAACAATTTTATTTTAAAATCACAAGCTTTCGGAGATTATCCCCTTCGTCAGGTGAGTGAGTCACTCACCTGACGAAGGGGATAATCTCCGAAAGCTTGTGATTTTAAAATAAAATTGTTGGACTATAACCTGGTGTTGCAAGATTCCTTACATTTGTCCACCCCAGTCCATCACCGGCATCTCCACATCATGGAATTTAAGAGGCATTGAACATAGATAGAAATATATTTTAGTTGTTTTTAAAAAAAAATTATCTAATATTTGATAGCCAACCAAGTATTCTATGGATTCGCATTTAATACTATTATTTGTGGCTATGTTTTAAAGGCAATAATAACTTCCATATGTTCTTTTTAAATGACACCTAATGTGTTGGTATGCTGTGGCCAATTGTTATTCCTGATTGAATCAGTGGGTGTCTTCAAGGTTTCTAAGTCCTTCTCTAACTCTTAGAATAGTGGATGTTGGAGGACAGAAGTCCGAAAGGAGGAAATGGATCCACTGCTTTGAGAATGTCACATCCATTATATTCCTGGCGTCCCTCAGTGAATATGATCAAGTCCTAGAAGAGAGTGAGAATGAGGTAAGACCAATGAGAATCCTTCGACTCTGGGAGTTGCTTGTGTGAAGTCAATTTGTCATAGACATCCGCTTCCCTATTGAACTGTCGGGAATGAACCCATGGATGACATATGGGTGATTTTACAAGTCCATGCTGTCAGCGGGGAATCTTGCAACTGGCATCGTGTATTGGAAGTTTGGGTACTTGCTGAGTATGATTTTCTGACCGTTGGTTTTAATGGAAAGTCTTGGGCCAATGCCTGACCAACATGTTCTGCTGGCAAGGGAGACTATGCCACCCGGTGTCAACTTACTCCCGATAGCTTTTAAAGAGGCCGTGGAGTAAAATCCTCATTGAAATGAAATGTGGGAGGGGGGAATAGACATATAAAAAAAGTCAACCAAGTGGGGATTCAGAAGGAAGTTCCTTGCTGTCGCACCCATTTTTGAGCTAATAGCAATAGTTTTCAATGATGAGGGGCTTTGCAATTTATGTTGTCTATTGTGTTTTATAATAGATGGAGCTAAAAACATTGTCAGTTTCACATACTGCTGCTTCAATTTCTGCAGCAGGATTCCTGTCAACAAGATTAGCTCGTGCTGCAATAACTGATCCACCAGCTGATCAGCTAGTTTGCAGCTACCCACTCCACCTACCCCCTACCCGCTCCGCCTACCCCCTACCCGCTCCGCCTACCCCCTACCCGCTCCGCCTACCCCCTACCCGCTCCGCCTACCCCCTACCCACTCCGCCTACCCCCTACCCACTCCGCCTACCCCCTACCCACTCCCCCTACCCGCTCCGCCTACCCCCTACCCACTCCAGCTACCCCCTACCCACTCCCCCTACCCCCCCGCCCGCTCCGCCCACCCCCGCCCGCT
Organism: Heptranchias perlo; assembly: GCF_035084215.1. Classification (NCBI taxonomy): domain Eukaryota; kingdom Metazoa; phylum Chordata; class Chondrichthyes; order Hexanchiformes; family Hexanchidae; genus Heptranchias; species Heptranchias perlo. The sequence continues at coordinate 29,923,716 of NC_090353.1, forward strand.
CCGCCCACCCCCGCCCGCTCCGCCCACCCCTGCCCGCTCCGCCCACCCCTACCCGCTCCGCCCACCCCCTACCCGCTCCGCCTACCCCCCCACCTTACCCCCTACCCACCCCACCTACCTACCCACCCACCTACCCCACCTACCCCCCTACCCACTCCACCTACCCGCCACTCCATCTAACCCCCCCACCTACCTAACTCACCTACCCCACTTATCTACCCAACCTACCCACCCCATCTACCCCTCCATCTACCGACCCACCTATCCCCCTACCCACCCCACCTACCCACCACCTAACCCCTACCCACTCCACCCACCTACCCACTCCACCCACCTACCCACTCCACCCACCTACCCACTCCACCCACCTCACCCACTCCACCTCACCCACTCCACCCACCTCACCCACTCCACCCACCTCACCCACTCCACCTCACCCACTCCACCTCACCCACTCCACCTCACCCACTCCACCTCACCCACCCTACCCACTCACCCACCCTACCCACTCACCCACCCTACCCACTCACCCACCCTACCCACTCACCCACCCTACCCACTCACCCACCCTACCCACTCACCCACCCTACCCACTCCAGCATCAACCTACCCACCCAACCACTCACCCACCCACTCACTCATCCACCCACCTACCCTGACAAGCAATTCAAATGTTTTAATTCTAAAGCAAATGTAGCAATAGCAAAAAGCGGTAGCTGAAAATATTTACAAGGGCTGAAAAAGACATAGGCAGAGAGTTATAATAAGCTTTAACTGCAGAGGGAAAAAGTAAAAGAAGGTAAATATTAGCTAGAAGTGAGGTTAAGAATCAATACAAGGAGCAGAAGGAATGCAGCAACACCTCCACTGGCTGTAGATTGTAACGACAGCAGGACAAGTTCAAGTGGCCAGTTTCCATTCTGAATGTGGACATAGGAATTTGCAATCTCAAAATTATGATATGCTATATGAACAATGGTGTCACAATATTAAATCATTTTAAAATTTAATGCAACATATATGCATATTGAAAGGATAAATCAAAATTTAATTTGAAAGAATTCTTAATATTTATATTTTGTGATTTTTCTTTGCAGAATCGAATGAGGGAGAGCCTCGCTCTGTTTCATTTTATTTTGAAGTCCAATTGTTTTGAGAATACATCAATGATTCTTTTCTTAAATAAAAAGGATATTTTGGAGGAGAAGGTTCTTAAGTCACATTTAGTGGACTATTTTCATGAATTTGACGGTAAGTAGATAACATAACTCTTCGTCTCTGCTCTTTCGTCCTTCCCTTATAAGGGGCCCTCACCCCTTAATCCTTCTCTTTTATTAAAATAAGTCTTAAATTTGTGCTCATCGAGGTGAAGGTGAGAGATGTTAGTGTTGGGGAATGGAGCACTTTCCATTTTAGGAACTCCGTGTCAGCATCAAGGACTCCCAGGTCAGGTATAGCCCAATTAAATACAGATTAAAAGTCCCTCTACTCTACCTCAACAATGTGTCTCAGCACCAACCTCAGAAAAGCAATCCTACTGCAGCGTAGCAATTCATTTCCATGTCCACCAAGTTAGGGCTAGTTTTGCGCTGTGGGCCCATGCCCGTTGGAACTGGATTGAAAATGCCAGGACTCTTACAGCCAGTGGAGGTTTTCATCACATCAATATGGATTGGATTTGAAGCTAGGTCCCAGAGATGAAAAAGCAGTGTCTAATCCACTGTGCATCCAGTTTCTATGCTCCTCCTTCTTTACTGGGGAGTTGAGACTTAGGCTTTCCATTGGCAGGATTATATTGTTTTTTGATTGGCTTTTTGGTGAAGCAAATGGAGCAGTTTAAACAGGATAATGTCTATTTTTTCTCTCCCCACTCCAGTCTCCACACAATGCTCTTCCTCATGTCTCTGCCCCAACTGAAATATAACTAAGGCACCAAATAGCAGTGCAAATTCTAGAAACCAGTGGAAATCTAGCTGACAAGTGTAGACAATGGTAACTGAAGTGAAAAGTTGGGGCAGCAACTCAGCATTATATTTGATGCAAATGGCCGATTCTCTCCACGATCTCTGCGCTCCTCCAATTCTGGCCTCTTGTGTGTTCCCGATTTTCATCGCCCCACCATTGGCGGCCATGCCTTCAGCTGCCTGGGCCCTAAGCTCTGAAATTCCCCTCCCTAAGTCTCTCTTCTCCTTTAAGATGCTCCTTAAAACCTACCTCTTTGACCAAGCTTTTGGTCACCTAATATCTCCTTATGAGGTTCGGTGTCAAATTAAGTTTGATAACTCTCCTGTGAAGCACCTTGGGATATTTTACTATGTTAAGGGAGCTTTATAAATGGAAGTTGTTATTGTTGATTTGTGAACCCACTCATTCATAAGTCTATGATGCTGCTGTTTCTTGCCGAATAGGTTATTTATGTTGAGATAGGCACCAACAGAGAGACAATCACACAGCTCTTATCAGCGATGCACCTCTAAAAGCTCTTTTAGTGTTTGGTCATAGAATCTTACAGCACAGAAGGAGGCTACTCAGCCCATCGTGCCTGTGCCGGCTCTTTGAAAGAGCTATCCATTGGTCCCACATCCCTGCTCTTTCCCTGTAGTTCTACAATTTTTTCTTTTTCAAGGATATATAGCCAATTCACTTTTGAAAGTTCCTTTTGAATCCGCTTCCACCAGGTACTGCATTCCAGATTATAACAAGTCGCTGTGTTTAAAAAAAAAAATTCTCATTTCCTCCCCACTTCTTTTGCCAATTATCTTAAATCTTTGATCTATTGACTCATTTTCTGAATGCTATGAATAAGTAAAGCCAATGAAAGTCTGGGGCAGTTTCATTTCCCTTGCTTAACTGTGCAAACATTAGCTTGGCTTTATAGGGATGTGCAAGCATATATCAGATAATACGATCTGCTTGTTGTACTGTTCGTCCTCTGCCAGCCTCCTGTAATTGGTGGCAACATGAAGGCAAACATACTGGGCTTTTTTTTAAGGCAGGCAGTCCAGAAGACATGGTTGTTCACTGGGTTTCCCTGACTGCTGCTAGATTTCCTGGGACCCATAAATGTACGGTTCCAGGCTCGATGGGCTGAGTGGCCTACTCCTGTTCGTATGTCCCAGTGGCTGCGACATGATTACCGGCACTGATGTCATCACTTACACGATCGACAATTGTGTCTGTAATGAAACCATGAAACCATGTCATGATGCCAGCACTTTTGGCAGGAAGAATGAGGAGAGGCAATATAAACTAAATGGTACAATTCTAAAGGGGGTGCAGGAACAGAGAGACCAGAGAGAAAGAACAGAGAGACCATCTTTGAAGGTGGCAGGACAGGTTGAGAAAGCAGTTAAAAAAGCAAACGGGATCCTGGGCTTTATAAATAGAGGCATTGAGTGCAAAAGCAAAGAAGTTATGTTGAACTTTTATAAAACACTGATTCAGCCACAACTGGAGTATTGTGTCCAATTCTGGGCACCGCAATTTACGAAGGATGTGCAGGCCTTAGAGATGGTGCAGAAAAGATTTACTAGAATGATTCTAGGGATGAGGGACTTCAGTTACATGGATAGACTGGAGAAGCTGGGGTTGTTCTCCTTAGAGCAGAGAAGGTTGAGAGGAGATTTGATAGAAGTGTTCAAAATCATAACGGGTTTAGATAAAGTAAATAAAGAGAAACTGTTCCCATTGGCGGAAGGGTCGAGAACCAGAGGATACAGATTTACAGTAATTGGCAAAAGAACCAAAGGCAACGTGAGGATAAACTTTCTTTCGCCGCAGGTAGTTAGAATGCGCTGCCTGAAAGGGTGGTGGATGCAGATGAAATCATGGCTTTCAAAAAGGAATTGGATAAATACTTGAAAGGAAAAATTTTGCAGGGCTATGGGGAAAGTGTAGGGGAGTAGGACTAATTGAATATCTCTTTCAAAGAGCCGGCGCAGGCACAGTGGGCTGAATGGCCTCCTTCTGTGCTGTAAGATTCTATGAATTCCCACCAAAGCAGAATAGCTGCACCCTGACATCCAAACATTTGCAACTTCTTCCGTGCTCGAGTCAATTTGAAACCCTGTTCGACAAATACAACTATTTCTTTGTCTTTAGGCTCTAAAAGAAATGCTGCGGAGGCCATGGACTTTATCCTAAGTATGTACCTGAGGGAAAACGGAATGAGGAGAACAATCTATCCACACTTCACCTGTGCCACGGACACAGAAAATATCCGCAAAGTCTTTATGGATGTCAGGGACACGGTCTTGGTGCAGAGTCTGCGAGAACTGGACTTATTGTAGAAAGACATGAGGAAACCACAGCAAGCAATGCACTGAGGGTGTTGTGCCCCTGGCAAAAGTGTTGGCTTTAACCTTCTCTACCCAGCACGGCTGAAAACATAACAGAATTCCTTAAAAACCATGTAGATGCTTCTATCAATGACACGGGTTTCTCCAATTTCTCAGCTATAACTCCACACATTTGAAAAGTACAGATTTTTTTTCAATATATGCTGATCACCAAAATGAAACCTTCCTGGAAATATTTCTTTGATAACTGTAATATGGACCTGCACACGGCTCCCTGTATTTGCTAGCAAAGCCATAATGGAAGATCAACCAGGGAAGTAACGTGGTTTCATGAGTTTGCTAAGGCAGTTGTTCAACTATCGTGACGTTCTGAAATGTGCTTTTAAAAGCAGGGTTGCTTCATTAACTTGCCCATTCAGGTATTAACTTTTGCATTGATAGTGACTGATCCCAGAATTAGCCTTTCAGAGTTAAACTGGCAGTGGTTACAAGGGTGGGGGGGGTCATTATTCTAGTGGATGAGAGCGAAGGGGAACATTGCATGCCAGGAGCAGAGAACATCGCACATAGTTGGCAGGCGGGCAACTTAAGATTTTCTGATAAGTGCTGGCGACAGGCAAGATTCCCCAACATCGTTGTGTCTTCAGAAAACTCCCCCTCCCCATATTGTACTGATACTACACCCTCCAGTTCAGTGGAGGCAAGTGGCTAGGCCCAATCGCATGGCCTGTTTCTCTTGCTGTGGAACGTAGAGCTTTGCGCTTGTACTAGGGTTACCAACTCTGCTTGGACATATTCCTGGAGGTTTTATCACATGACCTCCAACCGCCCTGCCCCTACGCTCCCACCATTGGTGGTCCGACACGTCCAACCTCGCGACGCAAGCCGTCCCCTCGCCAGTTGGAAAGCGAACAGACTCTTTGTTACCTGATGGAGTAATTCTTGACTGTCGGACAAACAGCCTTTTTTCCCCCCTCTCCAATATTTATAGCTAATAAACAAAAGTGTTCAAAGAAAATGAAAAGAGGAACATGTAATTTTTTAATGCCCCTATGATTTTTCTCCTGGGTTGCTTTCAGCAGTGTCCTGGAGATTAATCTTTAATTCCTGGAGACTCCAGGACAATCCTGAAGGGTTGGCGACTCTCGTTTGTCCAGCCAAATTCCCAACTGCTGAGACAGGCCAACATCTTCCTTTGTGAAGAGCTGAAGTGACAGCCAACTCTAACTTCAGTTGGTAGGAAATGAAAAGTGAGGTGTTGTACGGCTAGTGTTTTGAAATATGTTAGTAGGCGAGCTCTGGACCAGTGAAAGGAACCAGGGCCACCTCCCGAGGAAGTTTGAGATTCTTGACTGGCTTTGCTTTATCTATTTCTGGCCCACAATGGCAGCTCGCACTCCATTTTGAGGCTGCAGCAAATGTTAGTGGAATAATCCAGTGTCTGCGCTAAAGGTCGTATATAGAATGTACAGCATAGAAACAGGCCATTTGGCCCATCTGGTCTATGCCGGTGTTTATGCTCCACACGAGCCTCCTCCCTCCTCACTTCATCCAACCCTATCTGGATACCCTTCTATTCCTTTCTCCCTCATGTGCTTATCTAGCTTCCCTTTAAATGCATCTCTGCTATTTGCCTCAACTACTCCTTATGGTAGCACGTTCCACATTCTAACCATTCTTTGGGTAAAGAAGTTTCTCCTGAACTCCCTATTGGATTTATTAGTGACTATTTTATATTTATAACCTCTAGTTTTGGACTCTCCCACAAAAGGGAACATTTTTTCTACATCTACCCTATCAATCCTTTTCATTATCTTAAAGACCTCTATCAGGTCACCCCTCAGCCTTCTGCTTTTTACAGAAAAGAGCCCCGCCTGTTCAGCATTTCCTGATAAGTATATCCTCTCAGTTCTGGTATCATCTTTGTGTATCTTTTTTGCACCTTCTCCAATGCCTCTATATCCTTTTTATAATATGGAGACCAGAACTGTGCACAGTATTCCAAGTGTGGTCTAAACAATGTTCTTTACAGGTTTAAGTAACTTCTTGTTTTTCAATTCTATCTGTTGGATTAAGTCGTTTTTCTGTTTAAACGGGAACTACAGACAATTTGGAACAAATACTCTGATGAGCACCTTTAAGGGATACATCTGAAAAATAATTCTGTTTAAATAGATTCCATAGGTGTCTGTGTGCGACAACACGGGGGGCTATGAACTGGGTCGCGTAGCGCCCATTGTGTAGATGCATTTGTGGCCTCCTAAGGACCCAAAATGGCGTCCGGAATGCGCACGCAGACTTCTAGTGTGATGTGTGCTGAACGCCATCTTGGTAAAGGCATTTGCGCACGCACAGATAACGAATGCTGGCACCATGTAAAGTCGGGAAGATATGCAGTAGATCAGTGTGCAACGCTGATTTACAGGGACAAATGCGATTTTGGAATTCAACACTCCAGCCAACGCACTGTCTTAACCAAGTACAGCTGAACAGGTCGTAGACAGCATGGAGGACCCCCCATAAGCGCTAGTTAAAGGGATCATGCAGGTGTTGGAGGTTAGTTGCTGGATTATTGCTTCTGGTTGCTGGTGCAAATGTACCCATTTGTTGAAGTTTCCTATACTTGGAAAAAGATGCACTATTATATAGACAGTAATCTGGCAGGTCCTGCATTACTGTTGGTGGCATTTAAAACAGTGTGCTGAACAAGGTTTCTGTCAACCACGGGTGGCCTGCTAGGGCTCCAGCTGGGCACTGAACACCACCGGGAACATGCAGAGAGGCCACGCAGAGCAGATCAAGCTGTGAGTAGAGGGAGGATGAAGAGGAGGTGCAGGGCACTGAGCAGGAGGCCATATCCAATGAGGGCCTTCAAGGACCAATTCTTTTACCTCAATCTGGTGGTGATCAGTGTATCCGACAGCTGCAGTTAATGAAAGAGGTCGTGACGGAGATTTGTCAACTGCTGCAGCCACAACTGCAACCTCAGAGCAGGGCAAGGACAGCATTGCCTGTGGCTGTGAAGGTAACCATGGCACTGAACTTTTACGGCTCTATATACATACATACGAATTAAGAGCAGGAGTAGGCCATTCGGTTCCTCGAGCCTGCTCTGCCATTTGATAAAATCATGGCTGATCTGATTGCGACCTCAACCCTACTTTCCCATCTACCTACTATAACCTTTGACTCCTTTGTTAATCATGAATCTATCTAACTCAGCCTTAAAAATATTCATTAACCTTGCCTCCACCATTCTCTGGGGAAGGGAGTTCCACAGACTCACGACCTTCTGAGAGAAAAAATTTCTCCTCATCTCCATCTTAAATGGGAGGCCCCTTAATTTTAAACTGTGGTCCCTAGTTCACGTCTCTTCCACAAGGGGAAACATCCTGTCAGCATCTACTTCTAGTCCCCTCGTGATCTTATTGAAGCATATAAGATCCTCTCTCATTCTTCTGAACTCCAGGTCTACTTGTCCAACCTTTCCTCATAAGATAACCCCCTCAACCCAGGAATCAGTCGAGTGAACCTTCTCTGAACCGCGTCCAAAGCAATTATGTCCTTTCTTAAATAAGGAGACTAAAACTGCACAATGCCCTGTACAACTGTAGCAAAACATGTCTACTTTTATATTCCATTCTTCTTGCAATAAATGACAACATTCCATTTGCCTTCCTAATCACTTGTTGTACCTGCATACTAACTTTGTGTGATTCATGTACTAGGATTCTTTCAGGCTGCAGCTGGCAGTATGTGCAACATCTCGAAGTTTGCAGTGCATTGCTGCATAAGGAAGGTCACTAAGGCACTGTACGAGCTGCACAACAGAATCATAACTTTCCCCCTTGACAGCGAGAAGCAGAATGAGCGAGCATGAGGGTTTGCTCGCATTGCAGGCTTCCCCAAGGTGCCATTGACTGCACGCATATTGCCATGTGTGCTTCACATCTCAACTCGGCCATCTTTGTGAACAGAAAGGGGTTCCATTCCATGTGCAGCTGATGTGTGACCATGTGCAGCGCATCATGCAGGGCAATGCCTGCTACCATGGCAGCAGTCATGATTCCTTAATTCTAGAGCAGTCCAACGTCCCACCTATCTTTCAACCGGCACAGCAAGTCAAAGGCTGACTACTGGGCGATAAGGGCTATCCCCTCATGAGGTGCCTCATGACTCCGGTCAGGAACACACGCACACGTGCAGAGCATGCCTATAATGAGAGCCGTGTGGCCACACGAAATGTCATCGAGCACACCATAGGCATCTAAAGCCACACTTCCGCTGCCTGGACTGTTCTGGAGGAGCCCTGCAGTACTCAGCTGAGAAGGTGTCAAAATTCATCGTTGCAGACTGCATGCTTGTTGGTACGGTAGCATAGTGGTTATGTTACTGGACTAGTAATCTGGAATCATGAGTTCAAATCCCGCCACGGCAGCTGGGGAATTTAAATTCAATTAATTAAATAAAATCTGGAATTAAAATATTAGTATCAGTAATGGTGGCCATGAAACTGCTGGATTGTTGTAAAAACCCATCAGGTTCACTAATGCCCTTTAGGGAAGGAAACCTGCCGTCCTTACCCTGTCTGGCCTATATGTGACTCCAGACCCACAGCAATGTGGTTGATTCTTAATTGCCCTCTGAAATGGCCTAGCAAGCCACTTAGTTGTAAAATCTCGCTTAAAAAAAGTCACAATAAGAATAAAACCAGATGGACCACTAGGCACCGGACACAATAAAGGCAAACCAAGCCCAGTTGACCCTGCAAAGTCCTCCTCACTAACATCTGGGGACTTGTGCCAAAATTGGGAGAGCTGTCCCACAGACTAGTCAAGCAACAGCCATACTCACAGAATCATACCTTTCAGCCAACGTCCCAGACACTTCCATCACCATCCCTGGGTATGTCCTGTCCCACCGGCAGGACAGACCCACCAGAGGTGGTGGTACAGTAATATACAGTCAGGAGGGAGTGGCCCTGGGAGTCCTCAACATTGACTCCAGACCCCATGAAATCTCATGGCATCAGGTCAAACATGGGCAAGGAAACCTCCTGCTGATTACTGCCCTCCCTCAGCTGATGAATCAGTCCTCCTCCATGTTGAACACAACTTGGAGGAAGCACTGAGGGTAGCAAGGGCACAGAATGTACTCTGGGTGGGGGACTTCAATGTCCATCAGCAAGAGTGGCTCGGTAGCACCACTACTGGCCGAGTCCTGAAGGACATAACTGCCAGACTGGGCCTGCGGCAGGTGGTGAACGAACCAACACGAGGGAAAAACTTACTTGACCTCGTCCTCACCAATCTACCTATCACAAATGCATCTGTCCATGACAGTATTGGTAGGAGTGATCACCGCACAGTCCTCGTGGAGACGAAGTCCCATCCTCACACTGAGGACACCATCCAACGTGTTGTGTGGCACTACCACCGTTTGTTCAGAACAGATCTAGCAGCTCAAAACTGGGCATCCCTGAGGTGCTGTGGGCCAGCAGCAGCAGCAGAATTGTATTCCAGCACAATCTGTAATCTTATGGCCCGGCATATTCCTCACTCTACCATTACGAACTGAACACGGTGTCTGAACACGGTGATTGCCTTGGCAACGGGCAGTTGCAGGGGCAGTCTGTAAACACCATGTATTGTTCTGTGATGTATAAATGCGTAGACTTCAAGGAGCTCCTGAACATTTACCTGACGAAGGAGGAAGCCTCCGAAAGCTTGTGAATTTAAAATAAAATTGCTGGACTATAACTTGGTGTTGTAAAATTGTTTACAATTACGAACAAGCCAGGGGATCAATCCTGGCTCAATGAGGAATGTAAAGGAGCAGCACCTAAAAATGAGGTGCCAACCTGGTGAAGCTACACCTCAGGACTACATGCATGCTAAACAGCAGAAGCAACATGCTATAGACAGAGCCAAGCGATTCCACAACCAACGGATCAGATCAAAGCTCTGCAGTCCTGCCACATCCAGTCGTCCAGTCGTGAATGGTGGTGGACAATTAAACAACTAACGGGAGGAGGAGGCTCTGCAAGCATCCCCATTCTCAATGATGGTGGAGTCCAGCACGTGAGTGCAAAAGACAAGGCTGAAGCGTTTGCAACCATCTTCAGCCAGAAGGGCCGAGTGGATGATCCATCTCGGCCTCCTCCCGATAACCCCACCATCACAGAAGCCAGTCTTCAGCCAATTCGATTCACTCCATGTGATATCAAGAAACGGCTGAGTGCACTGGATACAGTAAAGGCTATGGGCTCCGACAACATCCCGGCTGTGGTGTTGAAGACTTGTGCTCCAGAACTAGCTGCACCTCTAGCCAAGCTGTTCCAGTACAGCTACAACACTGGCATCTACCCGACAATGTGGAAAATTGCCCAGGTATGTCCTGTCCACAAAAAGCAGGACAAATCCAATCCGGCCAATTACCGCCCCATCAGTCTACTCTCAATCATCAGCAAAGTGATGGAAGGTGTCGTCGACAGTGCTATCAAGCGGCACTTACTCACCAATAACCTGCTCACCGATGCTCAGTTTGGGTTCCGCCAGGACCACTCGGCTCCAGACCTCATTGCAGCCTTGGTCCAAACATGGACAAAAGAGCTGAATTCCAGAGGTGAGGTGAGAGTGACTGCCCTTGACATCAAGGCAGCATTTGACCGATTGTGGCACCAAGGAGCCCTAGTAAAATTGAAGTCAATGGGAAAACTCTCCAGTGGCTGGAGTCATACCTAGCACAAAGGAAGATATAGTGGTTGTTGGAGGCCAATCATCTCAGCCCCAGGACATTGCTGCAGGAGTTCCTCAGGGCAGTGTCCTAGGCCCAACCATCTTCAGCTGCTTCATCAATGACCTTCCCTCCAGCATAAGGTAAGAAATGGGGATGTTCGCTGATGATTGCAGTGTTCAGTTCCATTCGCAACCCCTCAAATAATGAAGCAGTCCGAGCCTGCATGCAGCAAGACCTGGACAACATCCAGGCTTGGGCTGATAAGTGGCAAGTAACATTCGTGCCAGGCAATGACCATCTCCAACAAGAGACCGTCTAACCACCATCCCCTTGACATTCAACGGCATTACCATTGCCAAATCCCCCACCATCAACATCTTGGGGTCACCATTGACCAGAAACTTAACTGGACCAGCCACACAAATACTGTGGCTACAAGAGCAGGTCAGAGGCTGGTTGTTCTGCGGCGAGTGACTCACCTCCTGACTCCCCAAAGCCTTTCCACCATCTACAAGGCACAAGTCAGGAGTGTAAAGGAATACTCTCCACTTGCCTGGATGAGTGCAGCTCCAACAACACTCAAGAAGCTCGACACCATCCAGGACAAAGCAGCCCGCTTGATTGGCACCCCATCCACCACCCTAAACATTCACTACCTTCACCACCGGCGCACTGTGGCTGCAGTGTGTACCATCCACAGGATGCACTGCAGCAACTCGCCAAGGCTTCTTCGACAGCACCTCCCAAACCCGCGACCTCTACCACCTAGAAGGACAAGAGCAGCAGGTACATGGGAACACCACCACCTGCACGTTCCCCTCCAAGTCACACACCATCCCGACTTGGAAATATATCCATGATGTGGAGATGCCGGTGATGGACTGGGGTTGACAATTGTAAACAATTTTACAACACCAAGTTATAGTCCAACAATTTTATTTGAAATTCACAAGCTTTTGGAGGCTTCCTCCTTCCTCAGGCGAATGTGGAAAAAAAAAAATATCGCCATTCCTTCATCATCGCTGGGTCAAAATCCTGGAACTCCCTTCCTAACAGCACTGTGGGAAAACCTTCACCACATGGACTGCAGCGGTTAAAGAAGGCGGCTCACCACCACCTTCTCAAGGCCAATTTGGGATGGGCAATAAATGCTGGCCTCGCCAGCGACGCCCACATCCCATGAACAAATTTTAAAAAATGCTGCACAACCTCGCCCTTATGAGAGGACAGCCCTTGCCACCGCCTATATGGCAAGACCCTGAGGCAGAGGAAGAGGAGGAGGAGAAGGAAGAGGCTGAGGAGGAGATGGAAGAAGAGGTTGAGGAGGAGGAGGAGGTAGAGGCTGAGGAGGAGATGGATACAGGATGACCATCCATGAGTTCACCTCGTCCACCAAGGCCTCTAGTGCATCATCTGAGAACCTTGGTACATGCTCTCTCGCAGGTCCAGCCATTAGATTTTCCTTCCACCCACCGATTGAATTGACAGTGCACCTCCCCTTTAAGAGGAGCAGGCTGCCTTTGTGTAGTGCTGGCTATGCCCCATATCGGGCGTGGCCAGCACTACGGAATCTCACGTGCTGCCTGCATCTCAACGACTGGGCGCAGGTTAATCGCGCACCGCGACCCCCACGCCCGGTTTCGGGGGTTATTCAATTTAACCCCCAAGGTATTACAAAGAGCAGATTTGTCTTCTTTCAACCTACAAGACAGATATGATGCCAGCTGGATCTATCTATCAATTTATCTAATGATATCTTAAATACAAAGAATTTACTGAACTTTTTTAAAAGTACCGAGATAGAAATGTTCTAAAGAGAACCCAGTTTTCAAACTAATTTACAAAGGCAAGCAGTATTAAAGAACTGGTAAACTTGAACGTCATTATTTAAAGAGGAAATGTATGCTTTTAAAGACACTTTCTTCCAGAAATATGATCAGCTCTTATTTGAAGTTTGAGACCTTCCTGAAAGTCTTACAACGTTACATGTACTTCATAAAATTAAACAGGAATTAACTTTGATAGATTGAAGGGAGCAATTGATGTGACATTGCAAAATCTGCACAATCTCGGTTTAATGGGATAATTAATACAGCATGTGGCATTTGAGCTAAGTGCATACGTCCTCACCATGTCATCTCTGAAACTTCTTACTGACAAAATACTAAGGAGTAGCATGATTTCAGCTTTTCAACGACAGGTAACTCCATACACTTTAATACATTTTTATTGTTTAGTTACATTTGAATTTGCCTTTTGTTCATTCATTTCATCACCAATTTTCCACCTCCGCCACCCTCGCCTGCAAGTGTTGACACCCTCCTGAGCTATGGTTCAATGGTTGCCAGCTGTCCTTGAGGTACCTGGTCCAATTTGTTCATTTGTCAGCCTTGACAGTCAGTGGTCACCGGCTATTCGACTGCAGGGGCATCGCACGCCAGTCAGGTTCCTGTCCATACACATGTACTTCCAGTAGGAAAATCAATGATCAGTGATCAGGAACAGGAAATGGTGCTCATTTTCCTCTCCCTAACCCAATGGGGCATTAAAAAATGAGATGGTTAGTATAAGCGGCTGCCAATCTGCAATGCCAGTTTTATGCCCAGGTGGCAAGTTGAAAATTTACCCAGTCTCCAACAGTTTGTGATAATGGTATTTGACTGGTAGTGTACTGCAGAGCATTTTCAAAATGAAAAAAAAACTGACCGATTAACTTTACTACATTAAAGTCACTATATGAATGCAAATTGTCATTGTTATTAACAACTGATAGAGGAATAAGATCAAGGAATCTAACGTTAAGTGATCATGAATATTAAAATATTGAGGCTACTGCCACTCCTCCATCTTGTATCACCTAGCAAGACATTCCTCCATGGTGGTACGCTAAAAATCGACCTGATTGGTGCAAGCACGTTTTTATTTTTAATCTTGCAGAACAGATTGTAAAAGTTTCAATGCAGCAAATAAAGTATTTGGTGTGACATGTACTCACCCTAGGAGTCAACAGAGAGCTGGGATTTTGAAATAGCCTATTTGTGGCTATCCCAAACTCCTCAGTGTGGGGACCAGTTCCTTTAATCAGATCTGTACCTTCGACAATAGAATTTTAAACAGCTTGTCTTGCAGTGGAACGAATAGAAACAGTTTGGTGCAGGGAAAAGACTGTGATTTTTATAACTTACAGTACACTGTACCAATGTCATTAATCTGTAAACAATAGCAGTTTCAATAATTTGTGCATTATATATAAGTATGATTAAATATAAAAGTAACATTTTGTGAAATTCTGTTTTGTACCTATTTTCTTCACTGTATTCATGGATTAAAATATATTTCTGTGTAACTCGATAAAACAATTGTATCTTTGAAAAATACTATTGCTTGTGAACTGTGAAACATGTATTGGAGACCAGGATTACTTGATATAAATGCATGTAATAATGTCGTGATATATTTAAGGGTAGTGACATTTTTTTTTAAATGTTAAGCTCAGATAGTTCACAAATATTTTACCTTTTAAACTATTTTAGCTCATTCTTTCCCAGGCCTTCATAAATGTGGAAATCCTTACCTACCTCAGTCCTCTCTTCCTCTTATGAACTTCAGGCTTTTCAAACCCAAGGTTGGAGTTACCTAATCACTGGTACCTGATTTGTCTTCTTTTCCTATTCTTTTTATCCTTGAGTTTTGTGCTGATAGCTCACCAATTTAATTCAAATAAGGCCCAACCATGGAAATGGCACGGGCCCTGCACCAAATCCTTTGGGGAGAGGGGGTGGGGGGAGCAGCGCATGACCTCACGCCCGATTAACGCTGTATTCAGAAATTGCCCCCATTAAATTGAGGCCCCTCTACCTGTTTAGGTGGATCTAAAAGATCCCATGGCACTTTTCAGAGAAGAGCAGGGAGTTCTCTCACTGATCTGGCCAATATCCATCCCTCAACTAAAAGCGGATTAACTCATCATTCTTCTCACTTACTGTTTGTGGGATCTTGCTGTGTGCAAATTAGCTGCCTACATAACAATAGTGACTGCACTTCAAAAGGAATTCAATGCATGTGAAGAACTTTGGGATGACCTGAGGATGTGATCAACTGCAATATATAAATGCAATTTTTTTCTTAGTATTACAAACAGTTGGCCTCCCAATGGTTGGATCCTTGATCTGTTATAGGAGGATTCGGGAAGGGAGCTAAAAGGACAGATACAGACATCTTGTACCTTCTGCAATTTTGTGCCTCGAGTAAGATTGGCAATGGTTACAATAAATAGTGCCTCTTAAGATCCAATGGAATTTTCTTATCGGTAAGTTTATATTTCCTCCAACTGTTAAAATAAGCCAGCGTTTTGTACTGGAATCTCAAATGCGCTTAAGATATTTTCTTGTAAAAAGGATAATCTCTAGAATCCAGTACACATTAAAAACTTTAAAGTAAACTTCAAAAATATTCTCCAACTCATCTGCAGACTTTAGACACAATCTAAAAGTTATTTAACATCATTGTAATGCACTGCAGTTTTCAGAAAGAAGCACGTTTGTTCTTAACAGGCATTTAGTGCAAAAATGCCCAAAGTGCACATCGACAAATGGTGTGAGGTCACCTCTAGGAGACATTTTCACATTGCTTGTGCTGCACAGTATAATTGCACCCTCTGTGAAGTCAAGTTTTGAAAGACCCCAGGCTGGCTACTGGCAACTTTTTAAGGTTCATTTTGAATCTTTTTGACACTAAGAATCCTGTCAGTCTACTGCTAACATTGGAAAATAACCAGCATTCAGATGCCAGTGAGTGGAGCTCTGCACAAGCGTGCAAATTCAGAGCTCTGCTTTCCCTGGTCAGAGATTGGCACAGGGACCAACAGTGTTACCTGGGTCTCCGGTCCCTGCAGTTCTGAACCATATAGGTAGCAGTCTGTACCATAATGGCATCCTTAGATACCTGTTTGGCATTTTGCATCTCAAAATCTCATGTTAGAAGAAGAGATGATCAGGATGAGGAACTTTAATCACCTTCTTCAATAATCTGTATTATATTGAGCATATCGTATAAAACATTTATAGATGTTCCATAGAATCATAGAAGTTTACAACATGGAAACAGGCCCTTCGGCCCAACATGTCCATGTCACCCAGTTTATACCACTAAGCTAGTCCCAATTGCCTGTACTTGGCCCATATCCCTCTAACATTTACCTGAGGAAGGAGGAAGTCTCCGAAAGCTTGTGAATTTAAAATAAAATTGCTGGACTATAACTTGGTGTTGTAAAATTGTTTACATATCCCTCTATACCCATCTTACCCATGTAACTGTCCAAATGCTTTTTAAAAGACAAAATTGTACCCGCCTCTACTACTGCCTCTGGCAGCTCGTTCCAGACACTCACCACCCATTGAGTGAAAATATTGCCCCTCTGGACCCTTTTGTATCTCTCCCCTCTCACCGTAAATCTATGCCCCCTCGTTATAGACTTCCCTACCTTTGGGAAAAGATTTTGACTATCTACCTTATCTATGCCCCTCATTATTTTATAGACTTCTATAAGATCACCCCTAAACCTCCTACTCTCCAGGGAAAAAAGTCTCAGTCTATCCAACCTCTCCCTATAAGTCAAACCATCAAGTCCCGGTAGCATCCTAGTAAATCTTTTCTGCACTCTTTCTAGTTTAATAATATCCTTTCTATAATAGGGTGACCAGAACTGTACACAGTATTCCAAGTGTGGCCTTACTAATGTCTTGTACAACTTCAACAAGACATCCCAACTCCTGTATTCAATGTTCTGACCAATGAAACCAAGCATGCTGAATGCCTTCTTCACCACCCTATCCACCTGTGACTCCACTTTCAAGGAGCTATGAACCTGTACTCCTAGATCTCTTTGTTCTATAACTCTCCCCAACGCCCTACCATTAACGGAGTAGGTCCTGGCCCGATTCGATCTACCAAAATGCATCACCTCACATTTATCTAAATTAAACTCCATCTGCCATTCATCGGCCCACTGGCCCAATTTATCAAGATCCCGTTGCAATCCTAGATAACCTTCTTCACTGTCCACAATGCCACCAATCTTGGTGTCATCTGCAAACTTACTAACCATGCCTCCTAAATTCTCATCCAAATCATTAATATAAATATCAAATAACAGCGGACCCAGCACCGATCCCTGAGGCACACCGCTGGTCACAGGCCTCCAATTTGAAAAACAACCCTCTACAACCACCCTCTGTCTTCTGTCGTCAATCCAATTTTGTATCCAATTGGCTACCTCACCTTGGGTCCCGTGAGATCTAACCTTATGTAACAACGTACCATGCGGTACCTTGTCAAAGGCTTTGCTAAAGTCCATGTAGACCACGTCTACTGCACAGCCCTCATCTATCTTCTTGGTCACCCCTTCAAAAAACTCAATCAAATTTGTGAGACATGATTTTCCTCTCACAAAACCAAAAAATTTTAACCCCCAAGAATGTGTGGGTTGGGGGCGGGTGGGAAGTTAAAATAATAGCTTTAACCAGCGCGACCGCAACACGGTCCCGACGCGGCCACTTCCGGGTTTAACAGAGGCAACGTTTGGATACGTGCGAGTAAGCTACTCACCAGAGGTGGCTCCATAATTAGTCCAGGCAGGCGGGTACTTATGGGAGCACTTTACCTCATTATAAGACGTTAAGCAGGTGTTCTTAAATTGAATTTAAGAGACCTTCGAATTTAGCGCCTCCAGCACGGGTTTCCCGGGGCTCGTGAATCTCACCAGTGAAACAGAGGTGAGGAGGGAAGGATCCATGACTCATTGCACTGCTTGTGGGTCAGGAGGAGCAGGAGTGCTTCCCCATGGCTCACCAAGCTTACCTTTTAAACACCCCACGATCGGCCAAACCCCCTCCTCCCACCGCGATGTCTGACTTCCCACAACCCCCACCAACCATGATCGCCTTCCCATACAAACCCCGAAGACTCTGATCTCTCCCCGACTGCTTTCCCGCCCGACAGGCAGCCAGCCTGTCAATCTATCTGGCAGCTGGGCGGGAAACCAGTTGAAAAATTTTTAAAGACGTCCTAACGTCAAAATCATCATGACATGTGGGAAACCCTTACTTCTGGGTTTCCCGTCCGAAAATCCTCACCACCCCCCTCTTCCCGGCTCCAAGTTAATATCCAGGCTTATTTCAGTAAATGTCAATGTTTCATACCTGTTTGTGTACATATTTACAGATGTTCTTTTTAATCACTATCTGACAATGTATCAGTTCGGCAACTAGTTCAGTCCAGGCTGCACAAGCTAAGAGTCTGCAAGATGGGATTTGTAAGTTACGCCTTTTTTCATTCAGTCGTAGATTACAGTGAATCCTAAGACAAGTTCAAACAAGAACCATACTTTGGCAAGACTTAATTTCAATCCTGGAAGCCTAAATACACTTCATCATTTTGTTCTCTAGGCTCAACATATAGGACAGAATGTCTCGGTGACATTAACTGGCACACCAGTCCCTATCCTATAATATTTCAGTGTAAAGCACCTGCTGCACTTAAAGTTGAATTTTGTTGAAGCATGAGATTAAAACCTGGATGGGGCAAAACCTCCTCCAACCAAATATGGGCAAAACTGAAGCCATCCTCTACAGCTCCCACAAACAACTATGTACCACTAGTCTCGACTTCATCCACTTGCCAGGGCATCACCTCAGGCTAACACACACAATGCAGAACCTTGGTGTACCACTTAATCATGAGGTCAGCTCCACTGCCACTCCCATGTTCAATTTGCTTTCTTTCACCTCTGTAATGCTGCCTGCCTCTACCCCCCCCCCCCCCCCTTTCCACCCTCTGCTGATGAAACCCTTTTATTACTTCAAAGCTTGACTTCTCCAATGCTCTATTTGCTGGGGCCTGGCCTTGCTTGCCGCAAACTGCAACTCATTGCAGACCGTGTCCTTGCCCGCCCAAAGGGTCTACCTCCATCAGCCCCGCCCTCGCCAAACTTCACTGGCCACCCCCTGCCCCAACAAATGATCCTTTCCCTCACCTTGAAATCTCTCCATGGTCTCACCATAACTTACCTCAACAGTTTTCTCTAGCTGTACATCCTTGCACACAAATACCACTTCCCTTGACGTCAGCCTATTCCTTGTTCCCGCTGTTCCTTCAGTGGCGATATCTGAATGTCTCTAGCACGTTCACCTTGCCACCTCACTCTCTGCCTTCAAAAGAACCTTTTTAAGACGCTTGTCTTTCACCATCCTTTCACTCCCATCCCTCCTTTCCCTTTTCCCCTCTACTGCTTGGTGTCTACTCTTCGTTCATTGTCCTACAAAGCACTCTAAGACATTTCTCTGCACATGAGGAGTGCTACAGAAATGCAAATTGTTGTTGATACCTTGATTTAGATGAATTATACAGGAGTTTGCTCGGATAATCATGGATTATTCTTAACAGAAGAAACCTTGAGGGTGTACAGGCACAAATGCAGATTAACAGAGGAGCTTACACGTGTCAGTTAGACCTCCACACCATAACAGAGTTATCATATTTTTGTTTTCCTTTAATCCACTCATTGTATTCTTCATGACCTGCTGACTATTGAATTTATGACCCAAAACAAAATTGCCTGTCATTTAAAGATTAATTTCTGATTAGTTTAAAATATCTTTTTCTAATACTGGCTAACTGGTGAATTGTTTTTTTTCTCTCAATTTGCTTGTGGCTGGTTGATAAATGGTATTTTCTAAATGTTGCTATGGATCGTCCTATACTGCTGTAAGTTCAGGTCTTACTGAATGTATTCAATGACTCAGCCTCCACAGCTTTTTGGGGTAAAGAATTCCAAAGATTCATGACCCTCTGGGAGAAGAAATTCCTCCTCATTTCCATCTTAAACGGGCGACCCCTTATTCTAAGACTATGCCCCCTAGTTTTAGATTCCCCCATGAGGGGGAATCTTCTCAGCATTAATACTCTAGATTATGGCCATTTTCAGCTGTTTGTGCAATTTATCGGTAGGTTCATCCAATCTCCCATCCCCCATTCCCCCCCCCCTAGAATTTCCGGGTCATTATGTCATTTTGCCTTGACCTTAACACCATTGGTTCAATATGTGTATCTAAAAACATGCATCATATATCATAACAAATACCAGGAAATGAACTGAAGGCTGTAATTTGGCGAGCAGATAAGATTAAGGTCTCGTAATTTTCAAAACCACCTGAATCCTTCAATTGAATTTCAACTTTCTGATTGTGTTCTATAAGTAAAGAATAAAAAACTTGCCATTATATAGAGCCTTTCACACTTTCAGGAAATCCCAAAGTACAACGCAGCCAAATAATTATTTTAACTGCAGACATTGTTGTTTTGTAGGCAAACACAACACCCAGTCTGCGCACAGAAAGCTTCCACAGCAACAATGAGATGATTGGCCAGTTAACCTATTGGTTGAGAGATGAATGTGGTCCAGTGCACTGAGAGAACTACCTGCACTTTTCCAAAAGAAGATCTTTTATGTTCAACCGGACAGGTAGACAGGGCCTTGGTTCAGTGTCTCATTCGAAAGACAGCATTCCAACATTGCAACACTCGTTCAAGTGCTGCTGTGAAGTGCTAGTCTAGATTATGCGTTCCAGACTTTAACCTTGGGGTATGTTTTAGTTGGCTAGCTAGTTGAGGCAGAGAGTTTGCACAGTGTTCAAGTCAAAACTATTCTGACTGAAATTGCTCAAGTGCATAGAGGTGACTTGATTGTGTAAATCATTTTCCACTTGTTGATATTATCCCGAATCCTGATAAATACAAGGCTAAATGCCCAGGAAGTGTTATGGTTTGAGAGGTCTATCAATGGCTCAGTTGATAATTCACTTCCCAATGAGGAATCAAACCATATAGACCACTAAAACCCCAGGTTTGCCATCCGATCTGCGCTGGGTATGGTTGCCAACTCTGGTTGGACGTATTCCTGGAGATATCGTCAAATGACCCTCCCGCCTCCAGCCACCCTGCCCCCACGCTCCTGCCGTTGTTCGCCCAACACAACCATCCTCACGGTACACTGCCTTCCCAGGCCAATTGGAAAGCGAACAGACTCCTCGTTTTCCGATTGGATGATTCTTGACTGTCAGTCAAACAGCCCTTCTCCCCATCGCTAATATTTTTATCACTAATAAATGAAATTGTTCAAAGTGCCCTTATAATTTTTCTCCAGGGTTGCTGGAAGTAGTGTCCTGGAGATTAATCTTTAATTCCTGGAGACTCCAAGACACTCCTGGAGGGTTGGCGACCCTAGTGCTGGGTTAGCTGAGCTCAGCAGGGGGCAGGAGGTCGAGGTGTGAGGGTGGTAAGAGTGCTACCATTGGCCTTGGAGCTCCGAGCTAAGGAACCGTACAGACCAAGATGTCTCCGATTCAATCTCCAGTCTGTGATGAGCTAGCTGATTTCAGCCAGGGCAGTAAAATTGTCATAGAAACATGGAGATTTCAGTACCTGTGCCTGTTCCAATGCTAACTGTTATGTTCATTGCTGCTTTTATATCCAGACCCTCTAGAATATTCCCGTCGAAGCAAAACAAGAGAAGTGTAATTGTTACAAAGTGCTCAGTCCAAATAGGTGGCCATCTAGTGTTCAGTTAACAATACCTATCACTAGCTTCCCGGCTGAAGGGGGCCAAAATTGCTCAGAGTGGTGCACCTACAGTGCTCGCCGCTCCATCGATTTATACTAACCCACTAGCTCACCGCGGTCTTCACTTCAGGCACTTCCTGGAATCGGAAGCGGAGAAGAGCCCGCCGTCAGTTCAAGCAAAGCGACGACCTATGGGAGAAGCGATTGGATCACATGCTCCTCTCAACCAATCAGATTGCAGCATTTTTGACGAGCTGTGAAACTGTCTCTGCAGGCCGCCAACATTAAAACCAGGCAGTGAAAGGTACAACGTTAAAATCACTGTAAAAACAATTCTAGACAGCAAAAAAAAGAGAGGGTAAGAAATAATTGAATTAAATAAGGAGAAGGGAAAAGTAGAAAATAAAGTTTTTAATTTTTTAATTTTAATTTTTTTTTAATGACTAAAAACGATTAAAATAAGGAGTAATGAGACTCCTCATTTTTAAAAGTTAATTTTTAGTCATTTGGCAGTCATTAAGATTTAGAACTAAAACTTAGTTTAGGCCTGGCATTTTTAAGCGTACTTGTTTTGTGGCGATATTACTTACTTTACAGCTGGGCAGATGAGCAAGTTGGCGCTTTTTCAATGATTTCACTGATTGCAGCCGATGATATGCCTTTAATTCGAAGGGGTCATATCGCCGGCGAACCTGGAGGAGCAAGTTCCGGATTTCCGAGTTTCACAGAGCAGGTGTGAATGCCAGAACTTGCTCCTCGATTTCGCCACTAACAACGGTGAGCACTGTTGAGCTCACCGTTCTTTACCGAGCAATTTCTGCCTCAATGTATTTAATCTCATTCTATGTTCCTGCTCTTTCCCCGTACAGCTTAATATTTATCTTTTGCAAGTGTTTATCTAATTCTGTCTTAAATGTTATGATTGATTTTAATAACCCTCTGTAATAAAACATTTCAGGCCCGATACCAGGCGGGCCAGTGATCCTGGCAGTTACATTGGGATCATGCCTACCCCTGACCTCCCTCCACCACTGACCTGACCGGATTATGCGGGGTCGGAGGGGCGGAACGTCACCCAACTTAAACATTGGCAGCGGGAGCCCACACCACTAGAGGGACACCTTGGGCACTTGCCTGTCGCAGGATGCTGCAAAATATGGCATTGGTAGCCAGGCCACGGAGATTGTCAGGGCTCCCCCAGAAACCTCCAGACTGTGCCACCGGTGACCTCTTTGCTAAGGGGGCCACTCGAAACTGACTTATAACCATACAAGTGGGTGTTATCAGGAAAGTGTGACACTTAACAGGAAGCGTGCACTATGGGAAAATTAATAATATATTACGGATATAGTAATTTGTCCAACTTGCTATCTATGAAGCTAAACCTATTTGCACCATTTATGTTGCAGCTGAAGCTTTATTAGAACAACACAACATATAGCCCAGGAGTTACTATTTGTGATATTAAAGACAGTATTGGCTCATTTGTTTGAAATTGGAGAATGCCTCTACTAAGGTAGCAGACAAAGGAATGTTTTACAATGGTGTTAAACATACACACAATGAAATTGCAAACAGGAATTTCCAGGACATTTTGTTTTGCACAAAGCTGTGAAAACGGTAATATTCACACTTGGATCAGGACGATTTCTACACACTGGAGAACAGCTTGTCTGGATTATAATAACTTATTTATCTGTAGTGATTAAAAAGAGACAAGTGGAAGAGGCCAAACCACACAAGAGTACTGTCTGTATTGGTGCAACGTGACAGAAGTGGCAACATATGGCTCAAGGGTAAGGTTCCCCCCCCCACCTCCCCAGTCCCTCGTCCAACCTAAACACTAATTAGAACAGAGCCAATGTGTAGGGTAGGACTGCATGTCAAAGTACACATATCAGCAATTAATGGCTTGGCTGGAGGCAGAGAAAAGTCTGTACTTACGACCCAGAGAAAATCATAACCTTGCAAACAAGAGTATCAGCAAACATAACATGGAACGTGGGAATTTATTTTTCCAGTTTCCATTCCTCGTCTTCTCAAAATGCAGGCGTTTGCTGGGACAAATTTCAATACACAATAGGGTTGCCAACTTTGGTTGAGTGTATTCCTGGAGGTTTCATCAAATGACCTCCAGCCTCGAACACCCCGCCCCCACACTCCTGACATTGGTCCATCCTTCGGCTGCACTGCCTTCCCACCGCCAATTGGAAAGCAAACAGCCTTGCTTTTCCATCTCCAATATTTTTTACAACTAATAAATGAAAATGTTCAAAGAAAATGAAAGAAACACGCCATTTTTTTTGACGCCTCTTATGATTTTTCTCCCGGGTTGTTTGCGGCAGTATCCTGGAGATTAATCTTCAATTCCTGGAGCCTAGCAGCGCCTGGGGGATCTTTGCGCTTTAAATTTCCCGCCGCATTAGCGCCCAGCCCTGCTCTGTGACGTCACCGTAGCACAGAACCGGGACCAGCTGGTGTACCGCGGATCATCGACAGTCAGTGGTGGGCTCGGGAGTTAGAGTTAGGAGTCTGAATCGGTGGGATGCAGGGGAGTCAGAGGGAAGAGAAACTGGGGAATAGGGGTTGGCAGATGAGGCGTTTGGGGAGAGAGGGAGAATAGGAGATGGGGGGGGCGTTGGAGAGAGAGGGCGAATGGGAGATTGGAGAGAGAGGAAAAGTGGGGAATGAGGCTCAGGGAGAGAAAGAAACTAGGGTATGGGGGTCAGGGCGAGAGGGGGGACAGGAATGGAAGTTGGGAGATGGGGAGCGAGAGAGACTGGGGACTGGAGGTCGGGAGGATTGGAGTTCGGGCGGGGGAGAGAGGGTGACTGGGGGGCAGGGGGATTGGGGCTCGAGCGGTTGGAGAGAGGGAGACTGGGGAATGGGGTGGGTGTGGAGACCCAGCGTTTTCCGCAGAGTCAACAGCAGCAGCAGCAACATGGTGAGTGGGAGCGGTGCCGAGAGAAGAGCAGCCAGTAAAGGAGTGAATGAAACTTGGGGACATTACTGTGAGTAAATAGTGAAAGATTGTTTCCACTGGTGGGAAAATGGGGATCAAGGGGACGGAGACCGAGGATTCTCATTGGAAGAACCAAGGTGGAAGAGAGAAGGAAGACTTTTGAACTGAGGCTCATTATATTATGGGATGCTTCACCACAAATGACTTGAGGTAGAGGCATAATCACCATTTAAAAGGGAATGGGATAAATATCTGAAAAGGAGGAATATAAAATGATTTGGGGGGAATGGGGTTACAGGAGAGAGTGCCAGTACCGGGAGTTGAATGGTCTCCTCTTGTGATGTAATTTCTATAATTCTATGAAAACTATTCTTTATCCAGTCTGAGCCCAGGAAGTGCTTCAGAAATTGGTGCTGAGTGGAGTTTCGGACAGTGTACCCTGTGAGAAGTGCCCCAAGCCCCAATCCCGCTGCCCTTTGCGCGATCTCTGGTTAGGTTCAGGTCGGTCTGTGCCAACTAGTTTTGACGTGGGAAGTCCAAGTACATATCAGCTCTGACTGAGTCTCCCCATTCAGAGTTGTTACGTTCACACAGAAACTGAATCCAAACCAGAGTCCAAGGAAATAGGGAAAGAGATGCAATAACATTCCAGATGCCATATGATCAGACATCATGTGATCAGACACCATGTGATCAGATGTCACATGGTCATATATCATGTGCTTAGAATGTCATGTGATCAAACCTCCAGGAATGCCTCCAACCAGAGTTGGCAACCTTACTTACGTGTAGCAAGCTTATTTCACCAAGAAACTGAAAATCCTTGTCGCACAAGCTTTAATTTTTAACTGTAATAGAACTAAAGTGTAACCAAGAGATGGCAGTGTCGGCTCACTGAGCAATTGATGACAATTTAAACATGCTCATGAAAATAAAAACTTATATTTATAGCTTGGTTTTCCAATAAATGTTTAATTTTTAATGTGTCTTTGGGCACATTAAGGTGCTGGGGAATGGAACACTTTACTGCTTTGGGCAATGAGTGTCAGCATCAAGCACTCTTAGGTTAGATGTAGTGTGATGATGCAGAGTAAAGCAACGATTGTACCCCATCAATGTAACTTAGCCCTAATGTCAGAAGAGCATCCCCTCTGCTCAGTAATCTTGCTGTCTCTATGGCCTAAATTTTCCAATCTGCATTATTTTAATGTATTAATGCCAGAATCCAAATAATGCCAATTGGAAAATTTAGGCTTACATGAGTGAGACAGGCAACTTGTGACAAATTATAGGCAGTTTTTGTATTGTGAAGCCACAGACAGGAGTTGAATTGAGGTCAACCCAAACTTGCTGACAGTAAAGACAGAGATGATTCCTATTATTCTGGGCAGGATTCAAACACAGAGTGAAAAATCGAGTCCAGTGCAGATACAGCTACTTTAAAAGTTATTTTTCATCCGATAGCTGATATAAAAAGAATGGCGCATGTATATAACGCCTTTCAAGGTACCTGAGGACATCCCAAAACATTTTACAGCCAATTATGTACTTTTGAAGTGTAGCCACGGTGTAATGTCAGAAACGTGGCAGCCAATTTGCACACAGCAAGGTCCCACAAACAGAAATGTGATGATGACCAGATCATCTGTTCTTTTTTTAGTGATATTGGTTGAGGGATAAATAATGGCCAGGACAACGGGGAGAACATAAGAACATAAGAAACAGGAGCAGGAGTAGGCCATACAGCCCCTTGAGCCTGCTCCACCATTCAATAAGATCATGGCTGATCTTCGACCTCAATTCCACTTTCCCGCCTGATCCCCATATCCCTTGATTTCCTTAGAGTCCAAAAATCTATCCATCTCAGCCTCTTCTGCTGCTCCTCTTCGAAATAGTGCATGGGATCTTTCATGACCACCTGAGAGGGCAGTCGGGGCCTCAGTTTAATGTCTCATCCGAAAGATGGTACCACCAACAGCACAGCATTCCCTCAGTACTGCACTGGAATGTCAGCCTAGAATTTGTGCTCAAGTCTCTGGGGTGGGACTCTGAACCCACCACCTTCTGAATCAGAGGCGAGAGTGCTACCACTGAGCCATGGCTGACAACTAACATATTTAATTTGGGACATTGGCCTGCATTTGTAAAAGAAGAAATATTGCAGTTCTATGTATGGTAACATCTTGTATTTGATGATAAGATTTGTTAACTAGTGATGTAATGAATATTCTTGTATCTGTCTAAAGTTCTTGAATGTTAAATCACGTAAGTCAGATAACCAAGCTTCATACAATAAAATTTACATAACCATTATGATCTGTGTAGAAGACAGCACACATCTAAATTCTAGTCAAAATCTGCATGATTGAAATGAGGTCAACTACCTTTGAATAATGTTTCTGATGAAATTGAAAGCTAATTAATGTAGAATCTGATTGGAAAATTAATTAACTCTTCATTAGAGATCAGACAGCCAGCTCTAGTCCAGCTGCTTTTACTTGTAAAGTCCAGAGAATACTGAAGGATGTTGGGAAGGAGATAGCAGAGGCATTAATTATGATTTGCATTGGAAATAGGACTGACCAATGTATCAAATGATTGGAGGTTGGTACAGCTCTGTTCAAAAAGGGGAAATGACAAACCAGGAAGTTATAGGCCAATTAGGCGATAATACATTTTTAAAAGGTTGGAGTGCACATAGTAAAGGCCATAAAAGGGCTAAGGGATTCCAAGTTTTATACAAAGGGACATTGAATATAAAAGCAAGGAAACAATGTAAAATTTGTATAAGATGTTGGTTTGGCCACACTTGGAGTATTGCATGCATTTCTAAGCACCCCATCATAGGAAGGACGTTAAAGGGTTGATTGAAAATATACTAGAATGATACCAGGAATGAACCATTATAGTAGGAAGAAAGGGTCAAGAAATTGGAGCTATTTTTCACCAGAATAGAGAAGATTAAGGGGAGGATTCAATCGAGCTTTTCAGAGAGTAAATAGTGAAAAGATGTTTCCATTGTTTGGCAAATTGGTAACAAGAAGGCATTGACTCAAGGTTATCACGAGAAGAACAAAGGTGGAAATTAGAAGAAATATTTTCACTAAATGTTACTGCACTAAAAGTGATTATTGAGGCAGTGACTATATCATTTAACAAAGCAACTAGATAAGTGTATGATGTCCTGGTGAATACTGCAATAGCTCACTGAGAACTGGGGTAGAGCCAGATGATTTATCTGCATTTTGTTGTGTTTAGGCTTAATACTTTTTGCAATGCCTGGCTATTAGTTACCACTCCCTTTCCTACAACAGCATTGCCTCCAGCTGCTATTTCATTTACAGCAAGCAAAAGTGGATAGGTTTGCAATTACTTTGGGGGCTCCAATGGTACCTGCAGATTTGGAGGAAGAAGATCAGTTCATGAGGGGAGAAGAAAGGTAGATGCCACCCTTTCTCACCCCAGGACCAGTATTTACAGACCTAGACAGTCCTAACTGAGTATCTAACTGAGGTGAGCATGCTACCACTGAGCCACGGTGTCAGCCTCTGAGTCAGAAGGTTGTGGGTTCAAGTCCACTAGGGACTTGAGGCTGACACCTCAGTGCAGTACTGAGGGAGTGCTGCACTGACAGAGCTGCCGTCTTTCAGGTGAGATGTTAAACCGAGGCCCTGTCTGCCCCCTCAGGTGGATGTAAAAGATCCCACGACACTATTTTGAAGAAGAGCAGGAGAATTCTCTCGGGTGTTCTGCTCAATAGTTATATCTCAACGAACATCCACAACAGATTATCACCTTGTTGTGCGCAAATTAGCTGCCACGTTTCCTATATTAGAACAGTGACTGCACTCATTGGATGTAAAGCGCTTTGGGACGTCCTGAGGTCATGAAAGGCACCAAATAAATGAAAGTATTTCTTTATCTCAGAGGAGACCAGATTTCACTACCTCTGCTCCACCATGGAGATTACCACAGACCTATTGCATCACCTTCAGGCTGGCCTGCAGACAACTTCTACCACAGGATGTTTCTTCCTGTAGCTGTGAAGGTCACCACTGTGTTAAACTTTTACATTCCACATCCTTCCAAGTCACCACTGGCCCATATGCCAAATCAGTTAGTCAGCTATCCACAGAACCACAATGCAACTGACAGAGGCCTGATTTACAAGGGGCATTACAGTCATTATTTTCGCTGTAGAAATGTGGCACCAGCATGTTAGGGCACAGGAGTTTTATCAGATGGCAGGGTTTGCAAGAGTGCAGGACTTTGTAGGTGGCACTCCTGTGGTAATTTGGCGAGCCAGTTTCTGCTCCTCCGCTGCCACCACGACTTGTGCTCCTCACTCGTGTACTAACTGCATCCTCTAGGATATGCATAGCTGTGTCGTGCTTGCAAACTTCAGCGAGAGGGATGCAGGGTGCTGTGTGATGCTGCCTTGTTCTAGGCATACTGGCCGTGCTGACAAACTGCCCTTCTAGATCTATGGTGTCAGAAAAGGAATAAATGTTAGAACGCTGGCTCACTGACACAAATTCAAACAGAGCTTGCATTGTCAGATTGTGTGCCTGTATGGAAGTGAGTGAGAAGGGGGACAAGACATAAGAGTAGGGTGGTACTAGTCCTGAGCTTAGGGTAGCCATGCTGCTTCATCTATCCCCACTCTCTCCATCTCTGATATGCCAGAATGTCCAGTGAGGTTTAGAGCCTGTTCCTTTGTATTTTGTGCAAGCAGAAAGTCCTGAAATACTTTAAGTTGAAGAACTTCAGACAGAATGACAAACACATGCTCAACTTTGCAGGTCAACTGTGTCAATAAGTAACCATGCATGGTCACTTATTGACACAGTTGTGTTACAGTTATTTGATGTATAAAGCCCTTAGAAGATGCAAGTGTGGCAAGTCCTTCAATTGTAGGTTGCATCTTGAATTTGTGCCCTGTTGTAGTACAAGTATGCATGAGATGCTATGGAAGAGCTGTACAGTTGTGCGAAAGCTTAGTATGGGAGAGCATTAAATGTGGAATAAGTTGACAGGCAACACTTTGTGACATGCAATCTTGGTATAAGATATTATTAGATAGTCTTACCATCCCTTAAGATGTGTTATATTCTCCCGTATCCATTCCCATGTCTGCAGATACTGTAGATATCATTGAGTATGGCCGCCACCTTCGCCAGGCATGATGTAATGCAACCCTCTGGGAGACTGTCCCAGAGAGGGTACCCATCTCATGAAGTAGCTTGTCATACATCAAACTGGGGTTTGGGGGGGTGTTTGAGGGTGCTACTTGGCCACAGACTCTGGTTTGTACATCCACGTTGAGTTTTCCGTCCTTTTGTTCTTGGCCCCCGTACAAAGGCCGAACATTTACCAGAAGCCCTTTTGTGTCTTGAAAAGGCTGCAATATTTTTTTATCTCCATACGTTGTCACTGCCCTTCAAGTGGCTGCATTCAATAATTTTCAGTGAGACCTTGAGCCAACTGCAGTGCTGAGCTACCCACTACATCCATTTCAGAAGGTCCCCATAGGTTTTCAAACTGGAGTTCAGAGGAGCCTAGGGGCCTCTGTGAGGGAATCTCATGAGGTCCACGAGGTAATAATATTTTTGGGATGGGCCATATCACATGGTTCTAACTCAATGGCTCTCAAGTCCTGTATTCTATATATTCTTCTGTATTTGCTGATTTACTAACACATTATATCGGTTACTGTAAACTAAAAAAAATGTTTTCGATACTGCTTTCCTTCAGGTAGCTGAAACTGTCTTTTAGAAGTTAGGGCAAAGGGTCCCCAGAATGGTGTTAACATTTGCAAGGGGACCCCCACAAGTGTAATACCCCAATATGATCTTTTGGTTTCTTTAGCTGCCTTTTCCTTACAGCTTTTTTGTGATATATCCAAATAACACCAATTTTGTCCAATACAAACAGTTATAAGCGACGTTCCCAATGGGTTTGAATCCAGTGATCAAGACTATCCTAATCAATTTCGCTTGGTACTCAAGATGACTACCGGTGAGGTAGGGCTATCTCAGATCCCAGAGATGAAACCAGTGTTCAAACTCTCACTGCGCCTCCCAATGCTTTAACCAAATCTTTTTTGAAAACGGCAAACAAATTCTACTTTCAAGAGACGTTGATGAATTCAATGAAAATTTTATGACCTGTGCAGCACTGTGGTTCAATCTGTAGTAAATTGGATTTGTGAGTGGGAAGTGTCACCAAGAATATCATCTCATATTTTACAGGATTACATTAATAGTAATGGATGGTATGAGAAAGATTTTTTTTCTTAATTAAAACTAGATGGTGCTCTTTCTGGGGGACAATTGGGCCATTCTTGATTCGACGTGTTGCTTGGTCACTTAAGGATAATGTGAGATGGAATCAGGTGAATTTGCTTACTGTACACGTTTACTGTCAAGCGTTGAGAATGAAGTGCAGAGGAGAAATGGTGAATAAAAGATGAATCAAAGATTAGAACAGCCTGTAACTGAGAGGGTGTTGGAAGAAAGAGATAAGTAGAGACATAGCTTCACGCATATGTCAGAAAGGTACTTAATAGTGTGTCTTTTTAACAAGTGCTGATGCTGTTGCCAGCAGGCCTTATGATATATTCAAGTTGCATTATTGATGTTCCCTCAGCTACTTGGAAATCTCTGGGTGGTTTAATAAATTCAAACTCCATTGCATACTTGGACTAATTTTAAAACGATAGAGGCACACCGGTAATAAAGTATGCGGTGTCTAGACTGATTCCTGTTTTGTATGCACAATGCCATTCCTTTTCATTTCAGTAGGAGAATAAAGTGGAACTTTGCACAAAGCATGCCCTCACATATTGTGTGGCATTGCTAAGACACACTAGCAGTGGTCTAATGATCAGGTGTAAGGCTGACTGGAAGTGGGATAGTGTGGCAATGGGACCCACCCAGCACTGAGACCCATGTATTTCCAGTGTCAGCCTCATTCTAATACTGTGGGTGAGCTCCAGGTAAGGGTTGCCAACTCTGGTTTGAGGCATTTCTGGAGGTTTGATCACGTGACATTCTGACTACATGACATCTGACCATGTTACATCTGATCACGTGATATTTTATCACATGACTTCTACAAATGTTATTGCACTTACCTTGTAAAGGTTGTGTTCCCTGTAGTTGAGTATTTTTGCTCGTGATTTCCCGCCAGTTTCTGTTGTGTGACAAGTTCCAAGGACCAGGAGGCCACCCGTGAGCGGGTGAAGAGGGGAAACCGAGGGCGGTGAAGAGGGGAAACCGAGGGCGGGGAAGAGGGGAAACCGAGGGCGGGGAAGAGGGGAAACCGAGGGCGGGGAAGAGGGGAAACCGAGGGCGGGGAAGAGGGAAAACCGAGGGCGGGGAAGAGGGAAAACCGAGGGCGGGGAAGAGGGAAAACCGAGGGCGGGGAAGAGGGAAAACCGAGGGCGGGGAAGTGGGGAAACCGAGTGCGGGGAAGAGGGGAAACCGAGGAACACCACCCCATTTCAGACCCCTCCCCGTTTCAGAGACCTCCCCATTTCAGAGACCCCCCCTATTCAATAGCCCCCCCACCCCGATTGCCAAGACTTCCCAATTGCCGACAATCTAATATATAACCCCAGCAATTACGGGTGATATTCGTGAACAAATGATAAAGTGCTTATATAACATTCCTCAGTTCACATTCTTACCTCAGGCATTAGTCACTTTACCTTAAATGAATTACTGCCTCCACTTAAACAGCAGATAAAGGAACTTCATGCGAGCATGCTAGTAACTTTTAGGTTATAATGAGTGAAAACACAACATAGTATTAAAACACACAAAACAGTGCTGTTAAATAGCTACATTGAATCCTGTTTTCAATAACAACAATTTGCATTTATGTAGTGACTTTAACATAGCAAAAGGTCCCAAAGCACTTCAGCAGGTTATCGGGACTGTAATGAATTACATGTGGAGGGACCTAAGGTACTGTGCCCTACCCACCTCAATTAGTAATTTATAATATTTTATATGCAAGCTTTGTGGGAACAGCACTGGCCCTTGATAAATACTGTGTAAATCATGGGAGAATAGCATCAGAGAGTAAGTCTTCAGGCGTTAAATTTAAATTAAACTGTGCATATAAAATATTATTGGGTTGAAGTTGTATTCATATGATAGGCCTCTGTCTACTATTTTACTGAAAGTGCCAACACATCTTCATTAAAATGGTGGACAAAATAATTTTAGATGAATACATTATTATATTTGTTACATTACAACCCCCAGTACTCTTGGGCTAGGGAGGAGGTAAGCAGCCAGAGTTCTTGCTGCTAGTTGTTATCCAGTGACTCCTTATTGGAAAGTGTGCGTGTGTGGGCATTGTGGGGGAGGGGAATGGGATGAAGCTGAGTTACCAACCTCCGCCCACAGTCGAATAGTCTGCTGTACCCGCAGTCTAGGCTCAAATGTGAAGAATGTCCACTTTGGGTGAGGTACTGGAGGGTGGCAGGTGACCATTCTACTGCACGAGTCAGCATCTTGAGGAGAAGAGGGTGGAAAACTGGAAGGCGGGGAAGAGGTGAGGTAGTGAATTAGAATTCCAGCACAACTTAATGTCTAAAGGGCTCTTGTTGTCTGATGTATTGCCTGGTGATACACATGACAGGTTTTTAAACATAGGCGTGCACACTGGCATTTTTGGTGAGATCACGTTGGCCTTAACAAACGTGTAAACAAAACAATAAATAGAAAAGGCACCGCACAAGTTTACGCAGCTGGAAGATCCATTTTGGTGCAGATTTAACCTGGAGGCCAAGAAGGTGGAGTTTCAGCTGAGCATGTGGAACAGAATGTTCTTGACTGCTCTACGAATGTAGCCAAGCTGAAACATGTCCAACAGAGTGAGAACACGTCTTGGAATATTATTAGGGTTGCCAACTCTGGTTGGACGTATTCCTGGAGGTTTAATCACGTGACCTCCCATCTTCAACTGCCCCGCCAATAAAACTGCTTTGTGTCCCCCCCCCCACCACCCCCAATCTCCAGTATTTTTATAACTCATAAATGAAAATGTTCAAAGAAATGATAAAAACCCACAATTTTTTGGATGCCCCGATGATTTTTCTCCTGGGTTGCTCACAAGAGAGTCCTGGAGATTAATCTTCAATTCCTAGAGACTCCAGAACAATCCTGGAGGGTTGGCAACCCTAAATATCATGCATGTATCTTTCTAGACTATGTGGAGGAATGCAATTCTATTTACATTTTGTAGAGGTCATTTTATCTAATGTGGTTTACGGGGCCTGACTCCTCTGGGCCTGTTTTGACGGAAAGCCTGGCATGAGATTGGTGGACAAGGCTTTGCACCCACATCTCATTTGGCTGCCGCTGACCCCAGCAGAATTTCCGGGCCAGCCTAATTTAAATAATTTTGGCGGATTCCTGTCCGTGCTGGGGAGCCCACCTTATGTGGGTGTCGGAGAGAGGAAAATCATTGCTGCAGAGCTTGGGTGTAGCGGTAGAGTAAATCCAGCTGCCTATAGACGGCCAATTTTTAAAAAAAGTGTAAACAGGGTTGCACTTTGTAACAAACCACCTTGCAATCGAATGCTGTCCTTCATGGGATCTTTTAAAATGTAACTCTCTTCCGGCCCACTGTACCAACACTGTAGGAATATACTGGCATCTTTTGTAACCAGCATTGCTATGGTAGCAATGTCAGACAATGAAACGAATGACATCACTTTGCCGTTACCACTCGTATCTGGAAAATTGCAGAAGTGATGCCGATAGGTGTGGAGCCAGTGCTGTGGCTTCCTGTGTGACTTGCCTTCTCTGCCCAACCCAAATCTGCCCGAAATTGGGCGGAATCCTACTGGAAATTTGAGGGTTGGTTTTCAGCTTAGGCGCTCTTATGTTACAAGAGTGCAGTTGACTGCAAACGGTACATAAAAATGACCTGACCTACCCTTATTCTGGCAGCAGCTTTATGTGGATTTTAACAGCTGCTATTAAGTCCATTGGCTCCACTTTTGGCTCAGTAAACAGGTGGGGCCACTTTAGTGCATCTAACAACATGATGCCCACATCAGTAGTGTCAAAAGCTGAACAATTGAAGTGCCTAGATTGAATATTACTGGCATCATTGTCCTGGCCGATATTTGTCCCTCAACCAATATCACTAAAACAGATAATCTAGTCATTATCTCATTGCTGTTTATGGGACCTTGCTGTATGCAAATTGGCTGCCGCGTTTCCTACATTATAACAGTGACTACGCTTCAATAAGTACTTAATTGGCTGTAAAGTGCTTTGGGACGTCCTGAGGTTGTAAAAGATGCTATATAAATGCAAGTCTTTCTTTCTACTGCACATATATTCTCAGTCAGCATCCTACAGACCTACACAGAGTAACGCTGGATGGGGTAAAACAAACAGGGTAAGGGTCAGTCTAACTCCACTCTCCCGAAACTGGACAGTAAAATTAAAGCACTTAACAGCGTGGTGTGATTTAAGTGTGAAGTTACCGAAATGGAATTTAGGCAAATGTGGCTAGTCTGTCACTGCCTCAATCTTACATTCGTTGCTCGATGACTGAATCCAGTGTTAAAGTGAAATTGAAAAAGTTCCCTAACAGTTCGTCATTACTAATCTTTTTTTTATGTTTATGTAGAGTCAAATGTCCAGTCAGCTATTCTGAACATTATAATTTAATTGGCGTTGAGATGCTGGTGAATAGAACTGTAAGTCAGCACTGCTGCTGTGAATTAGCCACCGGGGATACACAACAGAAGGGTAACCTTCCTGCCAATTCTCTAACTGCTCGTTTCTATTTGGCGCCTCCTTCAGTGGTGTGTCTGAGATTGGCAACTCATCGGAGAGGGGGCAAATAGAATCTTAATCCCTGTTGCCATGGCAGAGCACATTGGTGCTCCAACACACTGCATCAGCGTGCCCCCATTTCATACTTATATTATGGGATATGATTCCTTTGTTGTGGAGTTGCCCACATTCAATTGCTGAAACTATTTTTTTTATATATTCAAGATGGCAACAAGGGGAATTGAGAGAGGGCTAACATATAGTGACACCACCATTCTCGGAGTAATTCCCCCATCAATCATGCCTGGAGACCGCACTGCTGTAAGTGATTGGGATTGATTTTACGCCTATAATTTGTATTATGCAACAATGCTCCACTAACTGCATTTTGCTGGAGAAATAACCCTGCTTTTATCAGGAGACTTTACTGTAGTTCCGGTCATGAGTTCTGTTTGCCGTAGTTTGTAGAGACTCTTTTTAAATGGACTTTGTGGACTGTTTGCTGTAGTGTACTATTTAAATAGACCCTGTTTGCTGAATAAATAGACTTTGTTTGCTGTAAAATAGACTGTTTGCTGTGAGTCCAGCCGTAAGTCCCGCCCAGCCTCCAACTCATTGGCTCACACAATGCAACTCATTGGCTGACACAGTGGTGTCAATAGACACACTGGTTGGGCGAGATACTTTGAAAAATCATTCCACAGTGCCACCTACTCACTACAGTCTGGAACTACATTGTTACAGGCAAATGTTTACATACAGGATTTCCATTCTCATTGTTTACATAAGCAGTCTCAATGTTAAATGTTCAAATAAACAGCACTGTGGGAGAACCGTCACCACACGGACTGCAGCGGTTCAAGAAGGCGGCTCACCACCACCTTCTCAAGGGCAATTAGGGATGGGCAATAAATGCCAGCCTTGCCAGCGATGCCCACATCCCGTGAACGAATAAAAATAAATAAATAAATAAAATAAAAGCAGTACAGCTATGAAACAATACTAATAGTTGACTGGACAGTGCTTATGACTGAGTCTAATTAGGCTCTCCATAGCTTGCCAATATATAATACAGTAAAACAACACTTTTTACTTTTTACATGATGATTTTTGCATGAAATTAATATACCATATGTAAAATTTCTCAGAATTATTTTGGGCAGTGACTGAGAGGGCTATTTTTAACGTCTATACAGGCCCAGTATAGCTGCCCCCTTCTTGCCCCCTCCCATGGTGTATTAAGTATTCCTCCAAGTTGGCCATCCGTAAAAGCGAACTACGAAATGGAATTGGATCACTTTCACAGGCCTGCAAGAAAGCAGGTCCCGATTTATGGCACCATTAATAACGATTTCAGATGGTGAACCAAAGCATCGCGTTGCTGGATCTGTACAGCAGCCATCTGCAGCCTGCTTGCTTTGTTCTCCTAATTATTTGCTGTGTGCTTCATTTTACTGTCAATTAGCTTCAGGCGCCTGTGCAATCACATGGCAATAACATCATATTTCATGATTTCAGTTTTTCTAATCCTGATCTGTTTGTGTCAAGGAGAGCAGAACATGCAGGATCTTGAATCAGCTCTCGCTCCTGTATACTTGCCACATAAAAAATTGACATGTGATAATGCTTTTTGAAATACCATTTGTATTCTTATCTAAAAAGTTTTTTTTTTATTATTGTATGTAAGGTTATAAATAGAGGAAAGTTTTTTAAAAATGAAAATGAACTAAAAGTGTCCACTGAAAACATATCGGGCCTGAAATCGTGCAGAATGGCAAGGCGATGCTCACCGCAGCTCCTGCGAATTCAATTAATGAAAACACTTACCGCGGGGCTCTGTGGCATCGAATTGCTTGAATTCGTACTTTAAACAAAATGTCCGCTAGCAACCCAGCCCCTGCGCAGCGTGAGTTGCCGCGCGGCTGGAAAAGTCTGTGAGGAGAAGAAACAAGATCTGTCAGGAGGAGAAGCCACGCCCGCAGATTCAGGCAGCATTGCTCAAGCAGGCAAGCAGACTTCATTCATTTAAAGTTAGTATTCTGTATGTCATTGTAAATAAAAGTTTTATTTTTTTTTTATAAAAAGCCAAAGAAATAATTAAAAAGACAGGAGGGACAAGTAAAAAAAAAACGTTAATGGCAAAAAAACTATTAAAATAAGGAGTGATATGTGACTCCACATTTTTAAAAGTTAATTTTTAGTTGTTTGGCAGTCATTAAGACTTTTCGCACTGTTAAAACATAAGAACATAAGAAATAGGAGCAGGAGTTGGCCATACGGCCCCTCGAGCCTGCTCCGCCATTCAGTCAGATCATGGCTGATCTTCGACCTCAACTCCACTTTCCCGCCCGATCCACATATCCCTTGATTCCCCTAGAGCCCAGAAAGCTATCGATCTCAGTCTTGAATATACTCAATGACCGAGCATCCACAGCCCTCTGGGGTAGAGAATTCCAAATATTCACAACCCTCTGAGTGAAGAAATTCCTCCTCATCTCAGTCCTAAATGTCTGACCCCTTATCTTGAGTCTATGTCCCCTAGTTCTAGACTCTCCAGCCAGGGGAAATATCCTCTCAGCATCTACCCTGTCAAGCCCTCTTAGAATCTTATATGTTTCAATGAGATCACCTCTCATTCTTCTAAACTCCTGAAAGTATAGGCCCATTCTACTCAATCTTTCCTCATAGGACAATCCTCTCTAAACTTAGTTTACACCTGGTATTTTTAAGCACACCTGTTTGGTGGGATAATTAGTTACTTTCCAGTTAGGCAGATAAGCAAATTGACGCTTTTTGAATGATTTCTCGGATTGCAGCGTGTGATGGTCCTTTAATTCGAAGCAGTCATATTGCCTGCGAACCACTAGGAGCAAGTTCTGGACTTCCGGGTTTCACTGAGCATGTGCAAAAACTTGCTCCTTCAAATCACTACTAAAAGCTGAGAGCACTGTTGAGCTCCTCCGTTATTTAGGGAACGATTTCTGGCCCATCATCACAGTGTAACACTAACATTGAAAAGCCATGGTTGACAAGTTAAACATTAGTCTAGACCAGTCCTAGTCCTGATTTCAACTGATTAATCACAACCTGGAGGTCAAGAAGAGTGAATTCTAGCGAGAACGTTCAAAAAGCATTGATTACTCGAGATGGACAGTGGGAGAAAAAAGTAGGTGGGAACTTCCTGAGAACTGCTCCCATTTTCCGCTACCGTAACTTTGCGACAAAAATCCCGTTAGGGCTTTGGCAGCCAATGGTGGAGCGAAGAAAATCGGAGTAGCACAAGAGGCCAGAATCGGAGAAGCGCAAAGATCTTAGAGGGTTGTAGGGCTGGAGGAGGTTACGGAGATAGGGGGGAGCGAGGTCATGGGAATTTTTTAATCGAGGCGTTGCTGGATCGGGAGTCAATGTAGGTCAGCGAGCACAGGGGTGATGGCGGAGTGGGATGGTGCGAGTTAGGATAGGGGCAGCAGAATTTTGGATGAGCAGATGGTTAAATGGCAGAAGACAATAGCAGGCACAATGAGAGAAGTCAAAGAAATTACAGAAATATTCGTGATGCAGAGTGTGTGTGAATAATTAAAGGAGTTGGGGATAGGCAGATAGAAAAACAGGGAAAGCAGTGCAGGCTTCAGTGGCCCAGGTGTAGACCACCCCACCAGCACACAGCTCAGACAGGGGATCCCCATCCCAAGCAGCAAGCTGCTCCTTACTCCCAATCCCGCAAGTGCTGGTACACCCATCCCACAAAACTGATGCCGTTTGTTTGGAAAAATAGTGCATTTTAAACTGTTTTGCAACTGAGTCCTCAGTAATAGATGCCACTTAACATCTAGCTGTCTCACCTGACTTTTCATGTAGTTAGGTATCAAGTGACATCTTGATGTTAAGCAGTACACCTGACATACCAATACCTGGTATCTGAATTGGAATGACGCCAGTTGACAACAATCTTCCAATCTCCATTAATTATACTCATGCATTTCACACTAGTACACTTAACACACCTTACACCCTGGTCTCAATGCTTCTGCAAAACCATCTGATTAAAGGAGAGGAGATCAATGAGGTTACAGAAACATTTTATACTTGTGCTCTTCAACCGTGGGTGAATTATGGAAGGAGTGAAATGTACGGGGATTAATCAACAGAGATTAGAAGGTTGACGACACCTGTCACCATCTGGAATCAGAACATTTGGTATTGGTGTTGGTGTTGGTATTGGTGTTGGCACACCAGATATTGGTTCCAATACTTTTACAATGGGGAGAACTGTCAGAGGAGTGGAAAAAATGGCTGGGGGTGAATTCCTTTGCTTATGCTAAATTAAAAATCAACAGGTTAACTCCTTCACAATAGTGGACAAAGGGATTTTATATTTTCGTGAACAAACTGTCTTCCAAGAAATAAAATTCCTGGCTTCCCCAGTGGTTATGTTTGCTTATCTAGTGAGTAGTCGAGCCACACAGACCGAGAAGGTCACAGTTTTGATTCCCAGTCTTCACCGAGTTAGCTGGCCTCAGATGGGACAGCAGTAAAATAGAAAAGAAAGACTTGCATTTATATAGCACCTTTCACACCCTCAGGACATTCCAAAGCGTTTTACAGCCAATTAAGTATTTTTGAAGTGTAATCACTGTTGTAGGAAACACGCAGCCAATTTGTGCACAGCAAGGTCTCAAAAATAGCAATACGATAATGACCAGATAATCTGTTATTAGTGATGTTGATTGAGGGATAAATATTGGCCAGGACACCTCCCCTGCTCTTCTTTGAAATAGTGCCATGGGATCTTTTACATCCATCTGAGAGGGCAGGCACGACTTTGAGTTAATGTCTCATCTGAAAGATAGCACCTCCGACAGTGCAGCACTCCCTCAGTCCTGCACTGGAGTGTCAGCCTACATTTTGTGCTCAAGTCTCTGGAGTGGGACTTGAACCCACAACCTTCTCAGAGGCAAGAGTGTTACCACTAAGCCACAGCTGACACTGCTATGATTGGGCTCAGAGCCTCTGGGACTAGGAAGATGAAAATTGGGAAGGGTGTCCTGCTTCTGATTGGTATGCAGATGGCCCTGGTGGAAATATGTACATGTGGACTTCAAATGAGGGCAGGAATGGGCCCAGCCATGGTGCCCTCACACTCAAATAGCCTGTTAACAATCATTGGCAAGGCTCATACGTGAAACATGGGCACTTAGGCAAGGCACCAAAAGGTATCTGGCATCTGTGGAACAATACACCATAAAAGAGTCAATGGCTTTAGAAGACATGATGTGGAGATGCCGGTGATGAACTGGGGTGGACAAATGTACGGAGTTGTACAACACCAGGTTATAGTCCAACAGCTTTATTTGAAATCACAAGCTTTCGGAGCTTGGCTCCTTCGTCAGGTGAGTGAAGGGTTCCATAAAGGCACCGCGGTGCCTTTATGGAACCCTTCACTCACCTGACGAAGGAGCCAAGCTCCGAAAGCTTGTGATTTCAAATAAAGCTGTTGGACTATAACCTGGTGTTGTACGACACCGGGCTTTAGAAGAGGAGAGGGAAGGAAGTAAATGAACAAGAAAAACAAAAAAATATTTCCACAACTATTTAAAAATGTTTTAAAATGAGATGCAATCACATGAAAGTAACAGTACATGTGTTCTGTTTATGGTGCATAATGAGGAGTTAATGGAACTATATTTATGTCTGCTTTTTCTGTATTACAGCTTGGGAATGAAGCAAACAAAATGAACAACAAGCTGCACTTTCATAGCCAGTTAATTGTGCCATTGTTATCTCTACTATTGTGTGGAACCTCATTTAAATTAATTTAATTCATTCAGTTACCCGTCTGAATATCACCGATCTTTTCCTTCTATTTCTTTCAAATGGCATCTATTGAGAGAAATTTATAACAACACACCGAGCTATTTTCATACAGAAGTAGTTGGTGCAAAATTGTATTTAAATCCAGAGGCTGTGCAAATGCTTGAAAAATACCCATGTTTTGGGGGGAAGCAGACAGCAGACAGGTTCATTGAATGTACCTGCTTTTCTCTGTTGAATCCTCTCACTCTAAATGGTTGAAAAATTATATTGTACAATTTCCCAAAGTGGTGGTTGATGGAAGCGATCGTCCATCTACAGCAGTCTGCATCCTTGTCCTACATCACCATATTCATCTCCCCATCCTAAACTAACCTGTTGGTTATTAAACCTATTCTAGAGAAGTGACATAGAGCGATCTAGACATGGACAAGTGCAAGGCATTAGATATTAGGAGAAAGAATGGGAGATACATTTAATGAATGGTGTTCAACTAGCTAGAGAAGAGGCTGGAAGAAGTCTGGAAGTGATAGAGTGATAGTGGTAGACTCAATACATCGCAGAGGATCACCAACAAAACAACACAGAATGCTGAGCTATATTGAATTATAGAATGGTCACAGCGCAGAAGGAGGCCATTCGGCCCATCGAGCCTGTGCCGGCTCTTTGTAAGAGCAATCCAGTTAGTCCCATTCACCCGCTCTTTCCCCATTGCCCTGCAAATTCTTTCCCTTCAAGTATTTATCCAATTCCTTTTTGAAAGCCACGATTGAATCTGCATCCACCACCCTTTCAGGCAGCGCATTCCAGATCATAACTACTCACAGTGTAAAAAAGTATTTCCTCACGTCACCTATGGTTCTTTTGCCAATCACCTTAAATCTGTGTCCTCTGGTTCTTGACCCTTCTGCCAATGGGAACAGTTTCTCTTTATTTACTTTATCTAAACCCTTCATGATTTTGAACATTTCTATCAAACCTCCTCTTAACCTTCTCTGCTCTAAGGAGAACAACCCCAGCTTCTCCAGTCTATCCACGTAACTGAAATCCCTCATCCCTGGAACCATTCTAGTAAATCTCTTTTGTACCCTCTCTAAGGCCTTCACATCCTCCCTAAAGTGCGGTGCCCGAAATTGGACACAATACTCCAGTTGTGGCCGAACCAGTGTTTTATAAAGGTTCAACATGACTTCCTTGTTTTTGTACTCTATGGCTCTATTTATAAAGCCCAGGATCCCTGTCCTGCCACCTGCAAATCTGTAGAGCACAGCACTGAGGCTGCCATGCTGAAATTGTGCAGACCACACTTTGAGTGCTGTGTTCAAGTTTGGTCACCAAGACACAAGGAGACCATCCAAGCCTTGAAAGGTGTGCAGAGAAGTATCAAGGGGATAATCCCTAGTGTTGCAGGACTCAGTCTGATGATAGACTAGACAAACCCAGACAGGCTTTAGTGAGAGTATCCTTTAATATCTTATGTACTTTATAAAGGTATATAAGATACAAAAAGACACTATAAAGTAATAGAAAAGGTAAATCCAGAACGCTTATTTTAAGTTAAGCCTTGATTGCAGGTTACGGAATCCTTTCAAAAACGTAGGTTGTGGATTTTTGTGAAATAATGAGCCAAATAGCCTTCCTCATCTATACTTATCTTTATGATGTTTTCCATTTTTAATCTGCAAACCAAGTTTTGTGAATTTATCGCCAAAGAACATTTCACTGGCTAAACAGGATCTAGGGCACCTGAGTAGCAAATGGGAGGGGTTATTACAGCACAGCTCAAGTTCATTGATGACAAGTCTGGAGAAGATCATTGTACAGTTGAGCATAGATGTTTCTTTGGAGAATATGAATATGTTTGCCTGGCAACAGAGTGACTTATAGTAAATTTTCTATTTCCAAATCAGTGATTTTATCATCCTGTATCAGATGGCAAATATATTTAAAAGCTCACAGATACTAAATTAGGAAATATGGCAGTAGGAGATGGAGCTTGCTGAAAACTGCGGTGTGTTTTTTGCCTTTTGAGTTTTATTTCTAAACTGCATTTGGGGAAATATTAATAGTTAGATCCTTCAGTTCTGGAATGTAACAGGCTTTGAAATTATGCTCCATGAATATTAGTATATGAAAGCTGAACTCATTCATTTCAAATTCATTTGTCCGCCATTTTAATGGCATCGTTGACATGTATATTACTTTAACTACACCTAGTGGCACCTCGTGGTTATGATACTGGACTAGCAACCCAGAGGTCATGAGTTCACAGTCCTACCAGAGCAAAGTTGTGAAATTGAATTCAGTAAATCTGGTCAAATGCTGGCCAGCACCAGGGAAAAATAATCATGAAAGCTGCTGGAAATCTACCAAATGTACCTGGCCTGACCTAGCCTACATATGATTGTGGTCCCACGCTGGGTAGCTGACTCTTAATGTCCTCAGGGCA
The DNA here is from genome assembly GCF_035084215.1 of Heptranchias perlo. NCBI lineage: Eukaryota > Metazoa > Chordata > Chondrichthyes > Hexanchiformes > Hexanchidae > Heptranchias > Heptranchias perlo. Next base: position 29,967,399 of record NC_090353.1, read on the forward strand.
ATTAGCGATGGGCAATATATACTGCCCCCATCCCAAGAACAAATTGGTTCAATGTTTGTAGCTAATATTCCACAGGTGAATTTCAAGCCTCTAGTTATTTATATCGCTGTATCTCAGCAGAGATACACCAGGTAAGGGCATCCAATTACAATGATTCGTGAGACTGGAAAGTCATAAGAACATAAGAACATAAAAAATAGGAGCAGGAGTAGGCCAATCGGTCCCTCGAGCCTGCTCCGCCATTCAATAAGATCATGGCTGATCTGATCCGAACCTCAAATCTAAATTCATGTCCAATTTCCTGCCCGCTCCCCGTAACCCCTAATTCCCTTTACTTCGGAAACTGTCGATTTCCGTTTTAAATTTATTTAATGATGTAGCTTCCACAGCTTCCTGGGGCAGCAAATTCCACAGACCTACTACCCTCTGAGTGAAGAAGTTTCTCCTCAGCTCAGTTTTGAAAGAGCAGCCCTTTATTCTAAGATTATGCCCCCTAGTTCTAGTTTCACCCATCCTTGGGAACATCCTTACCGCATCCACCCGATCAAGCCCCTTCACAATCTTATATGTTTCAATAAGATTGCCTCTCATTCTTCTGAACTCCAATGAGTAGAGTCCCAATCTACTCAACCTCTCCTCATATGTCCGCCCCCTCATCCCCGGGATTAACCGAGTGAACCTTCCTTGTTTTAGACTATAGTGTTCAGTGAAAGAGTACAAATAACAGGTGAAATTTGCTGAAAGCACTGAGCTTCAAATTACTGTGGATCTGAACTGACAATTACATAATTAAGTCATTTAGTATGATTTTCTTTAAGCCTGTAGAGTAAAAAAACTCATTCATGCTTTGTACGTGGGACTCCTGAATAGGACCCATAACTGGAATGATTCATTCAGATGATAAAATAATTCAAAATTCATTTAAGAATGTAGCCTAAGTACAATGGTTGAGCTTATTATGATTCATAATAATAACACTAATAAATGTTATCCAGTGAGCAATACTCTCCCCAACTCTGAGGATATTCCAGCACCTGCCAAACAGACCAGGAAGGTCCTCAACTTTGATCCTTGGTTACTGCTGAGTTTGTTTATCACAGTCAGAGCAGTGGTGGGCGGCTACAATTGGGCTCAGCACCTCCTGAGTGAATGAGAAAAGGAACCAGCTAGAAAGCATGCTGCAGGAAAGGGAAGATAGGTGTTGGCTGGGCTCACCTCAGATGCTGTTCCCACTGATCCCAAGATTGCATGGCTGACTGTAACTCACCGCCTGGTGCCTGGATTGTCAAATGGCTTCCAAGGCGAGGTACCAAAGGCCACTAACACTTCTAGAACTATACACCAACGTGAGCTGATACCTTCAGGTGAAAATGGAGCATGCTGGACAGTAAAAGACTCTGGGGTAAAATTGGTCTTCGCCAGTGGCACATAGTGGGCTTATAGCGAACTAGCAGCTAGTTCTAAAAGGAAATGGGGTGTTGTAAGACGGACTGGAGATACGCAATCAGACTATTTCACGCTTCTGACAAAGACCAATTTAAACCCCTCTTTATCCCATTGGATAGAATTACATAGAATATACAGCACAGAAACAGGCCATTCGACCCAACTGTCTATGCCGGTGTTTATGCTCCACGTGAGCTTCCCCCCGCCCTTCTACATCTAATCCTATCAGCATGATCTTCTATTCCTATTTCCCTCATGTGTTTATCTAGCTTCCCCTAAGTGCATTTATGCTATTCGCCTCAACTACTCCTTGTGGTAGCGAGTTCCACATTTTAACATTCTCTGGGTAAAAAGTTTCCCCTGAATTCGTTGTTGGATTTATTAGTGACTATCTTATATTTATGGCTCCTAGTTTTGGTCTTCCCCACAGGTGGAAACATCTTCTCCACGTCTACCCTATTAAACCCCTTCATAATCTTAAAGAGCCCCAGCCTGTTCAATCTTTCCTGATAGATATAACCTATTATATATGACAGACTTATTCAGACTGTTTTAACAGTCTTGTAATGTTTCTGTAGAGGCCTAGCATCCTGCATTTTACACTTCATTCCAAGCATTTTTGAATTTGTTTGAAGGTTATTAAATACATTACGTGACTCTTTGTGAAAATATTTTGCCTATTTCAACCATTCATGTCTACCTGTCATTTACCGTTCCCCTCTTTGAATTGGTTAGTCCTATACAGCAGCCCACCTGCTTGACCATCCCAGTTCTGGTGGAGGATCCCACCCCCAACTTTAAGCTGTCTTTTCTCTTTCCAATGCTGACTGGCTCGCTGTGCTTTTGCAAGATTTTCTGTTTTTATTTCCAGCATATGCAGTTTTTCTTTTTACCTCTACTTTCCTATCCAGCTGACTCCCAACCCATGCGTGTGTTTTCAGTGCTGCTGGACTAAGCCCCACTTTTGCAAACCATACTCTGCATTGTCAGAAAGCTATTGCATGTAGTAGGTAGCCTTTATTTTTGTTAGGTAATGGTATCGAAGAGATATGGAGCTAAGGCAGGTAAATGGAGTTGAGGTACAGATCAGCTATGATCTAATTAAATGGTAGATCAGGCTCGAGGGGCTGAATGGCCTCCTCCTGTTTCTAGATATCACTGTAGCAGATCACAGGACTAATGATTTCAAAGCTTGCAATGCGGAATTATTACAGTAAATACCTGTTTCAGTGAATGTTGATGGTGGACCATTTCTTCTGAAGGGATAATGTCCAGATATTTTCAGCCCATTGTATAATAATCGCTAGTAGATGTTTATGGGCACAATTTGATAAATTATAATTTAATAAATTTAATTTTTTAATGTCCTTTAAACTGTGCTCACTTCTGTCTCTCCACAGTAGCTGTCTTTTTTTAAAGATTATTTTGTGCACCAACTACCAGGGTAGATCTAGCGCCTTCATCTGCTAATAGTAATGGACTTTCTATTTTTAGACTTCCAGTAAAAGCTTTTCTTCTCCATGGTAATACTGCTTTTATCTGGCAGACCTGTAGGCTACTTCCACTCCTATGGATACAAAATAGAGAAAGGTCTCTCGAGCTGTGAGGAATGATCCTTCTGACTATAAATCAACGACACACAATAGCTCCTGCCCCTCACTCTTCCCTAGGGACACCAATTAACTGACTCATGTTTTTCTAATTCTGCTGTGTCTAAACACGTAAAGGTTACATTTATTCAGAGTCACTCAATCTCAAATGGCGAGGAAGTAGTGAGATAAGTAGGCATGAGGCCCTCACCATTCGATGCCACTCATTTTACTACTACCATCTCCTAAAACTTTTTTTATATAAGTAAGGTGGCGTTGGTCACTTTTTAAAATTTGTTCTCAGGGTATTGGCGATACTGGCAAGGTTGCATTTATTGCCCATCCCTAGTTGCCGTCAAAGGTGAAGGATTTCTTAAACCACTGACAAGGTGGTAGAGGGCCTTCTTCTTAAACTACTGCAGCCCTTTTGATGCTTCTTGGAACTTATTTTCACAAATGACTGGCTTGCCAGGCCACTTTGTAGTGCATTAAGGGGCTGAATTTACTAAGCCATTCTGCCAGACTCCTGCCGTAAATCCACCTAGGGAAAGAAACCAGGAGCCTGCAAGGCCTGGTCCTGACCGAACTTAGGATTTCCGGCTTGGGCCTTGTAAATGGCGAAGCCCCTGCCCACTCCTTACAAGTCCAGTGCCGAGCAGGGCGGCGGGGTTAGGACCAGGGCAGGGACTCTTTATGTTTCTCTGGACCATATGGAACCTGGCGTATGTCTGGAACCCGGTACGCACATTGAGATGGGACATACGGGGGTTACCACTGACCAGAAACTTAACTGGACCAGCCACATAAATACTGTGGCTACAAGAGTAGGTCAGAGGCTGCGTAGTCTGTGGCAAGTGACTCACATCCTGACTCCCCAAAGCCTTTCTACCATCTACAAGGCACAAGTCAGGAGTGTGATGGAATACCATTCGCTTGCCTGGATGAGTGCAGCTCCAACAACACTCAAGAAGCTCAACACCATCCAGGACAAAGCAGCCCGCTTGATTGGCACCCCTTCCACCACCCTAAACATTCACTCCTTCCACCACCGGCACACTGTGGCTGCAGTGTGTACCATCTACAAGATGCACTGCAGCAACTCGCCAAGGCTTCTTCGACAGCACCTCCCAAACCCACGACCTCTACCACCTAAAAGGACAAGAGCAGCAGGCACATGGGAACACCTGCACGTTCCCCTCCAAGTCACACACCATGCGGACTTGGAAATAAATCGCCATTCCTTCACTGTTGCTTGGTCAAAATCCTGGAACTCCCTACCTAACAGCACTGTGAGAGTACCTTCACCACACAGGCTGCAGTGGTTCAAGAAGGCGGCTCACCACCACCTTCTCAAGGGCAATTAGGAATGGGCAATAAATGCTGGCCTTGCCAGCGATGCCCACATCCCATGAACGAATAAAAAAAAATAAAGGAATATGAGCCTCCAGAAGGGCAAGGAAGTGGCTTGGACCCCCTAACTTGAGAAATGTAAAAAGATTTGTTTCAGCCCTTGGTAAGAGGGCCAAAGGGGGCACAAACAAGTCTCTCTGGTGGGGGAGAGCAGGCTCTCCTCCCCCTCCTGGAGTTTACAGCAGCATTGGGCTGGCGAGTGCCTGAGATGCACCTGTAGAGTCATGGGCACCCGCCAGCCCCATGTAAATGAGGTTCCCTCTCCCGACCCCACATACTCCGATTTTGTTTGAAGGTTTATTTTCTTCAAGACTTGCTGCAAATTTTTTTTTTTCTGAGCTAAGAAGATGTTGTCTCCTGAGATTGTATTAACTGGGCTTTGTTTGAACATTCTTGTCACTGAAATTGCAGAATCACCAGGGTTCGGAAACTAAATGAGGAGTAGAGTTAGAAGTTTACTTATTTAAAAAAAATTAACACTGAGATTTACACTGAGAAGGTTTCACGATGCCAGAAAATGTACCAAATCAGGTAGTAAAAAGCAACATTTTCATGGTGGAGAGTTTGCCTCTGTCCTTGAAAATAAATGTCATGCCTTCAGTACTCACAATCCCCTTCAGTAATTTCTACATCCACCACTGCTGTAAATTGGGCTTCTGTATATTTCAATAAAAGTGATCAGAGTAGGTAAGGGTATACCTGCAGCTCAAATTATGACAAGCCCATGTCCCACTGTACTTTCAGTCTAACTCCTTGTCTTCACACATCATAAATCCTATATTCAGAGCTGTTTTTGATCTGTCAGATTTTCAAGGGCATTTTTTGAAGGTGCTTGTCAGCTTTTGCTAGTTTGCGAGTTTGGCACGTATGAATATCCTTTTGAGAATACCACAGCAGTAGGATACTTGAAACTCCTAATAGTGGTTAGGAGCAGATATTATAATTTAAAATAACTTATAAAATACAATATATATTGCAATAATTAACAGATGTAAGGACTTGAGTTCAGGGTTCTAATCTATTCTCATGGATTCTACTTTCCGAGTTGATTATATTGTCTGAGCTCCTTAATTAGACTGCTGCCTTTCAACTCCAACCCAAGTATTGATCACTCAATGTTTGGTCTGTTTCCTGCTATGTTTGTTATCTTCTGGTCAGTATTGAACCACAGTACATCATTATCTGCTAAAGTCCACTTGTGTTTTGTTTGCGATAGGATAAAACTTCATTTCTTCAGAACCTTAATTTTACAAGCCTTTGGGTTTTCAATGTAAGTTTTGGTCCTTACTCAAAATTTATTCCGACTATGGCTGCAATGTTCCTCCTGCTGCTTTTGTGTGGTTACCAGGAATATCATGAATCATTAATTAAATAAAGTATAACATGGCAGTGTACAGTAAAGCAATGCCTGCTTCAAAACGAAGAGAGAAGTCCAAAATTTTAATTCGCATTTAACCGCACGGTCTAGAAATAACACTAACTTATGCAAGTTGCAGTGTAAAAGCTACTTAAAAATTGTTCCAAATAGTAATTGCATAAATAAATAAGAAGAGTGATTTCCCTCAAATGGAGTGAATACCTCAGTGGAAAATAAAAATGTCTATCTGTAAGAATAAAGCCAAGGGACAAAGGAATAGAAAATAAAATAACACTAAAACGTAAGACAAAAAGTTGCTGTTCAGTTGCAATCAAAGGCCTGAGCAGGTTAGGTTGTAGATACAGTGTTAAACTGGAGACCATGATTCTAAGATCTGTTAGATTCCATTGCCAATATATAATGCAACCAAAAATGGAAGAGGCTGGATAATACAGCTGATGTTTCACTGCTGGGATCTAAGTTAAAAATCAGAAATTATTCAAGTACCTTTTGGAAATAAGGGGCAAAGAGGGGGAGGAATTTTTGAAATGTGTTCAGGAGAACTTTCTTGACCAGTACGTTTCCGGCCCAATGCGGAAGGAGGCATTTGGTTCTGGGGAATGAGGCGGGCCAAGTGGAGCAAGTGTCAGTGGGGGAATATTTAGGGAACAGCGATCATAGTATCACAAGGACACACAGTGAGGAGGACAGTGAGAAACTTCAAGAGGATATAGATAGGCTGGTGGCATGGGCGGACACGTGGCAGATTAAATTTAACACAGAAAAATGTGAAGTAATACATTTCGATAGGAAGAATGAGGAGAGGCAATATAAACTAAAGGGCACAATTCTAAAAGGGGTACAGGAACAGAGAGATCTGGGGGTATATGTACACAAATTGTTCAATGTGGCAGGGCAGGTTGAGAAAGCAGTTAAAAAAGCATATGGGGTCCTGGGCTTTATAAGTAGAGGCATAGAGTACAAAAGCAAGGAAGTCCTGATGAACCTTTATAAAACAACGGTTCAACCACAACTGGAGTTCTGGGCACCACACTTTAGGAAAGATGTGAAGGCCTTAGAGAGGGTGCAGAAGAGATTTACTAGAATGATTCCAGGCATGAGAGACTTTAGGTATGTGGATAGACTGGAGAAGCTGGGGTTGTTCTCCTTGGAACAGAGAAGGTTTAAAGGAGATTTGATAGAGGTAGTAAAAATCTTGAAGGGTCTAGACAGAGTAGATAGAGAGAAACTGTTTCCATTGGCGGAAGGGTCAAGAACCAGAGAACATAGATTTAAGGTGATTGGCAAAAGAATCAAAGGTGACATGAGGAAAAACTTCTTTACACAGCGAGAGGTTAGGATCTGGAATGCACTGCCAGAGGGGTTGGTGGAGGCAGATTCAATCATGGCCTTCAAAACGGAACTAGATAAGTACTTGAAATGAAAAATTTGCAGGGCTACGGGGATAGGGCGGGGGAGTGGGACTACCTGGATTGCTCTTGCATAGAGCCGGCTCGGACTCAATGGGCCGAATGGCCTCCTTCCGTGCTGTATCCTTTCTACGATTCTAAATCAAGTAAATTGTAAACACTGCTTATCCCTCACCATTAATTTACTTACCTCAAGAAAATCGAGCAGCTTCTCCAGTTACTATATACTTCTAAATCCACGCAGGCTATCGTTATGACTTCTATGATGATATCAACCCCCTGCATCACCTTCTCAAGCATTTTCCCACTAATACCCAGCACTTGAGGTAAAATAGGGAGAGCTCCTCACTGCTTCTTATTTGCATTATATCGGATTGGAAAAGTGTTCAATCCCCTACTCATTTCAACTTGAAAAAAACAGATCTAAGCATCTTGATTCTTATTTTATTATTGAGAAACCGAGGTCGAGGGTCAAGGCTCGTAACGCAAGGTTGAAAAGAGTAAAAGGGAAGGTGAAATAAATTAAGAAGTAATGAATACGTGGCACAAATCTAGGGTTTCAAAAAGCCTAAAGATTGTAGAGGAGGAAAAGGCAGAGGGAGGTAAGGAATCCCATACTTTTGAGTTACACAGACTCCGACTTGGCAGGACTGACATCGAGTGCAAAAAATTGAAAATTCTCTAGCATAGATATCCTCAACATGCTGACTGCAAAATTTAACACCTTTTTATTAATTCCAAAAGCATCTATCTCTCCGGCTGGCTGCAACATATGCGATCCACAATTGTAACACTTAGCACAGTGAGCAGTCTCTTCTGTGGCTGAGGTAACACTAGGAGAACTCCCCCACTGCAGCTCATTTGCATTATTACTGGAATGGTAAATGTCAATCCCCTACTTAATTCACCCTTTAAAAGCATCTCATTTTTTTTATTATTATGGAGAAGCCAACATGAAGGGCAAAAACCCATTGGACAGGAGATCACCAAGGTTGAAAAGAATAAAGCCTGAAAATTCCTATTCACAGGATAACTGTAGGGTAAATTTCAAGTACAAAGCTTCATGCACTTGTACTACGTACCTGTGTGTGTTATTTATAGGCAGATGCAGGAATGTGGTTTGAATACATTAAACCGTTGCAATTGAATTTTGCCAATGGAAGTTTCATCTTTTGGGTGTGATCATCTTACACTGATTTACCCATGATTTCCCTGTATCTAATCCAAGACTGGCTGAAATTGTAGAAACTCCTGCACAGTGGACTAGTAATTCAGCGAACGTGAATTCTAATCTCACCAGGGCAGTTTGAGAATTTTTTTTAATTGAATTTGAGTTCAATTAAAAAAAAATCAGGAGTTAGAGTTGGAAACAGTCCAATGAGTACTGATTTCAACACAGTAAGGAAGCAAGGGGAAAGGAGAGCATGGTGGTCAGATTATTTCATTGAAAAGGAATAATAGAAAAGTCCAAATGAGCACTGATCATCGTAATAGATCTATTAAATAAAGAGATACAAATAAGGTTGTGACAGAGAAAGAGAGGTTGGAAACTACAGGTAAAAGAGCAAGTGCTATTTTGCATCTAGTCCAGAAATCTGAACGAGATGTTAGATATAAGAACTACAATCAAGCCTCACACAGGATATTAATTTTCTTTCCGTGCAGCTGTTCCTTCCAGGATATCACACAAAAAAACATTTTCAGAACTTTCAATGCATCCCCAATTATTTATAAGAACAAATTCTCTTTAAAAGTTATACTGACATATTGAAAAAAAAATGAAACCAACACATTGTTCCATTGGGCTGAAAAAAGTGGATGGCCATCATTTGGGAATAAGACTTTGTTAAAACTATTTCAAAAGTAATGAAGATGACTTTTATTTTGGAGCAGAGAGGACTCCCTCGTTCATCAAACCATTACAGTTTTCAGAAAGCCTGCCTTTCTTCAGCTTTGACCTTGAATGAAAGGGTTCAGCCAACACACGACTTCCAAACAGGAGCTGTGACATCTAGCAAGATTTATTCATCAATATGTGATAGTGGGACATAGGTTGGTGCAGCAAACTCTTTTCCTAAGGCTTTAAAACCTATCCTCCTCAAAACTTTAATTCCCAATCTTATACAAAAACAATTCTTGGGGAGAACACAAGGTGAAATACACCTGGATAATTGCTAAGCTGGTTACATTCATCACCTGCATGCCTGTTGAGATACATCAGAATTAATTCACCATACTTGATAGAACACAGGCTGTATTGCCCACTCATTTCAGTCCCCAGGCCTATATGGCTAGAGGTGTAACAAAGTACAGTTTTCATATATGCTAGTGATTTGCCCAAAGAGAAAAAAAAACTTAACACAGAGTGAAAAAATGATGGCCGTGAAAGAAAAGAAAGAAGAGACAAAGGAAAAATGGAAGGAAGGAAGCAAAAAAGGAAGGAAAAAATAATAAATTTGTCATCTGGCAGGGTCACCTGATATTGGGCTCATAAATAGTCAGAGATTAGAAGTGATCACTTCAAAGATATTGTCAGGGCAAACTACAATGTCGCAAGCTATCAGTGGCTGAAGAAAGACTTTTTAGAATTTTGGGATTAGCCAATAAGAAATCAACATTTGCCAATGGAGGCCCAGCTCCTGAATATAGAATATTATTTGGAAATATTAATGGGAAAGCTAAAATTTTAAAAATGGAGGTAATGGAGAGAAGGAAGTGATATGTATGGTACTTGCATATTGTTAACTGAGCACTGAGCTCAATCCTCATGTCAATTGCTTAAATTGTTACTTTTTGTAGAATCTCTTTACATTCATATTAAAGGAAATGCGAGAAAAGATGGCGTAAAATGGGTGCCTAAAGGTCCAATATGGTGGGCGGCGTGTGTGCGCTCATTCTGGGCCAGAAGTGCGCTGCCCGCCATATTGGATCGAGCAGCTCAGTAGGTGTCCCAAGGCGCGCGTCGGACGTACTGAAAAGCCTCATTATAGTATTAAAATAAGGGACCTACGTTTGTTGAACGACACTTTGGGGAATTTGGTTTGCCCCAGCCCCCGACTTGCCAGATGATAAACTCGTCCAGCAAATCATGGCGCTAACAGTCAGCAAGGACACTGCTTTTGGGAACAGTTTTATTCCAGTCATGGGTGGTCTGGTAGGTCTGCCTTTGGGACTGAAGGATGAGGCGGGGGTAGTGGGGGGGGGGGGGGGGAGTGAAGAAGGCTGGAGCGATCAGGAGCAGCTCGGAGAAGAGGAGGACACTGTGCAGGAGGCCATACCCACAGCGGGTTTTCAGTGAGCACCTCTCATACCTCAACTTCGACCTCAATTTCAACTTCAATGTCACCTGCGGCAGCCACAACTGCAGCCTCAAACCAGGGCATGGACAGCTCTGCCTGTGCCTGTCAAGGTCACGTTGGCCCTTAACTTTTACGCCACAAAGTCGTTCCAGGCTGCAGCAGATGACATCAGCGACATCTCGCGGTTTGTTGTGCACCACTGTATCAGGGAGGGCACCAAGGCTCTCCACGCCAGGAGGAACACATACATCACATTCCCTCTAGACATAGCGAAGCAGAATGAGGGGGCACTAGGTTTCACCCACATTTCTGGCTTCCCCAGGGTCCAAGGCACCAAGGCACCATATACCATATACAGATTAAATCTGGAATAAAAAAAACTAGTATCAGTAATGGTGGCCATGAAACTACCGGATTGTCGTAAAAACCCATCTGGTTCACTAATGTCCTTTAAGGAAGGAAACCTGCCGTCTTTACCCAGTCTGGCCAATATGTGACTCCAGACCCACAGCAATGTGGTTGATTCTTAATCGCCCTCTGAAATGGCTCACCACCACCTTCTCAAGGGGAATTAGGGATGGGCAATAAATGCCGGCCTTGCCAGCGATGCCCACATCCCATGATCGAATAAAAAAAAACTAACCCACATGGCCATGCAGGTCTGTGACCAGTTTCCTGGCAGCAGTCATGATTGATTCATCTTGCGCCAGTTCGCTGGGCCGCATTTATTCCAACCAGGCCATCAGGTCACAAGCTGGCTACTTGGCGACAAGGGATAACCACTCCAGCAATGGTTCATGACTCCTGTCAAGAACCCGGGCCCAGACACAGAGCTGGCCTACAACGAGAGCCATGCAGCCACCAGAAATATCATTGAGCAAACCATCGGTGTGCTCAAGCAATGCTTCTGCTACCTGGACCGTTTGGGAGGAGCTCTCTAATACATCCCTGACTGTGTTTCCAGATTTGTGGTCGTGCTGTATAACTACACTATACCGAGGGAACCTGGGGAACATGGAGAGGAGGAAGAGAAGGAGCAGCATCGACCACCAGTGCCCCTAGCTGCCAGAGCTCTCAGACAGCAACTCATCCAAGAATGCTTCATCTGAACCATCCCTCCCATCCCCAATACACCAACAGCCCTGAAATCCTTATCATCACTGCCCTTACTATCACAATTTGATTGCCTTCCTTCAGTCCTTATAGGTCTTGCCCTCACTCGATTACAAATATTAACACCAACACCAAATCCAGAAAAAAAAATTACCCCAACAACTCTATTCCAAACGTGTATAATAGTAACAGGAATAATTAAGAATCACCCTTCTACAACCTCTTAGTGCCTGTCTTGTGTACTCGTGTCCTAGTGCTTCTGCGAGTTGTATCACCAGTGGCCGCAGCTTGGGAGGTGGAAGGCTGTTGAGGTTCAATTGAGGACACTTCAGATGGCGATGGTTGGTGACCTTGAGTAGCTCTGGGCCTTGAGGGTCTGGCTGCTAACAAGGGTGTGATCCATTGTACACACGTCCATTTTCAGGTGCAACCGAATTTCTAGGCCATGGTTACTAAAGTTCTCCACCACTGGGGTTTTCCTCACCTCATGCCTGGGTCTGTTGTAGACTAATTGATAGAGGTTGATTGCCATAGTTAATCAACAACTCCATTATCGCTGTATCACGTGACTGCTAGGATGGTAGAAGGCGAACTGGATGGACCTTTCTCATTGAGCAATTCCTATGTTCCTATTACCAAGGATTCCAGAATGAGACATAGCATGAACCGCTAGCAACCTCCTCCTCCTTTACCCAGACAATTCAATATTAAGTAGAGGATAATGCATAGTTAGAATTATGATCTCCTTTTCATTTGCTTAATTGAAAAGTCTTTACAGAAACGCTGCTAATCCCAACGAGTCATCCAGGCCTTTCTCACAAATGAAATAAAATCTAGATTAAAACAAAAGCAAAATACTGTGGATGCTGGCAATCTGAAATAAAAATGGAAAATGCTGGAAACACTCAGGAAGCCAGGCAGCATTTGTGTAGAGAGAAATAGAGTTAACGTTTCAGGTCGATGACCTTTCGTCAGATTACTCGGCTCAACTGTGTATCAAATTTTTCATTACATTGTGCTTTTGTGACTTTGTATTATTAAAAGCTAACTCTTTTTGTTATTAAAAGTTTATATTGTAATCAAATAAATATTAGGGAGCACAATGAAGTATCACCAGTCCCAAATCATCCTTAATTGCTTTCCAAGAGATAGAAAGCTACATGTCACTCTGCACTGCTGTTGCAAATGGTCAGAAAACGGTTTGCAGCGCATTCTCGAGTTTCTGATATGTACTCCCGGTGGGCAAGGCTCCCGGCCTGAAGTGCAAAGTTGGAAAATTAACCTTTAGGTATTTGAAACAAATAAAAAACACTGGGCTAGAAATTGGGCCGTGTAGCGCCTGTTGTTTTGACGCTGCGTGGTCTCCCGAACATCCAAGATGGCGCCCTTGGATGCCCATGTACGCTTCTAGCATGACGAGCGCCGGACGCCATCCTGGTAAAGGATTTAGCGCATGCGCAAATATTGAATGCCGGCACCATGTAAATAGGGAGAATATGCGTTCGATCAGTGTGCAACACTGATTTAAAGTGATAGACACCATTTTGGGACTTAACGCTCAACTCAAAGCTTAACCACAACCATCTGAACATGTCTTAGAGTGCCTGAAGGACCTCCCCACCAGCGCTATTTAAAGGAACCATGCAGGATTTACAGGATAGTTGCTGGATTATTGCTTCTGGCTGCTGACGCATTTGTACCTGTTCTTGGAGATCTCCTATACTTGAATACTAGGACAAGGGGGCACAGCCTATCATTTAGAGCCAGGACATGCAGGAGTGAAGTTAGGAGATGCTTATACATGCAAAGGGTGGGAGAAGTTTGGAAGTTTGGAACAGTTGATGCTAGCTCAATTGTGAATTTTAAATCTGAGATTGATAGATTTCTGTGAACCAAGGGTATTAAGGGATAAGGGGCTAAGGTGGGTATATGGAATTAAGTCACAGATCAACCATGATCTTATTGAATGGCAGAACAGGCTCGAGGGGCTAAATGCCACTGCCACTTGCTGCCTCCTGTTATGCACCACCTTCTCCTGCAAGAAAGCGGGACATGTGTCTGGGTGATGTGCCTATCATGGTTGAATAGCTTCTAGTGTGTGTGGCCTGTGAGTTGTGGGTGTGCAGCTTGCAACAATGGTAAGGGCGAGAGGAAGCTTCTGATTGGAAGAGTTGAGTGCTGATTGAAAGAGTTTGTTGGTATGTGGGTGATGGGCGGGTGTAGTGCGTGGAGCAGTGGATGTGGCTAGTGGTGCAGTTGGTAGGTGATGCCACTTGACAGTTAACCTCACTCACCTTGACCACTCGTGTCAAGGCATTGAACTTCTTCCTGCACTGCATCCATGTTCATGGTGCTATGCGCCTGGCATTGACTGTGTCCCCTACTGCCTTTTGAGCATATGTCTGGAGGGCCTCTTGCCCCCCCCCCCCCCCCGCTGCCTCCCCCCCCCCCCACGGATATAGGATCTCCCTCCTTCTGTCCACTTCTTGCACCAAGGCCTCTAGTGCATCAGCAGAGAACCTTGGTACACGCTCTCTCGCAGGCCCAGTACCAACTCAGACCTACAGTTTGGTGAGGTCGGGCATGCAGATTGGAGGATGTAGATTTAGTGGTGCACAACCTTTATTCAATGTTTTAACATAACTCAACAGTTTGTAAACATAGGGATGGGACCTGCATCTGTGTTCTACATGTGCGACGTCTGATCTCTGTTCAGACTCCGGGGCAGACAGCAGACTGTTATTTTTGGCAAATAAGTTACCGGCTACCTTTTATGAGGTTTTGGCAGACTGTCGGATAGACATCCTGTCTTTAAGGGATTGGGGCTCCCCCTGCTGGCAAAAAGTGCAAATGTTCTTGAATCCTCGTGTCAACGCTGATTTGCAACAGGTAAGTACTGAGGCCGGACGAATGTCTCGTCCTGTCTGCGCAGGAAGCGGGTGCGGATTAGTCGCGGATCGCGGCACCCGAGTTCAGTTTATGGCCTGATACAATTTAACATCACTTTCATCCCAAGAATGATTTAAACAAAAGCTTTTTCAGGAGATATTTCCAATAATGCAGAAGCATTATAGCAGACTTACTTCTGGCTTAAAAGTAGTAAAGAGATTTCAGATACTGTACATGCTTACAGTCCTACAATTGTGACTAAGAGTTATTCTCTAAAACATTCTCCCTTGCTACCTCACTCTTCTCCTTTAAAGGGCTCCTTAAAGCCTTTCTCTTTCATCATACTTTTGGTAGGCATACCTCTGCCAAGCAATTTGGGGACTCTTTATGATGTTACAGATGCTATAAATGTGCAAGTGGTTGTCATTGAGTTGTCCCTTTCTGGATTAAGAAAAAAAATGTATGGCCCATTTTAACTCGAGACGGGATTCGGGAGTGCGGAATCCTGAAGCGGGCGGCCAACCGTCCGGCCCCCCCCCTCCCCCCCACCCCACCCCGGAGCGTGAGCCGAGGGGATTTTAACTATTGGGCCTCATTTTCATGCCCCGACTTTGACTCCCGCTCGAAGCCGGTGGGAATGATGATCCCGCCAGTGGGCAGCAGTCAAAATCGATGAGGGGTCAGGCTGCTGCCCAGGGACACACGGAAACAGTCCCCAGCAAGCTAATCATGGAGGGTTAATGCACTATGGTCAGATTCACAAAGGATGTGATTTGTGACTTTTGTTAAGGCCATTTCAATGCTGTAACAGGGACGGAAATCTGATTAGAGAATTCAAACATGGAGTTGCAGGAAAGATGGGCACAGATTTAGGAGGTAACAATATGTTCAAGAACATTGGAGAGAAAAGGAAGGTTGGAGATGAAGCAGTAGTTTGCAAGGACAGAGGGGTCAAGGTGTTTTTTTTTGAGGAGGATTGTAATGATGATGGTTTTGAAAGGAATGGGCACAGCACCTGAGGAGAGAGAACCATTTGCATTATTAGCTGGCATGGGGTCCAGAAAGAGGAGTTGGTTCATCAGCAGTTTGGTACGAATGGGGTCGAAGGAATAGGAAGTGGTTCTCATGGACAAGATGAGCACGGATTTGCATGAAGGGAGTTAGGAAACATAGAAACATAGAAAATAGGAGCAAGAGTAGGCCATTCGGCCCTTCGGGCCTGCTCCGACATTCAAAATGATCATGGCTGATCGTCTAACTCCGTACCCTGTTCCCGCTTTTTCCCCATATCCCTTGATCCCTTTAGCATTAAGAAATATATCTCTCTCCTTTTTGAATACATCTAATGACTTGGCCTCCACTGCCTTCTGTGGTAGAGAATTCCACAGGTTCACCACCCTCTGAGTGGAGAGAAACTAGAAAAAGATGTGGGTTCATGGCTTTGGCAAGAACGAATCTGGGGGAGGTTTGGCTTGGAACTACTTCACCTTGCTACCTCACTCCTGCCTTCAAAAGTCTTTTAATAAACTTTCACCAGGAATTTCCTCGGGGGGAGGGGGTTGCCTCTGACCGGCTGCTGTACCTTTGGCGGAAACTCCGAATACAGTGCGTGAATGAGACTCCCGCCGATCTTCCGCAAAAGATAAGGTGGCCAATTAGGAGATCCCCCCACCAAAGAAATTCCTGGCACTTGTCATTGACCGTGTGCTTGGCCTCCCCCACTAAACACCCTCACTTTCAGCTTGGTGCCTATCTCTCCCCCTTGTGAAGTACTTGGAGGCATTCCTTTGTATGGGGAGTACCAAATAATTGTAACTTGTGGTAATATATATGGGAAATGAATCAGCACCAAAGCACATGTTCCCTCTAAATAAACTTTAATTCATAAGGTGTCAATTAACTGGCATGTAGATTAGTTACTAGTGGAGTAATTTCGGTTTGGCCTGCCCCTTTAAAAATGCTTAGCAGCAAATATAAACAAAACCATGATTATCTTTCAGAACTGAAAGAAAATGTATTACAATTCAAGGATTCAACTTCTTGCAAACTGTCCCCTAGCAGCATTAGGTTGAAAGGATTTCAAAAATTGAAAAAAAAATGTTTCTTTTGCAGCTGCTGGCATAGCAAGTCTAAACCTGTCACAATAAAGTGCATACTGTGCTATCCATACTCCAAATATAATGCACTGTATTATGATGCCAGCCCAGGAGGCTGCAGCAACTGGGTATTGCAATATTGTTCCATACTTTTCTGTTTAAAAAAAAGTCCTTGTACCATTCAAGGAGGTTGACTATTTTCAATGAACACATTATTTTAATGCATCTTCAGAGAAAGTAAGCTTAACCTAGTGGCTATGTCTCAAGCCTTGATTACATTAATCTCCCCAGCTGCCATCTCAAGCTACGTCCAAAGGCATAGAACCATGGTCTACTGGTCGACTCTCACCTCAACCTCCTCCCCCCTCCCATAGATTAATTCCCAGTTTAACACGCCATAGTTATCGAGATAAGCTAAAAGAGCTGGGACTCTACACTTCAGAGTAGCGTAGACTTAGGGGTGATCTGATCAAGGTTTATAAGATGATGAAGGGAATAGATTGTCTTCGAGTTGATAGTTTGTTCCAATTAAATAGGTTTGGGCGGACAGGAGGGTCACAATTTTAAGTTGTAGAAGGCCAGATCTAGGTTAGATGTTCAGGCAGTGGTTCTTTTCCCAGAGAATGGTTGAACACAGGGACATAGGAACAGGAGTAGGCCGTTCAGCCCCTCGAGCCTGTTCCGCCGTTGACCTCTGGAACAGGCTGCTGGCTCGTGCGGTGGACGTCGATTCACTGAATTCCTTCAAGCGAGAGCTGGACCTGTTTCTGGCTGGGGTAGAGATCACCTCTTACTGTATAGAATTATCAGGGCCAGAGTGATCTCCTGGACTAGTTTTGATCACCTAGGGGAGTCGGGGAGGTATTTCCCAGACTATTTTCTCCCAAATTGGCCTGGATTTTTATCTGTTTTTTCGCCTTTCCGAGGAGATCACGTGGTTTTGGGTGGGGTGGAGAATGTATATATTGTGATACACAAGGCATCACACAAGGTATCACAATTGTATGGGACTGGCTGGATGGAGCAGAAGGTCTTTTCCCATCCATTGTTGTTCGTATGTTTGTATGTTCGTATACATTCTTTTACCGAAACTGCCTAATTCTTTTTCTGCATCATTGGTTTCTGCCCTAACTCTCCCCTACACTGCCAAAATCCTAATCCATGCCTTTATCATCTCAAGGCTCAAATTCTCTACTACTCGCCTTGCAGTCTCCACAACCAACATCTCATTTCAGAATGCAGTGACCCATGATCTTCCGCGAAAGATATGGTGTCCGAATGGGAGAATCCCCCCCCAAAGAAATCCTTGGCATTTGTGGTTGACCGTGTGCTTGGTCTCCCCCCTTAAACACCCTTGCTTTGTGCTTGGTGCCTATCTCTCCCCCTTGTGAAGTCCTTGCAGACATTCCTTTGTACGAGGAGTACCAAATAAATGTAACTTGTGGTAATATATATGGGAAATGAATCAGCACCAAAGCATATGTCCCCTCTAAATAAATTTTCAGTGTCAATTAACTGGCTTGTAGATTAGGTACTAGTGGAGCAATCTCAGTTTGGCCTGCCCCTTTAAAAATGCTTAGGAGCAATTATAAGCAAAACCATGATTATCTTTCAAAACTAATAGCAAATGTATTACAATTCAAGGATTCAGCAAACTTTCCCCTAGCAACATTAGGTTGAAAGGATTTCAAAAATTGAAAAAAGGAAATGTTTCTTTTGCATCTGCTGGTATAGCAAGTCCAAACCTGTCACAGCAAAGTGCATACTGTGCTATCCATACTCCAAATATAATGCACTGTATTATGATGCCAGCCCAGGAGGTTGCAGCAACTGGGTATTGCAATATTGTTCAGGAAATGTGAAGTACTTTCTTGTTAAAAAAAGATTAGTACATTCAAAGAGGTTGAATACTTTCAATGAAGACATTATTTTAATGGAACTTCAGAGAAAGTAAACTTAGCCTAGTGGCTATGCCTCAAGCCTTGATTACATCAACCTCCCTAGCTGTCATCTCAAGCTACGCCCAGAGGTATAGAACCATGGTTTGCTGCTCAACTCTCACCTCAGCCTCCTCCCCCACATACATTCTGTTACTGAAACTGCTTAATTCTATCACATCATCATTGATTTCTGCCTCTATCTCTCGCCTACACTGCCAAAATCCTAATCCATACCTTTACCATCTTTAGGCTTGAATTCTCTAGTATGCTTCGAGCAGTCTCCACAACCAACAGCTCATTTCAGAATGCAGTGACCCATGTCCTTATTCGCATCAAGTCCCGCACTCCTGTCACCCCACCTTCCTTGTTTTACAAAATCACAATACTTGAAAGAGGCCATTCAACAAGGTGCTAGCTCTTCAGCTGGAGTTTATCACCTGTAATCCCAATTCTCTGCACATCCTTTTAATATTCTTCATTTTCAAATACTTAATCCAATTCCTTTTTAAATGATCTTACTGCCTTGCCTCAATAGCCACATGTGGTAAGGTATTCCACATTCTAATGATCCTCTGTGTGAACATTTAAACAATTCCAGAGTAAAATTAAGAAGAAAGTTAAGTTCACACTGTTGGCTTTGCATGGGACTACCCATGTAATAGGATTTAGAAACTTAATAAAATACCCTTGAGGTAATCCAAGTATATTTTACTCAAAGGATCTTTTATTCAAATACATTAATGGATTTGAATTCAGCCCAATTTTGATTTTAAATTGTTGAATTTATTCAAGAGAGATACAGCTAAAACTTGCTCTGAATTAAACATTCATCAATATTAGATGCGGAGAATGTTTATTATTCTGCAGATATTTTATACAAACCAAAATCCAAGGTTCTGTTGATGAAATAGTAAACAAAGTCGTTCCACTCTGTAAACCATTCCCTTCAAAGTAACCTGACTGAGTACTGAGAAAATGTCATATCAGCATCTGTGCGTTAATCTGTCATAATATTAGTATGGCTTTAGGAGAACCACCACAGCATCTGTGAAATGGGATCCAGTGAGACCCTGTCAGTGTGTCAAGAATCATTGCTAATGTCATTTAATCCTGACTGGCTTTGCAAAGCCACAAAGGCTGGTGTCACTCACTTTTAATTATGCGGTTCATTATATCTGATAATATCTTATCTAATAATGTCGTTTATAATTGAAATACATTTTTACGTGGATTTATCCTAATGCAAAGGACAGATTCTTTTTTTAGAATTACCAAATATATTATGGCTCGGTTAAAACTCCTTTTGATGTAACTTTTGATTGTGTGTGTGTGTGTGTGTGTGTGTGTTGTTTTAAATTATTAATCAGATATAGTCTTTGCTTCCTGGTATTAGCTAACTATTTATAAGTAAATTTTCTATAGGCTTGAGCAGGCTGGGTGAATTGTAGATATCTGGAAGCCTAGCACCATGGGAATGCCCTTGCATGGTTCCACTCCTATCTGTCAAATGCAGTTAGCACATCTTCAGCAATGGTATCTCTTCTTACCCCCACAGTGTTACCTCTGGAGTCCCCTAAGATTCTATCCATGGCTCTCTCATCTACATGCTGCCTTTTGGTAACATCATCTGCAGAATGGGGTCAGCTTCCTTATGTGTCTTGATAGCACCCAGCTCTACGTCTCCACCACCTCTCTCAACCCCATGACCATCTCCATGCCATCAGATTGCCTGTCTGACATCAAGTCATGAATAAGCCACAGTCTCCTCCAA
The DNA here is from genome assembly GCF_035084215.1 of Heptranchias perlo. Lineage (NCBI taxonomy): Eukaryota > Metazoa > Chordata > Chondrichthyes > Hexanchiformes > Hexanchidae > Heptranchias > Heptranchias perlo. The sequence goes on from NC_090353.1 coordinate 29,987,739, forward strand.
CTTAATATCCGGAAGACTGAAGCAATTAATTTCGGCCCTCACTATAACTTCCACTCGTTCAATCCGCTCAGGGTGAACCAGACCGTCCGATGTGTTCTGTTTGATCCTGAGCTGAGCTTCAAAACCTACATCCTATTCATCGCAAGATCACCTATTTCCACCTTGCAACATTGCCCACCTCCACCCCCACCTCAGACTATCTGTCGCTAAAGCCTTTATCCATGTTTTTATCACTTTTAGCCTCAATTATTCTCATGCCCTCCTTTCTGTCTTCCCATCCTCTATCAGCCATAAATTCCACCTTTGTCCTGTTCAACACTAAGCCCTGCTGGGCCATCACCTCCTCCTTGCTGAACTACATTGACTCCTTGTTCCCCAAAGTAATAAATTTAAATTTGCCATCCTCATCTTCAAATCCCACCATGTTCTCACTCCAGCATATCTCGACAACCTTCTCCAGCCCTATTTCCCCTTGCACCCTTCAGCCTTTGGCTTTTTCTGAGTCTCCTCCTTCCTTTGCACCATCATGGCTGACTGTGCTTTCAGCCCCCAGGATCCCACTTTCTAAAGCTCACTCTTTAAACCCCTTGGCCTCTCCACTTCCCTCTTCTTTAATAAAACCCATCTTTTCAACCATTACATGGAATTACATGGAGTCTACAGCACAGAAAGAGGCCATTCGGCCCCAATGGTCTATGCCTGTGTTTATACTCCAGACGAGCCTCCACCCACCCTACTTCATCTAAACCTATCAGCATATCCTTCTAGGCTTTTGTTCACCTATACTAGTCTTCCTCTCCATGGCACACCGTGTATTTCGCTGCCCGTTCCCATTCGTGAAGCACCTTATATTAGAGGCGCTATATAAATGCAATTTGTTGTTGTTTTTGTAGCTGATATAAATCCTCCTTTAGAGGCTGTCCTTCATCCCTCTTATGTCTCAATGTGGAGCAATAAGACAAAGATGATTCTTACTTATTTTCAAATTCTGGAAATCATTGAAGGGATGCAGTTGACCCAATACATATCAAATACAATGAAAGCACCTCTATTTAGATCATGCCACACTTGACTAACTTTAATACATTCAGAGAAGTGTAAAAAGAATAGTGCGAATGATAATAACTTTTCTAATGGTTATTATGATCTTTATTCCCAATGGTTCTCTTTCCATGAAGCTGATGATGTCGGCTTCTTGTCATTGACTAGATTAGGAAAAGCCATTACTTTAGCACATTTACGTGAAATGAATGTTTGATCAATTAGTTTTGTGTCAACAGGTTTGTCAAACAATTCCCATCTCATTCTAGAATCTCCGGGTATTTTTGTTCATAATAAATTTTGAGATAGAATGATAGAATTTTAAAGCACAGAAGGTAGTCGCTTGCCCCACTGTGGCTGTGCCAGCTCTCTGAAAGTTCCATTTCTCTGTGTTTTCCCCATACCCTTTAAAACTTTTCTTTTTCAAATATTTTTCCACTTCCCTTTTAAAAGTTATTATGGATTCTGCTTCTGCTGGTAGGGTATTCCATGACCAAACAAGCTCTGCGTAAAATGTATTTTCCCTAACCACAGCCTTTGTCCATTTGGTGATGATCTTAACTTTCTGCCCTCTAGTTACCAAATTACCTGGTTTTCCATATATGGTGTGCATGATGCCAGAGCATATAATTGTTAAAGGTGAATTTTCTTCATTAAAAAGTGCTTGATAGCTAGAAATTGGGTGGGTTAGTACACTGACCTTTCATCAGTAGGGCCTGGATGTGAATTCACCCCAGAAAGATGGGATAAAAGTCTTCTATATTTGTTATGCTAAATGAGTTAGGACAGTCTGAAAACATCCTCTAGTGATTGCAGGCCCACAGCATAAACTGCTCCTAATTTGGTATTAACTAGCACTAAATTGCAAATTTCACTCAGAGAGGCCGGAGGGTGGCTACTATAGAAGTGTAAAGATGTGTTGCTTGTACAGTAGGAAGTGTTATTCCAGGTTGGGGCTGAGGCACTTTGTCAGAGTAGGGTAGAGGGAGTTTTACTTGGCATCTAACCATGCTATAGCTAACTTGGAAGTGCTTTGAGACATCATGAGATCATGAAAGACCCTATATAAATACAAGTTCTTTCTTTCACTATGATGAGCACAAAAATCACTAAAAATATGTTAAAGGTGTTTGACAATCCCTTTTCTTGTTTGCAAACGTAAAACACAACCATACAAATTGCACTGTAATGAACTCAGAGTTCTGTCCTGCATCATGTCACTAAATATTTCAGTATTATATTTTGTTCATATGAAATTATAGTACTGTAATTTTAAAATGGAGCTCTGATAGTTGCTTATGAAAGGAATCCATTTTGCTCTTGTCTCAAGGGCTTATATGTAATTTATACACAGCATATTCTGGAGTTAGCTATGAATTTCAGAGCAGAATAGTATACTCCTGTTTATGCTATTGCATGTAAACAGATTGTCATCAGAGTGAAATTGTTTGTAGAATGCTTCAGATAATGTTTGCTAATTTTCTACTGTGAGAGGTGATGAAGTAATTACCTGTAATAACTGACCATTAGTAGATATTCTGAGAGGAAGATAACTAATATCACAAAGATTTTGGAACACTGTTATTTTCAAGACATGGTTAATTGGCGTGTACATTTAATATTTAATTTTGCTCTGCTGCACCCATTTTGCTTCTGTGTGAATTTATTTCTTGTAATAAATGTGTTTGAAAGATTTAGCCGGTAAGTGGTCTGACAGTGTGATGTTTTTCCACCTTTTAAAGAAGTTAGGAGTACATGGGGGCCTCCTGTGTGACCTGTAAATACCTTGGTAAAGGGGATAAATCTGAGATATGCAACTCCCGTTCACGGTACATCTAAGATTGTAGGTTTCAGATCTTAAGGGCTTCAAGTCCACTTTGGAAACTGCAAATGACAGTGAACACAAGTAGAGAAAGTTGGGAATTGTAACATGCATCATTGCATCACTTGTACAACATCATTGTGATATAAATAATACACAGTTATTCTAGCTCTTCTCTTTTTCCCCAAAAAACACTTTTTGATGAGGTCAGAGTGTCTCTAAAGTAAAAAAAAATCTGTCAGAGTATCGCAATTGATCACAAAATAATTACAGATGATGAAAGCTATCCAGCCTATATTAATTCATCCATCTAGAGAGACCCTACAATCCCTGATTTCACTTTCCAATTGGATGAGGTTGGGTGATAAAATTCCTCCTGACAGTAGTTTTAGTTAAAATTGGTATGAGCATCATACATGAAATCTTGCTGGCTTTTTCACTAAAATGATAAAAGGGGATAGTCCACCTCCCAGTTCCATGATTTACCAACACCATGTAAACATCAGCAATCATTTTTGAATAGCTAGTTTTAAGAGTTCATTTTCAAAATTTGATGACAAGATTCTATGATACTGACTAAAGCACCTTTTGTGGCAATGTTGCTTTTTCTTCCAGTGAGCTATTTATAAAAAGAAAAGAAAATAATCTACCAAAATTCTTTACCACTCAACTTCATGTTAGTAAAAATTGAATGGCATTAAATTTAGAAACTATGCACAAGTTCATTTATCAGTTTGTAACAAGAGTGGAGAGTTAAACTCCTGATTCAATGATAATCCTTTAAAACCCAATAACCAACTAGTGCACAGTGTATGTCATGGACAGAAACTTCCCACCATAATCCTTAAAAGGGTATTTTGGTTGGAGAGCGGAGTACAGTAATGTTCTTTCATCTTTAGGCTCTGAGCTTGAATCCAATTCTGACAGATGAGATGAAAGTCTCCTTTGTCAGCTTGCTATTAAGGACCTATGCGAATTGATTGCAGGCTCCATTCCTCGTGAGTTCAAGGCTACAATACAAAACTACATTTGAATGACACACAGATTGTCAATCTCATTTAGACAGGCCCCAAGAATGGCTGGTGTGGGAAATGAAAATATCACTGTGGTGCTCTTCTGAAGTTGGGGTGCGGGGCGGCAGGAGGGGGTGTCAAGATGCATTGTTGGAGCAGAATCACAACAGTTTTACCCTGCATGCAGCCCATGTTATGCTTGATGCTGACAATGAGTGCAAAAATTAGAGAAAATGTTCCATTTCCTCAGCACTGACATCTCTGAAATTGAGTACCTCACCCCTTAAAAAAAATTTAATTGGATCATTTGGAAGCACTGGAGACCTTCAGGGTAATTACATGCAGTGCTGTGTAAAAGCTGTTCTGAATGGATTTTTATGTCTATAGTGTCGCAAATGGCTTGTGGAAAGACGGGAAAAAGGCATTGACGTAGAAGTAAGATCAAAGAGATTTTCAGCATTGTTGCATTGTCCGTCTGCATATTTTTCATGTTCTGTGCAAAAAAAAACAATTCTGTAGGAAAGCTGATTGACAGATGGGCCATATCTTCTTCCAAAAAAAAGCATTAATAAGGCTTTTGAAAGCGAGAGTGAATGTAACCTGGCAAGCTGCTTAATGCCATCTACATTTCAAATGAAAACAGATATCAGGAATCACAAAGGCACATCAGGCAGCTGTGTGACATTAAAGTTAAAACCATCATTTAAAACCTCCAAGTAATCCTCAGCAACAGGCTCAAAGCCAATATCGTTCCTGAGTGAAAACAGTCGAGTTGGGAAGTTGGGTGGGATTAGAAAAAATCCTATTTGAAAGGCTTTTTTTCTCTCTCCCATGTCTCTCTTGTGTGCGAGTTCACTCATAATCACTGCGTTGCATTTGGGTCCTGGTTATTATTGGCAGGCATGTGCATATTCAGTAATACAGTTAGCGATCCATAATAAGCTACTTTGAAGAAACTTCAATGGGAATTACGTTGAATTCAATGCACTTATCTCTGGATGTGTTCCATCCGATCACTTATTGTAATAACAGGTCTCCCTGGCATAGCTCATAGTAAGATGGAGGATTTGCTGTTTTATAAGGACAAAACCGTTATACAATGTAATGTGCAATGTATTATCCAGCTGCTAAGGTGGAGTAATGTGTACCTGACATGTCTCTGTAAGGCCACAGAGTCTAATTGCTATAAATAGGCACATCCTGTGGCCAAATCTATATTAACGATTTGGAGGAGGGGACCGAGTGTAACATATAAAAGTTTTGCAGATGATACAAAGATGGGAGGGAAAGTAGAGAGTGAGGAGGACATAAAAAACCTACAAGGGGATATAGACAGGCTGGGTGAGTAGGCGGAGATTTGGCAGATGCAATACAATATTGGAAAATGTGAGGTTATGCACTTTGGCAGGAAAAATCAGAGAGCAAGTTATTATCTTAATGGCGTGAAACTGGAAAGTACTGCAGTACAAAGGGATCTGGGGGTCCTAGTGCAAGAAAATCAAAAAGTTAGTATGCAGGTGATCAAGAAGGCCAACGGAATGTTGGCTTTTATTGCTAGGGGGATAGAATATAAAAACAGGGAGGTATTGCTGCAGTTATATAAGGTATTGGGAGGCCGCACCTGGAATACTGCATGCAGTTTTGGTGTCCATACTTAAGAAAAGACATACTTGCTCTCGAGGCAGTACAAAGAAGGCTCACTCGGTTAATCCCAGGGATGAGGGGGCGGACATATGAGGAGAGGTTGAGTAGATTGGGACTCTACTCATTGGAGTTCAGAAGAATATGTTTCAATCTTATTGAAACATATAAGATTGTGAAGGGGCTTGATCGGGTGGATGCGGTAAGGATGTTCCCAAGGATGGGTGAAACTAGAACTAGGGGGCATAATCTTAGAATAAGGGGCTGCTCTTTCAAAACTGAGATGAGGAGAAACTTCTTCACTCAGAGGGTGGTGGGTCTGTGGAATTTGCTGCCCCAGGAAGCTGTGGAAGCTACATCATTAAATAAATTTAAAACAGAAATAGACAGTTTCCTAGAAGTAAAGGGAATTAGGGGTTACGGGGAGCGGGCAGGAAATTGGACATGAATTTAGATTTGAGGTTAGGATCAGATCAGCCATGATCTTATTGAATGGCGGGGCAGGCTCGAGGGGCCGATTGGCCTACTCCTGCTCCTATTTCTTATGTTCTTATGTTCAAATAGAAACTAATTTCAGTTAGGTAGATCCTGGAGGAAATTAGAGGGTAATTGCTATTGATGTGGAAACATGGCAGAACAAACCAGTAGAAAATGACTAGCTTTCTTTCTCTTTAAAAATGTTTTTTATTCCAAATGTAGTACAGATATTTGCGTTGTAACATTTAAAATGTTACAGACATGCACTAGATTCATTTAAGCACTTTGCAGGACATTCTACTTGCCCTATTGTATGTGCATGTGCATCATTTTTCTCCTTCCCCTTCCCTTTGTTCTGTTTGAATGCTGTTCATCTGTAATTTTTTTCCCAGTTCTGATGAATGGTCCACACCTGAAATGTTAATTTGCCTGATCTCTCCACGGTTGCTGACAGCCCGGAATTTTACTGTTTTCATTTTAAATTCGGGACTTTTATTCAGAACCTCCTTCTACTGTCTTTGCAGAACTTGAGCCAAGCTGACATAAGAGAACAGCAATGCAATGGTGGGTGAAAAAGAACTTTCAATGTCAACTACTTCACACACAACCCCCCCTTCCCCCACTCTATATAGTTTCTCATTATTGTTGTCATAAAGTTCTCTCTATAAGTTAGGAGATTTGTATGTTGCAAAATGACTGCTGGAAACTTTCCAAGAAAGGTCTTCCAACTGAAAGACAGCTGCAGCTGATATATCTGGCAGCCAGTTAGCGATTGATTCTTGCTGTGGGAGCATGAATCAGCCGCCTTCATGGTCCTGCATGTTGATCCTTGAGTACCAAAGCAATTAAGAAAGAAAATTCGTACTGCCTCGTGCCAGCTGATACTGAAGTACTAAATTGCTTTGTTGCTCTGGGATCAGTATGTAGAGCCAGGAATAACTATCGCAGAGGAAGTGGAATGAAGGAGTCACCAACTTTGATAGTGTGAGTGATCAGTCATGTATTCAGTTGAACTGACAGAATTAGTGAAGCACCTTGAGTTAGTGACTGGGGAGTAATTTTAACCTAACTTGCCGGACAGGAATCCCACAGGATCGGGGGGAATGCTGGTTTTACACCCCACCCAATATAACTCTCTATTGACTTCAATGGAGAATAAAATCAGCCTGGGGTAAAACCAGCGTTGTACCCGATCCCATCAGTTTCCCGACGGGCGGGTTAGGTTAAAAATTGCCCCCAGATCTGTCTGTCCTTTCCCACTAGACCATAAATTTTTGATCCTCCAAGACAAGGGAATGGTGGAGCAGTTTTTTCACTTTGGTAGATGGTGTCAACAAGGACCATTCACAGGCCAGGTACAGCATGACACCTAGTAAAAGTGTCAATGGAAATGAAGCTGGAGAGAGGTATTTAACAAGTGGCCGAGTCAATATCGCCACTTTTACACTATCCTCTAAAGTCAAAATGACCCCCATTGAATCTAGGTCCCAGATATGAAAGGGTGATACCCTAGAAATTATTGTTGGCGATATCGCCCATTTAAAACAAACAGGTTAAGCTCTCGGTTAAAAAAGCAGTCAGAAGAATGTCATACAAATTCATTATGCTTTTGTATGCTAATATCACAAGGTTTGCGCCACCAGTATCTGCTTATGTTAATCCCGCTCTCACACTAGGCTAAATTCTTTCCAGTAAGGTATGGGCATATTTTGTGCTATGCAATCAATTTTAATACAGAACACACTGTATGCCATTGCTTGACCTGGGACATGTTAAATTTTTGTATGCAGCTACATTTTACATATTAATACTGATGAATGGAAACATTGGGGTAAATTTTGACGGGGAGCTGGGAAGAGGATGGGGTGTGGGGGTGGGGGGGTGGGTTGGAATCCCTGACGGGAAACCCGGAAGTATGGGTTTCCCGGAAGTCCTTATGATTTTGATGTAAGGACGCCTTTTATTTTTTTCTGTGGGCTTTCTGCTCGACAGCCAACTAGATTGACAGGCTGGCTATCAGTCAGGTGGGAGAGCAGCCAGGGAGCAAGTAAGTCTTAGATTGGGGAGTGGGGGGGTGGCGGTCATCGGTGGTGGTGGGGGGGTCGGGGTTGGGAGTCATTGGGTAGAGGTTGGTCATCGGTGGGGGGGGAGGTCAGGGATCATCGGGGGGTCGCTTATGGGGGGGGTGGTCGGTCATCAGGGGTGTCGGATATTGGGGGGGGGGGCGGAGATCGTGGAGGGAGTCGGAGATCATTGAGGGGGTCAGAAATCGTGGAAGGGGTCGGAGATCGGGGGTAGGGGGTCGGAGATCATGGGGCAGTGGGGGGGGGGGGGGTCGGCCGATTACGTGTGTGGGATCGTGGCAGATAGGCTTGTTGGGCCTGGAGGAAACACTCCTGCTCCTCCTGGCCCACAGGCAGTGCAATAAAGACACTTACCTGCTGAGCTAGGCCCTCTCACCTCCTCTTACATGAAGCAGAAGGCCTGGGAATCCTGGCCCCAGGAGTTAAAATAAAAAACCTATTAAAACAGGGGCCCACAGCCTCCTTAAAAGATTTCACTGACTGACCCACCTCCTGAAAGCGGGTTGGTCGCCCGCCCCTCGACCCACCTCCATTAAAACTGGAAGTAGGCGGGTTGGGATCTGGTTTTACTTTTATATGGTTCTTATCTTCTCACCCACCCCCAACCCACCCATCGCGGGGTTAAAATTTACCCCATTGTTTCACTTTTAATACTTAATATTGGCATCAAGTCAGATTTATCACAGTATGATGCAGAGTAAAGCTTCCTTTGCTCTATCCCAGCAATTTGCCTCAAACCCCCAACAACAGAAGAGCTCATCTCCTAAACCAGTGCAATATTTCCATCTCTATCCTCGCTGCCTGTCTGGGTAAGATGGCCAATTTGTGCCAATTAATTTTGGATTATTGAATAGTTTTGTACTGTGGCACACTCACTACAGACTGCGTTCAGAAAGCTCAGACTCATTATTTGCAGGATCCTTCACAACTAGCAAAGAGCCTTCATCCAATTAGTCTGGGCTGCATTAAAGGAAAGGAAAGAACTTGCATTTATTTAGCACTCTTCACGACCTCAGGACATCCTAAAGCATTTAACAGCCAATGAAGTACTTTTGAAGTGTAGTCACTGTTCTAATGTAGGAAGCATGGCAGCCAATTTTACACATAGCAAGCTCCTACAACAGCGATGAGATAATTGGCCAATAAGCTGTTTTTAGTGGCATCGGTCGAGGGATAAATGTTGGCTGGGTCTCGGGGAGAACGCCCCTGCTCTTCTTCAAATAGGGCAATGGGATCTTTTATGTCCACCCGAAAGAGCAGACGGGACCTCAATTTAACGTTTTATCTGAAAGACAGCACCTTCAACAATCCAGCCCTCAGTACTGCACTGAAGTAGAACCATAGAAAAGATACAGCACAGAAGGGAGCCATTTGGCCCATCGTGTCTGTGCCGGCTCGAAGAACAACCAAGTGCCCATTCTAATCCCACCCGGTCCGTAGCCCTGCAGCTTACAGCTCTTTATCCAGGACAAAGCAGCCCGCTTGATTGGCATCCCATCCACCACCCTAAACATTCACTCCCTTCACCACCGGCGCACTGTGGCTGCAGTGTGTACCATCCACAGAATGCGCTGCAGCAACTCGCCAAGGCTTCTCCAACAGCACTTCCCAAACCCGCGACCTCTACCACCTAAAAGGACAAGGGCAGCAGGCACATGGGAACAACACCACCTGCACGTTCCCCCACAAGTCACACACCATCCCGACTTGGAAATATATTGCCGTTCCTTCATCGTCGCTGCATCATCCCATGAACGAATAAAAAAAAAGGTGCAGGTCCAGGTACGTTTTGAAAGAGTTGAGGGCCCCTGCCTCTACCACCAATTCATGCAGCAAATTCCATACACCCACCACCCTCTGGGTAAAAAAGTTTTTCCTCATGTCCCGTCTAATCCTTCTGCCAATCAGCTTAAATCTATGTCCTCTAGTTCTTGAACTCTCCGCTAGGGGAAACAGGTACTCCCTGTCTACTCTATCTGGGCCCCTCATAATTTTGTACACCTCAATCAGCTCTCCCCTCAGCCTCCTCTGCTCCAAGGAAAACAACCCCAGCCTATCCAATCTCTCCTCGTAGCTGCAATTTTCAAGTCCTGGCAACATTCTTGTACATCTTCTCTGCACTCTCTCCAGAGCAATTACTTCCTTCCTGTAATGTGGTGACCAGAACTGTGCACAATACTCCAGCTGTGGCCTTACCAGCGTTTTATACAGTTCCATCATTACATCCCTGCTTTTGTATTCTATACCTCGGCTAATAATGGAGAGCATTCCGTATGCTTTCTTCACAACCTTATCTACCTGTACTGCCACCTTCAGGGACCTGTGCACAAGCACTCCATAGTCTCTCACTTCCTCTACCCCTCTCAATATATTCCCGTTTACTGCGTATTCCCTTTTACTGTTTGCCCTCCCTAAGTGCATTACCTCATACTTCGCCGGGTTGAACTCCATTTGCCACTTTTCCGCCCATTCCACCAATCCATTGACATCTTCTTGGAGTCTACAGCTATCCTTTTCACTGTCAACTACAAGGCCAATTCTTGTGTCATCTGCAAATTTGCCAATTATGCCCCCTACATTCAAGTCCAAATCATTAATATATACCACAACCAGCAAGGGACCCAACACTGAGCCCTGTGGCACACCACTGGAAATGGATTTCCATTCGCAAAGACATCCATCAACTTTTACCCTTTGTTTCCTGTTACTGAGCCAATTTTGGATCCAATTCGCCACATTTCCCTGTATCCCATGGGCTTTTACCTTTCTGACCAATCTGCCATGTGGGACCTTGTCAAATGCCTTACTAAAATCTATGTAGACAACATCCACTGCACTACCCTCATCAATCCTCCTTGTCACTTCCTCGAAGAATTCAATCAGATTTGTAAGGCATGACCTTCCCTGAACAAATCCATGCTGACTATCCCTGAATAAACCGTGCCTTTCCAAGTGACAGTTTATCCTATCTCTCAGTATCAATTCTAATAGTTTGCCCACCACCGAGGTAAGACTGACCGGCCTATAATTGTTCGGCCTTTCCCTCGTACCCTTTTTAAACAATGGTACTACGTTTGCAGTCTTCCAGTCCTCCGGTACCTCCCCTGTATCTAGTGAGGATTGGAAAATGATCCTCAGAGCATCCGCTATTTCCTCCCTGGCTTCCTTCAATAGCCTAGGAAACAATGCATCCGGCCCTGGTGACTTATCAACTTTCAAGGATTCCAGTCCCTCTAGTACTTCCTCTCTTGTTATGTTTACCTTATCCAATATTTCACATTTCTCCTCTTTAACTACCATGTCCGGATCATCCCTTTCCTTTGTGAATACGGAGACAAAATATTCATTTAAAACCCTACCCACATCCTCTGCTTCTACACACAAGTTACACTTATCATCCCTGATAGATCCCACCTTTTCCTTAGCTATCCTTTTGTTCTTAATGTACTGATAAAACATCTTTGGGTTTTCTTTAATCTTACTAGTTAATATTTTTCATGCCCTCTCTTTGCTCTCCTTATTTCCTTTTTTACGTTGTCCCTGTACTTTCTATACTCCTCTAGGCTTTCTGCAGTATTTAGTTTTCTGTGATTGTTATAAGCTTTCTTTTTCTGCTTTTTCTTGCCCTGTATACTTCTAGACAACCAGGGGGCTCTAAATTTGGCAGTGCCACCCTTTTTCTTTGAGGGGACGTGTCTGCATTGTACCCGTGGAATTTCACTTTTTAGTGCCTCCCACTAGCTTACCACTGATTTCTCCTCAAATAGTTGTGTCCAGTCCATTTCTGCCAAATCACCTCTTAGTTCTGTAAAATTTGCCTTCCCCCAATTTAAAACGTTTACTCCTGATTTAACTCTGTCCTTTTCCATAATAATGCTAAAACTAACTGAATTGTGGTCACTATCCCCAATATGGTCACCCTTTGTCACTTTACCCACTTGCCCACCTTCATTTCCCAGGACTAAATCTAGAATTGCATCCCCTCTTGTTGGGCTTGTCACGTACTGGCTAAAAAAGTTCTCCTGGACACTGATCAAGAATTTTGCACCCTCTGTGCCCCTCATGCTGTTTGAATCCCAGTTGATGTTAGGATAGTTGAAGTCCCCTCCTATTATTGCCCTCTTATTTTTGCATCCAGACATTTGCCTACATATTTGTTCTTCTATCTCCCTTTCGCTGTTCGGGGGTCTATAGTACACTCCTAGAAGTGTGACTGCCCCATTTTTATTTCTTAGCTCAACCCATATGGCCTCGATTGAAGATCCATTTTGCATATCATCCCTTCTCACAACTGTAATTGATTCTTTAACCAATAAGTTAGCATTCTATCCTGCCTGAAAACTCTATATCCAGGGATATTGAGATGTTAATTATCCCCCTCTTTAAGCCAGGTTTCCGGTATAGAAATGATATCATGCTGCCATGTGTTGATCTGTGCCCTTAGCTCATCTGCTTTGTTTGTAATATTCCTTGCATTGAAGTATATGCCCTTCAACCCCATCAAATTCCTGTACTGAACACTATTTAACCTTTGCTTCTTTTGCCTTTATGAGTCGCTAACTACGTCACTAACTGCTTTTCTACTTCCCGTTTCCTGGCCTGAATTTGTCCTATCTGTACCTGCCCTTTGGTTCCCATCCCCCTGCCATACTAGTTTAAACCCTCCCCAACAGAACTAGTAAATGCCCCCCGAGGATATTGGTCCCGGTTCTGCTTGGGTGCAACCCATCCAGCTTGTACAGATCCTGCCTTTCCCAGAATCGGTCCCAATGCCTCAGGAATTTAAACCCCTCCCTCCTACACCATTTCTCAAGCCATGCATTCATCTGGTCTATTCTCCTATTTCTGCTCTCGCTAGCACGTGGCACTGGGAGTAATCCTGAAATTACTACCTTAGAGGTCCTGCTTTTTAATTTATGTCCTAACTCCCTATATTCTGCTTGCAGGACCTCATCCCTTCTTTTACTGATGTCGTTGGTACCGATGTGGACCACGACCTCTGACTGTTCACCCTCCCCCTTCAGAATGCCCTGCAGCCGCTCCGTAACATCCTTGACCCTAGCACCAGGGAGGCAACATACCATCCTGGAGTCGCAGCCCCAGAAACGCCTATCTGTTCCCCTTACGATGGAATCCCCTATCACTATTGCTCTCCCATTCTCTTTCCTCCCCTCCTGTGCAGCTGAGTCACTCGTGGTGCCACGGTCTTGGCTCTTGCTGCATTCCTCTGATAAGCCATCTCCCCCAACAACATCTGTAGCGGAGTATCTGTTTGAGAGGGAGATAGCCCCAGGGGACTCCTGCTCTACCTGCCTAGTCTTTTACTCTGCCTGGTGGTCACCCATTTCCTTTCTGCCTACGTAATCTTTACCTGCGGTGTGACCACCTCACTGAACGTGCTATCCATGATAATCTCAGCATCACGGATGCTCCACAATGAATCCACCCGCAGCTCCAGCTCCGAAATGCAGTTAGCCAGTAGCTGCAGCTGGACACACTTCCTGCACACATGGTCGCCAGGGACACCGGTCGCGTCCATGACTTCCCACATAGCGCAGGAGGAGCATATCACGGGTGCGAACTCTAAGTGTCACCTTAGATTATGTACTCATGTGTATGAAGTGGGACTTGAGCCCACAACCTACTGACTCAGAGGCAGAAGTGCTACCACTGAGCCAAGGCTGATACCTAAGCAAAAAACTTTGCCAAACTTTTTTTCATGAAGATAATACTCTTTTTATTTCCATGTTTGATGTTCACATCTCCAGTTCCCCCTCTCCCTCAAGAAATTACTTGATTTTCTGGTCTCAAGTCTATAATAACCATTTGCCTGGAATGGCAATTGCCCTGGTGTTAGGACAACGGAGGGCAGCAAGTTAACGATTACTTGCTGCAATTGTTGGTCATGTGAAGATAGAGGGCTGGTAACATAACCTTCAGCATTTGGCACACATTCCCTACAGAATGTCTCCAATCAATGTTTTTTTAAAATTCATTCTCAGGTTTTGGCAATGCTGACATTTATTGCCCATCCATAGTTACCCATAAGAAGGTGGTTGTGGCGTTTCTTCTTGAACTGCTGCAGTCCATATGGTGAAGGTGCTCCCAGAATGCTGTTAGGTAGGGAGTTCCAGGATTTTGACCCAGCAACGATGAAGGAATGGATAATTTATGTCCAAGCCAGAATGGTGTGTGATTTGGAGGGGAACTTGGAGGTGATGGTATTCCCAAGCTCCTGCGGCCCTTGACCTTCTAGGTGTTGAAGGTCCTGGGTTTGGGAGAGACTGCCGAAGAAGCCTGGGCAAGTTGCTGCAGTACGTCTTGTAGATAGGACGCATTGCAGCCACAGTACGTCGATGGTGGAGGGACTGGATGTTTAAGCTAGTAGATGGGGTGCCAATAATGCGGACTGTAGGTAGTAGGGAGGCTTAGGGGAGTCAGGAGATGAGTTACTCACCGCAGAATACCCAGCCTCTTGACCTGCTGTAGTAGCCACAGCATTTATGTGGCTGGCCCAGTTCAGTTTCTGGTCAGTAATGACCCCCAGGATGTTGTTGGTGGGGATCTCGTCAACGGTAATGCCATTGAATGTCAGGGGGAGGTGGTTATGCTCTCTTTGGTTGAAGATGGTTATTGCTTGACATTTGTGTGACGCAAATGCTACCACTTATCAGCTTAAGTTTGTCCATGTCTTGCTGCATGTGGGCACAGACTGCTTCACTATCTGAGGAATTGTGAATGGAGCTGAAAACTGTGCAATCATCAGCGAACAGCCCACTTCTGACCTTATGATGGAGGGAAGGTCATTGATGAAGTAACTAAAGATAGTTGGGCCTAGGAGGCTGCCCTGAGGAACTCCTACAGCGATGTCCTGGAGCCGAGATAATTGGCCTCCAATGACCACAACCATCTTCCTTTGTGCCAGATATGACTGCAGCCACTGTTAAGTTTTTCCCCTGATCCCCATTGACTTCAGTTCTACTAAGGCTCCTTCGTGCCACACTTGGTCAAATACTGCCTTGCTGTCAAGGGCAGTCATTCTCACTTCACCTCTGGAATTCAGCTTTTGTGTCCACATTTGGACCAAGGCTGTAATGCGGTCTGGATCCAAGTGGTTCTGGGAGAACCCAAACTGAGCATCGGTGAGCGGGTTATTGGTGAGTAAGTGCCACTTAATAGCACTGTTGACGACTCCTTCCATCACTTTGCTGATGATTGGGAGTAGGCTGATGGGGCGGTAGTTGATCGGGTTGTTAAACAACTGCTCCTTTATGCTGTTAAATGTTAAATGGTTTGATATTTTTGATGGTCTCACTTTTACTTTTTATAATTTTATTTTATACAAGAAGTTTACGTATTCTCAAGACGTGGTTTCATACAGAGTACATTTTTACAATATTCAGTTTTAAGAACCATATAGGCCATTAGAATCATAGAATGATACAGCACAGAAGGAGGCCACTCTGCCCATCGTGCCTGTGCCGGCTCTTTGAAAGGAGCGGACAGATTGAAGAGGAGTTGACTTGACAATGTATGTTTATCTTACTCTGCAAATGTTGGACAAAGCTCTATGTTGGAGCCTTTGTAAAATGACTCTGTTTTAGAACTGAGTCATTAGGGAAATGCAGCACACACTTTGAGATTTTACCATTAATAGTATTTACCTTGAGTTATCTTCTCCTCTAATGAACTGCACTTGATTGTATTTTTTTGTTCCGCCGTGTTTCTGTATAGAAGGAGGGTTGCACAGAGGACAGATTATTAATGATACATGTATTTGAGTACATGGTCTTTTACTAACAAATCAGAATAGTTACACAAAAATGAAGCTCACATAAAGTTATATTTTCTATTATGTGTATTTTATCCAAACATTGGCAGTGTCCCAAACAAGGAAACTAATCTATACATTCACCTTTCTTTGGAAAACATACATGTTCAAATAGAGATTGACAAATACATTAATCACATTCAACAGAATGAGTGTCTGCTTCCAGATATACTACTTTATGCTTTCTCACCCTAAAAGCTGTTTTCAAGTATGATCTAAAACTCCAGACCATGAAATTCCACACTGTTTAATCCGGTTTCAAATCCAGGAATCTTTTCTCTTGGCCATCAAAATGGGGCAGTAAGCCGTTTCCGCTGATTTGCGTCCACAAAATTGATCCCTCCGTGTTTCTAACGCAATTCGGCCCCTCCTCCAATCTGCCCTCCAAGTCTCCAGCCACTGAATTGAAATGAGGATCAGTGGTTCTGCAGCTCTGAGTTTCCTGGTTTAACGCTCGCAATGCGCAAGTGGGCAGTTGAACGAGGAATATAAGGCACAGCTGTTGCCAGGATCAGCTGGGATTGGTGGAAATGAGGAATTTTTGAGCCTGAAGGTTGCTGAAATTTTGAGGAGCGATTAGTACAGTTGGGAAAGACTTTTTGGAGAGATTATTTGGACATTTTTCCTACACAGCCTTGAACTTTCTTCTGGGAATGTGAGACCACCATTAGATTTTGCCCCTGTCCACAGTGAAGATTTCTCAGGGGCAGGTATAGTATTCCCTGTGGGCATCCTTGTATGCCATTAGCATGGGGGGTGGGGAGGAAGAGGGGCAGGAGAGGATGGTGCCAAGTGAGGCAGCATTTCAGGAGGGACCACAAGATATTACTCCCTCCCTCAAAAAATATACAGGCAACACAGGCCCTATGTGGACCTTAGTACGGAGATGTGTGTTAGAAGAATGCGCTGCACCAAAGAGGCAATAGGGGAACCGTGCCACCTTCTGCAAGAGGACCTCCAGCTACAGTCATCTGTGGCTATAAAGATGGCAACCGCATTCAGCTTTTATGGCGCTGGATCATTTCAGGCAATCACAGGCGATCCCTGTAACATCCGTCGGCATGCAGTTTGGGAATGCTGTCGTGAAGTAACTGAGATTGATAGATTTTTGTTAGGTAAGGGTATTAAGGGATATGAAACCAATGGAGTGTTGGGTTCAAAACCCCTTTAACAAAAGATATTTTCAACAAAGACATTTGAAAACCCGCAAACACAGTAATGTGGTAAACTGTGTTCTTGCAAATCTTGTTTTTCCCTCACTGACGCTGATGGCGTTGGAGAAGTATGAGTTTCAGGATCGAAGACATTGTACTGCGGACAGATATCTAGATTATTAAATAAATAAGCTTGATGGATAATATTGAGCTTAAAGTGTTGTCAGGCTTTCAAAACATATAGGCTTTTGGAAGCAAACGTTTTTCAACACAGCAGGGGGTAATGTAAGAAAAGGCAACAAGGTCATAAATCAAAGGCTTCGGATCAGGAAAGCAATGATAGGCATGAAATAAGCATGAGCCTCTCATTCCTATCTGGTAATCTGTCCAAAAGAACCGGGATTTTTAAAACATCAAATAGTATTGCATCCAGCATATGGTCAAATGGTAAAAGGAATGGACTTCAAGCCACTGAAGCAATCAAAATTGGAGACCTAAGGACCATTAATAATATCTGGGCGTAGAAATGTAAGGGGCTATCTCTACATGAAAGACCATAAACAGAGATAGTAAAGGGGCCTTTTACAACCCATTGTTCGAGCACATGGTCTTTTCTACATCACAGGGTCTCCAGTCATATGATCAAAGCCTAAGCTGTCAATCATTGAAGTATGTTAATGGTTGAGGCATAGCCACAGGGAGTGATTAGACAAAAAAAAATGTCCCTCCCTAATCCTACGTCCAATTGGTAAAAAAACAATATAAAAAGAAAACTTTGAGAGAAGAACAGTCTCTTCTTCACTACCAGCAGTCACAAGGAATGCTCACTGCAGTTGAACATCACGCAAGAAGAAGAGGACCTCGAGTTCTGAAGAGCTGATCAACCTTTAGGCCCGATGAGCAAAATCCTTGGTTTAAAGGTTGTATATGTATTAATGATTGTGTGCCTCCCTTAGTCGAATAACTTCACTCAGAGCCTTCACAAGAGGAGAGGACATTGGAAAGGAAAAAAATAACTAACAGAGATTGATTACTTTAAACCTAAAATTAATTCCTCAAAGTGTACACATTAAATCAATCTAAAAATGTCACACAAACAATACAGTATTAGCAGTTGTGTGGCAAATTCTGTTTTTGTCCCTTTGTAAACTGTGTTTGCCCATTAAATGCCAAGAATAAAGAAAGCCCTTAATCTGTACTGATGAACATCGAACAAACATTACACCCTTTAACGACTCTGTCATGTATCCGAGCCACCTGTTCACACTTGATCGGAGCTCACCTATTTCAGTGGGTGGTACCTTCTGGTTTCTGTCCTTTATTGGAGCTCTTCAAACAAGATGTAGATCATCAAAAGATCACAAGGTAAACACAGCTGAGGGAGTCTATTCATCCTTCCTCTCTTCCACAGTCTTGTGTGCACATAGGCAGCCCTAGAGAGTGTCCCCACGCTACCCACTTGAGGCTTTCTGCAAACACTGCATTGTTGACCTTGAGAATGAGATTAGGATTTGGTTTTATTTTGTGCATCTTTCATTTTAATGTCTGCAAGGGTGTTTTCAGATTGAGGGGGCACTTGTAAGTTCTGTTTTCTGTCCTGGTGACACTAGGTTACCCAATGCCTCCCTTTTTGGTTCAGTTATAACAGTCCGAGCCTACTCATCCATCCGAAAACCTACTGTCCTCCTCCCTTCTCCCCCTTGTCATGCCACCCAACAGGCTCTTGAATGACTCTAAAGGTTTTTGTCTCCATTACTCTTCTTGGAAGCCTATTAAAAATATTGACCGCTCTTTGTGTAAAGAAATTCTTCCTGACGTCAGTCCTAAATTTAAATCTATGGCCCTTTGTCCTACCGCATAGTTTATACTTGAAGTAATACTCCAGGATTATCTTTTCTATACCATTTTATATTGCAATCAGTCTTTTTATGCTAAATGTCAGTTCGGTTTGTTTCTTCTAAAGCCTTCATTAACATTTTTTCATTTGTAGGCCTCAACATCCTCCATAAGCCTTAGTTTGAACTTAATATTTTTGCTTACAACAGTGGGATGAAACAGCTTCTTCTGCCTTTCCCTGGGGGTTTTGCCTGTCTTTCGCTGGAGTTACGGCAGGAGACTGGTGGAACTCTTGGAAACCTTGTAACTCCATTAGCTAAATGTAGTCTGAGCATATACAGTGTACACAATTGCTCAGAATGCATCAGTACCATTTAGTCAGCCAAACAGCTGGAATATTTTTCAAGCTGGTGCTGTAAGGGTCAGCTGAAATTCAAAAGTTCCGTGGTTTATATGATATTTTAATTCAGAATCTAATAGCCTCTATTTTTGGCAGGCCTGTACATAATACAAAGCAGACTTGTCCTGTTACTAAAATTTCACTTTAAAATCTCACTTACTTACAATTCTTACCCCAGAGTCTGAAAGTTCTAGGGTTTAAGTTCAACTCGAAGCCTTTGGTACATAATCCAGGCTGATATTTTAGTGCAGCAGTACAAAGGGAGTGCTGATTTTTGGATGAGATGTTACGCCAAGATCCCATAGCACTATTTAAAGAAGAGCAGGGAGGTCTTCTGGCCAACAATTCCTTCCTCAATCAAAAACAGATTAACTGGTCATTCATCTCACTTACTGTTTGTGGGACCTTCTTGTGTGCAAATTGACTGCTGCACTTGGCTTCATAACAACACAACGTAACAGTGACTTTACAATGAAGAAATTCATTGTATATGGACAGTTTTGGGACATCTTGATGATAAGATAAGGTCTTCTATAATTGCAAGTTCTTTCTTTCTTTAAAACAATGGCTGGACTTTCCAGTGGTAGTAAAGATTAGTGTTGAACTTATTAAAAACTCATGAAACCAATAATTAACAATAGAAAAAACAACTTGATGTTTTTACATCACAAATTACAATATTAAACACTAAATTCATTTATAGTTTTTAATCTAAATACCACTCAACCGTTATAAACTCTCTCTAAAGCACATGCTCTACTCTGAGAACAAAATGTCTCTTGAAGCACTGTTATTAATCTCAGCACCAGCTGCATAACAAACATCGGAGACTGGGAAGATCATAGCCACCCAAGAGAATTTACCAGCTAGGAACTAATTATTTGGTTCGCTCTCTGAAATTGAGTGCCTGAGAAGGATTAGGTTGAGCAGATGAGTTCTGATTGACCTAGGTCAAGAACTGCAGAGTTAGATACTCAATTCGTAATTACAATTGCTCGACAGGTAACCACTAAGGTGATATTGGCTATTAACCTGTGCGCTATTGCCTCCTTCTAGACACCTTTGAGGATTATGCAGACATCAGTCAATTAGCTCTATCAAATACACATGGTCAGAGAGACTCTGCTCGGACAGGCTTCTAAGTACATACACTTGCTTAAAACGAAGCAGCAGTAACTGGAAACATATTAACAACAACTTGAATTTATTAGTGGCTTAGACATTCAATGGTGCTACACCTGTTTATCAGGCGCTACGCTTCCAATATGGTGGGCAGGAAGCGCGTGATCATTACGAGCCGGAAGTGCGATGCCCACCATATTGGTGAAGCCAAAACAAAGGTGTCCCCGGCACGCCCCTGAAGGCGGTATTAGGCCCTTTGGATATGCAAATAAGGGGCCTAGCATCTGTTTGAGGCTCCCTGTGCAAACTTAGGTTACCCTGAATCCAGCCAGTGCTAGGCATAAGGTATCATGACTGCATGGGGCAGGCTAAATAGACCAGTTGGTGTTATCTTAGCCCACATTTTCTTCAATTGTCTTCAGTCTCCACCACAAACTCTGTTCCCTAGCCATCGACTTCATCCTTCTCCCTGGCCACTGTCTGAGGCTGAACCAAACCGTTCGCACCCTTGGCATCCTTTTTGACCATGAGATGAGCTTCCGACCCCATATCCAATCCATCACCAAGACCACCTACTTCCACCTCCTTAACATCACCTGTCTCCGCCTCAGCTCATCTGCTGCTGAAACCCTCATCCATGCCTTTGCTACCTCTAGACTTGACTATTCCAATGCTCTCCAGGCCGGCCTCCCATATTGCACCCTCCGTGAAGTTGAGCTCCTCAAAAACTCTGCTGCTCGTATCCTAACTCGCATCAAGTCCCGTTCACCCATCATCCCTATGTTCGCTGATGTACATTGGCTCTCGGTCGGGCAACGCTTCGATTTTAAAATTCTCATCCTTTTCAAATCCCTCCATGGCCTCGCCCCTCCCTAACTCTGTAACCTCCTCCAGTCCTACAACTCTACGAGACCTCTGCGCTCCTCCAATTCTGGCCTCTTGCGCATCCCCGATTTTAATTGCTTCACCATTGGCAGCCGTGCCTTCAGCTGCCTAGGCTCTGAGCTCTGGAATTCCCTTTCTAAACCTCTCCGCCTCTCTACCTCTCTCTCCTCCTTTAAGACAGTCTTTAAAACCTACCTCTTTGACCAGGCTTTTGTCCTACTATCTCCTTATGTAGCTTGGTGTCAAATTTTGTTTGATAGGCAAATCGTGTTTAAGTAACGTGATAGAGTTTTTTGATGAGGTAACAGAGAGGGTAGATGAGGTCAATGCAGTTGATGTGGTGTAAATGGACTTTCAAGAGGTATATGATAAAGTGCCGCATGGTAGACTTATCATCAAGCTTGCAGTCTATGGAATGAAGGGGGCAATAGCAACATGGATACAGAATTGGCTAAGGGACAGTAAACAGAGAGTAGTGGTGAACAGTTGTTTTTTGGATTGGAGGGAGGTGTACAGTGTTGTTCCCCAGGGGTCAGTGCTGGGACTACTGCTTTTCTTCATATATATTAATGACTTGGACTTGGGTGTAAAAGGCACAATTTCAAAATCTGCAGATGACACAAAACTTAGAAGGGTAATAAACAGTGAGGAGGATAGTGATAGACTTCAAGAGGATATAGACAGGCTGGTGGCATGGGTGGACACATGGCAGATGAAATGTAATGCAGAAAAATGCGAAATGATATATTTCGGTAGGAATAACGAGGAGCAGCAATATAAACTAAAGGCCACAATTCTAAAAGGGGTACAGGAACAGAGAGATCTGGGGGTATATGTCCACAAATCGTTGAAGGTGGCAGGGCAGGTTGAGAAAGCAGTTAAAAAAGCACACGGGATCCTGGGCTTTATAAATAGAGGCATAGAGTACAAAAGTATGGAAGTCATGATGAACCTTTATAAAACACTGGTTCGGCCAAAACTGGAGTATTGTGTCCAGTTCTGGGCACCGTACTTTAGGAAAGATATGACAGCCTTAGAGAGGGTGCAGGAGAGATTTACTAGAATGATTCCAGGGATAAGGGGCCTTAGTTATGTGGATAGACTGGAGAAGCTGGGGTTGTTCTCCTTGGAACAGAGACGGTTGCAAGGAGATTTGATAGAGTTATTCAAAATCATGAAGGGTCTAGACAGAGTAGATAGAGAGAAACTGTTTCCATTGGCGGAAGGGTCAAGAACCAGAGGACATAGATTTAAGGTGATTGGCAAAAGAACCAAAGGTGACATGAGGAAAAACTTTTTTACACAGCGAGTGGTTAGGATCTGGAATGCACTACCTGAGGGGTGGTGGAGACAGATTCAATCATGGCCTTCAAAAGGAAACTGGATAAGTAGTTGAAAAGAAAAAAAATTGCAGGGCTACGGGGATAGGGCGGGGGAGTGGGACTAGCTGGACTGCTCTTGAAAAGAGCGGGCGCGGACTTGATGGGCCAAATGGCCTCCTTCCGTGCTGTAACCTTTCTATGAATCTATGGTTCTATACCGCTCCTGTGAAGGGCCTTGGGACATTTTACTACATTAAAGGCGCTATATAAATGCAAGTTGTTGTTATTATGTTACCTTGTTGATGTTTATCCTCCCTCTTTTGGCAAGTCAGAGTGGAACCTAACCTGTGTTCATGGAAATGGAGGTTTGAAGCTAGCTGAGGTCGGAAAATTGATGATTGATACAACATCCTCACTAATTTATGTCATGCTATCTTGCATGAAAGTTCATTTGGTCTATCAATCTGGATGAGGCGAACAGGGATAGTATCCTGTATTAACTCACGGAAGGATTTTCTTTCTTTAACACTATCCATACAGTGTTCCAAATATTGATGTGATCATTCCGCCTGGCAGTCAGATAGTTTGCTTTATCATTATGCAACATACCTGTTCGGTTCCGGTTCTAATTAACTTATGAGATGTCAGTTCAACATATTATTTTATTGTGAAAAGTCCATGTGAACTTAATTAGACTAGACATTAATAGACAGTTAACAAGAATCTATCAGACCTATTCTGATAAAAGCAGTAATTAAGTAGTTGTCTGCACACTCACGCTTGGGACACTCGGTTGGGTTCGGATGCCTCTCCTGTTCTCCCGAAGTGACAGCTTTTCAAGAGCATTTCCCCTTTTTATACCCATTTCATTGGTCATGTTTTGTGACTTCTACAATTCTCTTGTCAGCTAGATTCAGCTTGTGACCCTTAGGTCATCAAGTTTAAACTTGCTGGACATTTTATGACCCTTAGGTCATCGAACAGAATGCCAAACATAAGCAATTCTAGGGCTCACCAATATCCCCGTTCCATTGTCTAAAGTTATAGACAGTGGTTAACTATCTTTCACTGCCGGAGTGCCTTTCTGGAAGCTGAGCAAAGTAAGAAACTTCTGCTTCCTGTTTGTTAGCTTAAGAAATTTTGGGCCCTTTTTTTGAGCAGTCTCCAGCAATCCCTTTATGGACCACTGGTTAAGCTGCTCAAGACACAGAAATGCCAATTGGTGCTTGTGATGCGCAAACTCCGACTAAGGCAAACAATTTTAGGAGTCTGGGTCTGAAATGAGCATAGGAGCCTCAATTCAATATTGAAATGAGGCCTGCGCTCTTTGGCCGCCCAAAAAAAGGCCCCGACCAATTTAAGACCGTTGTGCAGATCGGGCCTTTGCACTGCTAAATTGGTTATTGTTGCACCCATTTTAGGCCCATAAAATGGGTGCAACAATGTTAAATTTAAACTCCATGGCTTCTTTGAATGGATGACCTCAAAGATGTGTTTCACCCATCACTTGATAAGCACATAAGGTAGGAAATGAGAAAAGGTTATTCACCCCATCCAGCCAGCTTGCCTTAAAACAGATATATCTTGGCAGCATAACTGGGATTAGATTTCTAAGGTCATGACTGAGGTGTAATATTGGGTGGAAGTGCGTCACAGCTTATTGAGAAATCTAAAGCACTGTTATTTGATCCAAACCAGAATGGCTATTATTTTGCTACTCTCAACCATCATCTTGATAGACAACAGCGAACAAATAAAAAAAAATGAGATTTGTAAGATGCAGAAAATAAATGATAGTGCCCTTGAATCCAGCTGATGTGTTTTCATAGTTGCCAAGCATGAGTGTTAAAATGCTGCATAGTTCACTTTGGATCTGTTTGCTATGCTAATTATTTTTAGTGTTCAAAGCATAGTGTGGACAATAGTATATTTATAGTGTAAATGTATAGTGTATGATTTCAATAAGCAAAGCAATTAATTTTCAATACGATAAGGGAGGGTTTAAAAGAATTTACATTGTAGATTCCAAACTGCTTCATAAGAACCTTGGGTTGCACATTTTAATTAATAGTTAAAAGGTCAGCAATAAGAGCAGATCATAAACTTTTTTAAGCAATGAATTCTGTTTGCACCTTATAAATCATAACAGTCTATTTTTTTGTTTTATCCAATGACAAAACTTTGCATACAGTAGGGTAAATCAGGTATTTTAATTTTCTGTTGAGCCTTTAGAGAATTTAATTCTAGCTGAGCCTTGCTATTTCCAGCTCATGGGAATTAGCAGAGTAATTCTTCATATCAGGACTTTATCTCATCAAAATCAGGCAGAAAGGTTTATGAGAGCTTCAGCTCTGGCGTAATCAGGGCCACTTTACATAGTGACGTTGCCTGTGCATTAGTCCAATATCCCAGTAATGTAAGGTCATTACTTCAGCCAAGCTGACACAAGAAATTGGAAACTTCTTGCATGTTCCACCTGAATTAACAATCCAAAAGGACTGTATTGAGCTTGATGACAATGATTTCTTTCCTATATAAGTCTATATCGTTCCCCAAGGCATCAAATTTAAAATCCTCATCCTCTTCTAGAATCCCCTCCAAGGACCCTGCCCCACCTCGCCTTGATAACATCCTCCAGATTTATGTAAATAGGGACAAACTATTTTCACCGGTCAGTGAGCTGGTAACTAGAGGACATCAATTTAAGGTCATTACTAAAAGCTTGAAGGGAGAGATTAGGCTTGCCATTGAACAGGAACGTAGGATTAGAGTAAGAGCTCCAGCTGAAGAGCTAGCACCCTCAGTGCTGTAAGTTTTATGATTCTTTGAAAGTTGGGTAGAAACAGACAGTTGCAGGAAGAGAGACATAGGGGGTAATTTTAACCTAACTCCCCATATGTGAATCCATGGGTTCGGGTGGAACACTGGTTTACACCCTGCCCATTATTCAATGGAGAGTAAAATCAAGCAGGGTATGAAACCAGTTACCAGTAAAAACCAGTAATTACCAGTAAAATCAGTAACTGAGAAGAGATATGACTTTGCATCCTACTTTTATGTGCTTCATAAATACAGTGGGGTAGATTTTGACTTTGGGCGATAGTGTAAAATGGACGATAGTGTAAAATAGACGATAGTGTAAAACAGGTGATAGTGTAAAATGGACGATAGTGTAAAATGGACGATAGTGTAAAGCGGACGATGTCGGATCAGCCGCTGGATTTTCATTTCCATTGTCAAAGGGATTCAAGCCAACAATCCTTAACATTTTCCTTCATGATCTGGGACCCCTATCAGGGGTTGTTATCTCATCTCAGTGACTTTCAACAAATATCCACTCCTATTATTATTTGGGATGACCATCGGGAGAGATGTATAAGGGGCGGCTAATTCGATATCGCCCGATCTACACTATCGTCCAAAGTCAAAATTACCCCCAGGGACTCGCCTTTGGGACGGCAGGGTGCCTTGTTTTCAGACACTGTCACTTTCTGCCATATTCTTGGACCATTATAGTCACCAAATCTCTGGGTCCTGATTTTTTTTTTAAATGTTTGCAGAGGCTATCTTTCTTGGTGCCACATTCTTTAATTTGCTCAAACTGCAGATTATGAAAACTGATTCTGATGAAAATGTTGGAGACCCTTTCAAATAAATAAATGCATTATTTTTTAAAATAAAAATCAGAAGATTGCTTATTAATATAAATCCATACTACACTGCATAATTCTAAAGGATAATAAGGTTCTATAATTGGATGATGAACAGTAAATTAATATTTATGCAAGAAAAGAACAAATTATCCTCTACAAGAATCAGTAAACAATACTTCAGCTATGATTTAAGTAGTGCATGTTCAGTGCCACCAGAAAGGATGAAACTAGTTCATTTAAATGAAATCCATCTATTATTAATTATCTTAACTGGTGTTTTAGTCAATTTGTGCCATCCAATTATCAGCTAGTGTATTTGACTAAAGTTGTGCTTAATATTAGATTATACACTCGGTGGAAAGGCACTGAAGAGTTTGGATAAACAGAGAGAATTAGGGCTTTAAATACATAATTCCTTGCAAGTGTGAGTGCAGTTTGTCGATAAAGCCATTAAAAAGGTCTGTAACAGTCTGGCGAGCTGCAGCGTGGCTTCCGTTCGGCACCTGCAGCTTGCTGAGGAAATGTTAACAAGCCCGAGTCTGAAAGTGGTTCATGTCTCCCGACTGCCATGTCGGGAGGGTGCCTTGGGCACCCCGCAGATATCATGCTGAATTGGCGCCCGACCCGAAGGTTTCCCCCATTAACATTTATTGAAGTAAGGGAATGTGTATAAATGCTCACACCATTATCATTGCAGTTGCTGAAATCATTGGTGTAGCCTCCACACACATGTGTAACCACTGGGGAAGAGGTGGGTGGGGGAATGATGAGAGATGCTTTCCATCCCACTGAAAATTGTCATGGCCCATGTTATCCCCCCAAATCCTGCAATCACTTCTAATATCCCCCATCTCTTTGTTGCACCTCTGCCCCCTCCCCTTACAAAGCTGTAACCAAGCAACAATTAACCTCATGCTATCCCTTTATAGACCTCACAGGGTCCAGAGACACGAGTCTGAAAACCAATGCACTAAAGATGTGATTGTTACACGGAGATAAATACCAATTGAGACACAATGAGCAAGCTGGCTTCCTGTACCAAAATTGTTATGATTCGGTGAGAATCATTAGAAAAAATATGATGTTTTTTCCCCCATATATTCCCCAAAAATATAAACAAATCTAACCTATCAGCTATTCAACGGGCTCGAATTTAGCAGGCCTGCGGGTTCCCAGCGGGTGGTCCTCCGGGAGCGTCGAAAACGCGAACGGCGAAATTAGTGGGTTGCCCACGCGATCGTAGCAGGCAATCCACTAATAGGATCCAATTACCTGCTCCTCCGGGGTCCACGGCGCTGGCCTGCGCGTCGGGCGGGCTGCGCATGCGCAGTACGATCTGTCAGCTGGAGGCTCTCTAGTTAAAGGGGCAGTCCTCCACTGACAGATGCTGCAACCAATGGGACAAATTGCAGCATGGAGCAGCCCAGGGGGAAGGCTGCTCCCAGTTTAATGATGCCTCACCCCAGGTATCATCAGATGGGGTGAGGAGGAGGGGGAGGACACAGATCTTCCCCCCGGCGGGCGGGAGGAAGCAGCCTGCCTCTGCCACCAAGAAGGCCTGGCTCGAGGTGGCAGAGGGGGTCACCTGCGCCACCAACATATCGCCCACCTGCATACAGTGCAGGAGGCGCTGCAATGACCGCAGTAGGTCAGCCACAGTGAGAACACGAAGTCTTTCCCCTACACTCCGTCTGCCACAACACTGCCCCCACCCCAAATCTCCTTCGGCACCGCCAACACTATTCTGTCACATCACCCTTCATGCCCACTCACACCCCATCCTCATCTTACCTCCACCTACTCACCTCGCCAGTACTCATCCTGCCACTAACACGCGACCCAATCCTCATACAATCTCATGGCTCCATCCCATACTCACCCTCTCGTGCATCTCCCTCACGGCCAGCCTCACTCAACCTGCCACCACCTGTGCTGCAGCCACAGGGCATGCATCACATATGTGCAGTAGGCAGGGTAAGGCAAACGTCTCGTCAGCATGAAGGGGGTGCACAAGGGTGTCTGAGGGTTTGTCATGGGTGTTACCCATATTGAATTTCAGAGCCACAAACAGCACACATTATATTGACACCACCACTGCCATGTCTCCGCGAATCCTGTCCATTGTGTCCAATAATGCCCGCTCCTGGGTATCACTATGAGGATCCACCACTGATGCCACCCATCGTGTTACTGCAGAGTAGGTGCAGGTGTATTTGCAGGGCTCGTCCGCGCAGACAACTGAGAGACATCGGCGGTGTTGCCGGCTGCACCCTGGAAGGATGCGGAGGAGAAGGTGTGGAGGACAGTGGTGACTTTGCCAGCGACAGGTAAGCAGTTGGTGCTGGGGCCAGCCAGGAGCAGCTCGGCATGAAAGAGGCTGCAGATCTCCACGACTACATGTCGAGCGAATCTGCGCCTCCCTGTGCACTGCTGCTGGGAGAGGTCCGGGGAGCTGCGCCTCGGTCTGTGGACCCTGTGGCGAGGGTAGTGCCCTCTGCGACGCATCTCTCTCTGCGGTAGCCCTCCCTCCTGCTGTGCAGGTGGGCGTGCAACCACACCGTGTTGGGGGGATCCACGTCTCTGCGGCGGACGGCGTGGACTGCGAGGCTGCTGGTGGTGGTCATGCTCTTCGTCCTCCGAGGGTGTCCACACACCACCCAACTGGCAGGTGTTGGTCTGAGGGGTTGTGCAGGGTAGGTGTGTGGGTCCTCGGACTGGGGCTGCGGTTTCGTGTCGGTCTGTCCTCTGGCTTGGCCGGGGGGTGGTGGGGGGCAGGGGTTGCCCTATGTGACGCGGTGGCCTCCTGCGTGGGTGAGGGCGCTCCCCCGTGGAGCGCACCTTGGCACCTGCCACAGGCTGCTGGCTGCAACACGCCTGGTTTGAAGGGTCCTGTTTCCCCCAGTGTGGGAAACTGACAGCTTTGAACTAAAATCCCACACTTCCTCTTTTGACAGCTGCTTCAGCTCATTAACTGACCACAACGAGCAAGTTAAGTGCTCTCAAGTGGAACCCCGCTGGCTTTAATTGCCTGCGGGATTCCCACCAGCGGGGCTTGCGCGCGCAGCCCCGCACGTCAGCGCGGTACCCGGAAGTGGCCGGGATTTCGTCCGAATCCGGTCACGTGATCGGAGATCGGGATTTTCGGGGCCCCCCCGCTGGAAACCCGCAGGTAACCCGACCCTAAAATCGAGCCCAACATGTTTACAAAAAGTGGACAATTAACTAGCCTGTTAGGCCAGTTCTGCATTTTTATCCAAATTAACTGGTCAAAGTGTGCACTCATGGTTTATAGACATCTTCATGGCCTCTCAGTTTGAGTTAAAATCTTGTATCGCACAGAAAATCAATTGTTCTGACAACGATAAAGAATGAGAAATAGTGAAATTGTAACTCAGTTGGAAAGCATGTGAAAATAGAGGCTCCTAATGCAGGACAAAAATAATCAAGTTAGCATGATGCCTATCTATGCAGAAGGTGCATCAGCAGGGATGAGAAATGCTACAAAATAGACAGCTGGTCCTATGTTCAAACCCACTCCATTTCATCTTGTAATGCACCTTCTTTAACTGAAAAGCTGATAACAGCTCACCATTTATCTGGCTAAGTCTTTTGGGAGAAACATGCTGAACAGAAAAACTAATTATGTAATAGATGACATAAGCTTTTTTGATTTCCCTAAGGAATTTTTTCAATAGTAACGCAATGCAGTTTATTATCAGTGCTAAATTTTGGAGCCACAATATTATTTTACATCCATCTTTGGATTTCCACTGTATTAAATTATAGTCCATAAAAGAAAAGTGGTCCTGCTAAGGGAATATCAGAAGTTAGGAACTAAATTAAAAAACAGGATCTCACGGGTGGTAATCATGGGATTACTACCTGAGCTACGTGTTAATTGGCAGAGGGATAGACAGATCAGGAAGTTGAATGCATGGCTGAAAGACTGGTGTGGGAAGGAGGGGTTCCAATTCATGGGACACTGGCACCAGTACTGGGTCAGGAAGGAGCTGTACTGCTGAGACGGGCTCCACCTGAACCGGAATGGGACCAGTGTCCCAGCGGAAAGGATAAATAGGGCTGTGGATAGGACTTTAAAACTAATAAGATGGGGGGAGGGCTGGTGAAAATAACATAAGCCTGAAAATAAAAGAAATAGGAAATGAGAGTAAAGGTCAGACCAAGGTACAGAATAAGGGTAATATAAACGGTCAGGGAACAAATACAGTTATAGAACATAAATATAAAATGACCGTTAAAAATAAAGTGAGTGGGACAATTAATAAAAACAAATTAAATTGCCTGTACAGCAAAGTGAGCAGCATCTGAAACAAAACAGGGGAACTAGAGGCAATAATTCATAGTGAGGAACCAGATGTGGTCGGGATAACTGAAACCTGGCTTAATAAATAAATAAATATTACAGGATATAACGTATTTAGAAAGGATAGGAATGGAAGGGGGATGCGTTAGCTGTACTAATTACAAATAACATAATGGCAGTAGAAAAAAAGGATATAAGTAACATTAAGATAGATACAAAATCCATATAGATTGAGACAAAGGATAAGAAGGGATCGATCACTTTAATAGGTATATTCTACAGACCACCTAATAGTGGAAGGGAAGTGGAGGAAGAAATATGTAAGCAAATCTATGAAATGAGTAAAAGGCATAGAATAATAATCATGGGCGATTTCAACTACCCCCAAATAAATTGTCAAGAAGAGGTAGGGAAAGGGGAAAAGGGAATGGAGATTTTACAGTGTGTTCAGGACTCCTTTCTTAAACAAGAAGCCCAACAAGAGAGGAATCACTATTGGATCTAGTAATGGGAAATGAACCAGAGCAGATAAGAGCAGTAAGCATAGAGGAGCATCTAGACACTAGCGATCATAACATTATTCGGTTTAAAATAATGTTTGAGAAAGACAAAAGTAATAGATTGAAAAAAAGTTAATTTTGAGGGGATGAGAATGGAACTAGGGAAGGTAAACTGGAAAAAAAATTGACTCACAAAGAGATAGAATAGCAGAGGGAAATATTTAAAACAGAGATCAAAAGAGTTCAGGCGAAATATATTCCTCTAAAAAACAAGAACAAACTAGCCTAGTCGATAATGCAACACTATGGATGAATAAAGAGATGAGTAAAATTGAAACCTAAAAAAAGGCATACACTAAGTACATAAACAATAAAGGAGAGGATGACAAAAGCAAATATGAAGAGGTTAGGAAAGAAGTAAAAAAAAAATTAGGAAAGCAAAGAGGAACTACAAAATTAAATTATCAAGGAATATAAAAAGAAATAGTAAAATATTCTACAGACACATGAAAAACAAAAGAAAAATCAGGATAGAGATAGAGCCACTAAGGAATGCATAAGATAAACTCACAGGTAATGACTGCGAAATGGCAGAAATATTGAATAGTTACTTTGCTTCAGTATTTACCAGGGAGACTAACAATGTGGGCATGACGTTAGGAGAAGAGATCAAAAAAGATATAAAAACATTTTAAGATAAAAATGGGGGAGATAATTGATAAACTAATCAAACTTAGAGAGGATAAAACCCCTGGTCCAGATGCATTGCATCCACACATATTAAAAGAAGTTAGGGAAGAGATAGCAGAGGCACTGTTATATATAAAAATTCATTAGAAAAGGGAATAGCGCCAGAGGACTGGCAGACAGCTAATGTTATTTTTATATTTTAAAAGGGAGATAGAACAAGTCCAGGGAACTATAGACCAGTTAGCTTAACGTCAATGGTAGGAAAGATAATGGAATCTTTACTCAAAGATGTAATAGAAAAACATCTAGAAGCTGAAAATATAATTAAGAGCAGACAGCACGGATTTCAAAAGGGAAAGTCATGCTTGACCAACCTTATTGAATTCTTTGAAGAAGTAACAGAAAGAGTAGTTAAGGGTAATGTAGTAGATGTAATATATTTGGATTTTCAAAAGGCCTTCAATAAGGTACCCACATAGTAGACTTATGACAAACGTCAGAGCAGGTGGAGTCAGGGGACAGGTAGCAAGCTGGCTACAAAACAGAAAACAGAGTGTAGGGGTTAAGGGTAGCTACTCAGACTGGCAAAAGGTGGGAAGTTGTGTTCCACGGGGATCGGTACTGGGACCACAGTTGTTCACATGATCTCCAACCTCCAACTGCCCCGCCTGGTCAAATTGCATTTTTTTCCACATTTTATAAATCAGTCCTTAGGCGCTAGCTGGAGCCTTGTGTCCAATTCTAGGCACCACACTTTGAGAAGGCTGTCAAGGCCTTAGAAAGGGTGCAGAGGAGATTTACTAGAATGGTACCAGAGAGGTGGGACTTCAGTTACGTGGAGAGACTAGAGAAGCTGGGGTTGTTCTCCTTAGAGCAGAGAAGGATAAGGGGAGATTTAATAGAGGTGCTCAAAATCGTGAAGATTTTTGAGAGAGTAAATAAGAAACTGTTTCCAGTGGCAGAAAGATCGGTAACCAAAGGACGGAGGTTTAAGATAATTGGCAAAAGAACCAGAGGTGAGATAAGGAGATTTATTTTTTACACAGTGACTCGTTATGATCTGGAACGCACTGACTTAAAGGGCATTGGAAGCAGATTCAATAGCAACTTTCAAAAGGGAATTGGATAAATACTTGAAGGTGAAAAATTGCAGAGCTATGTGGAAAGGGCAGTGGAGGGGACTAATTGGATAGCTCTTTCAAAGAGCCGACACAGGCATGATGGGCCAAATGGCCTCCTTCTGTGCTAGATCATTCTATGATTCTATGATTATTAATATTTTTATAATTAATAAACAAAAGTGTTCAAAGAAAATGAAAAAAGACACCATTATTTTTAATGCCCCTGTGATTTTTCCTCCCAGGTTTGCTCGCCGCAGTGTCTAAGAGATTAATCTTTGATTCCTGGAAACTCCAGGACAATCCTGGAAGGTTGGCAACCCTACTTACGCCTGGGCGGCAAGATCAAAGTCTCCACCTGTATATTTGCTTTTGAAAACATAACTGCAAATAAATTCCCTCCAAAGCTTTAAATGCATTTGTTTAAAAGTTCAATTGTCCACAAATGTTTTCAGCACCAAAGTGCTAAAACAAAGCAGCAAGCCTCATAAAAAAAACAGTTTCTTAAGGAAAAAAGTATCAGCCACCTGGTGTATGTAACAAACAGCTACTTTTAATTGACTTGTGACTATTATAAAGCGTGCATTAGTTACACCATTAATCTTTGTTCTTTGTGTCTTTAATTATGTTTGTACAAGTGCAGCAGAGTGGGAGAGCATGACTGGATTTGCTAATTTACAGGTGTTTTTTATATTGGGTTTCCACAGTAACAAGGTACAATGAGTGAAATGGTTTGGAGGAGATATTTTAGACTGGATGGCGGTAGAGGTGATACAGTTGGATTCAATGCCCCTGTGCTGAGACCATTCGATAGATTTGGATGGAGAAGGTCCTTCAGCCTATTTCATCTCAACATTCCAGAATTCCAAACCTACTGTCATCCCGTTGCAGCATCTCACAGTGTCTTAAATGAGTTCCGTGCCCGTAACAGGCGGCAAGTCGACGGAGCATTCGCTCTGTGCCGGCGAGAGGCCCATTCAGCACCGGGCCACATCTCCATAGAACCGGGGAGCTAAGGGCAACAATCGGGCATCAGGAACCAGCTGGCAGATTCCATCTACAGCAACTTGGGGTGGCAGCAGCCCTTGGATCGGTCCTGGGAGGGGGGAGAAGGTGATCCTAAGGGGGAGGTGCCGAACCGGGCTGGCAGAGAGGAAGAGCACTGCAATAACTTGGCATGAGTTCCTTTCTTCCATTGTGAAGTGCCTCGGGACATTGTTGCATGAAAACTATACTCCCGCTCCCTCCGGTATACCCAAAGTCTTTCCCGCGCACGCTAACCCATCCACTCCCGTATAATACAAATTTAAATCCTGTCTTTTCCCTTTGTTGGTTCGGACTGTCTTATTCTGCAGAGCAAAGTTGTTCCTGGTCTCGGAATATCCTGTCGCCGTTGACACTGCTTCAGGCACGTCCATTCGTCTTGACAGCTCCGAGGCAGGTTCAACCGCAGTTCTGATGATGGTCAATTTTGTGAAAGACAAAGGAGATGTGATAAGACACAAGTCCTTATTTAGAAAAGGAGTAATGAGGTAATGCTACCTAAGTCCTTGGGACAGAGCCAATAAGGAGAAGACACAGGGTAACCAAGCAAGCCTAAACCAACGAAAGAGAGAGACAACGCAGCTTGAAGAGATGAGATTCGGAATAAGAATGAAGGATCTGGGGCGTGGAGCCAGAGCGAAGACTCCGGAGACCAACCATCGCGGAAGTGGAAGACCCTACGTCAGGGATGTAGAAACGACGTCGAGAGAGAGAGAGAAAACGGAATGCCTGGCCAGCGTCAGCTCTCCTTTTCAGGTATGATCCTTTATATTCTGTGACCACTCAGGGAGTGTCAGAGAAACCTAGTGGGTGTGCGTTTAGATCTTAGTTTGGGTATAAAACTTTATAACCTGGTGTAAACTGCATGTCTATAATCTAACCAGACGTATAAGCTATATGTATATGATCTAACGGCGTGAATAAAGTGAGTTGAGAGTTAAGAGAGAATTGACTCCTCCTCTTTGTACTAAGCCAGTAACCGTAACCGGTGACCTCCGGTCAACAACATTTTCCTACATTAAAGGTACTATGTTCTGGTTGTAATCTTGTTAGTGAAATATTCCAGTTGAATGAGACATAAATGCCAAAAAAAAATTCTTAAGCAAATAAATTACAATTTTGAAGATGTTACTAAGGCAGACAGCAGCCTCTTTGGCATACTAACTAGGGAAATGTCCATGGTGTTTGTAACGTGTACAGCTGCAATTTTTCTCAAACTGGTCATGGGCTATTTTGGTTATGAATTACAGATCCAGAGTTTTGTAAATTACTACTCACCCTTTAGGATTATGCCAGAAATTCCCCGACAAATAAAGTAACACTGTCATTGACCTTTGGGAGTACTTGATGATGGCACTGTCCACCAAAAGTGGGCAAGTGTTCCATTCCCCAGAAATGACACCCATTACCTTGATGAGCACAGAATACATAATTTAGGTTGTAATAAAACCTATGTCCTTCATCATTGACATCATTATCTCCCTAATTGGTGGTATATTAAATTCACAATATTACTGCAGCATGTTCCTTGAAGAGGAGCCACATCCCAGGTACTAAGTGTAGAAGGGTAATTTGCAACAATGCCTCATGTGCAATAGGACTCTGTGTGAGAAACTGGATGTAGGTTAACTTTAATGTGAGTGCTATGGCAACATGTTACTTGAAAGAATTAGCAGATCTCTGTGACTGATCACAGTAAGTCAGATGATATGCTGTTTTATAAGGTACAGGAACATTATACCACATAATGCTCAATGTATTTTTCTACTACTAAGGGGGAGCTGTCTGTAATGTGGCCTGCTCCTTTAAGGTCACACAGTCTAATTGCTGTAAATAAAGCTTGAGGTCATTGAGAGACTAATTGCTGTAAATAGAAAATGCTGAGGTCATTTAGCAACCATTGTTCATAGGTAGATTCTGAAATTAGTCAGAGGGTATTTTTTGATACTGGGGAAGTTTCTTTGAAACCAGCAGGTGGAAGGTTTTCCCCAGTCAGTGTACAGCTCATTTTATGAATGGGAAATCACAGGGGCTGTCTGCTATTTCCTATGAGCACAGTTGGCAGATGAGGATCCCTGCCAGTGGCACTCACTTGTAAAATCCGTCCTTATGTTTTAAAGAAAGAAAGACTTTACAGCCAATTGAGTACTTTTGGAAGTGTAGTCACTGCTGTAACATAGGATATGCAGCAGCCAATTTGCGCACAGCAAGGTCCCACAAATGAGATACATGACCAGATAATATGTTTTTTAGTGATGTTGGTTGAGGGATAAATATTGGCCAAGACTCTCCTGCTTTTTTTTGAATAGTGCTGTGGGATTTTCTTTTACATCCACCTGAAAGAACAGACAGCGCCTTGGTTTAACATCTCAACCGAAAAACGGCTTCTCTGACAGTGCAATACTGAGGGAGTGCCGCACTAAGTGTCAGTCTAGATTATATGCTCAAGTCCGTGAACCTACAACCTTCTGACTCGGAGGAGAGAGTGCCACCAACTGAACCAAGGCTGACACCATATTGGCCAATAAAGAACTATTTGCACCAAAATAAGTACTAGTTTATGGCCTGCTACAGACAATATATGAGCAGTTATTCTTTTTACCTCAATGTATAACATAACAATCCTCTTCCTAATGGCCTGCCGCTGGGTGGCTGGAGTGCCTGCCTGTATCAGGTGATTGGCCCTTTTACTATGCAAATCGGGGTCTAATGATTTACTTAGGATAGGTTAAGTTTGAATTTATTTTCGTGGGGGTGGGAGGAGCAGGAGTGGTCCTCCAGCTCCACAAAAATAACCTGGGTCACCGCCAGGCCGGATCCCTGAGACCGAACCTCCCTCCCGGACCTACCTTTTTCCGAGTCCAGAGGTCAGCCAGGATGCTCAATGTTGCAGTGGGCCGGAGCCGATGAGTTACACCCAAGTGCCCGTTTTCCGCCCGGAGACTGCCTGCCATATACTAGTTAGGCCTGGCCCGGTCCTCTAAATGGACCGGAAGTCCCGTCAGCACTACTGGGTGGCTGGTCAGCGTGCGCCATTGGCCGGCTGCCTGAAAACCACACGGAGGGAAAATCTACCCCCATGATGCTTTCTGATCCATCTACTTGGCTGTCTGAGACCCAGGTTCTCTACTTATTTCTTTAGAAGCCATGGGCTTCATGTTGTAATTGTATGAAAAGGTAAAGTTCACCTCAGAAAGTTCATGTATTTTATGAGATGGAGTTAATTGGTTCTTCAAACCAAACTTTCCCTACACTTGCACACAAGAAAAGTCAACAGTGTGAAGCGTTGACATAATTTCTGCCATGACAACAGCCCTCACAGGTTGTCTCGTTTCAAATTGTATTGATTTTATTTTTGACATTATCAACCATCCGTCATGGTAACTGTCATTGAAATCTCCAATCTCAATTGAGGGCTAAATTGAAAAGTAGAAAACTGAAACGAAACGAAAGAGCTTTTTATTCGAGATTGGCACAAGCTGAGGTGTGAACAAAACGCAAATTAGGAAAAAATGATTATTTTCCATTTTGGTTTCATTAAGCTCTGAAAGACAAGGATTGAGAAGTGGTATTTCTATTATGGTATGTTGTCAGTGACTTTGACAGTTTGAAGTAAATGCCCATTAATTTACCTGAACTGGGCCCTGTTTGATGTTAAATTAGATTACAGTCACATTGACATTCTTATTTACATCAGTAAAAATAGCAACCCAGGAGTTTTCAAAACCTGCTCATTTGCAACTGAATAGACTGGGGTGCTCAGCTGTATCTGAAGCAGAATAAATTTTCCTTTTTAAGTTATAAATTACCTGTGTGCTTTCATGAAGAGAGTCAGTCGAAGCATTCTTGTTTGAACTCTTGAAGTATAAGTGACAGTCACATTTGCAGCTTATTTGAAGAAAATTAAATAGTGATTTTGAAACAGATATTTCTTATGAATCATTTTTTAACCATTAAAAAGCTAGAAATTGTTGCAATCAAATAATGGCTATAAGAGTAAATTCTGCACTCCCAACATATCAAAGGGGGTGTGGCTCAGAGAATCAGGGCTATAATGTTTTAGGCTTCTTTCCAACCTGCGCTCCCTTTGAACCCGGTGCGGGAGTGCTGACATTTGTGAATATTAGTGCTCAACGAGCTGAGGGATGTTGGTGCCAGGGAATGGAACACTTCCAATTTTAGACGTCTTGTGTGAGTCCCAGGCACTTCCGGGTCAGATTTAGTATAGTCAAATACAGAGTGAAGATCTCTGTACTCAGGCCCATCCTCAGAAGACAACCCCCTTCTGGACCATAGTGACATCTTTCTGTTTTTCACACCAGCCATGTTGTGCCCCCTATGAGTGAAAGTTGAGGGTAGTTCTGGTCTGTGTGCCCATGCCCACTAACAACTGGATGAAGACCACTCAAAATCATTTTACACAGAGACTTTGCAGTCAGCAGACAAAAGAGGCTTTCATTAGGCATCTAGTCCCCTTCGTTAAATCCACAAAGCGATGCCCTCTCCTTACACACAGCCATTTCTTTTTTTTTCTCTTGCCTTTTTAAATTCTCTCTAGCTTTTTCTCTCACTATATTGCTTCTGCTTTCAACTTTTAGATGCATAATGGCCCAAGCCACACAGTGCCCCATCTCACTGAAAACCAGTAAAGCAAACACAGTGAGTATGAACCAATTCCCCCGGAAGATGGGATCTGGACACCCAGGCAGTTGAGCTCAAAGTTTTCCTTTCTGCTGCTGGAGCTAACTAGACTACCCTTCTGAGGAGAACAAGTACAGTAAAACTTTTAAATGAACAGCATTAATTTTAAGCGCTATTGGGTTTTCAGCAGCTTCCAAAAATACTCACTTTTACTTCAAAAATTAGGTTAACTGCAGCGGATGGAAAACCATTCGGCCATGGACAATTTCCATACACAATTTCCTGCTGTCCCCATTCCAACAAAGTTCTCCAACGGGAGCAAAAAACTCATAAAATTACCACTCCAATCTTTCCATATGTTTGGTTTTTAATCTGGTTTTGCTGCACTCATAGAATCTTACAGCACAGAAGGAGGCCATTTGGCCCATCGTGCCTTGAAAGAGCCATCCAATTAGTCCCTTACAAGGTAGAAAGAACTGTCGCCTATGTTATCGTACAAATGCTTATTGACCTGGGCCAAATTCCTCTCTCCGCTATTTTAACTTCAACACTAACTCAGGTTGAAACCTCTGTCAAAATAGCAGAGAGAGGAATTTAATACAAGTGCTTTAAGTGTTTGCAAAATAACATCGCTCACAGTCATCTCTATCCCAATGTTTCATTTTCAAATTCCTAGCTCTACTTTAATTTTTTTCTCTCTATTCTTCAACTTTATTTCTTACTTCATTTTCTTTTCTTTCTTACTCTTGCCTTTATCTTTTTATTTGACAATTTTCTTGTCACTCATCAGTGTATTGTCCTGATAAGCATCACAGTTGAATGCCACACACTTAGGGCTCCCTAAACTGTCAGCTTTTGTTAATGATGCCTAATTTACCTGGGCTGAGGTAAGGCTTAGGTATTGGAGTCAACTAAACTCAAAATGTCAGCATCATAGTATCATAGTATGTTACAGCACAGAAGGAGGCCATTTGGCCCATTGTGCCTGTTCTGGCTCTTTGAAAGAGCTATCCAATTAGTCCCACTCTATTGCTTTTTCCCCGTGGCCCTGTAAATTTTTTCCCTACAAGTATATTTATCCAAGTCCCTTTTGGAAGTTATTATTGAATCTGCTTAAACCACCCTTTCAGGCGGTGCATTCCAAATCATAACAACTCTCTGCGTAAAAAAAATGTTTCCACATATCACCTCTGGTTCTTTTGCCAATCACCTTAAATCTGTGTCCTCTGGTTACCGACCCTTCTGCCATGGGAAGCAGTTTCTCCTTATTTACTCTGTCAAAACCATTCATGATTTTGAACACCTCTATCAAATCTCCTCTTAATGTTCTCTGCTCTAAGGAGAACAACCCCAGCTTCTCCAGTCTTTCCACATAACTGAAGTCCCTCATCCCTGGTACCATCATAGATAAAGAGAGGAGAGGAGAGGATAGAATGGCAGAGAGGGGGGAGACCGAGGGAGGGAGATAGATAGATTGAGTAGTGAGTGTTCATATGAGGCAAACAGAAAATCTACCTATGTGAACTTCTTAGTTTAGTTTGGCGATTTGTTGGGTTTCCATGTATGTCCAAAACAGAATCAGCAAGACATGAAGGCCAGCATAAAGATGTGCCATTTCTCTTGATTCTCCATCTCTGTGTTTCCATTCTCTGTTTCTCTCTCTCTCTTTCTGACTGTACTGGTAATAGAATGTTTGTTTTTTGAATGTTTGTTAACAGCCCCCACCCTGCCCCCAACATCCCACAATTGCACCCTAAAATTGAGCTCATGGAGTTTAAACCAAGGCCTACTGGATGAAAATGGGTAAAAATTCTGGCAGATTTTTCTTCTTTCTAACCTTATCTTTTATCTGTACCGATGGATTACATTTATGTTATTGTCTAACAATTATTCTTTTCTCCTCATGTGTAAATCCAATACTGGAGCAACATGGTCGACCTCAGCTATCACATCAAAGTCTTAAAGGTTTTTCCTTTCATTAATTAACAAAGGACAAAGAAGGAAACTCTGCAGTTAATTTTCCTTTAAATAGCTTCCAGTGTGTCTAAGACTGACTGTGCTCACTTCTTAACCGTAGCTTCAGTTAAGCATAGATCAAAGCCAATCCATCTGAGTGACCCAGTATCTAATAAGAACAATTGAAGAAAGGCACAGCTCAAAAATTTGCCATGGCAACTGGAGCTCTGTCCTTCTGATATACGTCCAGGTGAGATTGGAAAGTAACTGCGCTGAAGCAGGCATTTTCCTTCTAATTTCTCTGATGTTCTTCTTTTGCATATAGTGGGTTCCCACTCTTGCCACTTTCAAAAAATATACTAAGAGTTCAATCCAACATAATGCGATACTTTCCTTAGAGAAGCATTTGATGATAAATCACAATAATATACTTTAGTGACTGTTGACATGAACTGATTATGATTGCCTTTCCTAATTTTAAAGGATCTCAGAGCACTTACAACTCACATTATGAAAGGAATAATATAATAAAGTATATAATAAAGCTAAGTTGATGGGTTGGCTCAGTGTCCATGCCTCTGACCTAGAAGGTTGTTGGTTAAGGCTGTACTCCAGATCTTGAGCACATGATCTAGGTTGAGTTTCTCCTGTTGTATCGTTAGAAGTCTGGTCCTTTGGATGAGATATTAACCCAAGGTGCTGTCTGCCGATGCAGGTGGATGTTAAAGATTCCAGGTTCGCCTACTGTCCTGACCAACTTTGCTTCCTCAAGGAATTAGCTATGTTATTGTGCTCAAAATACACCTTAAGTTAATGCACTGAACCTGAGGTTCTTTGAGAGGGTTGTGAGAAATGTGATAAAGTGCTATGTAGATACAAGTCTTTCTTTACCTGTGCTCATGAAAGTTTTCTGTGAATATGTCCAGGAGTTCACTTGATGAACAATAGGTAACTTGATGGATGGTTGTGTCTCATTATATAAATATTCAGCACTCTATGAGTAGCAAATCACACTGAACATCCATTGTGAAGACATTAACAGCACAATAACTGTACTGGTTCAAGGAGAAGGCCCTCAATTAACTTCTTAGGGCAACTAAGAATGGCAATAAATACAGTCATGTCAGGTCTGCCCACATCCCAAGAACAAACAAAATAAAATATTGTTGTACAGGAAACACCCCATGTTTACTTCAAATACTTTGTTCTAATTTTTTAAGGACAAACTGACACTTTTCTTAAATTACCTTTAGGGGGTTTCCTCCAAAGACCAGGAGTGCTGTCACAGTCAACCATGTAAAGGAATCAGTGCGACATCAGTGCTGTTGGAGGTACCAAGGCTCCTCTTGATGAGGTTTTATGGGCTGCCAGCAGCAACATTAAGATCAGTTTGGCTGAACTTTTGGGAATCGGCCTCGGGTGAGTTGACCTTAGTCTGCCCATGCAATCCAGCAATGAGGTTTCCACATAGCCTGCCTATACAGACCTTTCCCTGACATATGAGAAAGTTTCAGCCAGAATGCTCAATTGCAAATCTCACACATGCAGTTATCCATCATCCCAGTATAAAGAAGGAAGATTCAGCAGGAATTTGAGTTTTATTATTGAACTGCTTCAAAATAAGTTATTAGATTTATTCTTTTCCATTTTATTTTCATTCTCCATG
Organism: Heptranchias perlo; assembly: GCF_035084215.1. Lineage (NCBI taxonomy): Eukaryota > Metazoa > Chordata > Chondrichthyes > Hexanchiformes > Hexanchidae > Heptranchias > Heptranchias perlo. Next base: position 30,029,959 of record NC_090353.1, read on the forward strand.
CTCCTTACCAAAACTGGAAGGTTGGCTGGGCTGGCCTGAGTTTTTGGCCTAGAAATTCAATGCCGCCTGTTTGATGCCTCTTTTATCAAATTGGTTTGCCCTGAACGTGGCCATGGCGCCCATTTGAGGAGCTATCAACTGGTATAGACTAGCATTTTTAATGTAATATCCAATGTGTAGGTCTGCATAACAAAAGTCACTGCACTTCAAAATGTAATCCATTGTATAAATAACTTTGAGATGTTCTGATGAGAAAGGTTCTATGTAAATAGAGGCATTCTTTTTGCAACGCATCTCAACAATGCAAAATGTGTTGAAGGTAGAATAGAACCTACCTTTGGGTCAGAGGTAGTTTTACTATGGACTTGTGTACATGTCCCCTGTCGACAAATTCTACAACCAGTCGCTTGCTTTTGAAGTGTTGGCAAACACAGCAGACAATTTGCAGACAGCAAAGTTCCATAAATGGATCGGATGCCCAGTGTTTTTTTAGTAGCAGGGAGGAATGTTAACCAGGACAACCCCCTGCTCTTCTTTAAATAATGTCATGGGATCTTTTGCATCCACCTGCGAAGGCAGTGAGGGCTGTGTTTTAACATCTTATTTGAAAGACGGTATCTCCAACAAGGCAGTGCACCCTTAGTACTGCACTGAAGTGTCAGCCTAGAGTATATGCTCAAGTCTATAGTAGGACTTGGGCCCCCAACTTGCTGACTCCGAGGCAAGAGTGCTACCAACTGAACCAAACTGAGAGTCAAACTTTTGAGATAGGCTAACATTATTGATACAAGGCCCATACTGGCAATAGTGTAGCATTGCACATAAATCTACTGCAAAACTACCTGTGATCCAAAGGTAGGTTCTATTCCATCTCCAACAATTTTTGCACCATTGAAATGGGTTGCAAAAAGAAAAGAATGTTTCCATTTACATAGTACCTTTCACATCAAAACATCTCAAAGTAATTTATACGATGGATTACGAAGTGCAGTGACTGTTGTTGTGTAGACATACACCCTTGGATATTACATTAAAAATGCTAGGTTGAAATTTTCATCTTTGCACCAGTCTTTGTTTGTTAAACTATTGTTTGAAAGAGTAAGCTGTATTATTAAAATGCATGACTTAGCATATTTGTTCATGTGACAGAATGTATATGTAGACAGTCATGAAATGATTGATTGGACTTGCTTAGGAATGCTCAGTTTCCATGCTTTAGAGGATAAGTGACCAGTAAAAAGAGAACTTGCTTTTAGAAAGCGTCTTTCGTGACCTCAAGATGTCCTAAATCGCTTTACAGCCAATTAAGTGTAGTCACTGTTGTAATGTAGGGAAATGTGGCTGTCAATTTGCACACAGCAAGGTCCCACAAACAGCAATGAGATAATGACCAGATAAATCTGTTTTGGTGATGTTGGTTGAGGGATAAATATTGGCCAGAACACCAGGGAGAACTTCCCTGCTCTTCTTTGAATAATGCTATTGGATCTTTTACATCCACCTAAGAGGGCAGACAGGCCTCGGTTTAACATCACATTCAAAAAAAGATGACACCTCCAACAGTGCAGCAGAATGAACCCACAACCTTCTGACTCAGAGGAGAGAGTGCTACCACAGAGCCAAGGTTGATGAAAAAGTAATTAAATATCTGTCATGAATAATCCATCCCAAACATTCAAAGCTTCCCTCAGCATTAGGGATTAGCTCTGTGGCTTCCTTATAGTAAATATCATATTTTGTGTTTGACTAGACAGCCAGAAGACTGAAATGAAGAGTATTTGACACCTTAGGGATTGGAGTGTGTGCAAGAAACATTTCTGATTTTAAAGTCCATAATGACAAGCCTAAGTGAGTTATGGAATGGAGATGTATTATTCACACTTAAAATAATACAATGCAAAATGTAATCAATGACTGTCTTGGCATTTCAGAATCCTCTGTGAGTGGTCGATGAGACCATCAATCATTCTATTTGTCTTTCCTCTGACAATACTGTGCGCATCAGTTTCATCATTAGTATTTAATCATTTATATACTTTAATTTTTTGTTGGGTTTGCGGTTGAGTACTTGATTAAACAAGTATAGGTGACGATGTACGTAACGCTAATTTATACTTATTCTGGCATATTTGACAACATCAAGATATTCTGAACAGAACGGTACTTGATTCAAAATGTCGCCGATGTCTCACCAATTCACTCAGATAGGCCGGAATGTAAAACGTTAGATCGGACTATTTTAAAATCTTACTGCTAACTCATTTTTGATAAAATTATATATGAGAGAGAGAGAAAGAGAGTCACGTTTAAGGATTTTCCATTTTATCATGAAAGGATTCAAGTACGATTTATATTGAAGTGATACATTTAAGTTAGAGTTCACAAAGGATTAAAATACAGCTTGCTTCTAGTGCTGGGGGAGGGGAGAGTGGTGTACGCAACCCAGGAGAGCCTATCATTGCAACTACTACCCTTAAAGTTCTAACAATAGTGGGCACGTTATCTTGTTTGACACTTCTACTGGGCGTTCATATATAAAGTGTAAGGAGAAACTGAATTCATGCATACATAGCAAGAGGTGGTCTGCCTGGGCCTCCAGCCAGTGGGGCTTTACCTGGTTTAATCAACAAGATTACGAGCCAACTACTCCAGATGTTGGGAAGAAATCGGAGGTGTGGCCCTCAACTTCCAGTGCTCAGAAGCAACAAAAGGAAGAGAGAAACATGTTCATGGTCAGTTGGTGACAGAGACAGGAAGGCCAAGGCCAGTCTACCTTAGAAAGGGAGCTGACCAGGTCCAGAACAAGCCTTGGTCTGATGGAGCGATACGGCTGCACAAACAAAAATGTTACTTAGGAAGTTAATCGGAAACATGGACAATTTTTAAAAATTATTTTCTTTGTTGCTAACGAGGGACTGAAGTTAAGTTGAAGTAAGGTAACATTTGCTACAACTGTTACTCTGTAGTTCAGTCACTTACTGACTGTAAAATAAAGTAACTTAACAATTCTATCCTGCCTCATTCCAATAAACAGTCAAAAAATTGGAAAAAGACACCTGAGGCCTTGCCCGAGGGCCATTATATTCAGTTCATATAACAAAGGGATTTTATTATTACATGACCCCCCCACCAGGTTACACTATAGTATGCCTAGATATTGGGCAGTGAAAGTTAGCTCCTGATCGTGAAGGACACCAGTCCATTTATGGGTGACCCCAGCAACACTAACCAGAGAGAATTTCTAAGACAGACTTGAAATTTGTTGTACATTAAGTTAATTGCAAAAACACTGTGATCTACAATTTTTTTTAAAAAGTATAACGCCACCTTATATTTAATAGCCACACTATACAGATTATCACTCAAACCACCCCCATTAACGAGCAGTAAATTAGATTTTCCAGATAATCATTGGACCTCAAGCAATTGTCAACCCATTGACTTCCCTTCCTCCTTAGCATAGGTTAAAGGAAATTTGATATACTAACAGTTTTTTTTTTCTCTTTTACTTCTGTTGAACAGCTTACTCATTTTTCTTTATCAGCCGTCTTTCCAATGTGGTGGAGTTGGTATTCTTTTAGATACTTATCGTATGTTTACATGCAAACACGAGGAGCTTACAGTACTGATCTGGTTTTGTGATCTGCTTCGCATAGTATGAGTGAGTCACCTAATGGTACAAGGAACTGATTGGTTATGCATTCCAAGAACCTGCTTCATAAAAACAGCAACAACATATATTTATACACAGAATCATTAATGTAGTAATCATCCAGAGGCAAAAATACAGGTACAGAAAAAGTAATAGTGCGAGTGACTGAAAGCGTGAGTGAAGAGGTCATTTTTTGAGGAAGCTTCTGAAGACTGGGCAAGGAGTGGCATGGTGAAGGGGTTTAGGGATTGAGTTCCAGAGAGTGCGGTTTTGATAGCCAAAAGCTCGGCAAGCCATGGTGGAATGGAGGTGGAGGGATAAAAGAAGGTCGAAGTAAGAAAAGCATGGAGAGTTTGTAACAGAGAAAGTGGATTTTGAATTCCATACTATGCACTTTTTTTTTACTCCAGGTATTTTTCTTAGGTTCAGCATCTTAGACCATTCCCATAATCCAGCGCTCACTCCCTACGACCCAGAGTGAGCCTTTAGCTATCCAACAGTTAGATCATTTATAGCGAGCCTAGGGACTGAACTGAAAACCCTTGTTACTATATTTAGGCATACTGATTATATCACATGCCCTCCCATGCTCTTTCTTGACTTTGGAAAGTGGCAGAATAAATATTCAATTAGACTGTGACTTAGGCGGTAACCTATCAAACAAATTTACGAACAGACTAAACATTAACTGAATAAGTGAATAGTAGCAATGACGCACTGTATATCTACCATAGTTACAGGCTTAACTATCCCTCTTCAGAAAGTAGAAAATGATAAACAGTCCTGTTTTTTCTGCTAAACTTCAATATGAACTGAGTATTCAGCTTACCCATTAAGCTGACTGACCATGGAGTCTCTTTGACCTATCGCTCTATCTCCCTGATGGTTTCAGGTGAACAATTTGATTGGAACAATTCAGTCCTGAAAAATATTCTTCAAATTTGGTAGAGACAGAGGAATTTAAGTACATGGCTTTTAAACTCAAAACGAGCCGCCAATTAAACATATATACAAATAAAACACTAAAGATATTTGTATTTGAATTGAATGGCTTGGCTTCTCCCACTGATACCTTTCTATTCTGGAGCCATTGTGTACCAAAGCAAGCAGAGCCATTTTCTGTGAGTGAACTTGGTTTTAAATCCTGGTTTTAGTGTGGCAGAAAGAAAGAAGCCAATAACCTGATGTATCATAGAAAAAAATGCTTCAATTTTTGTCAAAAATGCATTGAAGCACCGAGAGCCAATACAGGTTGGCAATTACATGAATGATAGGAGAATAGCACTTAGTGTGGATAGGATGCAGGGTGCTGAGATTTGGACAAGCTGGAAGCTGATTTAGGGTGGAGCATGGAAGGTCAGCATTGGTAACATTGAAGAAGTCCAGCCTGGAGATGATGAAGGCAAGGATGAGGGATCAGCAGCAGAAGGGGTAAAGTTAGGGAGGACGCTTTGTTGCGGCTGAGGATAACGGCACACTTGGTGATGGTAAAATTCTAAGGTTTGAAGCCAAGTTCAAGTTAACGTCAAAGGGGACGCCAAGATTAAACACCGTTGAGCTCAGCCTGAGCACACAGCTGGGGAAGGGGATAGTCCATGGTGTGGAGTATTTGGTAGCAGGCAAACAGCATGTTTTTGGGCTTGCTGATGGATTTAGAAGAAGTTCTGATTCATCAAGGACTTGACATCATAAAAGACATCAGACAGCGTAGTGGCTTGGAATTGAGGGTGGTGGTGGAAAGATAGAGTTGGATGTTGTCAGTATACACATGATATCTGACTCCATGATTACAGATAATGTTCCCGGGGAGGTACTCTAGGATGGCAGGAGTAGAACCAAGTGTGGGCAGTGCCATAACAATGGATCACGAGGCAGACCTGGTGGAGAAAGATGGAATGGTCACCCAAGTGTGGCAGAGTAACAAAGAGGGATATTGGCCCAGGTCACATTGACCTGGGCAGTCTTGGTACTATGTGCAGAGTGGAAATTGGGTGGAAAGATTTTGAACAGGGAGTGTTAGGAGAGCTGATGAACAGGGAATGATAGGAGAACTGAGCATAAAATACAATTTATAATAAATGAAGTAATTTGAAGAGTTTAATCATGGTTCATATCGGAAAATTAGATTTTCTTTGCTTTCACATGTTTATTTATTTCCAAGGGACCATCTACGGCTGATTATACAAAAATGTAATTAGGTATGTGATGAACTTGTTTCAAATTTTTTAAAAAACTACTTAAGGTTTAATTTGATTTGAACTGTGAAACTGAAAAATGTAATGATTTAATCAATTCATTGGCTGGTTAAGAGTGAGAGGATTTTTGCATTTCAAGCCCATTAATCAGCATCTCAATCATTTAAAGCTGACGTGCTTTGCCTGGTTTTGTTTTCCTCATCATTCTAAAACTATTGAATGACAGGCCCGAAGCTCATTTTAAAATTTTCCTTTCTTCCTCTTCAACCCCTAGCAGTGAATATTGACCAGCTTTTACTGAATTCTCAGTCGAGGCCAAAGTTTGCCTCCTCACTGCCTTTGTTGGAGATGACTGATCTTGGACATGTGGTTTTTCTCTCCTTTTTGTTATTTCTGAGCCCAGGAAAGAGTGGAGAGCTGTGCTTCTGACTTCTCCCCCTTTTCAATGATACACCAGTATGCCTGTCAATAAAACTGGATATCTCCCTCTCCCCTGCCCCCCCCCCCCCCCAAGTGGACTCTCAGCAGACATCCAGTGCTAGGCTTAAATGAATAGGGTCATCCCAACAATAAAAGGAGTGGATGTTTGTTGAGCATGAGGTTCAAAACCCCTTTAACAAAAGACATTTGAAGGAAAGGATTAACTGTGCCCCTTTTAAACAAAGACATTTGAAAACCTGCAAACAGAGCGACTGTGTTCTCGCAAATTCTGTATCTCCCTCAATGACGCTGATGGTATTGGAGAAGGATAAGTTTCAGGATCGAAGACATTGTACTGTGGATAGATATCCAGATTATTAAATAAATAAGCTAGATGGATAATATTGAGCTTGAAGCATTGCCAGGCTTTCAAAACACATAGGCTTTTGGACAAGCTCTTCAATACAGCAGGGGTAATGTAAGAAAAGGCAACAAAGACATACATCAAACGCTTCGGATCGTGAAAGCAATGATAGGTGTGAAAAAAGCATGGGCTTCTCATTCCTATCTGCTAATCTGTTCAAAGAACTGGGATTTGAAAACATCAAATAGTATTGTATCCAGCATATGGTCAAATGATATAAGGAATGGATTTGAAACCACTGAAGGAATCAAAATTGGAGACGTCAGGACCATTAAGAATGTCTGTGCATAGAAATGAAAGGGGCTATCTCTACATGAAAGGCCATATACAGAGATAGTAAAGGGGCCCTTTACAATCCATTGTTCAAGCACATGGTCTTTTCTCCATCAAAAGGTCTCCAGTCACATGATCAAAGCCTAAACTGTCAATCATTGAGGTAAGTTAATGATTGAGGCATAGCAATAAGGAGCAATTGGCCAAAAAAAGAATGACATTCCCCAATCCTACATCCTTTCGATAAAAACAATATAGAAGAAAACTTTGAGAAAAGAACAGGCTCTTCACCACCCAGCAGTCACAAGGAACTCACATTGCAATCGAACGTTTAAGGTTGTATATATTACATGATTTGCCTGATGTGTGTATGAATTGTTAAGTCATTACATAATAACATTGCAAATTATTAAGTGTATAATGGGATTATATAGAGGAAAGTCATATGTATGTTTTGATTTTGCTTCATGAATGCTCATATGAATTATAACATCATTAAATAATTACTTCTGATTAACGAAACTACCATGGGTGAAGGTGACTTTCTTTGCTTGGCTATTTGTCCTGTTCTAAGAATCACAGGAAATAAGGAATACCCTACTGGAGATGCGATGTCAACCCTTATAGCGGTCCCAGATTGAGAAGGAACATGTTAACGATTATTGGTCTGACTCCCTTTGAGAATGGAAATGAAAGTCGTGAGAGACATATTACGAGCGACTGATTCAGTATCGCCTGCTTTACACTATTGCTCAAAGTCAAAATTACCCCCTTTGACTCAAAGGTAACAGTTTCAACCCTGCTCAGCATTTCTCCTCACATTGCAGTCCATCATATACTCACTTCTACTTTTCCGACTAAAATTAGTGGATGAAGGCAAATAAGAGTGAAAATGTTATTATGTCAATGCATTTGAGAACGTCATTCAGTCCTGCTAAAGATCTAGAGATAGAACTTCTGTGGGAGTTCTCCCGACCATCTGCTGAAATTTTGGTGCACGATCCACAGAAACCCTAGAGGAACGGTGTAAACGGTGTTTACGCCGTTTCCCTAGGACTTCCGCTAAAGTTACGGAAGACGATCAGAAGAACCCCTGTGGAGATTTATGGTTTAGAAATTTAGCTTGTTCTTGCTTCAGCTTTATAGACCTGTCAAAATAGAACTGATATGTGCAGAACTTTTTTCATGTGTCAATTCCTGTTACTGTACTGATCCATCTTTGTCTTTTTTTTCTAGCAAGTTGACAAAGGAAGATCATAAAATGCATAAATTTATTCTTCTCACAAGCTTGAGTCAGATTTGACTTTTCTGAGGTTAATGGATGCACCATTGCATATAAATCCAATGTAGTCACCCCTTGGAATTTCATTAACTTTATTTTTGAATTCCTGCTGTGTGCTTTCACCAGCTGCATAAATATTAGGACAGAAACTGTGCCTTCCTACCACACTGTGGATAAAGGTAAAGAGCTTACTACTCAGAGCTGAAGTACACTTGTTTTGTGCATGCCCTCCATGGCCCTCCTGTGCTAAGGTCTTGGTGGCCAGCTCAGATCACCAGCACCCCCTCATCTATTCTTCCCTGCTCAACAAAAGTATTGGCTCATGGTTCCCACGTTAGCTTCATCAAACTACACAGTGGTGGAGCTGTATGCCTTAATTAAGCATTGGTAATGATGTAATTGCCAATATTACAATTCCACAACCATTGAGGTACCAACTACAAATGCATACATAGTTGGTTTTGACATTACTTTAAGGGATTTTTTTTTTATTCATTCATGGGATGTGGGCATCACTGGCAAGGCCAGCATTTATTGCCCATCCCTAATTGCCCTTGAGAAGGTGGTGGTGAGCTGCCTTCTTGAACTTCTGCAGTCTGTGTGGTGAAGGTTCTCCCACAGCACTGTTAGGTAGGGAGTTCCAGGATTTTGACCCAGCAATTCTGCTGCCCTATGAAAGTAAGCATTGTAAATTAAGGTGGGTTAATGTCACAGAGGGAAGACACTTTTATTTTCCACTATGGAGTTTTCCAGTTCCGATGGATAGGATTGATTGTGTTTTTGCATTTGTTTCATGAACTTTCTTTTGAGCATGTTAAGAAATGATTGTTGCCAGTCTCAGCAGATGAAATCTTAATGCATTCTAGTGATATTCCTCTCTACCCTATTTTAATGGAGAAGCTAAACTTTTTATAAGGGCAATTTATAAGATGAAATTTGTGGGGAACAAAATGAATCATCTGGAGAAATGTGTGAGAACTGGAGCCACTAATTAATCAGTTGCAACCCTGTTTCTTTTCCTTCATGTAGCAGTGTTTAAACTGTTTATTGCACTTTCTCAGCAAGAAGGGAAACTAATTCTGTTCCACATATAGGTAGGAGAAAAAGAAATCCTTGAGTTGAATTCTTTTTTTCCTGGTGTCATTCATTATTAAGATTTTCACAATAGAAGGTGGAATTTACAAATTCATGTTCCTAATACGGAAATTTGCGTGCATGCCATTTGGATGGACAAATCCTGCAGGGCCCACTGACCACAGTGCCCAAATTCCCAATATGCGCTTCTCATCTGCTGGGAACACAAACATCGTAAAACCTATTTTAATTGTCAATTATTCCACAGTGACCTATGTTCTTCTTTTCTGGATTCTTGGCAAACTCAGAACCAAAACCCAGGAAAGAAGAGGAAAGAACAAAAGAAAGAACTTGCATTTATATAGTGCCTTTCATGACCTCAGGATGTCCCAAAGCGCTTTACAGCCAATTAAGTACTTTTGAAGTGTAGTCACTGTTGTGATGTAGGGAAATGCAGCAACCAATCTGCGCACAGCATGGTTCCAGAAACAGCAATGAGATAATGGCCAGATGATCTATTTATTAGTGATTTTGGTTGAGGGATAGATATTGGCCAGGACACCGAGGCGAACTCCCCTGCTCTACTTTGAAAAGTGCCATGGGATCTCATCCGAAAGACGACACCTCAGACAGTGCAGCACTCCCTCAGTTCCACACTGGAATGTGAGTTTGGATTATGTGCTCAAGTCTCTGGAAAAGAACAAGAAAAGAGAGGAAGTCTGTGGTGTGAGCACACAACGGGATAGTCTTTAAGATAATCTGCAATGTGTCAATTTAATTACCACCACAATGGATGGCAGTAGGAAGGAAGCATGATAACAGATCCAGGCTTTGTTAGCTACTGTCAGTATATTTGTTGAAGGAAGTGAATAATTTGATAACAACTGTGGAACACTAGAAAGCTAAATGAATCTCACAACATCCAGAGCATCACTTTCAGTAATGAAATACAATCTGGAAATACATAAAATCCTAACAGCTCTGCCAAAGAAAGAAAAATGATTGGGAATAGAAGACTATTGAAAATCTGTAATAAACAGCAAAAATAATTGAATTCTTACTAAGTTCAGGCAAGTCCCAGCAGGAATTCTCACCCACCACAACATGTGGAGTTCCCAAACAGCAGTTTTCCAGTTGTGTAACTGACTGTCTCAGAGGCTGTCACAACTGAATAAACTTAAGACATGATTCTTTCCTTCTTGCCTGCAGCAACACAACTATGAATAAAACATTATTCTGTTGTATACAAAACCACCCAATCACTTAACACAGCTGGAAATCCATCAACTACTGAACAACAGCAGTTCACCCATCGCCATTGCTTAATTCTGAAGTCAGTTTAAAGACTTAAAATATAATCAAAAGCAAAATACTGCAGATGCTGGAAATCTGAAATAAAAACAGAAAAGGCTGGAAATACTCAGCAAATCAGGCAGCACCTGTGGAGAAAGAAACAGAGTTAACGTTTCAGATTGATGACCCTTCATCAGAATTGGAAGAAGTTGATGATTAAACAATTTTTAAGCAAGTACAGAGCCAGGGAAAGTGTGGGGTGGGGGAGGGGAGGGGAGGAAAGAACAAAAGGGAAGCTTTCTGATAGGGTTGGAGGGCAGGAATGATTAAATGACAAAAGGGATGATGGTGCAGCATTATTATAATGTTCAGTATTAAATGTGTACTGGATTCCCCACTTTCTGGCATTATGCCTCAAACCTTGGCTGAACAAATGGACAACAATATGTTCTCAAGCGCCCGTTAATACCAATCCCCAAGAACAGTGTAAGTTGGCCTGCTCTTGGATGCCCAGGGCTTACTTTGGTCTCTTTAGCTGAAAATGGGGCAGTAGATGTCAGGAAATGGAGTGGGATTTAATCTCGCCCACTTATTTCCAGTTTGAGGAATCGTTGGATTTTCTAGGGGGTTGGTTGTGGCATGCAAAGTTCCTGTCTGAAACAGGTGGGAGCTTTTGTTGCAGCTTAAAAGAAACACCGTTTCATTTTCCGGCTTGTGTGTACGCTGGATATCGAGTTCCCAACAAGCGTGCTGCCGATCACAAGGTGCAGGGGTTCTCAACTTAGGTTTATGCTTGGAGGACCTCACAAGAAATGGGGGCAAAAATGAGGAGCATGCGAGGAGCATATGACTTCCTCCTGAGACCAGTGAACCTCTTCCTCATTCACAACCAGGTGCACGGACCCTGAGTGACTGCAATTGCTCAGCCGACGATCTCCCTCCTTACAGCTTGTACCTTTGCTGGCGGGTGGTACTCAGCCCCAGATAGATGCATCGATCTTTGGTGCGCCCCCTACACCAGGGCCCCCAAATCTTCACCATCAAAGGGAGCAATGTCTCTGCCGTGCCATTGTGATGAATTTTTCCATTTTTCTGTCCCTGCCCTGTTATGGCAAGCAGCAGCCTTTTAAGAGTTTCTGCTTTGTCAGACGCAGGCCAAGTTCTCTGAGCAATCTTTACCTGTGTCCATAGCCTATATAAACTAGGTGGGGTGGTGGGAGGGTGGATAACTCCTATTCAAAAATCCAGACAGCTCAGTCTCTTGCTGCAGGTGCAGTCAAAAGTGTACATTGGGCGAGCTGGAGCCTATTTTCCCCATTATTGGGAAATCGGAGTGTAGAGTCTTGTCTAAGGGTGGAGTCAAAACTGGTCCTTAAACCATACATGAAACCTTACCCATAACATTCTAACGTAGGTCTTCAGATCTTTCAGTATACTATATTCATATTTTAGGTGTGCATTTTCTTAGTGTGCCCGAATTTCTGATATGCTCTTCTGGCAAACTGCACCCCCTCCCCCACCGCCCCTGTTATATTTTGATTCCTTTCAGTCTTCATTGAAAAGGAAATGCCCACCAAAGCACAACCATATCATAAAGTCAAGTCCGCATTCTTTTTTAAGAGATTCTGTAGCAAGTATTGATGAGAAAACTTACACTGATTTTAATATGTGCACTTGTTAGCTACAACAGCAATCTATTATAAGTCTTCGATAAATAGCAGTCTCCTTTCTACCCTGTGTATCAGGATCATTCAAGATCTTCTCACATCATCAAAAGCAAAATCTGCTTCTCCACCCCCCCCCCCCCCACCCTCCCTAATGCAAATTCAAAGAAAGATTCACTGTTAAAGCATCAGTGACTTATTTCAAAGGGAACATCAAAGGAAACTCATACGCATTCAAGCACGTGCACTTATATCAGCAAAGACACAGAGATCAACTGGCAGAGCAGATTGTGTACCCGTTAAAGAACCCATCCATGGAAATGGAAATCAGGCAGGTTCTATAACGGGCATGCAATCTGGTCTGCCAGTTTACCAAGCAGTGAAGGTGAAAATGACCCCCAAATAAGCCAAATCCTTTCTGTCAGTTTTGGACATAACATATAGTCCAAGAGCAGATTATAGCATCAAGCTCCACTATATAGAGATTATTTTCAATACTGAAGAAGTCATTTTTTTTTAAATACCATTAGGAAGACCTTGCATTTACAAAGCAACTTATCATATCGCCAGTATGTCGCAAAGCACATCGCAATCAATGGGATTACTTTTGAAGTGTGGTCACTGTTGTTATGCTGGCAAACATAACAAGGCCCCACAAACAGAAAATGAGATGAATGGCTGGTTAGGCTGCTTTTTTTTACTGTTGTTGCTTGACGGATCAGTGTTAGCCAGGACACTAGGGAACTGCTCTTTCTGTACATGCACCAGAGACAGGGCCTCGGTTTAACTTCTCATCCAAAAGATGACACCTCAGGCAATAGCACACTTCTTTAGTAATGCAGTGAAGTTGATATCAGTTCTGACGAAAGGTCTTCAACCTGAAACGTTAACTCTGATTCTTTCTTCACAGATGCTGCCTGACTTGCTGAACTTCTCCAGCATTTTCTGTTTTTATTTCAGATTTCTAGCATCTGCAGTATTTTGCTTTTGATATCCAGTAGTTGATTTGAAAATCAAAGTCATATCTGGTGTATCATTTTATCAATTAAATTAAGGCACTTTGACCCATTCCGAGTTCAGCAGCGTTTTCACTGGTCTGTAGCAGAAGC